>NC_092377.1:70530651-71159193 GCF_030028105.1 Mobula birostris | reverse complement strand
TTTTGTGTTTAATTTTCACATTTTAAAGGCAAGTTATTCTCTGATCTCATTACCTTTTATTTCTGCATTGCAAAAATGATTTCCAATGTGTGAACAGATTTGAAGATATTTCTCTTCCTTGCTCTCTCAGGTGAAAGTGAAAAGCAAAAAGAACTCATTTATGATTTCACTGGAAATGCCACCCAGACAGCTCCCGGTGATTATGAAGCTCTACACTTCCTGAATACTGGAAACCATCCCCCTCAATCCCTCTGGCATAACTTAAGATTTAAAAATGATGCTTCAAGCTTTCATTCAGTATATGGAAACATTGTGTAGCCGACAGATTACATCTGAAACTTACGAATATTCCATATTTTCTGCCCAGTCCTCTATTTAAATACACAAGCAGTCCACATGCATTTTATGGAAGTGCATTAGGGAAAAGTTGATTGAAATAAAACACAAAACTGTAAAGTATTGCACAAGAATTACACTTAGCTAGTTTGACAGCAATGTAATTTTTTTGAAGTCACAATTTTTGGCCATGCTGCAAACAAGTTTTTCAAGAATTGGGAAAAGAAAAGAGGCACACAGCATACCGTGCAAGTAGGAGACCTCCGGCTGGTGGTAATCAGCAAGGTAAACTGTTGTCCATAGTAAGGAAAAGCAAATCTGCAGTGTGCAAAGCACAGGCATGAGGCCATTGCAGGCCAGGTCAGACAACAGGAGATTAGAGGAACAAGAAAGCAGAAAGGTAAAAAAAACAGCAGTTCCATGGGACTTCTAAGTCTGCGGAGTTTTGGCATGTCATCAAAAACCTTGGCAAGCTTCTATAGATGTATGGTGGAAAGTGTGCCGACTGGCTGTATTACTACCTGGTATGGGAACACCAGTGCCTTTGAGCAGAAAATCCTCCGAGTCGTTGAGCACATCTACATGAAACGTGGCCGCAGAAAAGCAGCATCCATCAAAGATCCTCACCACCCTCACCTTCAGGACACACTTACTGAGTAGTTCCATCTTTCAATGGTAATTGGTAAGAGCACGCTTCACGCCCAAGCATGCTCATCCTTATGGAACATACTGTACTTCTTTGACGAGAGGCTGGATAATTGGGTTGTTTGCTCTGAAGCGTTGGAGACTGAGGGGAGATCTGATGGAGGTTTACAATATTGTGAGAGACATAAATAGAGTGGACAGAGAGTGTCTGTTTCCCAGGGTTGAAATGTCCAACACCAGAGGGCATGCACTGAAGGTGAGAGGGGGTGGGTTCAAGGGGGATGTGAGGGATACGTTTTTTACTCAGAGTTGAGGATGCCTGGAATGTGCTGTCTGGTATGGTGGTAGAGACAAATGTATTAGAGGCTTTTAAGAAACATTTGAACAGGTACATGAATGTAAGGAAGATGGAGGGATATGGATATTGTGGAGGTAGGAGAGAAATAGCGTTTGGGTGTTTTTGATTTGTTTTTTAGCTAGTTTAGCACAACGTGGCAGGCCAAACAGCCTGTTCCTGTGCTGTACTGTTGTATGCTCTATGCGCAGGTCCCAACACACTTTCCAGTTACTGTTGTAATGTCAGGAATGTGGCAGCTAATTTGTACCAAGTAGACTCCCATAAGTAATAATGTGATAATGACAAAATAATGTTTTTATTTTGTCATATTAATTAAGGGATAAATCTTGGGCACAGGGCAACAGATGAGGTTCCCTTTCTACTACGTTCTGAGATAGTTCTGTGGGACCTTTAACACTGATCTGAGAATTTAGACAAAACCTTAGGTTAATACCTCAACTGAGATGGCCTGCTGCATAGGCAAGTTTGAAAACTCATGTCCTTCCTTATAAATTCTTCATGCACTTTCCTTCACCCTCTGTGGCTCTAGAACACTCCACATCTTCTGGTTCCTTGTATAATTTCAATTTACTTCACTCTAGTATCGGCGACCGTGCTTTCAATTGTACTCAAAATCTCTCTGCCTTTCTCCTTGGTATTGAATCGTTTCCTAATACAGTAAAATGGACTCACGACCTCACTATCTACCCAGCTACGATCTTGATTCTTGTTGCTTATCTCCACTGCACTTTCTCTGTGGCTGTTACACTTTATTCTGCACTCTGTTATTGTTTTACCTCATTCTATCTCAAGGCACTGTGTTGTGATTTGATCTGTATGAACAGTACTCAGGACAAGCTTTTCACTATGTCTCACTACATGTAAAAGAAATAAACCTGAACTAATTCGAGTTCAAACTCTTCCCATTTCTTTTAAGCATTGTTTAAAACATACGTCTTTATTTGATCTGGCTTAGCATCAAATGTCACTTGATTTTAATCCCTGCAAAACCCTTTGGCACTTTTGCTACCATGTTAAATGCCACATAAATACAAGTTACTTTTGTTGGAGTTCTGTCACCAGCATGTCACTAAGATCTGGAGGTAATGGTGACCAACTTCCACCACTGCTGCTGCTCAGCTGATCATAAATAGCTATTGACTCACAATTAATGACAGAGGGAAGGAACATCGGAGAGAAATACTCATGCAAGAAGCATTTAAAAATGGTAAAGTTTATCATGAGTAGCTGAGGTTATAATACCCTTTAAAAAGGGAATAAGGGAAGTCACTTCAAAGTGTATAAAAGGTTCTAAGGTAGCAGGAGCACTAAATTGACCTTTCATCAGATTTCTGAAAGCACAGTTAGCAACAGTGAAGCAATTCAGACGTGGAATATGCAGAAAATATGCATAACAACATACATTCTATAAATAAAATGTCCTTGGACTATACTGGTTATTATGCCAATCACATTAAATCCCTATTCCTGTCATTGAAAACAACTTCTCATTTCACAAAATTTACAGTAGTTCCTCTATTTCATGCTTTCCATTTGAAGTGAGAGGGAAGAAATTGTGGATACAACACTCGTGCTTTTCTGATAAGCTGAAATGCCACCTTTGAAAAATAACCAAATGCTATTAGAAGATTGGATGGTGCAGAAAGGTTAGAAAATCTTAGCATGGCATACCAACGATGAGGCGTTTTTAACGTAGATATGTAGATAATCCCCTAACTAGAGTGGAGAAGTTTGGTGCAGAGAATTACTTTGTGTTTAATTTCAACTGCATGTTGATAAATAATGGTGAAAGGAAAATTAAAGAGTAATGTTCCACATGCTAGTGAGGTCAGAAGAAGGAAGGTCATACTGTTTGACTCATGGTTAAGGTATTAATGCGGGAGGGAGCGCTTTAGTTTCTTGGATCATTGAGCTCTCTTCCAGAGAAGGTGGGGCCTGTGCAGAAAGGATAGTTTGTACCTGAACTGGAGAGGGACTGATGTCTTAGCAGGAAGTTTTGCTACTGCTGCACATTGGAGGGGTGGGGGTTAAACTAGAGTAGCAGGGGGATGGGAATCAAAGCACCAGAACAGATAATGGAGTGGCTGTGGAGAAAAATGTTGCTAAGCCTACATACAAGTTCAGGCATCAAAAGGTCAAGCATGGTGAGACTAATGTTCTGAGCTGCCTATATTTCTATGCAAGGAGTATTGTAGGAAAGGTGGATGAGCTTAGGGCATAGATCAGCACATGGAATTATGCTATTGCAGCAATCAGTGAGACATGGTTGCTGAAAGGGAGGGACTGGTTGCTCAGTGTTCTAGCGTTCCATTGTTTTAGACGTGGTACAAAGGGAGAGGTGGTATTACTAGGCAGGGAAAATATTACAGCAGTGCTCAGTCAGAACAGATTGGAGAGCTCATCTAGTGAGGCTTTATGAGTAGAAATGAGGAATAAGAAGGGCGTGACCACTTTAATGGGATAATATTATGGACCACCCAATAGTCCTTGGGATTTAGAGGAACGTATTTATAGAGAGATTGCAGACTGTTGCAAGAAACGCAATGTTGTGATAGTAGGTGATTTTAACTTTCTACATATTAAATGGGACTTCCATACTGTAAAAGGGCTGGATGGGCAATAGTTTGTAAAATGTGTTCAGGAAGGTTTCCTTAATCAGTACGTAGAAGTCCCAATGAGAGAGAGTGTGATACGAGATCTCCTATTAGGGAACAAGACAGGGCAGGTGGCAGAAGTTTCTGCGGGGGAACACTTTGGATCTAGTGATCATAGTGCCATTAGTTTCAAGATAATTCTGCAAAAAGATTGATCTGGCCTTTGGATTTAGATTCTAAATTTGAGAAATGCCAATCTTGATGGTTTCAGAAAGGATCTGGCAAGTGTGGATTGGAATAGGTCGCTTTCTACCAAAAGTGTACTTGTGGCAGGCCTTCAAAAGTGAAATTTTGAGAGTACAGAGTTTGTATGTTCCTGTCAGAATAAAAGGCACAGATATCAGGTTTAGGGAATCTTGGTTTTCAAGAGAGATTAAGACTGATTAAGAAAAAGAAGGAGGTGTATAACAGGTATAAGCGGATAGGAACAAATAAGGTATTTGCGGAGCATAAGAAATGCAAGGGAATACTTAAGAAGGAACTCAGGAGGGGTTAAAGAATATGTGAGATTGCTCTAGCAGACAAGGTGACAGAGAACCCCAAGGACTTCTACAGATATATTAAGAACAAAAGGATAGCAAGAGATAAAATTGGTCCTCTGAAAGATCAGAGTGGTAATCTACATCTGGAGATGAAAGAGATGAGGGAGGTTCTAAGTGGATTTTTTTGTATCTATATTTACTCAGGAGATGGACACAGTTTATAGGTCTGAGGAAATGCAGCAACAAGGTCATGGACCTTATACAGATTAGAGGAGGAGGTGTTTGCTGTCTTCAGACCAATGAAGGTGGTTTAAATCCCCACAGTCTGTCAATGTGATTCCTCGGACCCTGTCAGAGGCTAGTGCAGAAACTGCAGGGCCCCTAGCACAGATATTTAAAACACCCTCAGCCACGGGTGAAGTGCCAGAGGATTCGAGGATAGCTAATGCTATTCCATGATTTTAAGAAACGCTCTCAGAATAAGCCAGAAAATTATAAACCAGTGAGCCTGATATCAGTATTGGGAAAGCTATTGAAAAGTACTCTAAGGAAAGGGATATATGAGTATTTGGATAGACAGGGACTGATCATGGAGAATCAACATGGCTTTGTGTGTGGCAAGTCTTGTCTAACCATTCTTATAGAGTTTTCCAAAGAAGTTACCAGAAAGTTGATGAAGGCAAGGCAATGGAGGTTGGCTGCATGGACTTCAGCAAGGCCCACCTGACAGGTTGGTCAAGAAGGTTCAGTCACTTATTATTCAAGATGAGGTGGTAAACTGGATTAGACATTAGCTTTGCAGAAGAAGTTAGAGAGTGGTCAGTGAGTCTCTGACTGGCGGCCTGTGACTAGTGGTGTATTGTATGAATTGGCGCTGGGTCCGTTGCTGTCTGTCATCGACGTCAACGATCTGGATGATAATGTGGTAAACTGGATTGGCAAATTTGTGGATGACACCGAGACTGGGAGAGTAGTGCAGAGCAAAGAAGACCATCAAAGCTTGCAGTGGGATCTGGACCAGCTGGTGAAATGGGCTGAAAAACGACAGATGGAATTTAATGCAGACAAGCGTGAGGTGTCGACCTTTGTGAGCGCCATCCAGGGTAGGTCTGAGCAGTAGGGCACTGCGGAATGCCGAAGAACAGGGGATCCAAAATTCCTTGAAAGTAACATCACAGATAAATCGGGTTGTAAAACAAAACTTTTGATTTATGAAGACCAATGTGCCTAAGTATTGAATACAGGAGCTGGGATGTTATGTTGAAGTTGTATAAGGCATTGGTGAGGCCTTATTTGGAATATTGTGTCCAGTATTGGTCACCTACAGGAAAGGTGTAAATAAGATTGAAAGAGTGCAGAGAAAACTTACAATGATGCTCCAGGACTTGAGGACCTGAATTATAAGGAAAGGATGTATAGGTTATGGCCTTATTCCCTGGAATTTAGAAGATTGAGGGGAGATTTGATAGAGCTATACAAAATTATGAGGGGTACAGATAATGTAAACGTAAGTAGGCTTTTTCCACTGAGCCTGGGTGAAACTAGAACTAGAGGTCATGGGTTAAGGGTGAAAGGTGAAATGTTTAAGGGGAACACGGGGGCTGCTTCTTCACTCAGAGAGGGTGAGAGCTTGGACAAGTGGTGGATGCGGGGTTGATTTCAATATTTAAGAGAAATTTGGATAGTTACATGGTTGGGAGGGGTATGGAGGGATATAATCCAGGTGCAGGTCAATGGGACTAAGTAAATTAATGTTTCAGCATGGACTAGATGGGCCAAATGGCTTGTTTCTATGCTGTAGTGTCCTATGACTCTATGATTCTGTGTCCAGATACACAGCAAGCAACTAAGTACAAGAAATCCTCTACCACAATGGGTAATGAAAACAACCTACTCCAGGAGAATGTTTTGGTACTGGGGCAGCAGCAACAGGCATTCTCAAGGATTCTGTCAAACAGCCCGTGTGTGTTTGGCAGGAACTCTGCAGACAGAACTCATCTAGTCTTCTGATAGCCCATTACGGGAACCCCAGTGGAAGATCCTGACATTAGGTTTCCAAGGAAACAAAGAGATGAAATGATCTGCCATAGCAGTTACTGGTTTGCAAAAAATTTTTTTTGAATTAAGTACCGGTGTGGGTAAGTACACCTCTTACCCATGAAACATTCTCAGAAGTGATCCTTAGATACTTGAACAAATTGACTAGAATTTGAGAAGTAAGCAAAGTAATGGAATGAGTCCCAAATCACATCATTGAACTGAGCATCAGAATTGTAATGTATCCGAGTGTGATCGACAGTGACATTGAAATGCGCACAGGGTTAACTCAGAGTGGCAGCATGTTGAGAACAGAAGTGAATCACAGTCAGTTTGTAAATAGAGATGTGATGGGTGACATTGTAAATCACCACCTGGTGCTGGGGAAATTTGAGTAAACTTCCGAGTTTGGTAAAAGCGGGTTGTTTCCTATTTTAAAGGAAGATTATTTCTTCTGTTGGCTGCCTTGAAGGACAGATTAGTTACTGGTTGTAAGCATCTAACCTGAAAATATAAGAAACTTGTAGATTAGTTCCGGTTTATATATACTCAAATTTTTTTTTAGAGACTGTAACAATCTTCATCTGAAGAACTGTTCACTCCAGAATACAGCAGCATTCTCAGAAGGCTTTGATACACAACTTCCCTACTTACAGTTTACAAACAAAGATTCAACAGTATAAAAAAAACATTCCATTTACAGCATAATTTCCCTCTGGCTATGGAAGACAACATTATTTAGGTAATCTAAGGGGGAAAAATCATTTTCTAGTATTCTTCATTCGCTAGACCTTATGTACCATTACATTAGCTTATGAGATTTACATTTTATAAATATTGCATCAATTTTTCTTTTCCAAGCACCCATCCAGCGATAGGTTTGAGATATTTATTTGTTTATTTTACACACAGCCCAGCCAATCGGTATCCAAGGGTTCAGGACCCTAAGCTGTGGCCATTTCAGCAGCTGTTACAAGCATCAGTACCATTTTCAGCAGGTATCCCTGATCTCGCAAAATGCCAATCTAAAACCAGTTCAGGAAGGGCAAAGTGCACCTTTTGGCAACTGAACATCTTCCAGCAGCAGTTTGCGCTTATGTCAATGTGCTTCATAGAACATAGAAATCTACAGCACATTATAGGTCCTTCAGCCCACAATGTGGTGTCAACCATGTAACCTAGTGCATAGCCCTTTATTTTTGTAAGCTCCATAGCCCTCTATTTTTCTAAAAGGTTCTTAAAAGACCCGATTGCATCCAAAAATAAGAAAGTACTTATTCACTGGGAACAACCAACGGAAAGCAGATTTCTGTGTCACATTGGCGAACAGAATGAACCTTGACGAAGAACACGGCATCCCTTTGTGGCAGAGCCACACACTAGTAGGAAAGAGACGACATGGAAGGACCCCACACACCCCTCATACAAACTCTTCTCCCTCCTACCATCTGGCAAAAGGCATCGAAGCATTCAGGCTCTTTCTTCCCCCAAGCCATCAGACTCCTCAATACCCAGAGCCTGGACTGACACCAACCTACTGCCCTCTACTGTGCTTATTGTCTTGTTTATTATTTATTGTAATGCCTGCACTGTTTTGTGCACTTTATGCAGTCCTGGGTAGGTCTGTAGTCTGGTGTAGTTTTTGTGTTGTTTTTACGTAGTTCAGTGTAGTTTTTGTATTGTTTCACGTAGCACCATGGTTCTGAAAAACGTTGTCTCATTTTTACTGTGTACTGTACCAGAAATGACAATAAAAAGTGACTTGACTTGATTTGATTCTGGAACATGACATTAAAATACTCCGGAGCCATGTCAAGAAACAGTTCATCACAAGAAGGATGGTATAAATCTGGAGCTTTGATCTGTGAACACCTGGTAAATCAGGTGGATTAAACAGGAAATTATAAAGCTCTACTGATGGAATTTTGTTTGGCAAGGTTTTATGGGCTATAACCAGGTAGGTAGATGATTGTAAGTGATGACCATGATCTAATACACCACAGAAATAGGCCCTTTGGCTCTTTGAGTCCATCTATTTAAATGACTTTGAAACAAATCCATTTCTTCCACACTCCTTCAGCCACTCTAAGTGGGGTGTCTTTTCCCTGATGCAGTGGCCACTTAACCTAGCAATCCGCATTTTTTTCAGATATGGGAGGAAACCAGAGCACCCGGTGGAAGCACACAGGTCACAGTGAGAACTTGCAATCTCCATGTAGAGGTCAGGATTGTCACTGCCCCGTCTCTTGGAGAACTAGCAGCCCTACCGACTGAGACACAGTGCCACCCACCAGTGAATAATGAGGCATATCGGGGTGCCATAACTTCTCTAGCTACAGTGTAACAGCCGCAAGGGTGTGAATGACACCATTTGATTCCTATATTCGCACTATTTTATTTGGTCAATCACCTGTTCAGACAAAAGAACATTTCTTCCGTTATTTTCTTTTTATAATTCAAAAAACATTACCTTGATATTTGTTACTGGTAAATTTGAAAGGACATAAAAAGCAAAGTCCTTCAGTAATACTTTTGATTGTAAAACTTTGGACACAAGTTAAAAATGTGTTTTAATATTCTGAGGGTATACCAATACCATCCAATTATTTCCCTCGACGTTTGATGCACAATATAAAAGAGAAAGATTTAAAGAAAGCTTCCATTGGAGGAAACATTGTCCTTTCTCTGGATTGATGTCTATTCATTCCTGGGAAAGGACACTACCCTACTCTCCAAAATCACACAGTGTGCCTGTGTTCCTCTGCAGTCAGGCAGCACAGGCTTCACAAAGGCATTAGCCTCCAGCAATCCCTGCCAGATTAACTGGCCTAATTGTAGTTTAGCCGCTCATTGCCGGGGCAGATGAGGAAGTGGCTGACTTTTTCAGCCCCTTGACCCACCACTGTCTCAACAACAGAAGAGGCAGAAAAGCACAGGCATCCATTACAATATAAACCCAATTAGTCTGCTGTCCCATGTTATTATTAACAACTGTTAGCAGGTGTATAGTTATACAAAAAAGCCAAGGCAGTTTCTTCAAGCCATTGATTCTTTATTGAAAGACCTGTAACTATTTAAGTGTCCTTGAGGCAAATCCATTTCTTCCACACACCTTCCCCCCCCCCTTCCTCACCATTCTGAATGGGGTGTTTTTCCCAGGCTGGGTTCACCATGGTGATCTCTTTCTGACTACTCATACAGAACACGGTTTCTTTCTACTCAGTAAATACTCTCCCATTCTGATGTGTTTTCCATGTTAACACCACAGAAAGCCTCGGGCACATTCTCTGATCCTACCTCACAAGGAGCAGTGGCAGATGGATTAATGAGACGAGCCTGACCTTTCCCGACACCTGACACAAATGCACACCCACACACGCACACGCACATCTTAAGCCTGGGTGCACTGGGAGAATCACAGCAGAACACTATGCTCCCCAACTCCACAAAAATACAGGCAAGTCACCACTGTGGATTGGAACCAGCACTTTCAAATCAAATTGTATCAGACTTGTGCAATGAAAGAGCATTCCTCAAGTTTATTCCAAGTAATAGACTCATCACAGACATTAAGATGCTCCATGTTTCATCTCAATCCATCGAGTATCATAGGCTCAGTCCTCCTTTATGGGGTGTGGGGTCACATGACAGCCCTTCACTGACAAAGTCTCCTTGCTCACAAGCAGTATTTGCCAAATGACAGATGGATACTCTGCAAAATATTTTCCTCACTGTGCATCTCATACTTGGGTGAGAGACACAACTGATGACAGATGGATTCGGTCATTAGACTGATAGAACGATACTGGGTATCCTCTGCAAAGCCAGAGCCATACTGCTCCCCAGTGGCTTGCTGTGGAACAGAGTGACCAGATGGAAGGATTGATGATAAGATCAACACGACACAGGAGCTCACGTAGAATCAATCTTATTACTCGACCAACCAAGAAAGGCCTTCAAATCAAAAGTATTCTGTTTACATCTGAAAGGCAAATCTTTCAAATAAATCAACAAATATGGTTTAAAAATTGGAGGAACATTTTTGTCACAGAAAATAAATTTTGTTTTAGAAAAGACAACCATTTGTTAGATTTTTCAGATGATTTTTCCTTAAATTGACAATATTTAAATAGATGCTCAAAGAAAATAGAAAAACATTTATTGTGCAACTGCTATTTGTCATGTATTTTAAAATTTAAGATTGGTTTTACTTACTTTTTGCTGCAATTAAGGCTTACAAAAACAATTGTAATTATAGCAGATGTGATATATTGATTAGTTCATACATTGCTTGTAAGCACTACAATTATAATTGTATTGATTAACATGTGTATTAACTGTGGTAGCATCAATTGTAAAGCAAATACAGAAGTCCTTCCTATACAATTCAGTTAATTACCTAGAAATTCTGGCACATTCTAATAGGTGCCACTAGCTGGTCACATCTGCACCCAATGGCCATTTATGCTGTGCGCCTGTCACTGCAGAGTACACACAGTCATTATTTTTAAAAATGTGCCACCCAGGCTCAAGGGGGGAGGCAGAGAGGGCTTCAGGCTGAGGATCAGAGCCTGGAATCAGGTAACTCAGAAGGGATTGAAATCAAATCGTGCTGTGCAGGAAGGAGGTCAGGTAATTGGCAGGATTGGGGTGGAAGCTGAGAGTTTCATTCCAGACCCCAGTCAATCGATGGAGAAATGCTGAGAGGTGGAGTTCAGAAGATTTGGAACTGAACTCCAGGATGAAGGTGTTTGGAGGGTCCATGGAGTGACCAAGGAAGGTACCAAGATATGAGGTAGGCAATGCAGGGGAATTTGTGAGGTCCCTATTGAGTGCTGCAAAGGCTTTAATGTCCTGAGAATGCCCAATGACAGCCATTTCCAGAGGAATTTAAACTAATTTCCCTTACAATGTTCCACAAGGCACCCAACATGGATAATAACATCAAGCATACAAAGGAAAAATCATGATTAGGAGTGGTCAGTTCATATGTTTTGGTCCTGCCCGCGGCTTGCTAAATTTTGGAAAGAAGTATTTCAAACTTTCTCAGAGTTTTTTAAAGTAAACTTTAAACCCAATGCCTTGTTTGGCATTGTTGGAGGAAATGATTTTACTCTTAAGCCGAATGATTTGCATATTTTGGCTTTATTTCTTTTTTAGCCAGAAGAGTTTTGTTGCTTAAATGGAAAGACCCCACTCCACCTACTCATGCCAATTGGTTGATTGATGTTATGTCATGCTTAAATCTAGAGAAGATTAGGTGTTCTATTTCTATACCTAGACAAGGTTTTTTCACATGATGAGGACCTTTTTGGAACTACTTTCACAATTTTCAACTTGTTCAGCAATGATGATGGCTATTATATGTTTGAATTTACCACTATATGTCAGAGATTTTTTTTATCTTTTAACCAAACAGCTGTTTTTTTCTCTCTTTTTTATTTGTTTTTTTATGGGGTTTTGATTTTGCTTTAGATTACAATAAAATATACCATTTCAATATTTTGGTTAATTTACTGTACATAGTTATGGGGTATTTCAATCTTGTTTCTGTTTCCATAATATCATAATGTATTTTGTATTCGTCTATGCAAGTGATTATTAAAAATATTGAAAAAGAAGTGGTCAGTTGACTTTCTAAATTGTTGTAATCTGAAAACTTCTTTCAGATATACAGAGCTGTATTTCTATGTTACTGTCTCTAAAACAGCAACAGTTGTAGCTGAAGAGGAGTAGTAATGTTTTGGCAGTCATTACAGTATGATTTGTGCTGCTAGCATTTTCCTGATGATCTGATTTCATAGCAAGGTTTACTTTAGCAATTAGGAAAATAACCCTTCTGCAAATCTTTGCAAAATTTACCATTTCTGAAGGTGTTCTAAAAAAGCAATCCATTCTCTTAAATATAGTTCTTATTATTCTGCCATGACTCTTTCAGCCAAAACTCTACTGTATATCATTGACTGAATGGGGATTGGTCAAAGAAGCTGAAGCAAAACACAGTTAACCCTTTCTTGTACACTGCTGCGAGCCACCACTCTCTACAGTATATACTGGCATTCCGGACAAAGAGACTCAGAGCATAATTTTACATTGCCTTAATAATAAAAACTCAGAAAGTGGTAAGCCATGTGAAGCATGATAACTGACCTCCAAGAAGGCTTAGATGAGTGAGATGGATAGACATAATGTCAATAAAACTTAATACAGTGGAATGAGGCAATACATTTTGGTGGGAAAATGAGAAGAGGTAAAACAAATAGATCTACATGATTTTAAGATGAGCAGAGAAACAGAAAGACTTGGATGTATAGATGTAAACATCCTTGACGGGAGTACAGCAAGTTGGAAGGCTGATGAAATAAGACCACAGGACGTTTGGCTTTGATACCAAAAGAACATCGATCATCCTAGTACCTAAGAAAAACATGGTAATACACCTCAATGACTACTACCTGTGGCTTTGCAGCCATCATCACGAGGCTGGTCATGGAACATGTCAACTCCAACCCTCAAAACTGGTCAATGCAGGCACCATCTCCCTGCCCTGGAGTATCACGTCTCTGGAGTACCTGGACATTAAAGACATCTACTCCGACTATGGCTTCAATGCCATAATTTGAAGTAAACTCATCTCCAAACTCTTACACTGGGAATTCAACACCTCCCTTTACAACTGAATTCTTCAATTCCTGACCAATAGACTGCAGTCAGTAGGGCTAGGCCTCTCCTATAATAATCCTTAACACTGGTGCCCCACAAGGCTACGTCCACAGCCCGCTATTCCCCATGTCATGGCTGTGTGGCCAGCTTCTGCTCTAATTTCATCAACAAGTTTGCAGAGGATGTCCACATAGCAGGCTGTATCTCAAATCATGATAAGTTGGAGTGCAGGTAGGAGTCAGAGAGCCTGGTGAGATGGTGTCACGACAGCAACCTTTGCCTCAGTGCCAGCAAAACAAAAGAGCTGATCATTGACTTCATCCAATAGGGTGGTGCATATGATCCTGACACCGGTGCTGAAGTCAAGAGGGTGGAGAGCTTCAAGTTCGCCAATAGCCTTTCCTAGTTCAGCCACGTAAATTTCATGGCCAGCATCTACAAATCCTTTAGAGTCCAAAGAAATTTGGCATGCTCCCCCTGACCCTATCAATTTTTTATTGATGCAACACAGAAAGCATCCTTTCTGGATGCATAACAATTTGGTTTGGCAACTGATTTGCCTGTGGTTGTAAGGAACTGCAAAGGGTTGTGAACACAACTCAACACATCATGGAAACCAATCTCCCCTCCATGGACTCTGTTGTCTTTGTAAAGTAGCCAGCATAATCATAAACGCCACTCATCCTGACATTCTCTCTTCTTTCCTCACCCGTCAAGCAGAAAATACAAAAGCCTTAAAGCATGTAGCAGTAGACTCTCAGGTATTTTCCATCCCACTGCTATAAGACTATTGAATGTTTCTGGAGTGTGTTAGGATAGAATCTTGACCTCAATGTGTCTCATTATTATCTTGCACCTTATTGTCCTCCTACACTGCACTTTCTCTGTAACTGTAACACTTTATTCTTCATTCTGTGATTGTTTTCCCTCATACTACCTCAATGCACTGAGTAGTGAATTGATCTAGATAAACAGTATGCAAAACAAGTTTTTTTCAGCACCTTGGTATGCATGACAATGCTAAACCAATTTAACATATAAAAACAAGGACACAATCATGCCTGAGAAGGAGCATTATGCTCATTCAGGTATCTACTCTGTGGGAAGGATATCAAGGTACTTTGGAGGATGTACAAGGAGCTTACTAGAGGCACCAGGGAGGAAGGATTTAATTTAAATGTAGAGACATCAGAAGCTGAGGTTGTTCTCCAAGGATTCTCTTACTACTAGTTTACATTAAGATCCAGCCAATACAAAGAGTGACAAACCATTCTCTCATGCTTGTTAGGAATCTTGAAGGAAGTTGTAAATTTTAGCATCGTTGGCCAATGTCTTTCCCTGAGAAGTTCTGAACCTACTGCCACCTCTTGCTACAATGTGCGGCAGATATCCACTATATCAGTAACTGATAGTGTGCAGGACTGGGCCATATTCAAAACGCAGCCAATAAATCAGATAGTCTCCCTTTTGAATGTTCTCCCTAAAAGTCTGCAGCTGTGATCTGGAAGACACCGTTCCGTACACATCCAAAACCCAAGCAGTGCAATGGAGATTCAACACCCTGCCCTGATCAGAGTTCTGTGGAGAACAATGACAGGAGACCTGCGTGGTAGAGCTTTTAAAGTGGAAAATCAGAACTCAGAATCAGATTTAATATCATTGGCATACTGATTGTCATGAAATTTGTTGTTTTGTGGCAGCAGTAGATTGCAATACATAGCAATAGAAACTATAAATTACAATAAGTATACGGCATAAAAAAAGAAAATTAAATTAAATAAGTAGTACAAAAAGAGAAGGAAAGAAGGTACTGAGATCATGTTCATGGGTTCATTGGCCATTCAGAGATCTGATGACAGAGGGGAAGAAGCTGTTCCTGAAATGCCGAAGGTGTGTCTTCAGGCTCCTGTTCCTCCTCCTTGAGGGTAGCAATGAGAAGAGGGCATGTCCTTGGTGACAGGGATCCTTAATGATTAATGTCACCTTTTTGAAGAATCAAGATGCCCTGGATACTGGAGAGACTAGTGCCCATGATGGAGCTGGCAGAGTGTACAACTTCCTGCAGATTTTTCCCATCTGTTCAGTGGCCCCTCCATATCAGACAGTGATCACAGTTGGAATACCCTCCACAGTACATCTGTAGGAATTTATGACAGTCTTTGGTGACATACCAAATCTCCTCAAACTCCTAACAAAATATAGCCGCTGTAACGCCTTCTTTGAAATTGTATCAATATGTTGTGCCCAGGATAGACCTGAAGAGATGTTGACACCCAGGAACTTGAAACTGCCCACCCTTTCTACTGCTGATCCCTCAATGAGGTCTGGTATGTGTTCCCTCAACTCCCCCTGCCTGAAGTCCACAATCAATTCCTTGGTCTTACCGGCACTGAGTGCAAGGTTCTTGCCGCGACTCTACTCAAAACAGCTGATTTATTCTCACCTCCTTGTCACCATCTGAAATTCTATCCTCAATAGTTGTGTTGCCGTCAAATAGATCAATACATTTTGTGCCTAGCCACATAATCATGGGTGTATTGACAGTAAGGCGGTGGGCTAAGCACACATCCTTGAGCTGTGCCAGTCTTGATTGTCTGCGAGGTGAATATGTTATTTCCCATCCACACTGACTGTGGTCTCCAGGTGAAGAAGTCAAAGATCCAGTTGCAGAGGAAGGTACAGAGACACAGGTTTTGAAGCTTGGTGATTAGAACTGAGGGTATGATTGTGTTGAACGCTCTGTAATCAATAAACAGCAGCCTGACGTAGGTATTGCATTTGTCCAGGTGATCCAAGGCCAGGTGGAGAGCCAGTGAGATTGCATCTGCTATAGACCTATTCTGGCAATAGGGAAATTGCAGTGGTTCCAGGTTCTTGCTTAGGCAGGAGTTGATTCTAGTCATGACCGACTTCTCAAAGAAATTCATCACAGTAGATGTGAGTGCAACTAGGTGATAGTCATTGAGGCAGCTCACTCTGCTCTTCTTGGGCACTGGTATGACTGTCATCTTTTGAAGCAGGTGGTAAGCTCCGACTGCAGCGACAAGAGATTGAAGATGTCCTTGGAGCACTCCCACCAGCTAGTTGGCACAGGTTTTCAGGTACACAATCAGGGCCTAATGCCTTGCGGGGGTTCACCCTCTTGAAAGGTATTTTGATGTCAGCATCCGAGACAGAGCTCACAGGTCACCAGAACAGATATCACATAGGTGTCGCTTTATTCTTCCTTTCAAGGGCGTAAAAGCCATTTAGCTCATCTGGGAGTGAAGCATCTCAGACATTTATAATGTTAGATTTCGCTTTGTAGGAAGTAATAACCCGCAAACACTGCCAGAGCTGACTTGCATCCAATTCTGTCTCTAACCTCAATCAGAATTGTTCTTTCCCCTTTAAAATAGCCTTCCATAGGCCATCCCTGGACTTCTAGTATAGTTTTGGATCACCAGTCTTAAATGACACAGGTCTTACCCTCAGCAGACTACAAATCTCCTGGTTCATCATGGCTTTTCAGTTGGGTACATTTGGTATGTTCTGGAAGGCACACACTCATCCACACAGGCCTTGATGAAGTCAGTGACAACTGTGGCGCATTCATTCAGACTCAAAGGTGAATCTCTGAATACTGTGCAGCCCATCGATCCAAAGCAGAGGGTACTCTACCACCCTCGGATACCCATACTCCCCTGAGTATATATACAAGTGTAGAAATTCATTAGATGGGTACCAGCGTATTTTCTTCCAAAATTCATTCTGCTGAAACTGGCAGGTTATGTACAATGGCTAGTATCCATTTGCACTAGCCATCAAAGGCAAAGCCTACACGGTGTGTGGTGCTTCCAAGGATGATATGAGGAATGTATAGGGGAGAGAACTGCCCCAAATTAACTGCTGTACATCTATTACAGAGATGTTAGCCCATAACAACATGGCATTGACTGATGGAGTGCTTGATTTGAAAATCGCTGCCGCAGCCAGCCAAAGTTTTAATAATGATGCCTGGGTTTTATACATCACCTTCCTTCATCTCCACACACAGAAAGAAATCTGCTGACGGAGCTCCAGATCAGATTGCCTGCTCTGACAGATGAGCCAAACTGATAGTCCTGTAATGCTTTTATTTCTATGAAAAGTGAAACGGGAATAAAAGCTCTCTCCCCATGTGCGGGGCTGTGAGCACTAGCATTAGCAGTGAGCACTGGTGTACAGGACAAAGGACAGTGCCCGGATAAAAATTGATCACTGCCCCGAACTCCAGCTTGATCAATTGCACCATCCACTGCCATCTTAGGAAGGAGGTGTTAGCTTTCAGATTTACTCCATCGTGGTGAACAGCAAAAGACTGCCTCAGCAAGCCAAGCTTCTATAATGATTGCTCTCATGTATAACATACTTAGTCTGACTCGATACTGACAAAAGACAAGTAGATGAGCTTATGTAATTCAGCAGTGGGTTGTGAGACAGCTACATTTATTCATTATATTTCTAACATAAGAATGGAAAGTAAAATGAATAGCAATTTTTAATGCCAGATTATTAAATAATTTGCAACATCAATCATGCTGTATTTGAATTTAATATCGTGGCATTCGTTTCAACTTGTGGCTCTGAGAAAATAAATCAGTTCAGTTTATCCCAGGAATTTCACCCAGGGTACAGTGAAAAAAAATACTCAGAACTGATTTAGCTAAGTATCATCCTGGTAATGTACACAATTGATAATACATTCATGGATTCATTTACCACATTTTATTTTCTCATGGATCTCACTGCGAACAGTTCCTCCATAAAAGCACTTCACTTCTCTAAGCCGAAAGTTTGAGGTACATTTCACACTACCAAAAATAGACCCAAATATACTGTACGACATCAACTGAGTTCTGACATCTTTTTTTCATAAGTAGCATCTCTCAAGGCCTACCACTTCCCATGAAAGCCCTGTACAGTGAAAGCAGGCATAAAATCCCAGTCTTACCCACTGCCTCCATGTGTTGGGAATGATGTTGAGGTAAGACCAGTAGGTCTGGGAATGCCCTGCTCAAATCTGTCATAAGTTACTATCTCAGACTGGGAAACCAGCCTGTAACTGACGGACTATGAGATCATTCGAAACTTCACAGCTTTGTTTAACATGGTTAGACCCATGACATCTCAAATGGATTAGGATTTTACAAGATGGGGGAAAACCAATCATTTCACTGTGCTCTTTTTGGAAACTCTCAGCTCTGTTGAGCACAACTTGAATTAATTATTTCTGTAGCATATATTTTTAAATATTCCTGCTTAAGCACCAAAACCAAGGCTAATCTACAGCATAAAGAGGAACCTGTGATTTCCTAATGGTCCCTGTCATTGTAGATTGTGTCGACAGCAAAGAAGTGTGCACTTTTATTAGGGAATTACCTTTTGCATTTTGATTTGTCATTTTTTTTTTGCCCTCAGTAGAAAATCTTCACTCCCTGTTACCAATTCTCTAAACAGCCTTCTGCTGAGATTGGGAATAAAGGTCTGCTTATTAAAGTAGTTACTTATTCCAACCATTATTAAATTTCATGTTTTCATTAACTGCACTCAGAGAAATGGGAATTCAAGAAGATCAAAGATAAAGCTAATCATATCATTGGGGGCTTTTGCAAACTCTTAAGTTTTACTGACGTTTTGCTGATTTGCACACACTCATGTACACAATGAATGTTTCCAGAAGAAAAAAGTGACATTCCCAAGATTAAAGCACAGATTAAAACACACGATCCCCAAAGACCACAGAATATCTTGCTTGATAAAGCATATTCCACATAGCATGTCTCTGGGACTTTACACCTGCAGGCCAATTATTAGCCAATGAGTAAATTATAACGTATTAAATCCAGCAGATATTAGGAAATGTTGGTTAAAAGAATAGCTTAACATAATGTGGAGAATGGAGTCAAAACCCTCTAAGCTCTTTCCCCAGTAAAATTCTTCAGTTATTAAAAGGTCCTCTGGAGAAAAATATAACAAAAAACAATGAAACTCTAGAATTTCTCCTACAGCCAGTTCTCATTTTGACAGGCTCCTTTGCGTTCATTCACACTAATTCAATGCATTATTCATTTGACACTCTTCAAAGTAATCAGGAGAAAGGGCATAAAAAGACATTTAGTATAATAAGAGTACTCACTCATAATTGCCTGACTATTTTTCCTGATGTTGCACGATGATTGATAACACTTCATGCAGAGAATGTGTTCTCTGTTGATCCAAGAATCCCAACAAAATAATGAAATTGTGTCGTCTTTAAGTACTTGATGTATTTTGCGTTTACAAATCCACTGGGTATATACTGTACACAGGAACAAAATCGAGCGACTGAAAAGATTACCTGAGTGAGCGGATGTCAGGTTATCTTTCGACTTCTCATCTCTTTTTAAGAATAGGGCTTTATGCACAACATACAGAGAAGAATGTGCACACATGACTGGATATTAGCACAGATGTGTAAATACAAAGATGACTTTTCACATTCAATATCACTATATAGTACATTTCTTATAAATATGAGGTGTTGGCGTGAAATTGCCATTTTGAAAAAAAGGAATAGATAAGTGTGTTAAGTAAATCAGCATACAAAAACATACTTAGCACATATTACTAATCACAAACAAAACGTCCTCCATTCATTTTATGTATTTTGCTTAGAGAAACAGCACTGTAACAGTAACAGGCTCTTCCGGCTGAATGCACTGCCGAATTACACACCAGTGAGCAACTAACCTTCTAACCGGTAGGTCTTTGGAATGCAGGGCGAAACCAGAGCACCCACAGGAAACCCAAGCAGCTAATGGGGAGGACATACAAACTCTTACCAGACAGCAGCAGAAATAAGCACGGGAAGCTGTTGTTGCAATAGTGTTACACGACTGTTGCTCCTAATTTAATTGCAAATTCCAACTATATATTTATATATCAAAGGACTTGGTGGTATTCAAAGAGAGAATAGCTTTATTTTTCACATGTACCTCAACACATTGAAACATACAGTGTCAGTGACCAACACAGACCAGGAATGTGCTATGGGCAGCCCGCAAGTGTTGCCATGCTTCCACTGCCAACATGGAATGTGCACAACCTATTAACCCTAACTCATCAGTCTTGGAGTATGGGAGCACCCAGAGGAAAACCACACGGTCATGGGACGAATGTGCAAACTCCTTACAGGCTTTGGAGGGAATTGAACCGAGATCGCTGACATTGAAAAATGTTACACTAACATGCCACCCAATGTGGTGAAACATCAAGTGCTCTTTACACAAATAAAACCAAATATAATAAGGAACAGTTTAAAAATGGCAGCATAATTGAAAAGGTTAGAACGACTGATATACTACAACACAGAGCTTAATGAGCTTACAAAGGGATTAGAGCAGGACAACACAAGCACAGACAGCATTTGCATTGCATGCAGTGTAACTGAATCAGTGACTTGCTGGTCAAAACCCATTTGATTTAATTCTTGTGGTTGTTGTGCTCTCAAACGACTCTACCGTCCAACCTTAACTTTCACCAGCTAGGGCATAAATATTCTTTTTCTTTCACTTATTCGTTCATTGGGATCTTAATACCATCAGTACAACCAACATTTCTCGCCAATTTCTAATTGGCTTTGAGAAGATGATAGTGAACTGCCTTCTTGAACCATATCAGTCCTTCTGGTACTCTTGCAGTTAGGGATGGTGTTCCAGAACAGAGAAATTAGAAAAGAACAGGAAAAGACCTTTCAGCCTACAGTGTTATGCTGAACTGCTTAAATTAGTAGTCCAGTCTCAAATTAAACTAATCTTTTCAGCCTGCATAATATCCATTTCCTTCCATTTCCTACACATTCATGTGTCAATCTAAGAATCTCCTGAAAGCCTCGAACATATTTTTCTTCATCACCATTCCAGGAAACAACCATTCTGTGTAAAAGAAAAACTTGTCCCATACATGGTAGATGAACTTAATAAGAATTTTGTGTCAGTCTTCACTGTGGAAGGCACTAGCACCATACCAGAAATTCAGAAGTGTCGGTGGGGGGGGGGGGGGCAGAAATGAGTGTAGTTGTTAGTATTAAGGATAAGGAGCTTGGAAAGTTGAAAGGTCTGAAGATAGATAAGTCACCTGAAGCAGACAGAATTACACCCCAGGGTTCTGAAAGAGGTGGCTGAAGAGATAGTGGAGGCATTTCTAATGATATTGCAAGAATCACTAGATTCTGGAATGATTCCGGAGCACTGGAAAATTGCAAATGTCACTCCACTCTTTAAGAAGGGAGGGAAGCAAAAGAAAGGATATTATAGGCCAGTTAGCCTAACTTCAGTGGTTGGCAAGATGCTGGAGTCCATTACTAAGATGAGCTTTTGAGACACATGATAAAATAGGCATTTGTCAGCATGGTTTCCCTAAGGGAAAATCTTGCCTGACAAACCTATTGGAATTCTTTGAGGAAATAACAGGCAGGATAGACAAAGGAGAATCAGTGGATGATGTTGTTTATATGGATTTTCAGAAGGCCTTTGACAAGGTGCTGCACACGAGACTGCTTAACAGGATAAGATCCCATGGTATTACAGGAAAGATACTAGCATGGGTAGAGGATTGGCTGATAGGCAGGATGCAAAGAGTCAGAACAAAAGGGACATGTTCTGTGTAGCTCCCAGTGACGTGGTGTTCTGCTGATGTTGGTATTGGGACCACTTCTTTTCACATCATATGTTAGCAATGTGGATGATAGAATTGAAAGATTTGTGGCCAGGTTTACAGATGATACAAAGGTAGTTTGAGGGCAGGTAGCGTTGAGAAAGCAGGAATCTGAAGAAGGACTCAGACAGATTGGCGGAATGAGCAAAGAACTGGCAGATGGAACACAATGGTCATGCATTTTGCTAGAAGGAATAAAGGCATAAACTATTTTCTAATTGGGAAGGGAATTCAAAAATCAGAGGTGCAAAGTGACTTGGGAGTTCTTGTGTAGGATCCCTTAAAGGTTAACTTTCAGGTTGAGTCAGTAGTAAGGCAGACAAGTGCAATATTCGTACTCATTTCAAGAGGATTAGGATATAAGATATAGGGTATGCAATGACAAGGCTTTATAAGGCACTATTCAGACTGCACTTGGAGATTTGTGAGCAGTTTTGCACCCGTTATCTAAGAGAAGATGTGCTGGCATTAGAGAGGGTCCAGAAGAATGGCACCAAGAATAAAAGGGTTAACTTGTTGTCTGAGGAGCATTAGATGGCTACAGGCTTGTGCTCACTGGAATTTAAAAGAATGAGGATATCAACTACTGTAAGGACTAGACAAAGTGGCTGTGGAGAGGATATTTCCTATAGTGGGTGAGTCTAGGACCAGAGGACACAGTCTCAGAATAGAGGGATGTTCATTTAGAACAGAGAAGAGAAGGAGCTCAGAGGCTTGAGAATCTGTGAAATTCATTCCACAGATGCCTGTGAAGGCCAAGTCATTGATAACATTTAAAGCAGAGGTTGATAGGTCCTTGGTTAGTCAGGGTGTCAGAGGTTATAGAGAGAAGGCAGGAGAATGGATTTGCAAGGGATAATAAATCAGCCATGATGGAATGGCAGAGCAGACTCGATGGGTCGAATAGCCTACTTCTGCTCATATATCTTATTGACTTACTTCTCCTTTGAACTTACCATTTTATGTGCATGCCTTCTGGTAATAGATAGTTCAGCGCTGGCAAAAATATGCCAGCTGTCCACTCAATCTATACTTTTCACATAATAAACCTCTTTCACATCTCCCCTCAGCTTCCACTACTCCACAGAAAACAACCCAAGTTTATCAAATTTCACATCATAGGACATGCCCTCTAATCCAAGATGCATCCTGATAAACTTCTTCAGCATCCTCTTCAAAGCCTCGTCAACCTTCCTATCGGGTGACCAGAACTGAAAGCAATACTCCAAATGCAGCCTGAGTCAGCTGCAACCTGACTTCCCAACTCGTGAACTCAACTCCTTGACTAGTAAAGGCAAGATTTACAATGAGATTTACAATATGGTGACCAACAATAGACAAGAAATATGGCTTACACCAGAACTGTAGGGCAAATTAATTAAAATGGAATTGGACACTAGTTCAGCTGTTCCAGTCATTCCACAAAATGAGCTTGAATGGTATTTCAAAGAATCCAAACTGAAGCCTGCGGTTATCCAACTGCGAACTTACAGAGAACCCAATCGAACAAATAATGCAAAAAGAATTATACTTCTCTTTATCTAGTTTTAGGACTTACGTGAAGATCTGATCACATTTTAAGTCATATTTATGCAGAAATAAAGAAAATTCTACAGGGTTCACAAACTTACTAGCACCATTGTATACTGGAGAAAAGACAACTCCTGTGGGAATGACAATTGTAACAGTGAAATTGGGCCACACTTGGACTTGTATATGGTGAAAGCAAGGAGGTCAGCATTCTGGGGCCGTGATTGGCTGAGACAACTACAACTTGATTGAAGATCCATCCACTGTTTGTATGCCACAACCCTTGCAGTAGACACAATGACAACAAATTATGAAAGGTACTGGATGATGTCACAGCAGTGTTCAAGGATGGCAGTGGAGAACTCAAATATATCAAGGATAAAATAGTATTAAATGGAATTGTCACACCCGGGTTTTATGAAGCACGTCCGCTTCCTTACCATCCATGATAAAGTACCAGTGAGCCAGATCACATGGAAGCTGAAGGAAGTCTTTCCAAGGTTGAGTAGAGCCCATTGGCAATGCTAGTGGTCCTAGTAGCCAAGAAGAATGTGTCTGTCAGGATCTATGGTGATTTTAAGCTCACCATTAACACAGTGCTGAAAGTACAGGTGGCCCCCGTTTTCTGAACGTTCGCTTTACGACACCTCGTTGTTACGAAAGACCTACATTAGTTACCTGTTTTCACTAACAGAAGGTGTTTTCACTGTAACGAAAAAAGGAAGCACACAAGAAAAGGCAGCGCACACCCGAACAGCCAAGCTCCTCCCCCGGAACTGCATTCTAGCCGCCATTGCTTAAACACGTGCTTTATCTAGATTTATTTTGTGCATCCATTAGCAAGATGAGTTCTAAGGTATCGGAAAAGCCTAAAAGAGCTCATAAGGGTGTTACACTTAGCGTAAAACTAGACATAATTAAGCGTTTCGATCATGGTGAATGAAGTAAGGATATTGTCCATGCGTTGAACTTGCCTGTGTCCACCATTCTCACTATTTATACGCAGAGAGAAAAAATTCTGAAAGCTGCCCATGTTACTGTTGGTTTTGCTCGTAGCAAAGTGGTCTCTGTTAGTCGGCATCCAATAATGGATAAAATGGAAAGTCTATTGCTTGAGTGGATTGACGGGTGTACAAAGCGTGGTGTTCCGTTAAGTTTTCTTATACTTAAGGAGAAATCAGTCAGTCTTTTTAATAAGCTGAAACAGAAGGCAATGGACAATGGTGATGAAAGTGGAATTTAAAGGTAGTCATGGGTGGTTTGATCAGTTTCTGAGGCGACAGCAACTTCATAGTTTAAGCAGTGGTCCCCAACCTCTGGGCCGTGGACCGATACGTGGCTGCGAAGAATGCAGTGGTGCAGCAGTAGTCAGAATGCACCCAGCGCATCTTTAAGAAAAAAGCCAAAATAAACAAGCTAATTAATTAGGTGCCGCCCAGCACGTAAATGTCGGCCCAGATCAGAGGCGATTGCCAATTGCGTCAGGTGATAATTCCTATAAGCAAGTGTTTAACTGTGACAAAACTGCAATTTATTGGAGTCTTCCTGATTCTGGTAAGTGAAACTACACTGTACATACATTATTTCTACTTTATATAGGCTGTGTATTTTTATGTGTTAATTGGTATGATTTGGCAGCCTCATAGCTTAAAGGTTACTGGAGTGTTTCTGCCGAGAGTGCTTCCATGAGATTTTCGCTGTGCTAGACAGTGCTGCAGGAAAGTATTTCTACTTTATATAGGCTGTGTATTTATCATATCATTCTTGCTTTTACTATATGTTACTGTTATTTTAGGTTTTATGTGTTATTTGGCATGATTTTGTAGGTTTTTTTTTGGGTCTGGGAATGCTCAAAAATATTTCCCATATTAATAAATGGTAATTGCTTATTCACTTTACGACATTCTGGCTTATGAACCATTTCATGGGAATGCTCTACCTTCGGATAGTGGGGGAAACCTGTAGTTCAATACCGTTAGCCCAGGATGGAGGATATCTTTACAGACATTTCTGGAGAGAAAATCTTCAGCAAAGTGTAGAGCTGAGGCCCACTTTCAGATGGAGATGGAAGAAGAGTCCAAAATGTTTCTCACCATAAACACTCACAAAGGGCTTTATCACTACAACAGGTTTTTTTTGGAGTGGCATCCGTACCTGCACTCTAGCAGAAAGCTATGGACCAGCTTCTGCAAGGCTCAATGTCACCTGGATGACATCATTGTTACCAGTGAGGATGACAATGAATATATTCAAAATGTCAAGGCAGCATTAAAAAGATTAACAGATTATGGCCTCAGAGCACAATTTAACAAGTATGAACTCTTTAAACCAAGCATCACTCACTATGGTCACACCATTAATGCATAAGGATTACACAAGTGTACCAGGAAAATTCAAGCAGCGGCGAATGCCCCAAGCCCAGAGGATATGTCACAATTGTGGTCCTTTTTAGACTGTGTCAATTAATTTAACAGGTTCCTGCCAAACCTGCCTACTGCGCTCTACCCCTTTAACTCATTGCTGCAGATCGTGAAGAAACGGCAATGGACAAAGCAGCGTGAGATGGTGTTTCAAAAGACAAAAGGAAATGGTGACATCAGACTCTGTACTCTCAAATTATGATCTACATTGGCCAGTGAAGCTTGCCTGGGACATCTGGCCTTATGGTGTAGGTGCAGTCATATATTACGAGTGATGGAAATGAACGCCCCATAGCCTTTGCATCATATTCCCTTACCACTGCAGAGTAAAATTACACACAGGTTGACAGACAGGCCTTGAGTCTGGTATAGGATGTAAAATGTTTCAACCAGTACTTGTATGGGAGTGACTTTACTCTCCTTACTGATCATCAACCACTAGTGTCCATTTTCAATCCACAGAAGGTTGTTCCACTAACAGCAGCAGCACAAATACCGAGATGGGCTCTGTTTCTTGGAGGAGACAATAATTACAAGATTGAATTCAAGAGGACAACTAATCATGGAAAAGCTGATAGATTGTCCCCTTTACCCTTGGAAAACCTGAAAAATTTACAAAAGAGGATGTTTCTCTTGATGTACTTTCCCTAGTGCAAATCAAAAGATGATCCAAAGGGAAACCAGAGAAGTCTCCATATTGTCTCCAAAATGGCTTGAATGTGCAGCAAAAATTCCAGTTTCCCCGTTATTACCAGCACCGGGATAAACTTCCCATTGCCTGGGGATTGAAAGTTGTAACATGCAAGCTGAGAGCTGAAGTGTTGGAGAAACTACCTGCTGGTCATCTAAGTGTGGTCAAAATAAAAGCGTTGGCTCAAAGCTTTGTCTGGTGGCCTGGGATAAATCAGGCTATCGCTCAGCTTGACATGCACTGATCAGGATGTCAACACATACAGAAAATGACAAGAGCAGCGCCTCTTCATCCCTGGCAGAGGATTCGTGTGGACTCTGTCGGACTGTTCATGGGCACAAGTTTCTTGGTAGGAGTCAATGCAGCTGCAGAGTGGCCAGAGGTGTTCCCGATAGCCTCCACTGCAACCTCACACACTATTGATGTGTTAGAAAGCCTCTTCTCAATGACTGGTGTTCCAGAACGCTTAGTCAGTGACAATAGACCATAGTTTGTTGTAGAACAGTTTCAGTCATTCCTGAAAATAAACGGAATAAGACATATTACATTTGCACTGTACCACTATGAATGGCTTGAAAAGCTTTGTCCAGAGTCTAAAGAACACATTGCATGCAATATCAACACACCACACTGACAGTGAATCAGAAGATTGCCAATTTTCTCCTTGCATATTGCCACACAGCACCCTCCACAACCAACAACTCACCAACTATGCTGTAACTGGGCCATTCCTTGAACTCACACTTGGATCTCCTCAAGCCCAATCTCAGAAGGAGAGTGTAAAACAAAAAGCTGAGACAAATTGAGGGCTCCTCAAAGTTTAAAGTAAATTTATTACGAAAATGTATGTGCAATATACAACCCTGAAATTCATCTTCCCCGCAGACAGCCACGAAACAAAGAAAACCATGGAACTCATTCAAAGAAAAATACCAACTGCCTCCCATGCACAAAAAAACAAATCACACAAATGGCAACAAAAAAAGAGTGAAAAACACAGAATATAAAACAGAGAATCAAAAGAGTCCAGGCATATTCATTTCAGCTTAGTGTTTGTTATCGACAAGCTGCCCAATTTAGTTATCCAAAATACCAACAAAAGGGAGTGACCAGAAATCAGAAACACATCATAACATGAACTATAGAGTCCAATCCACAAACCGCGTCGATTAAACCTGGCCCAAGACCCAGAACTCCGGCACCGTGCTGCGAGGGAGAGACAGACCATTCAAATGCAGGCACCCTCTTCGGGAGCAGTGAGCAAGAGGGAGAGAGAAGCCATCACATGCAGACACCTTCCTCCGGCCGCTGTGAGGGAGAGGCTGAAGACAGTGCTGAACACCTGCTCACCTTCTGCACACGCCTCGATGATTTCAATTTTCTTTGGTGCTTTCATCGGCAAGATTAGTGAGACATGGAGTAAATCCTGGGGTTGTGCCCCATCTCCAGGCTTCTTGGCCTCGACGTGGTACCCTTTCCTCAAAGCCTCACGGAACACCCTCAGAGAGAGCAAAATGCCACATTGCTCAATTGGCCCAATAACACAGCACCAAAATGTAGATCACAGGCTGAAACAGTAGCAGAACCACATTTGAAAGAAAAAGAAGAAATATATGAAGTGAAGGTAGTATCATGACCCATCTGGAGAAGTCACCCTTGGTCGTGTTGTTCGCTGGCCCCATCTTCTTCTGGAATAAGGAGGTTCGATGTTTCACTCCTGGACAAGCAGTCCTGGCGAGGGACTACAGAAGTGTTCAAAAGTGGGCACTTGGGAAGATTAAGGACAGAATTAAGCCACTCTCCTACACAGTCGAGATTGTGTCTGATTTCACATCAATCAGCTGAAGAGAGCAGAGTCAAATGTTTAAAGAAAGATGTCCAGAGCTGGCAGAACCATTTCCTGCAGTCTCAGAGTCAGTTCCTACAACCACCACAGAGGAGGCCCCAGAACCTGAGATGGTTTCTCAGCCACAAATCTCAGCTGAGAAACAGAGTGATTTCTACCACCCCCCGCCACCGTTAGAAAAGATGTAATCCCACAAGAGTTAAAAATCCACCACAGCAATTAAATCTTTAGGCCTGAATGGGAC
Source organism: Mobula birostris (assembly GCF_030028105.1). Taxonomy (NCBI): domain Eukaryota; kingdom Metazoa; phylum Chordata; class Chondrichthyes; order Myliobatiformes; family Myliobatidae; genus Mobula; species Mobula birostris. Next base: position 71,130,572 of record NC_092377.1, on the reverse strand, counting down.
AATTTAAAATTTACTATGCTGTAGGTGTCTATACTGTATATTATGTAGTTGTATTACACAGTATACAGTATATAAAATGACTAGACAGCAATACATTACATATTTGAGTTGAGATGCATTCTATATTGAGTTGGAGTTCATAGCAAAGCAGGGAGGAGGGTAGTGCATTCAATAATCTGGGTTATATCCCATCAGGCACTCATTCACTCAATGTAAGTGGAGGAAAGACTTTGGGATATCAGGAGCCTGATTGCAGCAGAAGACACACAGCCTCTGGCCAGCTACTGTAGTCACTGATGCATCTGGTCTAGATATTGACACTCAGGGTGTTGATGTTGATCAGGTCTTACTGAGGGTAATGCTGTTGAATGCCAAAGAAAGTTAGATTTTTTCATTGGAGAAGCCCATTGCCTGGCTCATGCTTGAATGGTGCCTATGTCATGCAAATACTGCCTCGTTTGCTGAGGAGTTGTAAATGGAATGGTACATGCTCTATTTTTCAATAAACATCCGCACTCTGACAGCATGGTACAAGGAAGGTCACTGGTGAAGCAGATGTACATGGGTTGGCGCTAGAACACTGCACTGAGAAAGGCTGCCACTTACCTCACTTCTCGGAATTCAGCTCCATGGACAAAGGCCATGACGAAGTCTAGAGCCAAGTAGTCCTGACAAAATGCAAACTGGGGAAGTGTGTGAGCGGTTGTTGGTAAATGTTGTTGTGTAGCGTTGTTGATTACACCGTCAGTTACTTTGCTGTTGAATGAGAGTATCTGATTTGGACTGTAACTAGCCCAAATCAGACTCATGCAGCACTATGTGAATGGGACCCACCTGGATAATTCAACGTTAGACGTCAGAGTGAGAATAGTATGGGAACAGCTTGACTGGAGGCACTGCTAGTTCTGCAGTCAGCTTTCAGCACCGCAGTTTGCATGCTGTCTGCTGCTGTAACCTTCGACGTATCCAGCACTCTTGGCCATTTCTTGGCAGCATATTGATATTTCAGGAGGAAGCTGAGCAAGAATATCCTAGCAGCACCACTGTGAATGTATATCTTCAGCATTCCCATCATCACTGAGAATTACAACATTCTAGGAACTTCAACCTATTTTAGCTCCTCCTCTGTTTCAACAAAGTGGTTATAGTTGAACTAAGAGTAATTTATAAATAACCTAGTTGTTATTGTACAGCTATGCTTGGCATAAAGCCAATTGACCAAATATTGTGATTGTGGAGTTCTGGAAGGAGAAGTCAAGAGAACACACACCAGTCCTAATTGAGGGGTCACTAGTGGAAGGGGTGAATAGATTCAAGTTTCTGGGGGAAATATCCCCATGGATTTATCCTGGGCCCGTTTCGTCGACGCAGTCATGAAGAAAGCATGCCAGCAGTTCTAATTCTAATTTCTACAGATGTACGATGGAGAACATTCTGACTGGTATTATTAGAGCTGGGAATGGAGTCCCCAATTCACAGGATTGCAAGATGCTGCAAAGGGTTCGAGACTCAGCCACCTCCACCATGGCACAGTCCTCTCCACAACCAAACACATTTTCAAGGCAGTGACTCAAGAAGGCAGCATCCAACATTAAGGAGCCTCATCATCCAGGACGAGCCTCCTTCTCATTATTACCATTAGCAAGGAGGTACACTCAGTTCCTCAGAATCAGAATCGGGCTTATTATCATTGACATAAGCTGTGAAATTTGTTGGTTTGCAGCAGCAGTACACAGTAATGCATAAAAATTACCATAAATTACAATAAGAATATATAAAAATAAATAGAGAATACAAAAAGTGAGCAAAATAGTGAGTTAGTCTTCATGGGTTTGCGAATTGTTTAGAAATCTGATAGCAGAGTGGAAGAAGTTGTTCTTAAAATGTTGGATGTGTGTCTTCAGGCTCCTGTACTTCCTCTCTGATAGTACTAATGAGTTTTTGAAACTTGCTAATTAGTACTGAGAGGATGATGGTGTCGATGATGGTGATTTCGGAACAGTCCATAAACCCATGAACACGTTATGGCTTTTTTGCACTTTTTTAATCTGTAGACTTTTATGTCTTTGCACAGTCCTGCTGCCACAAAACAACAAATTTCCCATCATATGTCAGTGATGATAAACCTGATTCTGATTCTGAAGTGAGCACTGCCAGGACATTACAGAATACCTTGGACCAAATAATGAGTCCAGTGATGGAGCAAGAAAATAAATGTGACTGCATCTGACTCCACTCTTCCTGCACACCTCACATGTGAACCTTTGGACCCATTTACTGCAGCCTGCTGATGTTCACTTTGCAGATTCATTAGCCAGCCATCAGCATGAACAGGTCCATTATGTATCAAAAACTATGATGACTGTTTACAATTATTTCACTAGACAATGAAAGACCTCTCTGCATTCTGATAGGCACATTGTACAATTATAACCAGATTATTAATAAATTGTTCTGCATCAGACCCAGAATATTTGCAGAATAATTGATTGCTGTGATTTATCAGGCAAATGAGGAGGAAAATGTCAGTGATGGAGGACATCGGAAAGCTTTGGTCTAAATCCCCAAACTCAACTTCTACCTTTAGTAATTTTAAGCACCATTTTTAATTGATAATATTAATAAAAGTATCTCCTGAAATTAGTTGCAATAACTCTTATCATGTTGAAACAAACTATAAGAATCTGCATTCTATACTAACATTCACCAACTAAAGCACAGGGCCAGGATGTTGACTTGCAGAAGTGCTGAATCTAATAGAGGTTATGTCCCACTACACTCCCAGCTTCATTTCCATCCCAGCCACTTGATGGCTGGCAGACCCCTGCTGTGCCAGGGATTCAGGTGACCTCATATTGTGTTTGAAGGCTGCTGCCACACCTCTGTCGCAGATTTCCACCTTCACGTTCTTTTGGAACAGCTGGAGTTCTCAGCCAAGAGTTTCAAAACTTGCTCGGTCCCACATTTAACTTTGAAAATGTTTCTCGGAATGAGACCAACTAATAGGTAGTGATGCAAGTTGAAGAACTTGGGCAGGAGCTGACAAAACAGCATTCAGCCCTTTTTGCCATTCATGGACTTGTTATTTCACAGTGGTAATTTTTCTTGGGGTGCATCCAATAGCTTGGGTATATCTAACTTCAGGCTTCACAGAACATAAGTTATCCAAAGTAACTTGGCACATGGCCTTACAAGAGTATGGCTTCTCTTAACATGGGCTGCACAAAGTGATACCTCTATTCATGATTAGAATAAAAATGACATAAATCCCCTTAGTTCCTCAACTCTCGATTCCAACATCTACAAGTTACAAGTCACGATAGCATGGAATATTTCCCACTTTTAAGTATGTAGGTGTCCAAGCATAAGAAGCTTCTCAGTATTCACGTCAAAACAGTCAACTTGATTGGCATCCATCCACAATTCATTTGATCCACTATCAAGAATCAATGTAGTGGTGTTGTGGATATTGTAGAAGATTGGTGTAGGTGACAATGGGACATTGATCGGATGTAGGGGTGGGCTGAGAAGTGGCAAATGGAGTTCAATCTGGAAAAGTGTGAAGTGATTCACTTTGGAAGGTCAAACTTGAAGACAGAAGACAGGATTAATGGCAGAATTCTTAACAATGTGGAGGAACAGAGGGATTTTGGGGTTCAGGTCCATAGATTCCTCAAAGTTGCAGTGCAAGTTGATAGGGTAGTTAAGAAGACATATGGTGTGTTAGCCTTTATTAGACAGGGGATTGAGTTCAAGAGCCACGAGGTAATTGGCAGCTCTATAAAACTCTAGTTAGACCACAGTTGGAATATTGTAATACACACAAAATGCTGGAGGAACTCAGCAGGCCAGGCAGCAGCTATGGAAAAGAGTAAACAGTCGACGTTTTGGGCCCAGACTGTTTACACTTTTCCATAGGTGCTGCCTGGCCTGCTGAGATCCTCCAGTATCTTGTGTGTGTTGTGCTTTGGTTTCCAGCATCAGCAGATTCTTTCTTGCTTGGAATAATGTGTTGAAGGATGTGGAAGCTTTAGAAAAGGTGCAGAGGAGATTACCAGGATGCTGCCTGGACCTTAAATATGTCTTATGAGGATAAGCTGAGTGTGCTAGGGTTTTTTTCCTTGGAGAGGAGGAGGATAAGAGGTTACTTGATAAAAGGTGTACAAGATGATAAGAGACATTGGTAGGGTGGACAGCCAGAGATTTTTTCCCCCAGGGTGGAATAACATAAAGGTGTTTGGAGGGAAGTATGGGGGGGGGAATGCCAGAGTTAGGTTTTTCTTTACAAAGACAGTAGTGGTGCATGATATATCCTCCCAGGGGTGGGGGTAGAGGCAGGTATATTGAAGAATCATGGACGAATGAAAAATGGAGGGCTATGTGGGAGGGAAGGGTGTGATTAATCCTGAAGTGTTAGCACAACTTCATGGGCTGAGGATCTGTACTGAGCTCTACTGTTCTGTGTTCTAAATTTAACGCTGCTGCTTGGGCCTCTTAGAAAATGTGCCCCAGTGAATATCAAGATTGCTTCAATAGCATCACACAAACCTATGTTATCAAGAGAAGCGGCAGTGGATGCACAGAATCCCAGCAATGCAGACTTCACACCAGGTCATGGATGATGAAATACGTCCTCATTCCTTCATGACTGCTGGGTTCAAATCCAGGAACTCCCTACCCAGTATCATTGTAGGAGCACCTCCCTCACAAGGACTGCAGCAGTTCTCCACTAATATATTAAGGTTTGGACAACAAATGTTGTTCAAGTCATCCATTGATTGTTTGTAAATATCACATTGGAAACCAATTTCCTATCAATGACAGGGATTAATTTCCTCCTCAAAATCTGTAATTATTCTCAACTGAAGCACTCCACCAGACAGGTACTGTATGTCATCTCTGTAGCCAATTTCTTGTAAGTCCTGTCTAAACTGGTGGATCCCAAACCTTTTGGGATGACCACATCCCCGGTGCCCACTCTCCTTTTCCAGGCATTACATAAAAACTATAAAGATTTCTGATTTAAGATGCACAGTGAAAGAAAACAGGAACTGCAAATTTAAAGCAGTGTTAAATAATTGCAAGAATTATTCAAATCTATTTAAAGCTACAAATAAAATTAGAAACACAAGAGAGTCTGCAGATGCTGGGAATCCAGAGCAACACATACAAAATGCTGGAGGAACTCAGCAGCTCAGGCAGCATCAATGAAAATAAATAAACAGTCGATGTTTTGGGCTGAGACCCTTCATCAGGACCAGAAAGGAAAGGGGAAGATGCCTGAAAAAAGGTGGGGGTGGGAGGAGGACAAGCTAGACGGTGATAGGTGAAGCCAGTAGAGTGGGAAAAGGTAAAAAGCTAGAGCAGAAGGGATCTGATTGGAGAGGGAAATAGAACATGGGAGAAAGGTAAGAAGAAAATTGAACCATTTGAAGGAGGAGCACCAGGGGTGATAGGCAGGTGAGGATAAGAGGCAAGAGGTCAGAATGGGGAATAGAAGAAGAGGGAAGGGGGAGAGGAAAGGGGAAAAAAGGAAACAAAACTTTACTGGAAGGAGAAATCGATATTCATGCCATCCGTTTGGAGGCTATCTAAGCAGAATATGAGGCAATGCTCCTCCACCCTGGAAGAGGCCTCATTATGGCAGAAGAGTAGGCCATGGACCAACATGTCAGAACAGGAATGGGGATAGAAATTAAAACAGTTGCCACCAGGAAATCCTGCATTTGGCAAGTGGTGTGGAGGTGCTCGACAAAGCAGACCCCAATTAACGAGGGTTCTCACTGACGTAGAGGCCACACCAGGAGCACTGGATACAATAGGCAACCCCCAACAGATTCACAGGTGAAGTTTTGCCTCAGCTGGAAGGGCTGTTTGGGTCCCTGAAAGTAGGTGAGGGAGGAGGTGAACGGGCAGGCGGTGTAGCATTTCTCTCGCTTGCAGGAATATTTGCAGAAGGGAATCGTGGCGGAAGTTATCCCTGCGGAAAGCAGAGAGCGGGAGGGAATTCAGGATTTGTTTGGTGGTAGGATCCCGTTGAAGATGGCGGAAGTTGTGGAGAATGATGTGTTGGATGCAGAAGCTCATGGGGTGGTAGGTGAGGACAGGAGGACCTCTATCTCTGTTAAGGCGGAGGGAAGAAGGGGTGAGTGTTATTGTCCAGGAAATGGAGAGATGTGACAGAGGGCAGCATCAATGGTGGAGGAAGGGAACCCCCCCCCCCCCCCCCCCGTTCATTGAAGAAAGAGAACAATCTGATCTCCTGGAAAGGAAAACTTCAGTCTGCCAACAAATGCGGCAGAGACGAAGGAACTGAGAAAAGGGAACAGCATTTTTACAGCGGACCCATTCTACCTTCTTACCTTTACTCCACACCTGTCAATCTCCTCCACCTGGTGCCCTTCCTTCCCTTTCTCCCATGATCCGCTCTCCTCTCATATCAATTACAATTACCTTCTTCTCCAGCCTTTACCTTTCCCATCTTCTCGGCTTCACCAATCACCTTCCAGTTTGTCCTCCTTCCTGCCCCATACCTTTTTATTCCTCTCCCTCCCTTTCCAGTCCTGATGAAGGGTCTCGGCCCAAAATGATGCCTATTTATTCATTTCCATGGATGCTGCCTGACCTATTGAGTTCCTCCAGCTTTTTGTGTATATTGCTACAAATAAAATTATTTCTTTATATAATTACAGTAAAAACAAACTTCAACAATTTTAGAGCATACATTAGTAGTCCAACTATTCACTATGGCACTGCTTTTTCAACTTTAATGAGATGAATAGGCTTAGTGCAATGACATGATCTTCTTGCCATCAGGCTGAATGTCATTCAGAAGAAGTCTCAGATCTCACGGTCAATAATTTGCAGTATGTTTCATTGTTTTGAAAGAAGTTGGGCAACTTCACTGAAACCACACTCCACTACATATGATTTTGGAAAGGCAATAAAGATCATCTTGGCCTTTTTTGCACACTGCAGGATAGAATTCAGAGTTTTCTTTCTGCAACCAATTCTTCATATGATTTTTTTGAACCTCACTACTACTACTACATCGACTCAGGCCTAGGGGGCCGGCGTCGGGCACGATGACGGACTCTCCACTTCTCCCTCTCCCTCACCAGAGTGCTCAGTTCATCTACATTAGTCCCGCCGCTATCGTCTAGGAGCGTGTTGACCATAGTCTTGGGAGGGTGCCCAGGGTTCATCCTCCTGTGCTTGGGCTCCCATATGATGACTAGGCTGGCAGGTAGCTCGGGGTGGTGTAGAGAGTGCCCCACTAGTTGCAGTCTCCTTGCCTCGATTTTAGTGGTGAGCATTGGTAGGTCGTCATAGAGCTCAACGTTCATCATGTGCTGTTGCCAACTCACGTCAAGAGCCATCCGGAGCATTGGTGTATAGCAACCATCTAGAGACTTTCGCATCGTCTTGGTGAGTGTCCATGTCTCGCATCCGCACGTGAGAATGGACTCTATGACTGCTATGAAGATCCTCTTCTTAAGCCCTCTAGTCAGGTTCGACTTCCAGATTTCCTTCGTGTCATTCATAGCCCTCCACGCCAGTGCCTTCCGATCTTTAAGTCCTTCTCCCAACTCATCATTCTTGACTTGAGGTACTTGTAGTCAAAGACTTTCTTTATGGTATCATTCTTTACGGTCTTGAGAGTACCTTCGTCGCAGGTAAACGCCATGTTCTCTGTCTTTTTAGGATTTAGGTGAAGTCCAACTTTATTGCACTCAATTTCCACTTTTGCCAGTAGCTGCTGTACTTCTTCCATCTGGTCAGAGAGCAGGACTATGTCATCTGCAAAATCGAGATCTGTGAGCATAACTGGTCTGACCCTTTTGGTTCATCCTGGTTTTATGGTAAAACCAAGCTTGTCATGACCTTTGGTAGCTTGACGTAGAGAGTAATCAAACATGATTATAAAGATGTAAGGAGCCAGAGTGTCTCAGCTTCAGCTCAAAGTCATTTTGTAGCAAGATCAGTTCTTCTTCCATCCTTCCTAGTGTTCAGGAATCCCAATCTGTAATTTGCATCAGGAGAAGATCCTGAAATCACTCTGAGATGTGCTTATGCAGCTCACTCAGGTGGGCACAATATACTTGAAGATCATCATCTGATATTCTTTCCTTCTCTTCCAACTCAGAGACACCAAAATTGGAAAATGTCACGATGGCCAATGTTTCACTTAAATAGGGTTAACATGGAGAGAAATGTGGAGACAACTGATCTGACATTGATAAGATTCACAAAATTTCCTTGCAATTGAAGACTGATTTCATTAAATTTTGAGAATAATTCTGACAAATAAGCAATGTCATGCCAAATATTCTTGAGTGGATTACTGAATGAAATATTCAAGTCTTCAAAGACTTTTATGAGCTTCAAAAAGCTCATAAAAGCATCTCAGGCAGATTCCTTTTGAGAGCCATTTGACTTCTGTGTGAAACAGCAAGCAAACTATTCATCAATCTCAATACAAAACTCTCAAAATAGTCAAAAATTTAGTGCATGGGACTTGATTTTATTTACTGCTGTGATAACAGTATTTAATGATTTGTGCTGCCAATCACTTAGGTACTTTGTGACAAGATGCTGTCAGTAAATTACACAGTGAACAGTAAATATGTTAGGTACAGCTTTTCTCAAGGAAGTACTAATGCCACGGTGGTGTCTTGTCATTAATGGTGGCCCATCTGTTGTACAAGCAAGAATGTTGGTGAGCAGAATGTCCTTCTCTTAGAAAAATTGCTCTACAACCCAAAATATTGAGTCCTCCTTCATATCTGTTTCTAATCACCTTGCAAATAACAACTCTTGAACCATGTTTTCATCTTTTATAAAGTGAACATAAAGAAAAAGCAAAGATTTGTTGCTGGCAAAATTGACTCATCCACCTGCAGAGCAAATTCTGCTCTCCTCAGAGTGTTGCACAATGGGTCTTCCGTATTCTCAGACATTTCATCTACTTGTCTTTGAACACAATCACTTTAATTATTTGGTATGGTGACTTATGCAAAACCATACTCAGAACCCCCCTTACTGCTGGCAGAATCAGTTCTTCTCCAATTGTATGAGGCTTTCGAGATTTAGCAATGAGCAATGAAACGTTCTTTGAAGCACACAAACCATCACTGTTTTGTTGTGAAATGCTAACAAACTTGTTTTGAAGTGTTTACCCTTTCTGAAAGTCTCATGGAGTGACTGAAAATAAGCAAAGTTCTTGTCTGCTTTGTCAGAGTGTATTCTCCTCAAACGCTCAAGGAGCCTGGACAGTTTCATTACCCCATTTGAAAAAACTTCTGCACACAACAGACACATAGGCTGCTGTTGGTTGCTTGGTGCTGGTATAGATCCATATTTCGGATACTCCATACTCTACTGTCTACACTTCTTTTTCGTTTACTCTGTTACACCATTTTCATTGTGGATTAAAAACCACAGTCTGTCACCTACTGTGCAAGTCCAACTTCAAGCACTGTGATCAATAAAGGGGAAAGTTATAACATTATCGTAACTCAGGCAAAACCTCTCTACCTGGAAGTACATAAAGTGAGGCAGCAATATCTTGGGCCATGGGCAAGAGAAATGCAGACAAGACCATTTGATAGGGCAGATTCTGAACTTTACCCTACTGAATGCCATACCCTAATTCACATGAATTGCGTCACTGCGTGGTTAGAGTATGGGAATAATACTAGCTAACCCTGTACTACAGTAGTACGCAGCAATAATGCATGGGCCAGTCCTGGAAATAACGTGATTTCTTCAGTCCAGGTTTCTCATGATATGCCAAGTACAGAGGTGTCACATTGCTTTTCAACAACTATAACATACTTCAAGCAAAGTCTAAGAAAATGGTGAGTTAGCAAGAAATGAGATGATTACATAAACATTGGGATCAATTATGAGGCACTGAGGATCAAATGCTTATAATACGTAATTCTTTTCTTAAATTAAGCCTGTAATCCCTCGGCAGGCCTCTTGTGACTGAGCACCCCTTTACTGCCCTCTTTATCTTTATCATCCACTTAGAAACGCCCACTGCCCCCCAGGGGGCGCTATCACTCACTTTGAGAACCACTGGTTTAAACAGACACTGTAGACTGTTAGCTACTGTACACTTCTTAAGCAGAAATAATTTACTACCCAATCAGATTTTGTATGTGTTAAAATAGACTGGTTGCGCTGACTCCTGCTGTAAGACCTGCCTGTTTTCAACTCATTAGCTGATGCACTGGTATCCAAAAGCACACTGCTCAATATTAAGCACTTCCCTAAACTTTTCCCTGACATCAACAGTGCCTCACTTAACTACTGAATAATGCAGATGCAGCCTGTACAAATCTAATGTAGCTCTGGGCAAAAGAGGAACTGTATCATTCTGTGCTCCAGTTAACCAAAGTCCCTGGTGCCAGTCTACCGTGCAGACTACAGTCAATGCCCTCACTGAAATTAAAATAAATGTTTGGGGGGACTTGGAGAACTTCAACAATTAATGCTTCGACCAGTTTTCATTTTCAGCTGCAATGGGGCCACTGATCGGTAATTCCATACCCATGTGAGTTCACAAAAGGATATTCACGTTCAGTCTTCCGGTTGAAGTGCAGGAGAGAGAAGTGCACTATTAATACCACATCCTAATCTGATGCAGACTACAAGGGCTGAGAAGTTCACCCACTTTGAGTTCTGACCATTCATAAGTCAGACTGGAAACAGCCAGAGCTGTGAGAACTGTAGGCGCCTTTTAAAAGAACAAAGCCATGTGGAATAAAAGAACATAACTTCATAAAAATTTATTTGGGCCTCATTTGAAATATTGCATACAGTACTGGTTGGCACATTTGGAGAAGATGTCATGGCTTCAGAGTGTGTGCAAAAGAGGTTCACAAGGATGTTGCCTGGATTAGAGGGCATGATGAGAAGTTGGACAAACTTTTTTTTTTCTCTGGAGCAGCTGAGGCTGAGGGGAGATTTTATAAGATTATGAGAGGCATAGATAGAGTAGATAGACAATATCTTTTTCCAGGAGTTGAAATGTCTAAACACCAGAGGGCATGTATTTAAGGTGAGAGGCAGTAATTTTAAAGGAGATGTAAGGGGCAAGCATTTTTTTGCAAACACAGAGAATGGTTGTTGCCAGGACGACGCTACCTGGGGTGGCGGTAAAGGCAGAAACATTGGAGGCTTTTAAGAGATGTTTAGATAGGCACATGGATGTAAAGAAGATGGAAGGATATGGGATTTATGTAGACAGAAGGGATTAGTTCAGTTAGCCATTTGATTACTAATTGAATTGGTTTGGCTCAACACCGTGGGCCAAAGGGCCTGTTCGTGTTCTATGTTCTAATAACTTCCAACAGCAGAGCAGGCCCTGATCAGGCTAGTGTCCTTTCAAAACAGGCTGGATTTTGAACTTGGGCATTAAGATGCAAGGTCATAACCACTCTCACCCAATAACAGTGGCCTGCTCAGGTCAGAGGGAAGTTCAAACATCCCTACAAAAGCTGGACCTTATGGTCACAGTGACAACTGAAGTAGGAGCAGAGATGTGAAACCCCATAGGCTGAAAATATTTCAAAGGTGGCTCATTCACAAGGAAGGTTTATATGGTTGCCAACTCCAGAAACCCGAGCACCAAATCTGGCCTGAGGTTGTAATGCAATACTTCCAGGTAGGATGCTAATATTTAGCCTTCAATTAATACTGACTAACAGACTTTTCTAACGTCAGCACACTCTCTCTCTGGAAGCTTGCCACTGATGGTCATGTTTCGTACATACACTCACACCACAAAAGCATTGTTGGACTTCCTGTGCAAAGCACACAAGGTGCTCGAGGGACTTTGCAGTTCAGTCAGCGACGATGGAGGAGAACAAGCAGTCAATGTTTCAGGCTGAGACCCTTCATCAGAACTGGAAAGGAAGGGGGCAGAAGCCAGAAGGAGAAGGTGGAGAGAAGGGGAAGGTGCATGCTGGAAGGTGATAGGTGAAACCAGCTGAGTGGGAAGGTGCATTGTTTGGGGAGGGGGAAGAAGTAAGAAGCTGGGAAGTCATAGGTAGAAGGGAGAAGGAGCCAAAGAAGAAGAAATCTGAGAGGAGGGGACCATGAACCATGGAAGAAAGGGAAGGAGGAGGGACACCAGAGGGAGGTGAGGGGAAGAGAAGGGGTGAGTCTGTAACTAGAATAGGGAATGGAAAATGGAAAAAAGAAAGATGGAGGGAGGGGAGAGAAATTACAGGATTAGAAAAATTGATGTTCAGGTTGGAAACTATCAACAGAATTTGGGGTGTTGCTCCTCCAACCTGAGTGTGGGAATAGGAAGTCAAATGGAAACGGGTGGCCACCAATAAATCCCACCATTTGTGGTGGATGGAGCGAAGGTGCTCAATAAAGCTGCCCCACAATCTATGTTGGGTCTCAGCAATGTAGAGGAGGCTGCTCTCGGAGCACTGGATACAGTAGATGACCCTGAGAGGCTTTCAGGTGAAGCCCCTGGTGCAACCTTCTTCTTCTACATCTTCCTTTCCAGTCCTGATGAAGGGTCTCAACCAAAACATTGACTGTATTCCCCTCCAACTGCCTGACCTGCTGAGTTCCTCCAGCATCTTGTGTGTTTTGCTCAGGATTTCCAGCATCTGCAGAATCTCCTGTGTTTGTGAGACTTGCTGAGATGAGATCACAATAGGTGATTTATAGAAATACAGGTTATTATGCGTTTGGATTAAACTGCAGTGTGGAGTTATCCAGATATGACTCATATGCATCAGTTAGTAACCACCTTTGAGAAGAACGTTCTGTACTTTTAGTATTGTTCATGACAAGCACTATTGAAATCAATACTTTTGGATGCTTTGAGCAATATTTTCAAAGGTCTGACTTGAGCCTAAATCAGTACTGTTATATTTTATGTAGTAGCAATCAATTATATAGATAGAGATTACGAGATGCAGTGGTTTCTCAGGAATGATTTTCAAATCTGTCATTAAAATGCCAAGTAAACTAATTAAGTAATGAGGTAGATCTAAATAAAATATGATCATTCTGCATTTTCCACTTATTGAAATAGCCTGTGATCATCTTGCATACAAATCCAGTTCTAAATAATGTCTAACTGAATAATGACAAATAATTTATCAAACACAACAAGAGGACAAGCACGTATCACTTTTCAATATTCTGGGCACCACCATTTATTCAGATGATAAACTTGGAACATGATTGTACGAATAATTGAAGGTTACCAAGAGGTGAGGAAAGGCAAGACCTGATAGTTGGGGGCAGCATCACATGAATAACTTTGTTTCAAAAATTAGACTCTTCAATGAGGGAAGTGTTGAAGCAAATTATTATGTTTTGTAACTCCAAAACATAAAACTAATTGAAAGAAAAACATGCAAAGACCGAGATAAATGTGTACTTTAGTTTTGTTTTTACCTTTAGCAAGGCGTGCACTTATGATGTGGTGACGTGATGACGTATGCCATTCACATACTTCTACATATAACCTGTAATAAATTATGCAAATAACAAAGAATGCTTAATCAAATCATATATTTACAATATTATTAAAATATTAAATACACTATATTCCTCCATGCTTAACTATAAACTAAAACTCAATATGGAATGCACTCCAACTTATACACATGTATATACTGTATATATACAATATACTCTATCATAAAACTAATATAGAGATATCCACAGAGTAGTAAATTTTAAATTCTCCCATTCAAATCCAACGATTTAATCATTGTGGAAGATATCTTACTAATTTGGGGTAACATCTTTCCTGACCGAGGAGCTCACTCTGCTTGGCAGAAGAGACTTGTGGCTGTGAAACAATCTCAAGTTCTGGGTCCTCCTCTATGGTGGTTGTAGGAGTGAACGCTGGGACACAGGAAGTGGTTCTGACAGTTCTGAACATCTTTCTTCTGGACGTGTTGGCATCCCGAACAGAGCACGACGAGCTGCTCGATCTGCTGATCTATCCCAGGCAATCAGACAAAGCTTCGAGCCAACTCTTACATTTTGACTATGCCTAGGTGACCGGCATTTAGCTCCTCCAACACCTTAGCTCTCAGCTTGGATTGTACAATAAGCTCTTAATCCTCACAAAAGGCAATCCCCATCAAGGGCAGGTTCATCCCGGTGCTGGTAAAAATGGGATGAATGGAGTTTCTGCTGCACTTTCCAGCCATCTTGGGTGGTCCTGTACATGTGAGGGGTCTTTCTAGTTTCCCTTCGGACAATCTCTTCCACAACAGGGAGACTGTTGATTTACATTAGCAAGAATATGTCAAGAGGAATGTCCTCTTTTGTAAATTTTTCAAGTATTCCCTTTTCCAAGTGTAAATGTAACAAACCATCAACATTTCCATGATTCCTCTTGAGATTGATCTTGTAATTGCACCTTCAAGAAACAGAGGCCATCTCTGCGTTCACAGTGCTGTTGTGGGTAGAACACCCTTCTGTGGATTGAAAATGGACACCAGTGGTTGGTGATCAGAAATGAGGATGAGCTCTCTCCCATACAAGGACTGGTTGAAATGCTTTATACCCCAAATCAGACCCCAGACCAACTCTGACAATCTGTGTGTAATTTTTCTCTGCAGTGGTAAGGGAACATGATGCAAAGGCTATGGGCTATGAGTCACTTCCATGACTCATAACATGTGATATGACTGCACCTATACCAAGGTTCAAGGTACATTTATTATCAAACTATGTGTGTGCAATATAGAACTCTGAGACTCGGCTCTCCAGACAGCCACAAAACAATGAGAACCATGGAGGCCTTTCAAAGAAAAAGGGAAGGCAAGGCAAGGCACCTAAGGCAAGCTCCACTGAATGATGTGGATTATAATGTGTGAGTACAGTGTCTGACTTCACCCTTTCCTTGACAGTTTGGATAGCCACATTATACTGTTTGTTCATTACCATTCCATTGCCACTCTGCAGTAATGAGTTCAAGAGGTGGAACACAGCAGCCAAATCTGACACGAACCTGTTACAGCAATTGACAAATCCAAAAAAGAACCACAATTATGACACATCTTTTGGCCTTGCTGTATCCTCTACTGCTTGAATTTTCCTGGCATACTTGTGTAATTCTTGTGTATCAATGGTGTGACCACAGTGAGTGATGCTTGGTTCAAATAATTCATACTTGAGCATTGTGCTCGGAGCCCATAATTCTCTAATCTTTTTTACACTGTCTTGAGATTTTGGAAGTGTTCCATGTCATCCTCACTGGTAGCAATGATGTCATCCAAGTAACACTGAGTGCCTGGGCAGCACTTGGCCTGTAGCTTTCTACCAGAGTGCAGATGCAGATGCCAGACCAAAAATAAGCCTGTATAGCATTAAAGCACTTTGTGAGTGTTTATGGTGAGAAACACTTTCAACTCTTTTTTCCATCTCCATCTGTAGGTAGGCCTCAGCTAAGTCCACTTTGCTGAAGGTTTTCCCTCCAGAAAGGTTTGTAAGGATAGCCCTATCATGAAGAGGGGCTACTTTCAGTACTGGGTTGATAGCGACCTTAAAATCACCACAGATCTTGACAGACCCCTTCTTATTAGTTACAGGGAGCACTGGCATTGGCCAAGAGCTCAACTTAACCTTGGAAAGAATTCCTTCATCTTCCATGCAGTCTGGCTCACCAGCTACTTTATCGCGGATGGTGTAGGAACCAGACAGGCTTTGTAAAACTTGGGTTTGGAACTTTCAATTTACAGTATTTTACCCTTGATCTGTTTGCGTTTTCTAATGTCATCTTTGAAGACTGCTGTGGCATTACCCAGTACCTTTCTTAATTCAATTTCATTTGACTCTGTTGCAGGGCATGTGGCATGAAGACGGAGGATGGATCTCTAGTCAAGTTGTACTTGTCTCAGCCAGTCACAGTCCCACATCGCTGGCCATCCTGTTTTTACCATATACAAGCCAATGTGGCTTGTTAATTTTTGTACTTCTCTGTTATGAATGTCATTCCCACAGGAGTTACCTTTTCTCCAGTATACATTCTCAGATGGATATCTGCAGGCTTCAGTTCAGTATTTTTGATATACTGTTCAAATTCATTTTGTGGAATGACTAAAAGAACTGAACCAGTGTCCAATTCCATTTTAATTAATTTGTCATTCCTTGTTTAAGCCATATTGCTTGTCTATTGTTAGTTTTCACATTGAAAATCTCAAAGCTGCCTACTCCTGTGTCACTCTCATCATTATCAGAGTTTTTATCAACAGCATGCAGATTAATGCTCTTTTTGAAACTGCAACTTGACACTTTAATCTTTTTTTCTTCCTTGTGGAGTCCCTTTATTTTTGTCTGCCAGACATGCTCTTTGTATGTGTCCTACTTTGTTGCATTTTCTGCAAGTTTTTCCTTTAAACCTGCATTGATCTGGTGTATACGAGCCCCTGCCACAATGATAAGACAACTTGTTCAACCAAGACAGTTTCTGTTTTGTTCACACTCACTTTCACTCCTGAATGCAACTTAATTGCATCTCTATCTACTATTTCCATTGATACTGCAATTTCAACTGCTCTTTTAAATGTGAGCTGTGCTTCAGTTATGAGCCATTTTTGAATGCTTTCTGGTAGGATTCTACAAGTGATCTCTTTGTGCATCATTAAGCCCATCACTAAACTGACAATACTCAGACAATCTCTTCAATTCAGCCGTGTGAACTGGAATGGACTCAACTTCATCTTGATTCCAGTTATGAAACCTAAAGCATTCTGCAATCAACATTGGTTTCAGTTCTAAATGGTCCTGCATTACATTCACAATATCAACAAAGCTTATTTCAGTTAGTTTGGTTGGAGCAGTCAAACATCTAAGCAAACTGTATGTTCTTCCACCTGGTACACACAGAAAAAAAATGGCACTTGCTCTGCATTGGCTATTTCATTTGCTTCAAACTACAGTTCAATTTTCTCAGTATACAATAACTAGCTATCTGTTGTGTAATTGAGTGCATCTGTCTTTCCAATATAGCCAGACATTTCTGCTTCCTTTATTTACTATACTCACTCTTTATGAACCCATGAGTTTGTCTGTTTTCTGCCTTTTTTTAAACTCAACTGTTTTTCTCTTCCCCTTGTGAAGAAACAAATGTGCTCTGCTTATTTTTTTAATTCAAACATCTCACTAGGCTTTTTCTTAACTTGAATGTTGCGCTGCACTTCAGCAGGTAAGTAGTCATCTCAGATTCATTTTAAAACTTACTTATCACCACTGTTATGTTTTGCAACTCCAAAACACAAAACTAATTGAAAGGAAAACATGGGGAAACCAGAATAAATGCATACTCTAGTATTGTTTTCATTTTTAGCAAGGTGCACA
The DNA here is from genome assembly GCF_030028105.1 of Mobula birostris. Classification (NCBI taxonomy): domain Eukaryota; kingdom Metazoa; phylum Chordata; class Chondrichthyes; order Myliobatiformes; family Myliobatidae; genus Mobula; species Mobula birostris. Next base: position 71,113,214 of record NC_092377.1, on the reverse strand, counting down.
CTTACGATGCGGTGGCATGATGATGTATGCATACTTCTACATATAAACCATAATGAATTGTGTAAACAACAAAGAATGCTTAATCATACAATATATTTACTATATTATTCAAATATACAAAGTTCTGAGTCTTTGCTGTATGACCAGAGTTTTTTTGTCTATGAATTTGAAAGAGTTCACATTAATGCATATCCAAGTCGCCCTGGAGAACCTGCTATCTTTCCTGCATCAGCTGAGGACCCAGAAGGATCACTTCTCATGCAATGCCCACTTCAGCAGGAAGGGGCAGTGTAGGGTGCCTGATTAATAGTTCAGTTTTATGTCTGTGTGTAAATCTGTGAGCGAGTAAAAGTAAGCATGTAATACCAGTAATTCTGTTGCCTGGAATTCACCTTGACATAGTCAATGTCATGAAATTTCCAGCATGGCATTGTTCCATGGATTCCAATGCATTCGTGGTATCACTGACCTTCCCCTAGGCTCCTAACACCCCTCCCACCGCCAGCACACAAGAGCTCCCTCATGCCCTCCATTCCCTCTGTCAGCCATGTCCCTTTGGGTAAATTCTGGTGTTTGCTCCACCTCTCCTCTCTGTAGTTACACTGTATTTCTGACATCTGTCTTTCCCAAGAAAGCATCTTATGAATGAACACCCTTCTGTCACTAGTGCAGTGCAGATTGTTAAAATGTGCATTAAATTATGTCATGCCCTTCTGGGAACTGCACAATTCCTGTTTCAGCACATGCTTCTGGGTCGAAGCCAATCTAATGCTGTTTCAAAATGATTCATGATTCACTGCTGAAGTAAGTGCAACAATGGTAAAATATAATTTCTGCACTGATATTTTTAAGTGTAAAGGCCATTTTTAACTTTGGTAATCTCTGTCACCTTTAAATGGCATTGATTTTGCCACCCTATTGAAGCCAATGGGGACAGTGGTGATACTAGAGTAATTAAAACTGAAGGAAGAAGAATGTGAAGGGATGGAGGATGAATGGCTGATGGTCAGATATTACCAAGGTTACATAGAAACGTTTGCAGCTGAGAAACTGGCAGATTGAGGGCTGTGAAACCTGATAGAGAAGAAGCCCAGAACAAGGAAACGCAACACCGCTGTCTACTCCTCTGCGTGCCATCCTTTCCATTACTTTATTCGGGCAAGTCCGGGGCCAACAAAAATATAGATGAGGAATCCAATGATGGGGGAGTTTGGTGACACTATAAATAATAATGGAACATAAATATGGTCCAAAACTAAAATTGCAACTGAGGTTGTGCACTGAGCTGTAACTATTGTTTTTTTACATCCACTTCACTGTGCAGCAAAATAGCCCAATCGCTCAAATTAAGCTTTGACTCATCTTGTGTTAACTCAGAACATTTGAATGAATTGACGTGCAGTAATGGCACAGGTACTCCGCATTGGCCATACCCACGTCCCAATATGTTTCACATTTACACAATAAACATTCACCTGGAAAGCTGAAGGCTATCAAACAGAACCATACAACATAACCTGCAAAATCATTCAAGTCTAAGTCAAATTAAACTTATTATCGAAGTACATATATGTTACTATATACACCTTGAGATTTATTTTCTTCAGGGCATTTACAGGAAAAATAGAAGAAATACAACCAATGTGCAAAAGACAAACTGTGCAAATAAAAAAACATATCATTGAAACCATGAGGTGTAATGTCCATGAAAGTGAGTCTGTATTGTGGAATCAGTTCAGGGTTGTGGTGAGTGAAGTTATCCATGCTGGTGGGTCAATGCCAGAAAGTCAGGCCAAAGGTGTACAGAGTGAACACTGGGGTAGGTGAGGGAGTTGCAGTGTTGGAGGGTCTTAGGAGAGGAGAGTTGGGGAATGATTATTAGGAAGGGAACCAATCACTCTGGATATAAGAAATTAAAATTCAGATATTACTGCTGCACAATTCAAACTACATTTCCTAAAATCTAGTTGTTCTAAATGTTACTTTTTTGTTTAAAGTCATGCAAGGTTTGGTCAAGTTGGGGCTGAACTGTGATGTCCGTCAATGTTGTAGCTCAGACGTAGTTGATTTTTTAGGTTGGTTGGGATGGTTTTGGGGACATTGTGGGTTGTTAAGGGTTAGGCTGGGGTTTAGAGACAAGAAACAAATGGCTGAAAGGAAGAAGCTGTTCTTGAACCTGGTGGTGTGTGACTTCAGCTTTCTGTACCTCCTGCCCGATGGCAGCTGCAATATGATGAATCCAACACTGGAGAGTGCCAAGATATTTTTTTTTTTGACAGTGCATCAGGAAACTTGAAAATCAATTGGTCCTTTAGTAATCAGTATTAGAGTTGCAAGTCTCAATTTTAGCTTTTCATAACTGAATTTCATGCTAAACAAATGGGCGGAATATCTTGTTTATCTCATTTCCATGAAATGAGCCCTTACTTTGTGTTCAAAAGCTAATAGCTGAGGTTGTATGGCTGCAATTAAATAAAATAGTGGTTCCAATTCTAAAACTCAACAGTGAGCAGATACTTTGGCTGTCTTCCAGGAAGAGCACAGCTTGCTCTCTATGTGTGTGAAGTGTGGATGCAATTTAGACACCCTACTCTCCATCATATTTCAGAGAGTAAATGAACCTTTCAAAGAATGCAGTTTTACTTTGCCTGTCCCCAGCATCTGAAATTGGAAATCAAGAGTATACCACAAATTAACTTTTCATCCCAAACTTACTGTTCATAGGTTAACAATTCAACCACAATTTGAAATAAACTGTACAATTTTCAATTACTGGTTTAAAATGACAATTACTCTAAAACAAAATCAAAATATATTGATTAAACATAACTGGAAGTAATTTCATTCCACAATGTTCCACATCAACATGATTTGTTTTAAAAAGGTTTTTTTTATTGCATAATGTTTGTTTTGAGAATATTTTACTACATTTTTACAATCTTCATGAATAGAATTTTGCTCATTTATTTTCTAGAAATCAACAAGCGGCCTTAGACACTGTTTTATATAATGCTCGTGTTCTGGCTGCAGCCTCATTGATGATATTTGATTGCATCAGCATTTTGGATTCTATTTAATTCCAGCATGGCAGTGAAATGTCACTGAGGCAGACAAGCTCAATACAAAGAGCTTTATAATTCTCTCATCGACATGTTCCCTGACATCGTATCCAGGGAAATCTGCTGCCCCCTCTGAGCATGAACATTTACTTGTGTTAGTTTGCCACCAGAATGCACTAATTTACCCACTTTATGTAATTACAGAGCTGACAGACAATGAAGGAGGTGATTCCATTCAGCAGCTAATTGCAATGCCACCTGGGGTTAAGGCTTTGCAAACCCAACATCAAAAAAGGCTACAAAAGCTCTCAATTATTCTTTGATTTGTATGAATATACAATAAGCATCATCTCCACTCAACTGGGATGATACCTTTTTACCTTTTCACAATGTAAACTTCCCATGTAGTGTGCTAATTTCCCATTTTACAGCTAAGCATCCTATCATTTACAATAAACTTTTCTCCCAAACAAACATCAAATCTGTTTATTTAACTTCTTATTGAGTGATGAGGATACTTTGCTGTAGCCTGCTGATTAATGTAGTAGGGTTTCTCAGTCCCAGTTTGATTGCAGTGATGCATCTCATCAGACATGGCCAACACCCAGGTCTAGACTAATTCTTGAGGTTTATTTACATTTTTAATAGCCATATCTCCTTAATGTATTCTGTTATGTTTTGACCCCTGAACTTCCTGCAGCACTCAGTTGGCAAATTAATTTACAATTACATATTTCAAAAATCATTTGTTTCAACCACTAGTGTACATCTTGAAGTTCATATTCAGGTCACGTGGGGTTCTGTGCTAATAAATTCTGTGCCTCCCATTTTCCTTAGTCTTCATCTCCAATTTAGCTAATCTACCAGATTAACATAGGTGCCATTCTACAACAAGGCAGTTTATAGATGCAAGAATGATACAACTGATAGAAAGATCAATGGCTCTATTTACAACAGAGAAAAATATTGAACCATTTTTCAACTACAAAATTAGTTTTAGATCACTCTGACAAAAATCCAGCACAGCAAAGATGAGTAGTCAGCCCCCTCTTATCCTATAAGCATAATGGTCCAACAAAAACTAAAGTGCTTGGAACAGATGGGTTCCAGAATTTGTTATTAAGGAAAATGGATATGTTCTAATGCAGTGCACGCAAAATGCAAGTCAGGCAGCATCTATGGAGGGAAATAAACAGTCAACGTTACAGGCAAAGGCCCTTTGCAGAATCATTTGTGTCTAGGATGTGTTACAATGGTTGTGTGTTCTGAGCGTAAATATCAAAACTTGCAGGTGCTGGAAACACTCAGAAGATCAGATAGGATCCACAGAGAAAGAAACAGTTGACAATTGACGCTGAAGATTCTCCTCAGTGACAAAGAAAGGAGCCAGGACCTGCAATGTTATCGTTGATTCTTTTTCCACAGATGCTACAAGACATGTTAAATGTTTTCAGCAGTTTCACATGCACCTGCAGATTGGAGTGAGATGTCAATGCTTCATTTATATCCAAAACTAGTGGTAATACCTAATCCACACTTCAGTTCCAGTTCCTCCTATATCTCATTACCTTCTATCAATAACTTCGCTGCTCATTTCTCCCTGTCACACCAAGGTAGTTTCCTCTCAAAACTACATCAACAAAGGCCAAAGGAAGTAGCAAGCTGGACATTCAGTAGAGAGAAAGCACAAAATCTCCTGAAGGAGCCAGCAATAAACTTGCTAGAAAAAGAGATTTAACAAGAAGCCATCATTGCATTACGAATAAGATCAAATCCAGTCCAACCCCATCTTAGGTCATCTGGTGCTTCATTCATCCTCTAGATTTGTCTGTTCCAATGCACTCCTGAGCAGCCTCCTAATTTTTACTTAAATCTCAAGTCCTCTGAACCACTCAATACTATGTAAGTTCAAACATAACTGTAATACAGACTGACATATTTTTCCCTATGGTAAAGTTAGGTTTCCGTTTATAAAATGTTATTCTTGCTTTTAGTTCCTTCCAAGCACTAACACCCAGTAACTTCCTCTGTAACTTTCTCCAGCCCCACCCCTTCCTGTGATGTCACCCCTTAAGATGTCGACATTCTTCCCATTCAAATGTCAGCCTTCTCCATAACACCACTGACACTCATGACTTGAATAATCAAGGCTCCAAGCCTGAGAGTGCCTTCCCTAAATCTTTCTACCCATTCCCTTTACTTCCTTTGACACCCAGTATTTAGTCATCAGCACTAAAATACCTCACAAAGAGCAAGGTAGCGTGACAATCATTCTCACAAAACGTTTTGAGACATTGCACAATGTTGCTGTCTCCATCTAAAAACAGGCGGTCATCACTAAAAAATGAAATTACTGGAACAGGAGGAAGCGTGCAAAAGATTTCCTGACAGATTTCAGCTATATTTCTGGTGCAATGCAGTCTGGAAGATTTAACCACACAGCTGGATTGAGCAATGAAGACGTGGAGCTTTGGAAATGAATTGAATTTTTCTTTGAAGCAATACGAGCAAAAAAAAAACAGCCTATCACCTTTTGGCAGTCACTTCACAGCATTCCAAACTCAATATTAAGATCAACAATTTCACATCTTTACCATCTCTTCAATTTTTTTGCGCAGCAGCTGTGGGTATGGTTCTGAAGTTGATAGTTGAAGCTCCTCTGGACCCAAGTGTTCGTTTTTTTTTAATTTACTTGGCCCAATATTTTCTCATGCATTTATTCTCTCCTGCCTTCTCTTTTACCTTCCTCTTTGCTCTTTCCAAATGACCCCTCCCTGCAGAAAACCCCGCCCGCTCGCTTTCTGAACGTTCTTCCTTAAAAGCTGTTGCCTGCCGAACTTTCCTGATTCTGATGAAGAGTCATCCACCTGAAATATTCTCCCTCCACAGCTGTTACCAAATATTTCCCAGCATGCAATGGATGAAATCCAAAAAAACCTGCAGGTACCAAAAACCTGAAATTTAAAAATAAGATTCCCAAACATTCTTGACATATTCAGCACCTGTGGTCTGGTCTGGTCTGGTCAAGTCAGGTCAGGTCAGGTCAGGTCAGGTCAGGCCAGGCATCATCTGTGTAGAGAGAAACACAGAGATACCAATTCAGGCTAAAGATGTGAACTTCCCGCTATTCAGGACATTTACAAAGACAGGTGCGTAAAAAGGGCCTGAAGGATCATTGGGGACCCGAGTCACCCCAACCACAAACTGTTCCAGCTGCTACCATCTGGGAAACGGTACTGCAGCATAAAAGCCAGGAGCAACAGGCTCCGGGACAGCTTCTTCCACCAGACCGTCAGACTGCTTAACTCATGCTGACACAATTGTATTTCTATGTTATATTGACTAACCTGTTGTACATACTATTTGTTATAAATTACTATAAATTGCACATTTAGACAGAGACGTAACGTGATGATTTTTACTCCTCATGTATATGAGGGATATAAGTAATAAAGTCAATTCAATTCAATCTTTATAGTTTGGGAGGCAAAGATTAGTTTGATTAACGAAGATGAGGCCGGTGAGAGGTGTGCAGTATGGTGCCTCAATGCTCATTGCTGGGGCCATGACTACTGCCATCACATTTAATTGAGTTGGAAGTGGGAACAAAAACAAAACTTTTTGTCCATGACTCCAAAAAACACAGGAAACAGAAAGAGCCAGGCTTGCCTGTGATGAAGACACAGCCAACGATTGTCTGATATCATTCACTGCAGACAAATGCAAGGTGACAAGATCCAGCCAGGATAATGAGCAGTAGCACAAACGACATGGCATCAGTTCACAGGACATATTATAGCAGAAGTGTTTGGCATTGCTGATAGATAGAATGTGTGAAGAAAGCAAACAGGAATGTATAGAATGACTAGTTTAAAATTTGTACATTGCTAATGAATACTATTCTCCTATGCCAGAATATTGGGCAACACAATTTCCAGAATTTCCAGCATCTGCAGATTTCCTCGTGTTTGCGCCAGAATATTGGGTATCATTTTGATCAAAAGTACAATATTATAGATATTGGTGATCTTAAACTAAATACAGAAAACATTGTAAATGCTCAGCTAATCAAATGGCACTTGCAAGGAGAGAAACAGAATGAACATTTCAGGTTGGTGAGTCATCGTCAGGTCTAATTACATCCTGCCAGTTTATAAGAGTATCAAGTCATTTCAGACATTATCAAGGAAACTTGCACTTTTCTCTTTTCTCATTGCTGCCATCAGGTAGAAGGTACCAGTGCCTCAGGATTCACATCATCAGGTTCAAGAACAATCACTAGCCCTCAACCATCAGGTTCTTGAACAAAAGAGGATAACGACACTCTCTTGCTCATCCTTTGTGATATTCCCACAACCAATGATCTCATTTTAAGGATCCCTCATCTCATTATCTCATGCTTTCATTATTTATTACTATTTATTTATATTTGCATTTACACAGTTTGTTGTCTTCTGCACTCCGGTTGATCTTCCATTGATCCTGTTATAGTTGCTATTCTATAGATTAGCTGGGTATGCTCACAAGATTATGAATCTCAGGGTTGTACATGGTGACAGATATGTACTTTGATAATGAAGTTTACTTTGAACTTTGAAAGACAACTGGTTGATGGTTGGGATTGGGAATCTGAGTTATGAATTGGGGTCAGTAGAAGTTACTTAGAGATCTGAGTTGATTAGAGAGAAGCATTCAAGTTCCGGAAGGATAAAGACAAAACCAAAATCAAGAGCATAGAATTTCCCTGAGAGAATTTTCACCTCTGAAAGATAGTTGCTGAGATCTCTGACAAGGGAAGTAAGCATGGAGCTTGCTTTCTTGAACTGGTGTGAAGCCTGGACAGACATCCAAGGAAGTTGGACCTTTAAGTTTAGTCTGCATTCCTCTGTAGCATAATGAGAAAGGAACGATGCTCAACTCTTCCATTTCACTCTTGGGGAATTTCATTACATGCCTTGGCGATGGTTTCATTAAGCCTGTGAAATATCATAGCTGCTGAAGCACTACCTGTGTCCAAAGTATGCCATGGCGCAGGATCAAGCCAAAGAAGGAGGTATTCCATGGAATCTGGCTGTACACCAAACGGATGTTGCTTTGCCTGCAATACAACAGTGACTCAATTTCATAAGAACTCCACTGCCCATAGGGTTCTTCAGGATACCCAGGAATACGTGTGTCTACAGCTCACAGTATCCTTGTATAAGAAAATGACCTCATCAAAGTGCATTGGGAAAGCAGAAAGGATAGGATGACGGTTAAAGGGAACAGTAGATCAGAAACTGGCCGGGCAACAGCTTGATTTTATAAAGCACCTTTAACATATTAAAAAATCATAGGGTTCTTCAGAGGAGAATTATCAGATATTGAAAATTCAAAAAGAGATTCAAGAAGAGAAATTGATGGAAATAAATGGAGACTCAGGTCGGGCTTCCCAGAGCTCTGGGCACTAGAGGTGGAGTGAAGGAACTGACAAATATGGAAGGGAACCAGAAAAGAGGGGAAGCAAAGATCTCAGTGGGTTCCAGAATTGGAGGCAGAAATGGCAGCATGTGAGGAAAGAGAAAGACAATCAGTGTTTCAGGTCAAAGACCCATTGTCAATCCTAGCTGACCTGCTGAGTGTTTCTAACATTTTCCATTTCTGCATCACATGCCCAGCATCCGTCTTTTTTTTCTTATTTTCATAGAAATTCCAGAAAGTTGCATTTGAATGAATGACTGTTAAAAATACAATGGCTGTGCAAATGCAATGCAAAGTCAAAACATAACCAGCACGTTTTTATAGCCAATTAATGCATTTTGGCAAGTCAAATCCAGGTAAGGTATTCACAGTGAACAGCAAGACCCTGGAGAATGTTGTTGAACACAGACAACTGGAGTACGTACAGTACGTGGTCGACAGGATGGTGAAGAATCCTTTTGGCACACTGGCCTTCATAATTTGGGGCTTTTGAGTATAAAATTCGGAAGACCATGGTACAGTTATGCAGGACACTGATAAGACCATACTTGAAGTTTAGCTCTGATGTTATTAAACTGGAAAGAGTGCAGAAATCACTTACAAGCATGTCACCAGGATTTGAGGGACTGAGTTATAGGGACAGATTGGAAAGTCTAGGACTTTATTCCCTGGGGTGCAAGTGACATACCTGTGATCTTATAGAGGTGCTTAAAATCATCAGGTGCAGAGATAGGGTGAAAGCATTCACTCATTTCCCCATAGTTGGGGTATCAAGAACTAGAGGCCAAAGGTTTAAGGGAAGGGGAAAAGATTTAAGAAGAACTTGAGGGGTTTGTTTTTAAGTAAAGGGTGGTATTTATGTAGAGCAGCTGCCAGAGGAAGTGGTTGAGGCAGGTACAGTAACAGCTTTAAAAATATAGTTGGACTGACTCATAGATTGAAAAGATTTAGAAGGAAATGGCCAAACATCAACAAATTGTACCAGCTTCGATGAAACATTGTGGACAGCATGGACCAGTAGAGCTGAAGGGCCTTTTTCTATGCTTTACGACTCCAGATAGAAATCCTTAGAAGACACAAAACCCCAAAAGAAGTGGCCAAGCCATAGTTAACAAGAGAAATTAAATACTGTATAGTATTAGATCAGAGGAAGACACGCACGTTGCCAAAATTTCAGAATTCAGCAAAGGAAGACAAGACATCGAAAAGGAATGGAAAGTAGCATGCAAAAAAATTCATAAAAACATAAAAACAGACTAAAAAAGTTTTATAGGTATGTAGAAAGGAAAAGACCTGTAGAATTTTCTGTAGCTCTTACAGACTGGTACAGGAGAAATTGCATTGGTCAATCTGAAAATTACAAAGAAATTAAACAAATATTTGTGTCTGTATTTGCAGAATAAGACAATTTTTTTGGAAATAGTGGAGAAAAATGTAGGATAAATGAGAAGCTGAAAGTATTTAAAAGAAAAAGTACTGCTGAAAATATTGGGGTTGAAGGCCAGTAAATCCCCAGACCTGATGATCTGCAACCCAAGCTGACCATTGTAACAGCAGATACATTGGTTGTCACCTTCCACAAATCCATGGAGTTCAGAAAGATTTCCACAGCTGATAACGTAGCAATTGCAATTTCACTATTTAAGAAAGGACGGAGAAAGAAAACAAGAATTAAGATACCTTATGGCATGCCAGAATTAACTAATAATGAAGTGCTAATAAGGCACTAGGAAAACATTAATAGGATTGGAGAGAAGCAGCAAAGATTTATGAAATGGAAATCATGTTTGAGAAACTTATCGAAATATTTTGAAACTGTATCAGGCAGAAAAGTGGATGTGATATGCTGAAGACTTACAGGCTTTCAGGCCCACCATAATATGTTACAGAGAGGGATACTTAGAGCTCGTAAGATTGGGATTAATATACTGATGTGGACTGCTTAATTAGTGGACAGAATATGGAACATAGCTTATTTTCTGGTTGGGAAGCTGTAGTTACAGGATGACACACAGATCAGTGTGGTGATCCCATTTGTTCACAATTTGTCAGTAATGTGTCTGAGGAGACAAAGTGCAATACAGTGGATCCTAGTTAATTGAGACAGCCGTTTGATTGGGACAATAAAAGATAGGAAGGAGGGTGTAAGATTTTTGGATCATTGGGCTCTCTACCAGGGAAGGTGGACCTGTTCAGAAGAGACAGTTTGCACCTGAACTGGAAGGGGACTAAGATCCTAACAGGAAGGTTTGCTGATGCTGCACGGTGGGGTTTAAACTAGAGTTGCAGGGGGATGGGAACCAGGATACCAGAACATCTTGGAGTGGTTATGGTTGTGGGGGCAGATATTGTTAAGAGCTCAGACAAAGTCCAGGACCAAAAGGTTAAGCATGGTGTGACTAGTGTCCTGAGCTGCCTGCATTTCAATGCAAGAAATATCGTAGAAAAGCCAGATGAGTCAGGCCATGGATCAACACCTGGAATTACGATATTGTAGCCACTAATGAGACTTGTTTACAGGAGAGGCAGGACTGTAGAATTTTCTTTAGTTCTTACAGACTGGTACAGAGTATTCTGTACCAGTCAATATTCTGGGAGTCGACAGAGCCAGAGGGTTTCAAGGAGGAGGGATGTTGTTACTAGTCAAAGAAAATGTCTCGGCAGTGCTTAGTCAGGACAGACTGGAGAACTCACCGAGTGAGGCATTCCACACATTGACTGGGACTCCCATACTGTAAACGGATTAGTTGGGATAAAGTTTGTCAAATGTGTTCAGGGAAGTTTCTTTAATCAGTATGTACGTCCCAATGAGAGAGTTTGCGATACTTGGTCTACAATTAGGGAATGAGACAGGGCAGGAGACAGAAGTTTGTGTAGGCAGAAACTTTGCATCTAGTGATTTCAATGCCATTAGTTTCAAAGTAAATATGCAAAAATATAGGTCTTGTCTACAGGTTGAGATCCTAAATTAGAGAAAGGCCAATTTTGAAGGTATCGGATAGGACCTGGCAACTGTGGATTGGGACAGACTGTTTCCTGGCAAAGGTGTATTTGGTAAGTGGGAGGCCTTCAAAAATGAAACTTTGAGAGCACAAAGCTTGTATGCACCTGTCAGAATAAAAGGCAAAGATAACAGATATAGGCAACCTTGGTTTTCAAGAGAAATTGAGGTTCTAGTTAAGATTTTAAAAAAAGGAGGTGCATAGCAGATATAGGCAGCTAGGAGCAAATGAGGTGCTTATGGATATAAGAAATGCAAGAGAACATTAAGGAAGAAATCAGGCCAGCTAAGAGAGGGCATGAGGTTGCCCTAGTGGACAAGGTGAAGGAAAATCCTAAAGGATTCTATAGATATGTTAAGGACAAAAAGATTGTAAGGGACAAAATTGATCCTCAGGAAGATCTGAAAGGTAAGCAATGTGTGGAGCCAAAAGATTGGAGAGATCTTAAGTGAATCTTGTGCATCTGTATTTACTCAGAAGATGGACACAGTCTAGGGAAGTGAGACAAAGCGGCAACAACTTCATGGACCCTATACAGATTACAGAGGAACAACTGTTTATGTCCTGAGGCAAATTAGGGTGGATAAATCCCCAGGGCCTGTCAAGGTGTTCCCTCGGACACTGCTGGAGGCAAGTGCAGAAACTGCCGGGGCCCTAGCAGAGATATTTAAATCATCCTTAGTGACAGAGTAGGTACCAGAGTGGGAGGGATCAAAAGAGGAGGGGTGGTGTTACTTGGCAAGGAAATCATCACAGCAGTCCTTAGTCAGGACAGACTTAATATGTAAGTATTTGGATAGACATAGACTGATTATAAAAGGGGTCCCCAACATTTTTTGCACCGCGGACCGGTTTAATATTGATAATATTCTTGCAGACCAGCCGACCGGTGGGGGAGTGGTGTTCAAGTGTTCAAATAGGGTTAAACTCACCTCAGCATGTCTTTTACAGTTAGGGTTGCCAACTTTATCACTCCCAAGTAAGGGACAAAAGTAGCAGTCAAATCCTGGGACATTTTACCCCAGGAAAGACTACCATGACCATGGAGCCTTGCGCGGGCACCTGTGTGCGCATGCGCGTATGTGCTGATTTTTTCCCCCACAGGTCGGTTTTGCCTTCATCTTCCTGACTATACTGTACATACATTATTTCTACTTTATATAGGCTGTGTATTTATCATATCCTTCCTGCTTTTACTATATGTTAGTGTTATTTATTTTCGGTTTTATATGTTATTTGGCATGATTTGTTAGGTTATTTTTTGGGTCTGGGAACGCTCAAAATATTTTCTCATATAAATTAATGGTAATTGCTCCTTCGCTTCACGCCATTTCGGCATGAAAGGTTTCATAGGAACACTCTACCATAGCGGGGGAAATACAGGACAAGGGCAGTCCCATATGGGGCAAACCAATTTAGCCCAATATACGGGATGTCCCGGCAAATATGGGACAGTTGGCAACCCTATGTTCAAGTTGAACAGTGCATGACAGGGAATGAGGAAAGATGCAGCTGACTCATATCATTTCCTCATGGCCTGGTAGCACATGCTTTGCAGCCCGGTACCGGTCCGCGGCCTAGTGGTTGGGGACCGCTGGACTAAGGATAGTCAGCATGGCTTCATGTCTAGCCAGTCTTATAGAGTTTTTCAATGAAGTTACCAGGAAAGTGGATGAAGTCAAAGTAGTAGATGTTGTTTACATGGACTTTAGTAAGTTATGTGACAAGGTCCCGCATGGGAGGTTAAATCACTCAGCATTCAGGATGAGGTAGTAAATTGGATTAGACATTGGTTTTGTGGGAGAAGCCAGACATGGTTGCCTCTCTGACTGGAGGCCTGTGACAAGTGGAGTGCCACAGTGCTGGGTCCACTGCTGTTTGTCAACTGTATCAACAATCTGCATGATAATGTGGTTAACTAGATCAGCAAGTTTGCAGATGACACCAAGATTGGGGTGTAGCGGACAGCAAGGAACACTATCATGGCTTACAACATGATATGGCCCAGCTAGAAAAATTGATTGAAAATGGCAGATGAAATTTAATGCAAACAAGTGCAAAGTGTTGCACTTTGGTAGGACCAACCAGCGTAAGTCATACATGGTAGGGAACGGTAGGACACTGAGGAGTACAGTAGAACAAAGGAATCTAGGAATACAGGTCCATAATTCATTGAAAGTGGTGACACAGGAAATAGGGTTGGAAAGAAAGTTTATGGCACATTTGCCTTCAAAGATCAAAGTATTGAATACAGGAGATGGGATGTTTTGTTGAAGTTGTACAAGACATTGGTGAGGCCTAATTTGGAGCATTGCATGCAGTTTTGGTCACCTACCTACAGGAAAGATGTAAGTAAGGTTGAAAGAATATACAAAAAATTTACAAGGATGTTGCCAGGTCTGGAGGACCTGATAAGGAAAGATTGAATAGGTTAGGACTTTTTTTCCTTGGAACATAGAAGATTGAGAAGAGATTTAATAGAAGTATACAAAATTATGAGGGATGAGGGTTATAGGTAGAGTAAATGCAAGCAGGCTTTTTGCACTGAGGTTGGGTGGGACTACAACCAGAGGTCATGAGTTAAGGGTGAAAGGTGAAAAGTTTAAGGGGAACATGAGGGGAAATTTCTTCACTCAGAGGGTCGTGAGAGTGTGGAACAAGCTGAGTGTACACGTGGTGCATGCAAGCTGAACAATGTTTAAGCAAAGTTTGTATAGGTACATGGATGGTAGGAGTTTGGAGAGCTATGGTCCCAGAGCAGGTCAATGGAAGTAAGCAGTTTAAATGGTTCAACCATTTAATGGACCAAAGGGCCTATTCTGTGCTGTACTTTACTATGACTCTGTGACTTCAGCTCTTAAAGAACAAAAACTAAATCAAGAAAATAGCCAGAATTCTCTTTGTTTATTTGGAACACTATGCCACTTAAATTGGGCAGGAGATTGTTACAGAACAGTTTCTTACTAGAGTCAGTCACACACACTTGCATGGCCATTAGACACTACACAAAGCTTAGAGGATCAGTTTTAAATAGCTTCAGTTGTGGGTGTTTGTGTTCAAAAAGCAATGATTTTTGTCTTTGATAGTTGATGAAAAATAAGCAGTAAGACAATTTAAAATTGTTTTGCTCACTGCAGTTTCAAGCATTCAGGCTTGGAGATGCCAGGGGTGAATATGAAACAATTTTACTCCTTTAACCAGTTAGGAATTCTTGAATGTTACAATGGAAAGGAAGATTTGGAGGATGCAATTGTCTAATACATTGTATGAAGACAGTGCATTATCCGGACTAAATGTCTGAACTGATTTAGTTTTATTTACAGTCAATCAAAAGAAGACGGATGATGAATTCCTCCATCAATAACTTTTAGAAATTAATACAGTTTTACAGTATTGTAGAGACATTGGTAGTGTTTTAATTTGTTCTATATTTCATTTAAATACATAATGTGTTACTTAGTTTGTCTTTTTTATACCTTTTAACTATTACCATGAAACTTGGGGCAGCCAATTAATTGGGCCAAACTTTATTTAACTAGAACCTGCTGTATATCCAAATTTGCTGATGGTACAATGTCTGGTGCAAAGGTGGGTTGCGATGAGGATTCAGGGAGGCTTCACAGTGTTAAAGACAAAAAATGTAAATAAGGAGTAAGCAGTAGATGGACTACAACAGGGAGAAATGTGCAGTCATCCACTTTGATTGAATAAAATATTGGGTTAATTTGGGAGATTGAAAAGAGTTTGTATTTAGAGGGACCTGGATGTCCTTGTATCTGAATCACTGAAAGTTAATAATGAAAGTGATGCAGAAGGCAAACTTGTTGGCTTTTATTGCAAGAAGACCCGAGTACAAACACACGCACAATATACACAGAATGCTGAAGAAACTCAGCAAGTCAGGTAGCATCTATGGAGGGAAATAAACAATTGATGTTTCAAGGTGAGACTCTTCATCAGAACTGATAGGTCTCAGCCCGAAACAGTAACTGTTTATTCCTCTCCATAGATGCTGCCTGCCTTGCTGAGCTCCTCTAGTATTTTGTGTGTGTTGTTGAATATTTCCAGCATCTGCAGAATCTTCTGTGCTAGTGAATACAAATAGGTCTTACTGAAATTATATTGGATCGGAGATTGTCCAGCATTTACTATCTTTAAATGGAGGTTATGCCTTGGAGTCTCTCAGCATATATATCTGGGTAGCAATTGAGTCAGAACAACCTGAGGTAAATTTCCTCAGAATTTCAGTCAATATATAATGGAAACTATGGCACAGTCCATCTGAAGTCCCACCCAGAGCTAGCTATTGTTGGCATTCACATGAAATAAGTGGTACTTATTGGCCTGAGAATGGACATCACAGTTTGGTCTATGTTGAGGACTAAATGGAACAGAGCTCGACGGGGAGGTGACTTCTTTTGCCTTTGTTCTAGTGGGGATGAAATTTGCCAGTGATCTTGAAACCTAAACACTCTCTCATGGAAGGAGGACATATCCATGCACATTAGACAAGGGTGGGGGTCATGCTTGACAGTCAACCCTTCATAGCATCAAGTGGCCAAAGGTGCAAGTGCAGGGTTTAGCCACAAAGGTGAGACATGGGTAGACTTTGTGCAAAATGACCACTGTATTCTTTCATTTTCAGAACAACTACAATAGAATTTCTGTCTCTAGCATATAATTTATCAACCAAGCACTATACAACTATTACCCCTCAGTGGCAGAATACACCAAGCTTTCATCTAGTGAAAGGAACTCTCCTTATGAACTTACTGAAAGGTGTGAAAAACATCATTGCTTTTGTTGCATTAAAGGTAGAGCTTTTGCAAAACTGTAAATTTAATTATTTGTGTAACAGTTTTTCAACTTGCCCAAAACAGTGCACAATAAAATAGGTCTGACAGATAAAAAAAATGGGGAATCATTTGTATTTGAAATATATTTGCAAATGCTCATAATTCTGATTGAAAGCCATTTAAGGTCCAGATGTTCCTGCCCCATTAAATTAAATACCATAGTTGATGCTGTAGCATAAAATATCACTGTAAATTTAAGGCAATATTTTTCATATCTCACAACAAGCTTCTCTCTCCCACTCATGGTAGCAGTAGGTTCGAATCTGATCACAGAAACAAAGGTGGCTTTTATATGACTTTATTCTTCATGTGCACTTATGCTAATTCAGTGTTCATCGATTTTATGAGGTGACAAAGCATTTTTTCTCACTTTCTGCAACCAGACTGAGCATTAAGCACTCCCAGGTCAGATGTAACATGCATTAGATGCAGGATAAAGCACCGTCTACAGTGCTCAGACAATATGCCTTAACCCCAATCTCCTGAAGAGTGCCCCTTACTCCATCAATGTGACATTTTCATTTCCCCTCGCTAGACACCCTTTTGTCCTCTCTGAGTGAGACATCCAATTTAGTGCCAATTAGTATTGAATTATGGGCAGTTTTGTGTTGTGGACCCATGCCCATGAGAACTGAATTGACGCTGCTCAATTATATTTCACTTAGACCAGTTACGGTTGGCAGTGGCAGTATCATCTCATTCCATCACTCCAATCTAGATTCAAACCCAAGTCCCAGTCACGAATCACTGTAAAGGTATTTGTTCACTTTGCCTGCGACTGGCTGATGTGACCAAAGCATCACTGCAGAGCAAGTTACATCAAATCGGAGATTCCCCGCGATGTGCTGCCTGGTGAACCTCCTGTTCTGAAACTGATAGCTATTGTCCAATCCTGCTGGATTAGTACAGTATGACTCTACAACAGGGACGCAGTACAGAATGGGACCTGCTGGTGCTCATGTTCCAAACCAAACAGTTTATTTACAATAAAGCTTGAGGAGAGATTTAGTTGAGGTGCATGGGACTATGAGAAGCCCAGAGGCAGTAAAAAGGAAAAGTTATTTCTCCTCAGCAAGTAGGTCAATAACCAGGAAGCATAGATTGAAAGCTAGTGGTAGAACCCCAAGAGGAAAGTTTAGTTCATCAAAAGGGTGTCAAAATCTGACACATGCTGTCTGAAATAATTGGAAAGACAGAGATACCATTCTTTTGCCTTTGAAAAAAGAATAAGGAATGGATTTGATATCTTACAAGGCCATGATCCAAAACCTGGAAAGAGAGACCAAGCTAATTACTTCTTTTGCAGCCAGTTGTCATTCATGATCCCTTGGTTTGAGGGTGACATCATCCTCAAATTCACAGAGGGGAATCAGGAGTCTGAATCTGGATAGCAGCCAGAGCAGGTGCAGACATTTGCTCATGGGTGAGCTGCTTCTTGCTGGTGTGATGGATGTTCACTGCCCTGAGCCAGGGGCCTTTCCTATTTGCCAAGCACAGCTTTCTAACCAGAGCAGCTGACACTACTAAAGATCAAAGGGTAGTTTATGAAGTAGTTAAACATGAACCAATATTCTTTGTTTAGCTGCTTGTCATAAACAGGAGCCAGTCTTCAGCTCTTAATGTAATGTAAACCAGGGCTTATTGCTCGAGAAGTGCAGTATAAGACAACCGGTTTATTTAATTCAGCTCATTTCAAACTAGACAACATTGGCTTAGTTATTTAGTGCAAGGAAGCTTGCAGACCAGATTGATGTTATCACTTAGCATATCAAATAGCTGATTTGTTAATTAAATTAAAGTCTGTCATGAGCCTTGTGGCCCATCAGGCTGGTGCTCATGCCGGTTTCTGTGGCGTGAAGCGACTGAGAGTACAAGACTACCCCCCCTCCCCCCGCCGGATAGGACGCCAGTCTATCGCAAGGTTAACCCCCAGCATTTTTGCCGGTATCCATTCTCAGCTGGGTAAACGGGAGCATTGTGTGCCTTGCTCAAGCACACACACATTACCCCGGCCGAGGCTCGAACCCACGACCTTCAGATCGCTAGTCCAGCACCCTAACCACTTGGCCATGCACCACACTGGTGTGTTAATAGTTGGAAGGTTTGTGTACTCAGGCAGTCAGCTTCACTGCATTAGTTGCGAGTACCTGGGGTCTCTGTCTCCAGAAGCTTTTAGACCACTTATGTTAAAATGTATCAGAAAAAATATCACACATGTGTGAAGCCACCCAAATAGTAAAGAAACAGAATAAATGAATAGAGCAGTCCAGGCTTTTTAGGAATGGTCCAGGAACATCAAAACGTGTGACAAAAACATGGGATGAACTAGAATCCATTCCTCTGCCTTCGGCAACAGACGACTGGTTCACCTACAGCTCGTGGATATGCCTTTTTAGCTGAAAGGAGTTATACCTGTGCTTTGGAAATCCCTTGTGTTTTAGAAATGGTTTGTAGTTTGGAAATCTTTTACAAGTTAGAAATCCTCTGTGAGTTTTAAATGTATTTTAAGAATGTTGTTTGAATTTAAATGTGAATCATTAAAAATAAATGAACTATGCTTAAACAACTTTGTTAGCTGGAATTAACTCCTCCTTGACAGGAAGGGGGGACCCACTGCTCAAGTAGTGGGTATTGGCAGCTAAACTCACCGTGCAGAATAGACAGGGAAGTGAACTACTCATTGAAGGGTAGGTAGTTACAGTAAATTAGTCTTGAGCCTTGAACTTTAATGAGGGTACCTGCAGCTGTCTATATTAGGTAGGATTTAAAGTCATCTGAGTTTAGAGCTTTGCAGTCAGCAAAGCCAATACCATCATGGTGATGTTACACCAAAAGTATTATTTTGGAAAGGATTATTAATTAGCAGTAGTCCAACTCAAAGTGTGCTCGACAAGTGCTGAGGCACCCCATCTGGTCAACATCCTGGTTCCAGTAGTTGTGCAGGGAAATGCTGGGCAATATTACATGTGTGTTAATAGCATATAAGAAATATGGAATATCCCAACTGCTCCTCAAATTGAACATAATGATGAATATTATATTCTTCAATCCAGAGACTGGAATGATGACGGGATGGGACATAGAGTAGGATGCAGATGCAGATTAGACAGACCATACCCCGCTGTATGACCCTGCCACTTTCACACAGATGCAGGCAATTCAATGCTAAATTTTGTTATTATTTAAGGTGACAAACTAGGGGATCTGACAGGGAAAATTAAATCTGTAGGTATACATGGAAGTGAGGCAGAGTGCCCAACTTATAAAATTCCAGTACAGATATACGGAATTTAACAAACAACAGAAGTACCCATTCAGTCTTTACACTAGCTAAAACAGATCATAATAAATTAGTGTTTCCGATAGGAACACCAGATACTTTCTGTTAGGTTCACACTATAATTAAACCAGCAGCTGATGCAAAGCACCAGATGAACAAGACAGAAACTACTCCATAGAAACCATAGAAACTACAGCACAGAAACAGGCCTTTTGGCCCTTCTTGGTTGTGCCGAACCATTTTCTGCCTAGTCCCACTGACCTGCACACGGACCATATCCCTCCATACACCTCCCATCCATGTATCTGTTCAATTTATTCTTAAATGTTAAAAAAGGACCCGCATTTACCACCTCATCTGGCAGCTCATTCCATACTCCTACCACTCTCTGTGTGAAAAAGCCCCCCCTAATTTTCCCTTTAAACTTTCCCCCCTCACCCTTAACCCATGTCCTCTGGTTTTTTTCTCCCCTTGCCTCAGTGGAAAAAGCCTGCTTGCATTCACTCTATCTATACCCATCATAATTTTATATACCTCTGTCAAATCTCCCCTCATTCTTCTACGCTCCAGGGAATAAAGTCCTAACCTATTCAACCTTTCCCTGTAACTGGGTTTCTCAAGTCCTGGCAACGTCCTTGTAAACCTTCTCTGCACTCTTTCAACCTTATTTATATCCTTCCTGTAATTTGGTGACCAAAATTGAACACAATTCTCCAGATTCGGCCTCACCAATGCCTTATACAACCTCATCATAACATTCCAGCTCTTATACTCAATACTTTGATACACCCGATAAAATTTTAAGAGCAAAATTGAAATATGTTTTGTACCAATATTATAATCATCTACAACAACATCCTAACCACTGGGAGATGGTTGGCACTGGACTGACTAAATTAGGGTACAATCCTTTCCCACGCCAGAAACAGAGGGATATTCCTGAGCATAGAGGATAAACAATCCCTACAGGGAACTGTAGATTCTATCTATAAACAAGGTGTTTTGATTAAAAAAAACCTTCCCAATTTAACTCTCCCATGTTCAGCATAGCAAAGGCTGATGGACATTGGTTGACAGTCATTGACTCATGTCATCCTGAATGAACACCCAGAACCTAATTCGGCCCAGCAACAGTTATTACAGCAAATGCTGCAGAGATTGACTTGTAAAAAGTGTAAACCTTGCATAGATCTGGCCAATGGGTTCTGGTCACATCCAATTCTTCAAAGTGGCGGACATTACACAACCTTCACAGCATCCAATGGCTCAGAGTACTAGTGAATCAGACTCCCACAAGGTTTTCCAAGTAGTCCACAGACATTTTGCAGGAGTCATTCAGACTCTACAATGAGTACCAGGCGCTCGTGCACATGTTAATGAAGGAAGCGCAGAGTCTGCAGAGAGACTTGGATAGATTGGAAGAATGGGCAGAGAAGTGGCAAATGAAGTACAATGTTGGAAAGTGTATGGTTATGCACTTTGGCAGAAAAAATAAACGGGCAGACTATTATTTAAATGGGGAAAGAATTCAAAGTTCTGAGATGCAACGGGACTTGGGAGTCCTCGTACAGGATTCCCTTAAGGTTAACCTCCAGGCTGAGTCGGTAGTGAAGAAGGCGAATGCAATGTTGGCATTCATTTCTAGAGGAATAGAGTATAGGAGCAGGGATGTGATGTTGAGGCTCTATAAGGCGCTGGTGAGACCTCACTTGGAGTACTGTGGGCAGTTTTGGTCTCCTTATTTAAGAAAGGATGTGCTGACATTGGAGGGGGTACAGAGAAGATTCACTAGAATGATTCTGGGAATGAGAGGGTTAACATATGAGGAACGTTTGTCCGCTCTTGGACTGTATTCCTTGGAGTTTAGAAGAATGAGGGGAGACCTCATAGAAGCATTTCGAATGTTAAAAGGCATGGACAGAGTGGATGTGGCAAAGTTGTTTCCCATGATGGGGGTGTCTAGTACGAGAGGGCATGACTTCAGGATTGAAGGGCGCTCTTTCAGAACAGAAATGCGAAAAAATTTTTTTAGTCAGAGGGTGGTGAATCTATGGAATTTGTTGCCACGGGCAGCAGTGGAGGCCAAGTCATTGGGTGTATTTAAGGCAGAGATTGATAGGTATCTGAGTAGCCAGGGCATCAAAGGTTATGGTGAGAAGGTGGGGCAGTGGGACTAAATAGGATAAAATGGATCAGCTCATGATAAAATGGCGGAGCAGACTCGATGGGCCGAATGGCCTACTTCTGCTCCTTTGTCTTATGGTCTAAACTGCACAGCCGACACACTAAACAGGCATTTCGCACAGATTGAGACTGTCATTAAAAGTCTGACAGACTGAGGCTACGTAATCAACATTAAGCTATCTCAATTCTATCATACAAAGTAAATTTCCTAGGGATAACAATTACCATCAAGTACATGGTTTAACCCACGAGTTAGGCACAAAACAGGCTATCCAAAAACCCTAAAAGCCTTACTAAAAGCCAATTGAATTATGCCAGAGCTTTCATAACTGACTATGCTCAATTGCCAAAACCATTATTTGACAGATGTAAACCAAAAAATGTAAAACCTTTTTTTTAAACCACAGAAGATGATGAGGCACTACAGAAACTGATGAATGCAGTTCCATAAACAATAGACCTCTGGACGAAAGTCTTAATAAAATTTCTTGTTTTGCAAATTCATATTTTTCCAGAAACCACTGCAGCCATTTGCCATGGCTGCAGAAGAAACACAAGCCCCAGACACCGTGCATCATATAATTTCACTCCAACAGAACAGAAATTTACTCTCTTAGAAGAATGTCTTACTATAGCATTCCATACAATAGGATCACTGCAAGGGGGACAAACCGATTATTAAACAGCATTTGATAAATGATAGTAAATTACCAGCCAATGATTGAGAGGTACCATAATTAGATGTGGGAAATGGCAAACACTTAAAAGCTAACACCTTAAAGTGGGAATATGTTCCTGAGAGCAATGATTTATAATTCTTACCCATCATGGAAGATCCAGAACTATCTTCTCCGTGACCCAATGTAACACAACATCCTTTAGAGCACTTTTCTCAAAGACAATTCAGCAATGGAAATCTGGAAATCTGCATCTGCTCATTTAGAGACAGGAGCAGGGATCATAAAGGAAAACTTTTATTGGAAGCTGAACCTGACTCTCATGAGTTGCAAGTGCATCCTTTAGGGAATCATACAGCTCAATTTTTAGAGGCTAAGGCCCGAGAATTATGTCTAAAACAAGTAAATACAACAGAACCAGTCAGGAAGCAAAGAGTGGGAATAAACGGGACCTATTCAGAATGGCAGGCTGTGACTAGTGGGGTACCGCAAGGCTCAGTGCTGGGACCCCAGTTGTTTACAATATATATTAATGACTTGGATGAGGGAATTAAATGCAGCATCTCCAAGTTTGCGGATGACACGAAGCTGGGCGGCAGTGTTAGCTGTGAGGAGGATGCTAAGAGGATGCAGAGTGACTTGGATAGGTTGGGCAAGTGGGCAAATTCATGGCAGATGCAATTTAATGTGGATAAATGTGAAGTTATCCACTTTGGTGGCAAAAGTAGGAAAACAGATTATTATCTGAATGGTGGCCGATTAGGAAAAGGGGAGGTGCAACGAGACCTGCGTGTCATTATACACCAGTCATTGAAAGTGGGCGTGCAGGTACAGCAGGCGGTGAAAAAGGCGAATGGTATGCTGGCATTTATAGTGAGAGGATTCGAGTACAGGAGCAGGGAGGTACTACTGCAGTTGTACAAGGCCTTGGTGAGACCACACATGCAGTTTTGGTCCCCTAATCTGAGGAAAGACATCCTTGCCATAGAGGGAGTACAAAGAAGGTTCACCAGATTGATTCCTGGGATGTCAGGACTTTCATATGAAGAAAGACTGGATGAACTGGGCTTGTACTCGTTGGAATTTAGAAGATTGAGGGGGGATCTGATTGAAACGTATAAAATCCTAAAGGGATTGGACAGGCTAGATGCAGGAAGATTGTTCCCGATGTTGGGGAAGTCCAGAATGAGGGGTCACAGTTTGAGGATAAAGGGGAAGCCTTTTAGGAGGGAGATTAGGAAAAACTTCTTCACACAGAGAGTGGTGAATCTGTGGAATTCTCTGCCACAGGAAACAGTTGAGGCCAGTTCATTGGCTATATTTAAGAGGGAGTTAGATATGGCCCTTGTGGTTACGGGGATCAGGGGGTATGGAGGGAAGGCTGGGGTGGGGTTCTGAGTTGGATGATCAGCCATGATCATAATAAATGGCGGTGCAGGCTCGAAGGGCTGAATGGCCTACTCCTGCACCTATTTTCTATGTTTCTATGTTTCTATATGCATTGACTCTAATTATGTAGGAACGCAGTAGAAAGAGATCTTTACATCTGGTCAACTACTGGATGGTGAACACACATGTGGAAGAATATTTGTGAATTATTATTGACTCGGCCATCAGTATAGGTGTTACACATCCCAGGACATACTGCAGGCCTCCTACACAGCTATGGTGATCAACTAGTAGATGAACAAGCAAAACAAGCTGTTGGGATGGACCTTACTATGATAACAGAGACCACGGTTTTGGTAGAAACTAAACAACAAATAAAATATGACCTGATGATATTTTAAGTTTCACCTAGATACAAATAAACCCAATTCCAAAGAATCTGCAACATGGTACAAGTTTTAAGCCAATGGTGAAGATTAAGTTTGGGTTTGCTGCCCTAAAAATAAAGATAAGAAGCAAATACCCCCTGCCCACAGCAGGAAGCACTAATTCAAGAATGCACCAAGGATTCAAACACAATCATAGTGGCAGCCGAGCCACTCATGCAAAATTATACTGGTTATTTTATACTGGTTGTCTTACATGTTGAGTGATTGTAAGCAATTCATTATAATTTGCAAAGAATGTCTGACCTACAATAAAAAGCAGTCACAAGATCACCTCCTATAAGACAAACAAAACCAATTCATCAATGCAGATGTGGCAAGTTGATTATATCAGCCCCTTTGTGACATCTTACGGCAACCCACATTATCGGAAACTTAATAAGTATATTCTTGTGAGAATTGATCTTTGTGTGGGATATACATGGTTGGTCTCCATGACTTCTTGTGAGACTGCAACCACCACAACATGCCAAAACTCCATATTCTCAGAAGCTGACCAGGCTTCTTGCTGAGGTGGTAAAGCCTTTCAAGCCATGTGTGAACAAACTGTCATACAAGTGGAATACAGCACTCTGTTCCACCCACACCCCACTGTGGCACAGTGGGGTGAAGGGATCAAGAGATTAAGGAGGACTGGCAAAACTGGTCTACTCTAGAGACCAAAAGTAGGCTACGCTTGTCCCTGAAGTACAACTGCCCATACACATGTTAATTACAAAGATACGAGTACACAGAATGCTACACCTTATTTCTTAATATACAATATCCACCTAAACACCTCCTGATCACTCAGAGACTTTATGAGAATTCAAGAGAAAGTGAAGAACGTGACAAGACAGTTTGGAGACCTCAGAAGGGGGAAGGGTTCAAGAAAAGAAATCCTATTAAATAATTCTGAGCCTAATTTCTGTCTGAGGTGACAACCTTGTCTCATTACCCAGGTTATCAATGATAGGGCTGTGGTAGTGAAGACTGACAGGGGAAACAAGACTACAAGATACCACTGCAGATAACACCAAAACTACCCCAAGGGGATATACTCCCCCCCAGAATGAGTGAAACTCATACCATAGACTGGTACATGGGTCCACCACAGAACCCCTACACACTGACGGGAAGGGGAGGGGTGAGATGCATTGAAAGGATAAAATGCACGTTTAGATCTAAAAAGAAATGGCAAAATTCCTGTTCACTTTAGGAAGATCTCATAGCTACAGTACCTTACCCAGGAATAATACACACAAAATGCATTGTTGTTTTTAGATAAAGCAGAACTCAAACTCCAGGAAGAAATGTTGATTTTGTTATAAGTTACTTTTAATATTTGTGCTTATTGCAACTTAATTCCGTGCTGCCTTCCTTTCTCGCAGACAAAAATCGCATTTTTACTACAGAAATTGTCTCATCTGGCTTGGACACTTCAAAACTTAATGGCTTAGAGAATATTAAATTACGAAGATCTGTAAGCAATGATGATTCTAATTTAAATATCACCAAATGACCTTGCCCCTTGGACATTATGTGGACTAATACACTGGAACCCTTAATCCTTGCCTCTGGCAAGATGATTGTTCCCATCCACTTAAACATTCAATCTGGCAGACTGCAAACAAAATGAACATAGATACATGGGAAGCAAAGAATCACTTGCAAAATGATTAATGACACCCTAACAAAACTGAAAGGTTCAGGCCCAGATATTGAAGGTAAACTAATAAAGGAATTGCTTGACATGGATTCCTCTACACTTGAAGAAAAGTACAGACAGTGTTATGGCATTGATGTGACACTGGAACTGTTAGACTAGAACAACGTGAAAAAAAAACAGTTTTAAGTGAAGACTCCTCTACATTAGACAGATATCTCATTTCACATTCCCTTCATGGTCAAAAAGTATATGAACATACTTACTTCAAAGATATTAGATGTTTCCATTTCTCCAATTATGGTCACTATTCCACTCCATTTTTAAATGTCAAGGTAGCATAACAATTTTCTGCATTTCTGGTTTATATTTTAAATGGTTCAGCGATGCCCGTGATCTGGTTTTTGCATAGGAAGATCAAATGGAAAGATGCACTGAAGCAGAAGGTAAGATAAAATGAAAATGTTTTCCTCACTGGTGAATTAAAACTGATAAATCCAAGAAGGTTTTTAAAGATTTTAGTCCCATAGATTACTGTATCTACCCAGATTTCCTACCTGACCTTAATCAAACAATTGTGAATAGTTCCTGCCATGTGCAAATAGTTCCTTACAACAAAAATTATTTCGGAACCATTAGTGTCATTATGAATCCAATTACATTTCCAATAGACGTTGACTTCAAGTTGAAAACATGGTAAGCAAGCCTATGATAATTTTTTACTGTTGGAAACCAGTTGATAACACTAAATTTTGGGACTTCACTGATAACGATAGTCCCCAAAGAGACAACGTTACATAAATAGACAAGCATTCAATTATTTGGTGTGTATTCAGTCAGGTCACCATCGTCAATGGGCAAAAAAAATTCAGCCCTTAACAGTGTTCGTGATATTTTAAAACTTATTAGAGTAAAGCTATCTGTACAGTCATGCCTTGATGGTGCTCATTCTCATAACAGCACTGATGTGATCCCTCGGTTCACTCAGAAGGTAGAAATTTCTGATGACAAAAGTTTTTCAGACAATCAGAGCTTTACCGACTTTAAGGTTTATAGAAGAATGACTGTTGGAGTAATCTGATTAGGCAATTTGTGTCATGTATCTCAAGACAAATGCAAGTCCATTTTTAAGGACTGGTTTAACACTCTAGCTGAAACAATAGCCAAGAACTTTCCAGTCGTTGCAAATTTAACTTCCACAGCAGTGAATACAGTTTCAGGTTGGATTGATAATACTTTAAATTGGGGTACAGAATTTCCTTTGGACTTTTCCACTGGATAATTCCTCTAGCCAATGGAATTAATATTTTTATTCAGCTCCTTCTGTTGAAACGATGAAGCCTGCAATGACTGAAGCTTGGTGACTTCTGTATTTTGTGTTACAGCTCTACTCCCAAAACTCCGTTAACTCCCATACCTGACCTGCATTACCAATGGTTATCTCTCGTGTGTCTGCTTTGCTATACACTGCCTCATATTCGTCTTTTACTTCTCTGGGCACTGAGTCTGGTGCTGCGGCTCAGATGAGGAGAGAGGTGAAGATGACTGCAGTAGTCCCAGGAGATTCCATAGTCAGAGAACAGAGACAAGATTCTATGGACACGATAGAATCCTGTGGATTGTTGCCTCCCGGGTGCCAGGGTCTTGGATCAGGTCCGCAGCATTCTTAAGGGAGAGGGCGAGTAGCCAGAAGTCCTGGAACATATTGACATCAATGACATAGGTAGGAAAGGTGAGGAGGTCTGTAAGAGAGATTTTAGGGAGCAATGTAGAAAGCTGGAACTAAGAACCTCCAAGGTAGTAATCTCTGGATTGCTGCCAGTGCCATGCACCAGTGAGGGTAAAAATAGGATGATTTGGTAGATGAATACGTAGCTGAGGAACTGGTGCAGGGGGAAAGGATTTAGATGAAAGGATCACTGCAATCTCTTCTGGGGAAGGTATGATTTGTACGAAAGGGATGGGTTACATCTGAACCCAAGGGGGACCAATGTCCTTGCAGTCAGCTTTGCTAAAGTTGTTCAGGAGGGTTTAAGCTAATTTTGGAAGGGATGGGAACTGGAGTGATAGTGCTGAGGATGAGGTAGTTAGATTACAAACAGAGGCTGTGTGTAGTGAGACTGATCGCAAAGAGAGACTGATGATAGAGCAAAATTGCAGTCAACAGGTTAAGTTGCAATGTAAAAGGCAGACAAAGTTGAAAAAGGTGAATACAGGACTGGGAGTGTTATATTTAATCATGTGCAGTAAAAGGAATAAAGTAGATGAACTTGCAGCACAGTTCTTGGCACACATGATGTTGTGATCATCACTGAATCAGGGATGAAAGAAGATTATAGCTGGAAATTAACATCCAAGGATACACATTGTATCAGAAGACCAGGCAGGTAGGCAAAGGATTTGGCATGGCTCTGTTGTTTAAAAAAAATGAAATCAAATCATTAAAAAGAGGTAGCATAAGGTTGGAAAGTGTTAAATTGTTGTGGGTAGAGCTAAGGACCTGCAAAGGTAAAAATACACTGTTGGGAGTTATATACAGACCCCCAAACAGTAGTAAGGATGTGGTCTACTAATTACAAAGGGAGATACAAAATGCACGTCAAAAGAACAATGTTACGATAGTCATGGGGATTTCAATATGCAGGTAAACTGTGAAAATCCGGATGGTGCTGGATCCCTAGAGGGGGAATTTCTAGAATGCCTGCAAGATAGCTTTTTAGAGCAGCTTGTGGCTGAGCCCACTTGGAGGTCAGGTAATCTGGATTTGGTGTTGTGCAGTGAACTGGAATTGATTAGAGAGTTAAGGTAAAGGAAATCTCAGGGAAAATTGATCATAATATGATAGCATTCACCCTGAAATTTGAGCTGGAGAAACTAAAGTCAGTGGCGTAAAGGGAATTATAGAGGCATGAGAGAGGAGATGGCCAAAATTGATTGGAAAAGAACACTGGCAAGGAAGATGGCAGAGCAGTCATGGCTGGAATTTCTGGAAGCAACTTGTAAGATGCAGGATATATTCAGGGTATATACATCCCGAAGCAGAAGAAGTATTCTAAAGGCAGGTCACACAACTGTGGCTAACAAGAGAAGTTAAAGCCAATGTGTGTTGTGTTCGTCCATCGTCAACATCAATGAGGGCCTCGACACCATTATGATGGCGTCAGGACTAGCCCGTGATTTGGATTTAAGTGAGGGAGAGTTGCGCAGCATCAGCCTCACTCTCTCTTCCCAATTCCCTTCTGGATCCAGTGGCAAGACAGAGTCGAGACGGCTGGAGATGGGACTAGGCACAGTGGATGACTAGGACATCTTCCAATATAAAAGCCAAAGAGAGGACATATAATAGAGCAAAAATTAGTGGGAAGTTTGGGGATTGGGAAGATTTTAAAACCCAACAAAAAGCAACTAAAAAGGCATTATGAAGGAAAAGAAGGTAAGTTAGCCAATAACATTAAAGAGGATACCAAAGGTTTCATCAGACTTATAGAATCTATCGAATGTTGAGAGGCCTAGATAGAGTGGACATGGAGAGGATCTTTTCTATGGAGGGGCAATCTGGAACCATAGGGCACACCTCAGAATAGAGGGACATCCATTTAGAATGGAGATGAGGAGGAATTTCTTGAGCCAGAAAGCAGTGAATCTGTGAAATTCGTTGCCTTAGGTGGCTGTGGAGTTGAGGTCACTGGGTGTATTTAAGGCAGAGGTTGATAGATTGTTAATAAATCAGGGCATGAAAAGCTATGAGGAGAATGCAGAAGAATGGAATTGAGAGGGCAATGGATCAATCATGCTCAAATGGGAGAGCAGGCTCAAGACTGAATGGCCTAATTCTGCTCCTATGTCTTATGGTCTTATTAACAACCCCTATGTTCAGACATCTTTTTCTGGGCACTCAAAATTAAAAATACTGACAAACGGTCTCAACATGAGAACTATACATTTCTTTATCTGCCTACACACATAGAGGCAGGTTGTTTTTATAAGTGTTTTATTCTCTATGTGTATTATTATATTGTGAAATCATGTAACTGATGGATATAATTTTCTATAACTAAAATGTAAGATTACTGATCCTTAGACAAAAGGAGACAGCAATACACAATTAGTGACTTATTTACAAGACTCATTTTTGGAAAACCGGAATAATTTTGTGTACTGCATCGAAAACACACCTGTGAAAAAAAATTAACCACCTTCAGCTCAGTGCAACACTCTAGCAGTGGACATGATGAACAGCAACGAAGATGGCGATCCAAACTTGCAGCAAGGAACTGGCAAGAACTGCTTGTGAGGAAGAAAATCTTACAGGTGGACTAATATGAACTTATAATATGGACATTGATGCATCGTTGCTGTATGCTTATGGAAAATTGTAATGGTAGCAATCCATTGAGGTTTCAGGAATGTGTGCAGCTGAGATTAAGGCAGTGAATACTCTAAAGAGAAAATCACACAGAAAACCCTACACTAGGAAGCAATGAGTTGTTAAAGCATCAGATCAAGAAGTGCTCTTCCAGCACTACTCTTCTAGTGACCTGCTGAAATGGTTGGTAGAGTGATAGTCTGTCCCAAGAGGGACAGTCTGAGCTCAAAGCTGATATTCATCAGAAGAAGCTGGATTAGAAATCATGGCTTAGTAAGAGTGGATGCAGGGGGAGGAGTGATTGATATTCACTGTCTTGGGCCATAGAGCATTGAACATTGAAAATCTACGGCACATTACAGGCCCTTCGGCCCACAATGTTGTGCCAACCATGTAACCTACTCTAGAAGCTGCCTAGAATTTCCCTACCACATAGCACTCTATTTTTCTAAGCTCCAGGTACCTATCCAAGAGTCTCTTAAAAGACCCAATTGTATCTGCCAAAATGTGGCATTTAATTTTTAGAAACAAGTAAAAAATGTTGGCTCCCTGTCTCCTTCCAATATTTATTGAAGTTCCAGAACTGCTATAATTTTCTCTCATTAGGCCTAACTAGCTAATTTTCGCATTAATCCAAATGGGAAATTGTCACCAAAGTAACTCAGAAGCATATGAAAGTTGAACTGATTTTTATCACAACGTCAAAAGCATAAACACCCACCCAAGCAAAGGATTCCCACATACCGCAGTCTCAAATGTTGTTTAGTCAAAATATCCCTTGTAATCAATCTGTGTATCAATTACTTCATAAAAATTGACAATAAAGCAGCTTGTAAGAAGTACTGAAATATAAACTCAGGACCAATCAATAAATTTTAAAAATAATTAACAGTGAATAACCATGCAAATACAAATATTCAAATGAGGAGAAACTTCAATACAAGTTTGCTGAAAACTAATACATTCTGACTGGATTTTATTTAAATTAAATTCATTATTTCAACTTTATGGCCACCAGTTGAAAATATTCAGTATAAATAGTACTTTTAAACAATTGCCTTTCCTGTTTTACAGCATATTCTAACATTTTATTCTTTTTACTAGATCCTTCTTCAAGTTTTCCTGACCTATCCTTTCTCCTTGTAAAAATGCTGCCCGAGCCTGGAGTTCAGCTCTCTCTGCCTCCCAGTGCACTTGCTCCATCTCGAAGCAGGCCCATTCGTGCTGGATGCAATGTGGGATCCCAGGGATGGTGTATTGGGGCCGCTGCAGCTCTTCCTGTGGAGCCAGCGGCTGCCGAACCCCGCCACCGTTGTGGTTCACGCTGTTGCCATTGTTTCCCAGGCCCAGCAAAGGGCCGCTAGAATTAGCATGAGAGGACATCCCTATGGGGTGTTCATCCATGTTTATTATTAATTAATGAGATTATTCTTGTTTCTGTTACATTTAGTGAGAAGAGAAGAGCCCTACGAGCCTCAGCACTGCCAGCGATCCGCCGTGGACATTCTTTTTGCAGAATATGGTGGCATGCTGCATTGTTTTTAGGCTTTGCTTTTTTGCCAAGCTCAGCTTTCTAAACACGGCAGCTTACACATCTAAAAGGCCAAACAGTCATTTTTGAAGATGTTAGCCTTTGAACCAATTTTCTTTGTTTCGTTCCTTGTCATAAACAGGAGCCAGTCTTGAGTTCTTAGTGTAAATGGAAAGCAGTAATCAGATTGATGTTAAAAGGACAGATTTGCAAACAAGCAAGGGGTGTAATATAAGAAAATGGGTTATATAGTTTGGTTTGTTTCAAATTAGACAACGCAGGCAAAGTTATTTAGTTCAAGGTAGCTTGCAGACCAGATTGATATCATCACTTAGCATTTGAAATAGCTGATTTGTTAATAGTTGAAAGGTTTATGCACTCAGAGAGTCAGCTTCACAGCATTATTTGCATGTACCTGGGATCTCTGTCACCTGAAGCTCTTACAACACTTGCTTATAAAGATACCTGTAAAAATATCTCATGTGTGAAGTCACCCAAGTGGTTAAGGAAAAGTACAAATGAAGAGAGTGATCCAAGCTTTTTAGGAACGGCACAGGTACATCAAAAAGAGTGACAGAAACACGGGGTGAACTAAAATCCATTCTTCTGCCTTCTGCAATGGACGATTGGCTTGGCTGCAGCTCACAGGAATGTCTCTTTATCTTGCAGAAACCGCAGCTGCGTTTTGGAAATCCCTTGTGTTTTAGAAATGGTTTGTAATGTGGAAATCTTGTACAAGGTGGAACTGCTCTGTGAGTTTTAAATGTTTTAAGAATGTTGTTCGGATTTAAACGTGTATCACTAAAAATAAATGAACTGTGTTTTATACGACTGTTAGCTGGAAGTATCTCCTCCTTGGTAGTGGATATTGGCTGCTAAATTCGCCATGGAGGGTAAACAGGGAAGTGAATTAGTCTTTGAAGAGTAGGAATTACACTATAACCTCCTTTCAATAGCTATCTATATCACATTAGGGCTTAAGGTCTTCATTTGTGTTTAGAACTTCACAGTCAGCAAACCCAATACATCACAATGGGAGTTCTTTCCTTCTCCTTCCTTCCCTCTCCCTTTGGCTTGTAGGACAAAGAAGCTCTCCCTGAAAAGGGCTAAGCGCTTCACCCTGAATTGGGCCACTGCCCTGATGGAGCATGTGGTACCACTGAGGCCATTTAGTGGTTTGCTCCATCCAGCTCTTGAAGTCTATCCCAGTCTGTTTGGAAGATGTTATCAATCTGTCTATAGTGTGATTTTTTTTTGGACCAGCATAGGATCTCTGGTCATGGGTGAACTGACAGTAGAGGCTAGTCCATGAAAGGAAGAACCTAACATCCACACGCACTGTCCAGTGGAGTTGTTGCATGAGGATGGACGCAGAGTGAAGATGTCAGCATTTGTCTAGACACGTACTAATACAAAGAATCTTCCAGAGCTATCATTGGTCAGAACAGGAGCCTATCTAGACCCATCTAATCCACAGCCTATTCCCAGCTGGGATTCATCAAACACAGACCATAAATGCTGCTCATCCACATCTGTTACATACCTGGCATAACAAACGTTTATCAGTTATGTTATTTTGTCCCATCTGAATTTAAGAAAGATCCTGTGGGGTGTACAATGGAAAGAGCCACTGAGTTCATCCCACAGGACTTACTACTCACCGCACCAAGATATGGGACAGTATAAATTCACTCAGGGGTTGGACTCATTTCGGAGCACAATCTAAAACACAGTGCAGTAGTGTACAAAAGAATTCTCAAAATTCTAATATTGTTATTTAAGGCTAAGTATGTCTACACCATTTTCTTCATAAAACAAGATCCAGATCGTTTCTTCCTTCTACTTTGATTATTTTGACAAGTTCAATTTTCTTTAGCTGTGCACTAAAGCTATAAAGTCAAAGGACAAACAGCCCAATGTATTTAATTTTGCTTATTGCTTTTCTGATAAATGTGCCGATAATATTGCATGCTACAATTTTCATGGTAATTATGCCCAGGGGAACTGATCTGGAGTGTTGAGGTGCTTTAGATGAAACTACACAAGAATATTCAAACACAGTTAACTTCAAACTATGCAAAAGCCACAGTGATATTTGTTTTTCAGATGCCTGTTAATTGTACATTTATTTCCATAATTTATGTCCTTGTAGTTCATGGGTTTATTATCAATTTGGCACCATGCCAGTCCCAGACAAAACTCCTTGGGGCTTTAGTGTTCATGAAATATCCTTGTAATCTCCGCTTATTAATGAACTCAAAGTTTAATGCTCTCCCATTGGTCCATGTATATTTTACTGATGTCAAATGAAATGTTACACCACATCAGGTAGCCAACCAGTCCATTGTGCATGGGTGAACAGCACAGAAAAGCACTAGAGACTACACCACCAATACAGGTGCTTTGGAGCCATGTTTTTCCTCCTATCCACCTAGAACCATTAAAATTCAAAGGGACAAGTTATTTGTAAAACTAAATGTTGAATCTTGCAAGCTACAAGGGTAAACTTACAACTGTTTTGCTGAATTTCCAGGTCCTTCAAAACCCCAGGCAATATTTGTCAAGATTAGACATCCTGCCCAATACTAATTAACCATTGATAATGGGTTTCTATGCCTATCTAAAGTTATGCTAGATGCTACAGATGTCAGCAGAATAAACAGGGAAAGCTGCTGAGAAAACACCTTTAGACTACCCTAAAACTTTCTCCTTGATGAAGGACAGAAAGAGCAAGCAAAAGATTCTTCTATGCCAACTCTGGAATTCAAAGGGCCACAGAAAATTTGACAGGATCCTGGTGAAAACTCATCCTCTCACCCACATTTCTTGCCTCCATCCTTAAGAACTGAACTCTGTCACATCAACCTTCCCCACTCTCAAAACCCACTCAAAATCAGAAGAAAGGTGAACAATTAATTATGTTATGACTTCTGTCTATTCTACAGCAATGCAGCTGGACTGTCTGTAAAGTTACTAAAGCTCATACTGAGTATTCCCCTTTTCCTTCCATTCATCTTTAGAAGGGTTTTGTACCCTTTAAATAAGTACACTCAAACCTACCTGTATATTGCACTATTGCCAAATTGTTAAATTTGGACAAATAAGTATTCCATTTTAAGATTTATCTTCTTACAGTTCCATGATCTTTTTTATTTTCCTTATGCAATTGTCTATAATTGAGGTGCATTTGACAATAGGGCTCTTCCGCAAATTTATTAATATCTCCCTGGATTTTGCTAGTTTATTCCACTCTATTAACTGCACATATTCCCCCAAAGATTCAACCTCAACACTGCCTTTTCTGCCCCAATTTTCAGGTCATCTACAAATATTTAAGTAATACTTCTGATTCCTAAATCAATTCATTTAAATGGTAGGAATGGTGATTCCAGTATTAATCCCTATGGAAATCATTTCCCATGATCTTCCAACTGGGAAACCTCCCTTTACTCTTTTGTCTTGCCACACAAGACTCTGCTGCTTGTCCCTCGACACCACCTGCTCTGACCTTGGCCACGAGTCTACCATATGTAACATTATCAAAGCCTGCACTTTCTTTCATGACCTCCCTCCTACCTTGTCCCAAATCCAGTGAGTATAAGCATCTAATAACATCAGTCCTGTCATTTTTATTACCAGTACCTGCATCAGTTTGACCTTTCTGGAAGTTGTTTGCTGCATTCATTAGAATTTTGCCTTCAGGGTAACAAATATATTAAACAACAATACTTCATAGGGTAATGTTACAATATTCAAACATCCAGAAGCATGTGGATAATGTGTCTCAAACTTGAGGGTATAGATTTAAGGAAAGGAGTAAGAGGTGTGGACATGTAGGTAAATGAATGGGTAGTTGGCTGGCATGGAGATGATGGGCCAAAGGCCTGTATGATCTGTCTCTATGGCAGGTTATGTTATGATCATGGAGATAGGCAACTTTAGTCTTGAGAAATGGAACACCAGGGAGATGCAAGTCTCATCTTGTTATTAAATTAATTAATGCTTAACCCTTTTGATATAACCATGAACTATGTCTTCTACTGCAGCAGTGCAAGATATGTATTAGAACCTCACTAATTTCAACCTAATAGGCAGTTCTCACTGCATGTTGTGATATGAGAAGGCTTGAAAGGGAAAAGAACCACAGATATACCACAGTTGGATCATTTGATAGCTTGCTATTGGAAATGGTGATTTCCTTTACTTTCCCTACATTCCTTCAGATCTCTTGCCTAAGAGTCTAATCGCTTTGAGTTCCGAACCATTTCCTCTCTTCAGCCAGATCAGTCGTAGAAACCAATCCCGAGAAGACACGTTATGCCATAATCAATTGGGCAACAACCACCAGTTTATTTAGCAGCTTTAATGTAGTGCTACTTCACAAGCCAGTGTGTGGCACCATTCTCAAACAATATTTGACACCTAAAAGGTATCTCCTAAATGGAGGGAGAGGTACAGAGGCAAACAGATTGGGGGGGTGGTTATGAGGGTGGGGGAGCATCCTGAAGCCTGGAGCCACACGGCCATCAGCAGGGAAGCAATGAAGTTCAGGGTTGAGCAAGAGATAAGAACTGGAGATGAAAAGACTGGAGGAAATTAGAGAAGTAGGAGGCCAGCTGGGACAGGACTCAAGAGCAAGTGTTGAATAAAAAGGTAATCAATAAAAGGTAGTCACTTTGGTGGGTCTAAGCTTTGCACATGCAGAGCATCAGTTGTAAAACTGGCGAAGCTATCAGCAGGTGCTGAGCTTCAAACTGTGCAAGATAATTATTTGGCATGCAAGCCCGGTTATTATTTTGTAGTTAAAGGAGGTGCCCAGTAAATTGCCGTCTTCACACATTGCACTAGTCTTACCCATATGAAATTGGTGTTAGATCTTATCTAGGTTCTCACATTTCAGAGACTGCTACATTTTGAACTGTTCTAATGAATTGGTACATCAGAATCTTGGACCAGAAAAGGTGTAAACATGTCACTGACCTGAACAGAACAATTGGGAGATCTGTAAAATTACACTGCTGTCTTCCTCCTGGGTTGCACCACGATATTAAGAGGCCACCATGCACAGAGTTAATTAACTTCAGAAAATGTGTAGCAGTGCAACATTCTTAAACTTGCACAAAATTGAAAGGATTTTTTTTAAAAAGCCATGCAATTTTCAACATATTTTGGCACTGAGAGCTCTTCTCGGGCAAGGAAGGAAGAATTGTTGTCAATACAGGAAACATAGCAGCCAATCCACGCATGGTAATCCCCAGCAAACAAAATTGTGATAATGACTAGATAATCTACTTTTTTTTAATTATTATTGCTATTATCTAAATCTTCAGGAGTAAAAATGAAAACTGGGTTAACACACCTGTTTGCGAAAATGCTGCTGTGGTATTTTGATGCCTTTCCTTCTTTAGACCATTCCTGGGAGGTCAGGATGACACAATTCCACACTAGCTCTGTAAATTCTGAAGTGGCCGACGTGGACTCCATCACTTACAGGATTGGAGGTGCTTGTTGAAGTAGGCACGTATGTAGCTTGGGAAGTTCCATATGCCTTCTTGCCTTTCGTATGGTCCCGATGAAGCCACCACCGTTGGTGAGATCGCAACCCAAAAGAAGGCACTTCCTCTCTCCTCCACAGGAGTAGCTGCCTGCATTTCCATGTTGAAATAGAATGGCAAGATCCCCTCCAATTCCTATCCATGCAGATTTGAAAATATGTTGATATCTTTTCATCAGCATGAGGTCAGAATACTGCTACCACAGGAAGACCTTCACCGCATACAGTTCAGAAGGCCAACTCACCATCATTACCTCAAAGCCAATACGTGTTGGCATGGCTGTCAATGGTCACATCCCATATGTAGTACTGTCTTTGTAATGTATGCAGTCATTAACAAACGAACTCCAACCCATTAGGATACATTAGGTTTGGTGACTGAAGGAAAATGCTTGGGTTTTAAAGGTTGAGGCAGAGCAAAAAAACTTCCAAACATGATTCCAGAGTATCAGGCTAAGACAGCTGAAGGCATTTCTATATTGTGGATAATTAAAAATCAGCAGCTTGCAAGGGTCCAGGATTAGCAAATTGTAATATCGTGCTAAGTTTCAATGCTCTTGCAAAGTTGTAAGAGAGCTGGGCAGGGTCACGACTGTAAGGAGGGATGAGAATAAGAGTGAATTTTAAAACTTGAGCTCTTAGCAGACCAGTTGTCAGTTTCAGAGAGCAGCAGGGACACGTGCAGCGGAGTTTTGCAAAAACTTGTGCATAGTGAAGGTAAAAGTTGGGGAGACAGCAAAGAAGAATTGTGCTTGAAAATCTATGTGTCTATGAATTCCGGTTACCCCAATGACCTACTAATAAATACAAGGGCAGAGTAAGCTCTGAAATCGCACTGCAGAAAACTCAGAGTTAAAGTAAAATGAGTCAATTAATTGGCTATTAATTGATGGCAGCTGTAGTCAAATAAAAGTGAAATGGCTGATTAACTGAAAAAGAATCATTGGTTGTTCTTTAAAATCCCCTGTTCCAGAGCCACACTTGAGTCAATTTACCATTATAATGATGCAAATTATAGAATTTGCATAATATCCTTGGTTGCAATCTTACAATGCAAATTGCATAATCCTCTACAAATGTGCCATTAGAGCACAGAAAATAAATTGATTGTTAAGCATCACCACCCGCAGTTATAGGAACTCTGACATCTTGGATTTTATTTTATCGATAGTTCCTTCCAAATTTAGAAACTAGGGACATTACACAGCAGAAAACACACAAAATTACAAAGCAGAAGAGCTAATTTTCCCATTAAAACGTCATTATTTTGAGGTACTTTCATGACCACATGAATGATTCAGAGTTTGCAATATTTACGCACACCGTCTGTAGCCCACAACTTGTCACTGCTTCATCTTCAGCACCACTGTTGATTTCCAATTAAACCGCTGTGTTATTCATGATAGGTATACATTTTCTCATGTGATTGATGCCCATTTGAGTAGCGCCTAGATACAGGTGCCATCGTGTATTTTCTGTGGTTCATTTGAAAATGTATTTTTCATTAAAGAAAACATAAGATGTCATCTTATTAATAGTGCACAAGCAGTTTAATGGAATTGCACTCTGCACTCCATTTCATCTTATACACGAGACCAAGGACAGACGTGTGGCTAATGGTAACTGCCAGAGATCTATGAAATGGGAAGTAAGCATGCTGAGCCTGACGGCAGCTTCCAGCTGTTGCTATAACCCGACTGGATTAGGGAAAAATGGACACAAAAGTCAGCACAGTGCCCAGTCCTTACTATGGTTGTGAGTCCCAAGCATGCTTGAGGCCTGTGCATTCCCGAGTTCCAAACCACTGAGAATCGACCCAAGAAGGCATGTTACTAAACTCAGGCAATGATTTTATTCAGTGGAGATACAGGTCATAGAATTAGCATCAGAAGTCAACATGTCAGATTTGGAGCACTTCCAACTTTCTGACCACTTTAAATAATGACTGGAACCTTTACCCGATTTTATGGGTTGGCATAACAATCTACCTTGACTAATTTATCAATTATTTCACAGTTCAGAGTAGTTAATCATTGAATCGTGGAAGTTTGCAGCAAAAAAAAGGGATAACTAATGAGCAATACTTCTCTGAAGTATGCTTTGTGCATTCTTGCATGTAAACTCCATTGTAGCACAATATTCTGTACACTTTAATTGGACAAATGTTTCCACTCACTGCATGCAGTAAAAGTGGGAACATCAGAACTGCCATAGGTACAATGTAGTAATTTTCAGATGACCTCTTCTTGGCTTTGCTGTGAAATTTGTCGTCTTTTAATGTATACAGGTGGCATTATCAGAGCTGCTGTGTTAAGTGACAAAGACAGATTTAGGTTCAGAAAGGGGTATAAGAAATTTAGGCCAGAGAAGTCCATACAATGCCATGAGTCTGCCTGCGATCACTGAATTGTAAAGGCATCCTAAAAGCAATGCCTGCAAGATAATTACCACCTTTCAAAATTCTATCGATTCTGGAGCGGTTCCTGTAGATGG
Source organism: Mobula birostris (assembly GCF_030028105.1). NCBI lineage: Eukaryota > Metazoa > Chordata > Chondrichthyes > Myliobatiformes > Myliobatidae > Mobula > Mobula birostris. The sequence continues at coordinate 71,073,272 of NC_092377.1, read as the reverse complement.
GGTGGCAACAACAGTATCCACACTTTAAGGAAGAAGAGAGAACCATTGTCTAAGGTCACAGTTCAGAGAAAATAATGAAGGATGCAAAAAGAAAATGTGTTGAAAAGAATAGATCTGAGCACTAGTGTGACTAGTTAAATAGATAAACTGGATGCAATGTATTTGAGATTTCAGAAGGCTTCTGAAAAGGTCCCACAGAAATAGTCAACGAGGTTTGAGCACATAGAATTAGGGCAAATCTACGCTTTTGGTCTGTTTAACATTCAGCAGCATTGTGTCATCTCTACGTGCCTTCCATCCAAGATCCTATGGCTTATCATTGACCGGAAACTCGACACAAGCAGTTCAAGAGCTGGGTAGCTGACAGAAAGTGACTCACCTCCTGACAGCCTGAAATCTTTCCACTGTCAACAAGCAAGTCAAGACAAGAGTACTGTCCACTTAGCTGAATGAGTACAGCTCATTCAGAAACCTCAACCAAACTCTTGAATTGCTCCAAATGCACCCCTGAAAATATTCAGTCTCTACATCATTAGCACAGGGTATGTGTAATGTGTACCGGCTATAAAATGTGCCATATCTAACCACTGGGACTACTCCGACAACACCACCCTAAGGCATGAGCTCAACCACCAAGAAGTACAGGAGCCTAGAATGCATGGGAACACCACCAGGAGCAGGTCCCCTTCAGACCACTCGCCATCCTAATCTCAAAAAGTGTTGCCTTTCTTCCATCGCCCTTAGGACAAAGTCTTGGAAAGTAGCTCGCTTTCTCTAAAGCAATTGAGAATGGACAGCAATTAGCTTTCTAGCTAATGATGCACAAGTTCCAAAATATGACCTAATGAATTTTAGTTACTTTTTTATTTAGAGATACAGCGCAAAACAAGCCCTTCTGGCCCAAGGGGCCACATCACCCAGCAACCCATCTAACAATAGCTTGATCAGAGAACAATCTACAGTGGTCCACTAACCTACTAACCAGTCCGTCTTCGGACTGTGGGAGGAAATTGGAGCACCTGAATAAACCCGCACAGTTCACAGGGAGAAAGTACCAACTCCGGACAAATGTCACCAGAACTGAGCACCAACCTCCAGACTGCCCTCAGCTGTAATATCGTCGCATTAACCACTACACTACTATGGCGCCCAAGCAAATATGAATTGAAGGTCAATTAAATCTGAACACGTTAAGAAACTGGAGATGCAGGCTCAGTGGCCTTTGGCTCCTAGGGAGAAACTGAGGGGTGATCAATAGGAGCTACAAGACGGAAGTCCAAGTTGCAGGAGGCAGGTGCATGAACAATGGTCAGGAGAGGGAAAAGAGTACCCCTGTGGCCAGTCCCCTCAATAATAAGCTTTTGATACTGCTGAGGGGGGACAACCTACCGGGGCAAGCTGCAGCAGTTGGGTCTGGCACTGTGGTTCAGACGAGAAGCAGGGAGAGGGGGATAGGTGATCCTATAGTTAGAGGAGTAGCCTTGAGATCCTGTGGATGCAGTAGAGACTCTCAGATTGTATTTTACCTCCCAGGTGTCAGGGTCAGGGACAGGGACACGTCAGATCAGGTTCATGGCATTCTAAAGGGAGAGGGTGAGCTGTGAGAAGCCTTGGGACATATTGACACCAATGACATAGGTAGGAAAAGGGAGGAGGTCCTGGAAAGAGGATTTAGGGAGCCAAGTAGAAAGCTGAAAAGCAGGATCTCCAGGGTAGTAGTCTCTGGATAGCTGTCTGTGCCACGCGGCAGTGAGGATAAAAATAGGATGATTTGGCAAATTAATGCATAGCTGAGGAACTGAAGTGGGTGGGGGGGATGGTGTTCAAATTTCTGGATCATTGGGATCTCTTCTGGGGAAGGCCAGACCTGTACAAAAGGGACGGTTACACTTGAACCTAAGGGGGACCCATATCCTCACGGGCAGGTTTGCTAGAACTGTTGGAGAGAGTTTAAGTTAATTTGTCAGGGGAATGGGAAACTGGGTGATAGGACTGTTGGTTTAGAAGCAGAACCAGAGTGCAGTGAGACTGTCAGAAAGAGCAGGCAGATTACAGGGCAAAATTGCAGACAGTGGAATGACTTGTCATGTAAAAGGGGGACAAAACTGAAAAAGATGACGAATACAAGACTGAACGTATTATATTTGAATGCACACAGTATACAGAATATGGTAGATGATCTTGTAGCGCAGTTAGAGATTGGCAGGTATGACATTGTGGATTTCACTGAGTCATAGCTGAAAGATCATAGTTGACAGTTTAACATCCAAGGATACATATAGTATCGAAAGCATAGGCAGGTAGGCAGAGAGGGTGGGGTGGCTCCGTTGGTAAAAAATTAAATCAAATACATAGAAAGAGGTGGCATAGGATTGGAAGATGAAGATCCTTGTGGGTTAAGTTAAAAAAAATGCAAGGGTAAAAATTCCCTGATGGGAGTATGAATAGGCCTTAGAATAGTAGCCAGTATGTGGTCAACAAATTACAATGGGAGATAGAAAATGCATGTCAAAAGTACAATGTTACAATAGACATGGGGGAATTACAATATGCAGGTAGACTGGCAAAATCAGGTTGCTGCTGATTTTGTATCCCTAGAAAGAGAATTTGTAGAACGCCTACAAGATAGCTTTTAGAGCAGCTTGTGGTTGAGCCGACTAGGGGATCAGCTATCCTGGATTGGGTGTTGTGTACTGAACCGAATTTGATTAGGGAGACTAAGGTAAAGGAACCCTTAAAAGAACAGTTATCATAATATGATAGAATTCACTCCGCAAATTTGAGGGAGAAGCTAAAGTCAAGTGTATCTGTATTACAGTGGAGTAAAGGGAAATACAGAGGCATGAGAGAGGAGCTGGCCACAGATGATTGGAAGGGCACATCAGCAGGAATGACAGCAGAGCAGCAACGGCTGGAGTTTCAGAGAGCAATTTGGAAAGCACAGGACTGATACATCCCACAGAGTATTCTAAAGGCAGGATGACACAACCATGGTTGACAAGGGAATTCAAAAGCCAACATAAAAGGAAAAGACGAGGCTGTTTAATAGAGTAAAAAATAGCGGATTGGGAAGATATTTAAAAGCAACCGAGACAACTAAAAAGCCATGAGGAGTGAAAAGATGAAATATGAAGGGAGGCTAACCAATAATGTCAAAGAGAATACCAAAAGTTTTTCAGATATATAAAGAGCACACTCAATGGGCCAAATGGCTAAATTCTGCTCCTATACCTTATGGTCTAAAAGAGAGGCGAGAATAGATATTGGACTGCTGGAGAGGTAATAATGGAGTACAATGAACTGAATAAGTATTTCACATCAGTCTTCATTGTGGAAGACACTAGCAGTATGGTGGAAGTTCAAGAATGTCAGAGGGCAGAAGTGAGTGCATTTGCTAATACTAGGCAGAAGGTGCATGGGGAGCTGAAAGGTCTGAAGTTCACTCCACTCTTCAAAAAGAGATGATGACAGAAGAAAAGAAATTAGCCAGACCTCAGTAGTTGAGAAGATGTTGGAGTCAATTGTTAAAGATGAGGTTTTGGAATGGTACTAGGAGACACATGATAAAATGGGCCAATATCAGCATGGTTTCCTTAAGGGAAATTTTTACCTGACAAATCTGTTGGAATTCTTTGAAGAAATAACAAGCAGGATAGACAAAGGAGAATCAGTAGTTAATGTGTTCTTAGATTTTCAAAAGACCTTTGACAAGGTACTTAGCAAGTTAAGAGCCCATGGTATTACAGGAAAGATAGTAGCATGGATAAAGCAGTGGCTGATTTGCAGGAAGCAAAGAATGGGAGCTGAACTGGTGGTGTAATGGCATCAGCACTGAACTTCAGAGTGAGAGGTTCCGAGTTCGAATCCAGCCAGCTGCCGTTAAGAGCTGGTGATCTCTTAAAAAGAACTCACCCAGCAGAAGGCAATGTCAAACCACTGCTGTAACTTGCCTATTACGCGATTTCCCAATACGTCAGAGCGGCGTGGAAGGAAATCGTCCACTACCTGGAATTAATTCCGGATGCAACCTACCTTACCTTACCTTAAAGAATGGGAATAAAGGGAGCCTTTTCTGATTGGCTGCCAGTGACTAATGGTGCCCTGAAAGGGTCAGTGTTGGAATAGCTTTTTACATTATATGTCAATGATTTATATGATGAAATTGATGGCCTTGTGGCCAAGTTTGCAGACCATACAAAGATAGGTGGAGGTGCAGGTCATGTTGAGGAAGCAGAGAGGCTGCAAAAGGACATTTACAGAATAGGAAAATTGGCAAAGAAGAGGCAGATGGAATGCAGTGTCAGGAGGTGTACAATCATACATTTTGGTAGAAGGGATAAAAGCATGGACTATTTTCTAAATGGGGAAAAATCCAAAAATCCATGGTGCAAAGGGACTTGGGAGTCCCCATGAAGGATTCCCAAAAGTTTAAGTTGCAGGTTGAGTCTGTGATGAGGAAGGCAAATGCAATGTTAGCATTCATTTGGAGAAGAGTACAAAGTAAAAACAAGGATGTATTGCTGAGGCTTTACAAGGCTCTGCTGAGGCCTCATTTGGAGTATTGTGAGCAGTATTGGTCCCCTTACCTCGGAAAGGATGAGCTGACATTGGAAAGGGTTCAGAGGAGGTTCGCATCAATGGTTCTGGGAGTGAAAGGGTTATTATATGAAACATGCTCGATGATTCTGGGACAGTACTCGCTGGATTTTAGAAGAATGAGGGGGGATCTCATTGAAACCTATCAAATGTTGAAAGGCCAATATAGAAGGGATGTTTCCTAGAGTGGGGGAGTCTAGGACCAGAGGGCACAATCTTAGAATAGAGGGACATTCATTTAGAACAGAGATGAGGAGGAATTTCTTTAGCCAGGGGGTCATGAACCTGTGGAATTTGTTGCTATGGGCATTTGTAGAGGCCAGGTCATTAAGTGTATTTAAGGTGGAGGTTGATAGATTCTTGATAAGTCAGGGCGTGAAAGGTTATGGGAAGAAGGCAGGAGATTGGGGCAGAGAGGGAAATGGATCAGCCCCAGGATGAAATGGTGGAACATACATGATGGGCCAAATGGCCTAATTCTGCTCCAGTATCTTATGATCTTAACATAAAGCAAATATGGATTGAAAAGGCAAGTTAACAATCATTCTTCAGGACTCCACATTTCAACCCAAACTCCCACTGCCCTCGGCAACAGTGCCTGTCTTCCTCAGTTAGAAGCATTCCCAGCTCAACATCCATTACATTCACAGATGGAACAGGCAGGTCACTGCCTGACATCCTATCCATGAGGGCGGCATTCCCTCAACACTACACTGCACTGCACTGAGGTGTTAAACATTCATTGATCTTTTTTCCTTCTGCTATTTTGCTTAGTGCTCTGAAGGGATATTACATAGATTCTCCTCTCGTTTACTTCCCCATCAGCAGCCTTTGCCCTCCCCATAGTTTCCACAATCCAATTTTTTCCTTGTCTCCCAGAGCGACCATAACACTGGTAAATGAAAGAAGGTTGAAATGAAATCAAATCAGCCTCAGTAATTCAGAAGCAAAATTCAGGCACTGGATTGCTGAGGTTGTTCACCAAATGCTAAGCACTTCCCATGTCCACATGCCTTGGGTGTAGTCAACCTTAGCTGAATATTCAATTGTATCATAGAACAATACAGGTCAGGAAGCCACCTGCACACTGTGATAGCCCTTTAAAACATTTACCCAGTTAGACTCATCCATCTGTTCTAGTGCCATAGAACAGCAGAATGCTTCATCTTTGCATTTCTCTGCATTATCCTTGCAGTCAGCTTTCACTGTCTTAAATTTAAAAGAAACAAAGGCTTGAGAGAACGTGTGTTATAGTGGAGATACAAGAAGCTGCGGATGCCGGAATCTGGAGAAACACCCTAGGTGTTGGAGGAACTCAATGGATCAAATAGGGCCCACAGAGATCACCCAGCATCAATGTGTTACAGCATGATATATGAATGATGTTGCACATACTGTATGCAGCAGCCTAACACAGTCCTAATTACTAGGCTGAGCACTTAATGCCAGTCATTCCGGCAGGAGATTCATCTACATAACTGGATTGATATTTATCTTACAGAAACTTGACAGAATTAAGTCTCATTTTACTCATAATTGAGTCAATAGAATGTATGACTGGGCCGCTGTACAGCAAGCAGTGAACTCGAGACCAATGTGTTGAGGTGAACCAAAACTCATTTGACATAGACTTAGATAATCAGGAGAAGCAAAAGGATGGGTGACATGAGGAAGCAATGTTTACACACAACTAGCTGGTCTGAAAATTGCTGCTTGAAATGTTGGTGAAAGCAGTTTTAGTTTTCAAGAGAGTGTTAGTTAAACACTTGAAGAGGAAGAATTGGAGAAACTCTGAGAAGAAATACAGAGGAGTAGAACCTGTAAGGTATCTCTAGCAAAGATCCAGCACAATCACAACGGGTCAAATAGCCTTGTCCTCTGGTGTGTCATGCTTACAGTGATTCCCCTCCCCATTCAGGATCAAAGTGAAGTTGGCATACCTTGTGGCAGAAAAGGACGAGAACATAATTGGGCTGGCACTGATGGTCATATAGAATTCCACAGTTTGAACATCAGTGTAGACCCCTACTCATAAAGTGCAAGAAAACACTGTCCCTTTAAGTAATCTCTCAAGACTAAGATTTAGCTGATTTAGTATCCCTGCCTGAATCTCTTCTGCTGGATCTTCCTGACGTTAAGTGAAAAATAAATAAGACAAACTCTTCCCCTTTTTGGGGGATAAGTGGATTATTCAGTCCTTCCATGACGGAGACTCAATCCTAATGAAATTAGAAGAGGGGGGAGGGGAGGGCTGGGTCAAAGCGACAGTTTAGCTTAATATTACTTTTTCTGTCTGAAATATATGGTATTTAAATAACAGAGGTAAGCAGCCCTAAAATTACAGCAGAACATATTGTCACTGTTATAACCAGCCCATTTTGGCATCAGCTGCCAATTATTCCCCAGTACCAGCTTTTTGCCTTAGACTGATCTCTTCCTGCTTGAGGCTGTATCACACCCTTGACTCGAATCCTCCCTTGTGGCTAACCAGCTAATTAAGAGAAAAAATCCATCTCCCGATAAAATAATGCCACTGCTGAAATGGATTTGCACAGTTTTTAATTCTTAATCAGAATGGTAGAGACATCGTCCTAACACTGCCGAATTAAGCAAAGGCGTGTTCCATAACCAGCAATTAATGATGATGAAGGGGAAGAACGATTTAAAGTATATTGCTGTGACATTTTTATCTCCGTAAATGAGTTCACCAGGCGCACCAGCTGCATATGCTCATTGTCAGTTAGTGTTTGGACAGCAACTCATCAGCTCTCCGAAGGCATATAGTCTCTAAAGGTGGTGGATTTAATAAGTAATTCTGACATCGGTGTGAAATGAGCAAATCTGCAGTATGAGGAATGTGTTCTCACTCCGAACAGACAGGTGGACACTCTGTGTATGTGAGGTGACACTAATCAGCAGGGAAAAAAATGAGGAGAACTGTAACAGGGGGCTGGTCGTGGCAGAAAGAACCCGTACAATATCTGCAGAAAAACGGGGGAGCTTGAAGCTGTTCTTGCACCGGTCGTTTAAAAGATTTAAACTACAAAATGCATGAAGTGATTTTTTTTTTAATTTACACATCGAGGGATATCCCAGGTTCTAAGTTCTGTATCACCAACAACTTCATGCATGTATGCCACAGCATCACTTGTTGCATCTTTAAACTGTTAAAAGAGCATTAGTCGGGGTTTGCAGACCCAAAACACGCACTTGCCCAATATGCAAACACCTAAATCATCCATGTGAAAATAATTTGCTTGATATTTTAACAGAGGTGCTAACCTGTTTATTTTAAATTTGCCCAGTGTTGTTTCAAGGTTGTAGAATTTCACCATTAAACCAAATGAAAAACACATGAGCTTTTCTTTTAAATTAATAACATGTTCACCTAAAGTACAAGCCATGAGATACTTCCACAGAAATAGTAGGGTGCAGTGCACTGGTAGAATATCGAGGATGCCTGTGTGTCTTGCTCTTGCATATTGTTGCTTTTTGCACGAGTTGCAAATCATACTGTCAGAAGCTTGTTTCAACCTCTAACTATATTAATTGGTCAAAGGTTTTGTTTTCAATAATGTTGAAAATAACCCGAATATGAAAGTGAGTAAATTAATCATCTAAAAGCAAAATGTTCCAAAACTACGGGTGTTTGCTTTGAGATTCTTCTGGGATGGTTGTGGGGCAGGGAGAGGGAGGACATAGTGGAGGGGCAGGTATGAATGGGGTTGGCTGTTATGTTTCAATTCATCGTATTTTATACAGCTTAATATTAAATTCTATTCACTTTCACATCATTCAAGTCCCTGATTTTCCCCAGTCGGAATTATATTCCCCACGTCACCAAATTTAATGTTTCACATTGACCTAAGCTTGTCAAACTACGAAGGGTGGCTACCTCAAGACTGCTTAAGATAATGCACTGAGCATTAAGATTTAAAGTCTGTTACAATGGAATCTACAATACATAGTATTTTGCCTTTATATCATTACAAATTTCCTAAGCATTGAATTATAGAATTATTTGTTTTCCTTTTCCACGAAAAGGAAAGATGTATTTTGTGTATTTTGCTTTATCTCTTGCAGTCATGCATTGATATTACAAAGCTGTGAGCTCAGTCAGCTAGATTTTATTTTATAGAGGCCACTGGGAAAAAGATCATTATGAAGCGAGATTATGAAAACTCTGTGTTTCTGAAGTGGCTGGGCTTCAGAAATTGGGAGAGTCTGGTCCATGAAATGTTAGTTTCTTACCCCTCGTCCACCCCCCAGCACCCAATTCAGACTTCCTTCTCTTCTCCTTCCAGAGAAATCAAAGTTATAGCCATATTGATGAAAAACAGATCTGCCTAGCTTGTTGTAAACACCTTCTCTCTCTCCCTCCCCCTCCCTCCCCCTCTCTCTCTCTCTCACACACACACACATACACACGCACATTCATACATACAATGTATCAATATTCATTTATAATATACATGCACAAATCCACAAACGTTGATATATGTGCACACAAAACACGTAAGACACACATTTGGACAAATGCATGGACACACACATATATAATATTTTAAATATTCATGCTGTTGCTCATGTCAGAAACTTGTGTTTTCTTACTGCACTTATTTTAGCAGAAGTCTTGAGTGAAAACTTTTGATTGACGGCATGATCACCTACGTATATGCACACATATTTACATATATATTCGTGTGTGAATAGCAGAGAGACAACACAAAGACATGCTTACCCAAGTTTACAAAAACACATATGCATAAATTGACATGTACACAATACAAACATGCACTAGCAGCTAACATCAAGAGGGTCAGATTTTTTTCTTGCAGCTTCTTCTTAATTTCCTATAACCTCCTAATATTGCAGAGCTATTTGCTGTATTGCTTTATCATTTCAAGATTATAAAATTCTTTAATAGATACATTTCTTTGGAAGCAACACCAACTAAAGTAGTATTTATTACTTATAAATATTAATGTATTTATTAGTAATTTGGGTTGGCATATTCAGTAATTCTACCTTCCTTGAAGATTGAGATACATGAAATGATGGTTTATAGCTAACATGTCAATAACTTAAAATACTTACCGCATTATTTTATCACGATTTTAGAATAGGTGTACATTTTAAAAAATGTACTGTACACCAAGTAGGTTTTACGTCAAATAAGTACACACCATTGTTTTGTCATGGATACACAACTCAACTTTTGCATAACACTTCATATTTCCCATTAGGTCTTATACATTTTCTGCAAACTGAGTTTAAACAGACATATGGGTAACTATGTCATGGCAATATAGATTCTTGTTGCCTGGATACAACGAGCTATTCAGTTTAAGACTGAATTAAGCCTAGGAACCTGGATGAGCACAGAATCTAGACATGAAAAAGTTATCACTCAATAACTCTGCTTCCAAAGGTGCAGTAAGAAATCATCAATCGGTTGCTGACATTGTTTGTGGAATAGCATGGATATTTTAAATAACTCTGTGGTAAGCAATACCTTAGAAATCACTCAGCTGAAAGCCTCTCTTGTCCAGCTGGGGTGCTAGTAGATCTGACGCCCTTCAATTACTTGATAATTACTGACTCCATACACAGTACTAAAAGAATGCGACATCCTCTGAATTTGACCTATCCATTGCAAGTAAGGAGAGTTACTTTATATGTTAATCTACCTATGTTATCATAGAAACCTAGACAGAAGAGAATTGTCCCATTTGTTATCTCAAGCATCTTCCATTTGGTCCTCATGGTTGATTTCTTTAAACAAGCATGAATGACCTGCAGCTCCTACTCATGTACTCTTAGACTGTGCTAGCATTTCAGAGGGGATATGTTTCCTGCAAGTGACTTAATCTCTGCTCCTTTTCATGCTGAACCTACAGCAATCCTCTCTCCTATTGTTCTTTATTTTCTGTCAGGTTACAGACACAGCTCACAGACAATCCCTTTGGCTCACTTCGTCCACGCTCACCATCAAGTGCCCACTTAGTATCTTCTGTTTATTCACTCCACATTCTCATCAGGTTCTACCACTCTCCGACAAACAAGGTTCAATTTACAACAGCTAATTAACCTACCAACCTACCTGTCATTGGGGCCTTGGAGGAAACTGGAGAACCCAAGAAAAGCCATGTGGTCACTTGGAGAATGTGCAAATTCCACAGAGACAGCGCTCAAGATCAGGACTGAAGCCAGGTCTCCAGCACTACGAAGCAACAACTGTAGTGGCTCTGCTACCACACTACCCAATTTCTTGCATTTTAAATATGTTTATTGTGTTTGTCAGTTTTAAGTAAAAATTGTCACTGCAAGCCTAAATTTTTTTTAAATCATAGTCTGACATTTTATAATGTTCTATGGCTTTTCAGCTTTTTTTAAAACAAAATAGGACTAATATTATTTGGCTCACATTGACAATTGCATCTTGGTCAAATTTAACCTTGCTCGAAATCAGTGAAGTGCTGAGGCAATACTAAAGGTGACGGTGTTCATTACAACAGAGCAATAAATAGCAGCATTTATCGTTAACATACACAGTAAAACCAGGAGACTTAATCAAATCACTAGGTCTCCCCTCAACCTTGACATTAGAATTTACAATGCTAATCTTTGCAAAAGCAGAGTTTTCAAATTAGCGGCTAGTGTTCAGAGTAATGTTGAAATATTTCAGGGAACTTGAAGCAGAATTCAGAATTAGAGCTTTAGACCAGGACCTTAGTCTAACTACCTGTCTGTAGGCAACATAACCAGATGATTAGCTATTACTCATAATAAACATCGTGCACATTATTTGGTTGTTCTGAGTGATGTAAATTTATTTCTGAATCATATTATTTCTCATACCTTCTCTGCTAGAGTTTTCATTGGGCTTATTGATTGATAGCTATTAGCCTATTTATTAAATACAGCATTGTCCTTATCTACCTCTCCATGGAAAAGTATGCAATTTTCACCTGCTTGGGGGTATTGGCAAAGTGAGGGACCTGGAGATTCCAGAAATAGGGAACCAGTCAGTGTGTTGTGGATCCATGGAATTCTCTTCCCTGAGAGGGCAATGCACAGTCTACCATTGGTTATGATCTGCCCAAGGCCAGATCTTTGGAGTGGAGGATCATGGGAAACAGAGATAGGATATGAAAATTAAGTTGATATAGAAGTAGATGTCTTGACCAGGAGAGATAGATACTTTCACCCAAGTGAAGCTCTTTCTCTTGTGTCCACATGATTATTATGACATATAGTATAATGGAGGGTGGTTCAGATGTAGCCTGAGATATGTTGTGTGTGTCAACCTAGATGGTCAGTGTTGGACTGCCTGTTGTGCCACTAGAGTAACTAGACAATATTCCAAAGAGGAAGCGTAGCAGAATTTGCCTCTTTCACATCCCAGCATCATTACCATGACCCTTATTGTTTAGATACAAACAAATAAATCAATATAAATACAACAGTAGCAAATTGGATCTCCATGAGAGGATGCAGCCTGGGTGTTTCCAAACATAATGGGTGAGTAAATTTGCTGATGACACAAAGGTTAGAGGTGTTGTGGATAGTGTGGAGGGCTGTCAGAGATTACAGCGGCACATTGATGGGAAGCAAAACTGTGCTGAGAAGTGGCAGATGGAGTTCAACCCTGATAAGTGTGGGGTGGTTCATTTTGGTAGGTCAAGTATGATGGCAGAATTAATGGTAAGACTCTTGGCAGTGTGGAGGATCAGAGGGATCTTGGGGTCCGAGTCCATAGGACACTCAAAGCTGCTACGCAGGTTGACTCTGTGGTTAAGAAAGCATACAGTGCATTGGCCTTCTTCAATCGTGGGACTGAGTTTAGGAGCCGAGAGGTAATGTTGCAGCAATATAGGACCCTGGTCAGACCCCACTTGGAGTACTGTGCTCAGTTCTGGTCACCTCACTATAAGAAGGATGTGGAAACCATAGAAAGGGTGCAGAGGAGATTTACAAGGATGTTGCCTGGATTGGGGAGCATGCCTTATGAGAATAGGTTGAGTGAAATCGGCCTTTTTTCCTTGGAGCGAAGGAGGATGAGAGGTGACTTGACAGAGGTGTATAAGATGATGAGAGGCATTGATCATGTGGATAGTCAGAGGCTTTTTCCCAGGGCTGAAATGGCTAGCATAAGAGGGCACAGTTTTAAGGTGCTTGAAAATAGGTACAGAGGAGATGTCAGGGGTAAGTTTTTTTTTACGCAGTGAGTGGTGAGTGTATGGAATGGGCTCCCGGCAACAGTGGTGGGGTCCTTTAAGAGACTCTTGGACAGGTACATGGAGCTCAGAAAAATAGAGGGCTATGGGTAACCCTAGGTAATTTCTAAGCTAAAGGCATGTTCGGCGCAGTTTTGTAGGCCAAAGGGCCTGTATTGTGCTGTAGGTTTTCTATGTTTCTGTGCGTCTATTCCTGCCAAAATTCCTGTTAGCATTCAGGAAGTTCATTAGGACTTTTTACTATATTGAAGGTGTTTTAAGTACAGATTATTGATGTTATTCACATCCAGTATTGGGAGAGATATGACCTGAGAATGAACAAGCAGCAGAGTTAATGTTCTTCTCTGAAGGAAACTGGTGCCTTCTGTTTATGGAGTTTATTCATAGCATTACACATCATAAAACAAGTAACTATTTCTGAATAATGAAATATGAAATGAATTTGAAAAACATTGTTGATAGGATGACCCATCAGTCATCATTTGGTATAGTGCAGAGACCTAGCCACTAAAGATAGATTAGGTACAGATGCTGGTCTTATTTAGAAAATGTTTCATTGGATAATGGGTGGGGTCTACAGACCTGTCGTGAGATCAAAGGAAGGATGAAAGAATTAGTAGCAACAGTATGGCGATTTCAATAGAAACACTAAGGCTAAAGACTGATATGTTAGACCAAGTCCCAGGATGGGAAATCTTGGCTGACTGTTTGTTCAAGAACGCTAGTCCAAAAACAGAGCCCAGGAACTGTCAAAAGGCTATTTCTTTTATTGAGTCATTATGTGAAGTAAATTTAGCAAATAAGCAACGACATCAAATCTCTCCACTCTGAATCAATTTGCATAAGGCCAAAAATATTGATTTTCCCTTTAACTAATTTGTGAGTTAAAAATGGATGAAATATTTATTCTGTGTGGTGTATGTATAGTTCATACCTCGTCAGCTAGTTTAGCTGTTGTGGGCTTATGTGTTGACAATGAGATAAATATAGCTGGTTCAGAATTTCCAGGCATCCAGCCTAATGACTAATGTATGCCTCAGCCTCTAACGTTGATTAGTGCACTGACTAACTTCCATGAATTTTCAACACTTACCAACCACAAGCATCAATTACTGGTGACGGACGTGAGAAGCCAGATTATTAATTGGCTCACTTTCAAAATTTGTCAATGGCTAAACAGCGGAATAAATATTCTTTGCTTTCGATAAACTATCTTATAGTTAAATTAACAGGTTTGATTCCACTTAATCACTTCATGCGAAGAAGGGTCAGCATGCTTAATCTTAATCCCCCATATGTTAAAGCTGGTGAAGCTGAATTGTATCAGGTAACATTTCTGCAAAACAGGCTATTAGAGCCAAAATAGAAAAAAATATTGTGCCTCGATCTTGTGACTAAAGCCCAATGTGCAGAACATCCCTTTGACTGACTCTGCGACACTGCTACTAAATAAACAGCAGCAAATGGGAGATCAAAGTTTCACTGAACAAGTGGTAATTTGCCACATAAATAAGCCTCCTTACTGCAAATGTTCAAGGAAATTAGTAAATCTTTCATAGAAATATCTAAACTGATTTTCCGATAAAGTTAATTATGCTCCTCACTTCGAAAGAACGCTGAGGATTTTCAGAGGGCAACTCAGATAATGGATGAAGGTAAAAAGTGTGTGAAATAGAGAAGAAAGTGTTACCTTTTTTAATTAGTTTTTCATTAAAATAACTTCAAATAAGATATTGTGGTATGACTTGATAATGCCGAAAGTCAATTCAATAACTTGCAGTTAATTGGTGCCTTTTAAGTGGCAAAATGTCCCAATGATTTGTTATTAAGCAAAATTCACACTGAGCTACGTTGGTTTTAAGGAGCATCTTTAAAGGAGAAAGAAAACCAGAAAAAAAAAGTTTTCGGGGGTGGGGGGGGTTATTTCTTAGAGACTAAACAGCTGAAGGCATGACTGCCAATGACAAAACAATTAAAATTGATGAAGGACAACTGGTGAGAATTTTTGGAAGGTACAATGACTTCACAGGCTTTAAAGACTCAAAGATGCAAGGGAGGACTGAGGCCATAGAGGAATTTAAAAACAAAGGATTTTAAAGTTGAACTATTACATGATGTAAAACAGCAAACTCACAGAGGATGAAGTGACTGGGGTGGGGGGGGGAAGAGAAGGTTGGGACTTCTTCACATTGCTGGGTGTCAACATCTGTCTGCTAATCATTGCTGAGGAAAGCCCTCTAAAATGCTTATTTTTTAAAAAAATACTCAGTAAATAAGAATTTGCTAATACATTTACCAAAGCCTAGATCAAAAACTGCATACAAGAGCATGAGTGGCTTGCTTCACTGTGGCCTGGTTTCTCCAGCAACACAGGCAAACAAATTACGACCTGAGGAATGCTGAGAACTTAACGTATCTAGACTAAATCTACTTGGATTTTGTGGTTTCTCTCTGCCTGATGATGAAGGTCCAGAATTTATGTCCTTAGGTAGGGTTATAGTGTCATACAGATGTTAATTAATTCTCAGTTGATATAACAAGACAGATGAATGCAGCAACTTAATATTTAACCCAACCTAATTCAACAGAGCAGCAGCAGAATATCATAACACTTTAAAAAGTCTTAAGTGGTAATTTACAATAAGATAAACTAATCACCACAGGAAACATGTCACCATTTTCAAAATGCATGCCAAGATTTTCCTTCTGTTCAGCTGAACTACAGGTGAGATATTCAACTCTATTGTAAATCACAATTAAAACCAAAGCTTCACAAACACACTGATGAATCATGTCTGTAACACATAAACCTATAGAGATGACTTCCTTTGGAAAAGAGATATTACCCCCATAAGAATATAAGACAGATCAGGGGTACACAACCTTAAGCACGAATGATTTTCTAACATGTGTTATTCACTAATTTGAGGCAAAACATAACTAGATGTATTTAAGTGGATAATTCCCATATTTCAAGTTTTTTATGGCATTTATCTGGCCCACCACCCGCTCATTAATACGCGATCCGGCCCACAAAGGCAAAAAGGTTGCCGACCCCTGAGATAGAGGAACAGAATTATTTAACAGCTTGAGCCTCTTCTGCCATTCAGTGAGGTTATAGCTAATCTGTGACCTAACCCCATAATCATTATTGCCTTGTACCTTTTAATATAACTAGCCAAACAATAAATGCCATTTACAAAAGAGACCCCTAAGCTATTACTCGTGGAAGTTACTTGTTGCTTGTAGAAATGTTCCTATCATTGCTTCAGTCATGAAAGGCACAGTCTTATATTTTGCCCACTAATCCATGATCCCCCAATTGAAATAATTAGTTTCTCTCCATCTAGTTCCATTAGCTACTCCTCTATCTAAAACTTTTATCAAACGTTGGAGCCAAAGAGTGTCTATCATTCAGCAGCATATCTGTAGGAGCCTTGGTTTCTTTACAGATCATAACTAAATATCTGAATACTCAGCAACACACACACAATCTGAATACTTATTTAGATAATGAAATGAGGCATTTAATTGCGGGTGGATGCAAATAATAGTAGATGGCATATTTAAAGCCCCTAAGTGGGTTTTGGATTTGGTATAAAAGCTATCTTGATGACAGCATTCTATCAGTATACCAGATACTTGGGAATAATTTTTATAAACAGGTCAACTAATCAGCTCTCCTTTCAGAAGAAAGGTCAGGAAGAGTCTATAAGGTACTGTGCATACAAGCCCTAATTTTGGTCTTCCATTTATCCATTTTCTCTGCTGCAGGTTCACAGCTGTGGAATTGAAGGAATTCAGAAGTGGGATAAAAAGTGAAAGGAAAGCAAATCTTCTAGGTCAGTAGAAACAGCCAGCAAATACCTGAGGCAAAAATAGACAGAGAACTATAACTACAGTACTCACCAAACCGTGTCACTCTTTACTTCATTTTGTGTGTCCATTTTTGGTACTACTTTTACAGTGCAGAAGATTAATGCCTTTGCAAACTTTATTTGAAAAGTATAAATTCTATAGTGTATGGCCAACTTGGCTGTTATTCTTGCTCAGTAATGTAAACGCAACATTCCAAAGCAGTGTTTCTACACTAAAGCAACAGTGAGGAAAGATCTGCCACGTACCCTTAGTTGGAGAAGTTATTTTTTTGCCAATGTAAACATTAGATGTTGTTTGCTGTGACCTGTTGAATAATATGACATCATACTTTTCTGGGACGTCAATCAGACTAAAGCCATGGCTCAACTATAATCTCTTGAAATGAATTGGTTTGCACAAGTCTAGACTGCTCCATTTAATGCAATGTTGTAATAACTACACTGGGCTTTTGGCAGGTTTGTGCCTCACACTTCTCAAGAGTCCACATTATAAATTAATCTGTGTGTTGATCTGAATTCTGCATTTTCCGCATGATTAAAGTTTGGCAAAGGGTGTTGCACTGTTATTCTTACACTGGAGGAATGCTTTGGAACTGAACTCAGTGCTCAGCCTTGCCAAGTAAGGCTATTAAGCGAAGGCAGGCAACATGCTTTCCTTCACAACAAATATAAATACCCAGTTAATGTCTACATAGCTCCATATCATCTTCTGTTCCTGCTTAGAGACCATTCAAGCCAATTATAATATTTGAAGCCACATTAGGGGAATCCTACAGGCTAGTAACCTCAGAAGAAAACTTTGTATGGTGTTGATGCATCACATGCCTGTTTCATTTGTGCTTATTTCTGGCTGCCTTCATTAAGGTCGTCAATAGAGTGCGCCCAACCATCCCTACATTTTCCTTCACAACTAACAGCTAGCATACACTGATTACATACATAAAAAGTACTAAATCTCTCCAAATCTTTACTTTAAAGTTGACATAAACACATCAATGTAGAAGAGAGCCCAAGTGAAGCAAATGCTTTATATTTGTTACTGAGAGGTAAGTAATCACTTAAGCTGTGAGACAGAGTGAGTGGACATGACCCTCACATATGGATCCCTGTGACAGTAGACACCCAGCTGTTTATAGATTTACATTCATCCAGTTCCTCTGGCTTTCTTTAGGTCAGGAATGCTGACAAACAGAATTTTCAAGAACTTGTCATCCCATCCTCATCGAGAAGATCTTTTCCAACATCTCTTGTGAACGGCCGAACTGGAAGGGAACTAATAGCAACTAAACCCCCATTACCAGAATTTATCAAACTGCCCTCTCGATGTCTTCCCTTGTTCCCCACTCTATAACCTTAAGCTGATCCCAAATTCTGCCAGCTGAGGAGGTGAACTTGTCAGTATCTCCCATAGCAAGTTCCTGTCTAGGAAGGCAAGCTAGTCCAGTCACACATCAACCACGTGCTTGCTAACTAATACTTCCAGATAAGCAATGTCAGAAGTCTAAAATGATTGTCCTTTCTTTCCAGTCTCAGACCAAGATATCTGCACTGTATCAATCTTTGATCAATCCTGATTTTAATCCTGTTCTTTCAGCTTCAAAGGCAAGTCAAAGTCAGTCAGGTTTTATCATCATACGCACTAGTACATGTCCAATGAAAAACTTACTTGCAGCAGCATCACAGGCACATACAGAGCCTATAAAAAGTACTCACCACCCACCTCACCCCCTGGAAGTTTTCTGGTTTTATTTGTTTTACAACATTAAAACATAGTGGATTTAATTTGGCTAGTTTGACACTGATCAACAATAAAAGACACTTTCATGTCAAAGTAAAAACAGATCTCAACAAAGTGATCTAAATTAATTACAAATATAAAACCCAAAATAATTGACTGCATGAGTATTCACCGCCGCACCCCCCCCCCACCCAGGCTTAATATGACACACCGAATCAACTCTGGTGGCGCCGAAAGGTTTTAGACGTCATACCGACCCCGGTGGCATGAACCAGCTTTCCTGGTGGCTGTAAACAGGGGACACCACGGCTTGAGGTCACGCAGTTCCCTCAAAGTCAGCCCTGCTCTCAGCCAATAAATCAGTGAATCGAACTTGCAGCATTCCACATTAACAATGTCCAAAAGGGTCTTGCTATCACAAGAAAAGCAACAAAGACAATCACTTGCTATTAGATGTATGCCTTCTTCAACTCAGGCAGCAGCTCCTTCATTTTCTCCTCCAACGAGCAACTCGCTGAGGAGGTGGACCTGCAGTATTTTAAGTTCTTAATGTATGGCAGGATCTTGCTATCATAAACAATATATTTAATTAGGAGAGGAGCACCTTTTGTTGACCCCATAGAATCCTGCAACTAAATGAACCACCATCTTACTAGTGTAGCCCCCCTGGCCACCCTCAGGGTCGCTCAGCTCGCTGTCGTCTAGGGAAACAATCCTCGGCCCCGCCAAAATGGGTAATAGTTTGTGTGGATGCTGTGTGATGTACCCCACCCTGCCCAAATAACAGACAATACACCAGATACGATTAAATGATTTACAATTTATAGATATTACTGGAACTATATAACGAATAGTGAATAAAATATAAAAGGAAAATAAAAGGCGCCACACTTATCAAAGTTCAATCTCTTCGTGCACAAAAAAAGTTGGAGCTCAGGACCCTTCTTCACCCTGCGACCCCTCCGACCACCTCGACCGGCCGCCTGGGACCAACAACGATAGTCGATCAGACGCTCCACATGAGTCCGTCTCCGTCTCCTCGCCGAACGCCCCACTGGGGTCCGACCCCATTAGCGGACTCACAGCACCTGGTCCATCCTCCATCTCTCTCTCCCGCCTTCTGCCCCAAAACCCCGCGCATACAGTATCTTCAAATACACCAAAAACATAACAACTATTCCAATTGGTTCATAACATCTTCTTATCAGTAACGTGATTCAACCAACTGCTAGCGGGAAGGACTTTCTCCTCATTTAACATAACAAAGAAGCATTCCCAAGTATAACATAACAAAGAACCCATTTTAATTAGCCTACACAGTAACATAAAAGATGAAACCCCCTTACAGTAGAAGAAAATAAAATGTTTAATTTGAGAAAGATGATGTGCTGGAACTTGTGAAAAACATTAGGATAGATAAATCCCTGGGGCCAGCCTGAGTATGCTTCATGTTACTACATGAGGTGAGGGAAAAGATTGCTGTAGCTTTGGCAATGATCTTTGCATTCTCACTGGCCAGTACCAGAAGACTGGAGGATGGCAAATATTATTCCTCTATTCAAGAAATGTAATAGGGAAACCCTGGAAATGAAAGACCAGTGAGTCTTAAATCAGTGGTGGGCAAACTATTGGAGAGGATTCTTAGAGACAGGATGTTTGAGCAGTTGGAGAAGCACCGTCTGACTAACGATAGCCAGCTTTGTAAGGGTCAGTTCATGCCTCGTGAGCCTAATTGAATTATTCAAAGAATGACAAAACAAACTGATGAAGGTAGAGCAATGGATGAGGTGTATCTGGATTTTAGTAAGGCGTTTGACAAGGCTCCCCATGGTAGGCTTGTTCAGAAGATCAGGATGCATGGGATCCAGGGAAACTTAGCTGTGTGTATTCATAATTGGCTGCCCATACAAGGCAGAGGATGGTTGTAGATGAGTTGTATTCTGCCTGGAGGCCAGTGGCCTGTGATGTTCCACAGGGATCCACTCTGGGACACCTGATCTTTGGGATTTTGATAAATGATTTGGATGAGGAAGTGGTAGGGTGGATTAGTAAATTTGCAGATAATACGAAGGGAAAAGTGTGAACTGATGCACTTTGGAAGGTCAAACTTGAAAGCAAACTTAATGGCAGATGTCTTAGCACTGTGGAGAAACAGAGGGATCTTGGGATGCACATCCATAGATCTCTCAAAGTTGCAGTCCAAGTTGATAGAGTGATTAAGAAGCCATAAAATGTGCTGGCCTTCATTAATTGGGGGACACTTTAGAGAGTTTACCAAGGAGATTTTCCAGGATGCTGCTTGAATTAGAGAGCATATCTTATGAGGATAAGTTGAGTGATCTAGGGCTTTTCTTTTTGGAGTGAAGAAGGATGAGAGGAGACAAGGTAGAACTGTGCAAGATGATAAGAGGCATAGATAGAGTGAACATCCAGAGACTTTCCCAGGGTAGAAATAGCTAATATGAGGAGGCATAATTTTAAAGAGACTAGAGGAAGTTATAAGGGAGATATAAGAGTTTTTACACAAAGAGCGATAGGTACGTCAAACTTGCTGCCAGAGGTGGTCATTGAGGCAGATACTTTCAGGATATATAAGAGACTCTTAGATAGGCACATGAATGTAAGAAAACGGAGGGCTATGTGGGAAGGAAAGGTTAGATTAATCTGATAGTAGGTTAAAAGGTCAGCACAACATTGTCAGCCAAAAGGGCTGTTCTATGTTCCAAACATAAATTATACACAATTTTTATAAGAAAGAATACAATTAGAAAAAAAGCCTATTTTAGTGTAAAGTGATCAAAGTGGCCACAGTGTTGTTAAAATGTTGTGATTTGTGTTTTGCCAGTTGGTTCAAGACCAAATAGTTGAAGGGAAATAGCTGTTCTTGAACCTGGTGTGGGACTTCATGCTTCTGTCCTCACTGTCTGATAGTCGCTACAAAGAAAGCTCGACTTCCCTAATTCCCAAGTCTAAAATTACACTGCCTTGTGCTTCAAGAAGCTCTTGAAACCTAAACTTCTTGACCAAGTCAGTAATTGCTTATTTGCTCATCTTCTCTAATATCTCCTTAAGTGGTGCTACTGTTACCACTGCTGTCACAGTGATCCAGGTTCCTGACTTTAGGCTTGCTCATTCTCCCCATTCTAAGATGGTGCTGGTGAACTATGGCAATGTGTAGTGAGCTGACTACAAAACTAAGTATACTTCTTCTGATTTACTCTCACTGCAAATTACAGCCTGTAATTTCCCTTTAAGCAACGTACTTTTAAACCGTCTTAATGAACTAGCGATTTCACAATCTTCTGAAGGACTCGGCAGACATAGCCCTCAAACATGCAGTTACAGTACCTTTAAGCGGACAAAGTAACATCGTCATAGCCAGAAGAGAGCAGGGAGGTGAGGATTCAAGCCAGGCTGAAATGCTGATGAACGAAAATCCCTCTATCCAGCATCTTGTTAGCAAATATACAGTTGCTGGAGAACAAGATTGAGGACCTAAGGACAAGATTACTGTATTGGTACGAAATGAGGAATTGCTGTGTTCTATGTTTCACAGAGACATGGCTCACTCCAGACATGCCGGATACATTGGTTAGACCTGAGGGCTTCCCAATACACTGAATGGACTGGACTGTTGATTTGAAAAAGTCAAACGTGGGGGATTGTGTTTCATTTTAATCTCTTTGTGGTGCTTGGATGCAGCAGTCTTATCGCACTCTTGTTCCCCCTGATTTGGAACATCAGATGATTAAGTGCTGACCGTTCTGCTTACCAAGAGGGTTCTCCTCCATGATCCTGATTAATGTTTACATACCACCAAACACAGGTGTTAAACAAGCACCCTATGTTTTAAATGTTGTGATTACCAAACAAGTACTGTAACAGCCTACCCCAACACTTTGCAAATCATTGTCAGGGACTTCAATCAGGCTTGCTTGGAAAAAAATCTCTGCTCAATTATCATCAACATATCACATGCAGCACCAGGGCTCCCACAACACTTAACCACTGCGACACCATAATTAGAACCCTTGGACCACATTTCGGGAAATCAGATCACTTAGCGTCCTCCTCTTACCTGTATACAGGTAGCGGCTAAAGAGCAAGGCTCCAGAGATAAGGATGACAAAGAGGTGGTCGCAGAAGGCAGAGGACCGGCTATGGGATTGCTTTGATTCAGTTGACTGGGACATTTTCAAGGACTCATTGGAGGATCTGAATGAATACACCACAGTTGTCACAGACTTTATAGAAATGGGTGTAGACAAGTGTGTCCCCATAAAATCATTCAGAGTCTTCTCTAACCGGAAGCCTCGGATGAACATTGAGATCTGCAAGAACAGTGGCATTCAGGTTTGGGGACCAAGTTAAGTACAAGAGGTCCGGGTAAAATCTCCAGAAAACCATCTCATATGCTAACCAGCAATTCCAGACCAAACCTGAATCACTGAAGGATGCTCGACAGCTGTGTCAGGGTTTGAACGTTATCACCTCCTACAAAGTGAAACCAAGCAACAGAGCTGACAACAAGGCTTCACTCACAGATGAGCTCAATGTATTTAATGCTCACTTTGACCATCAAAACATGGAGGCACCTTCACCAGTTTAAGATGCCATTGGTTAAGCATGCAGGTGTGAGACAAATTTGAGGTAAGGTTGAGGCATATTTGAAGTAAAGTCGGGGTGAGTGGAGCGGAGGAGAGGTAGAGTTGAGGACTGTCCACTTAAACCGTGAGAGAGGTTAGATTGGTCTAAGTGCCAGGCCAATTTGGAAAGGTCGGGTATGGGCTGAAATGGGGCAGCAGGGTCCAGGCCCAGGCCCAAGACAAGGCTCAGGTCCTAATGCGAGAAACAAATGATATTTGGACAATTTAGACGCCTGGTCAGATGGATCGAAAAGGCAAGGTATCAAGGTAAGAGGCATGTATCAGGCTGGTTCTGCTCACTGATCAGCTCTGTACTGAACTGAGGCTGAGGCTTACTCTGGTCTCCGTGTATGAGGGTTCTACGACATTGACTTGGCTCTGTGCTGAAGTGAGGCTGAGGCTGAGGCTGAGGCCTGCTCTGGGCTCTATGTATGAGGGTTCTACGACATTGACTAGGCTCTGTACTGAGAGGCTGAGGCTGAGGCCTGCTCTGGGCTCTGTGTATGAGGGTTCTACGACATTGACTCGGCTCTGTACTGAAGTGAGGCTGAGGCTGAGGCCTGCTCTGGGCTCCGTGTATGAGGGTTCTACAACATTGACTCGGCTCTGTACTGAAGTGAGGCTGAGGCTGAGGCTGAGGCCTGCTCTGGGCTCCGTGCATGAGGGTTCTACGACATTGACTCGGCTCTGTACCGAAGTGAGGTTGAGGCTGAGGCCTGCTCTGGGCTTCATATCTATCGAGTATAAGAAAGATGTGACATAGGATCGGAAGATGTTGAATCCTTGTGGGTTGAGTTAAGAAAGTGCAAAAGTAAAAGGACCCTGATTGCAGTTATATACAAGCCTCCCAACAGTAGCTGGGATGTGGACCAAAGATTACAACAGAAAAGGTGTGTCATAAGGGCAATGTTATGATAGTCATGGGAGACTTCAATATGCATGTCGATTGGAAAAATTAGGTTGGTAATGGATCTCAAGAAAGTGAGTTCGTTGAATGCCTATGAGACGGCTTTTTAGAGCAATTTGTTGTTGGGCCTACTAGGGGATCAGCTATACTAGATTGGGTGTTATGTAATTAACTGGCTGTGATTAGGGAGCTGAAGGTAAAAGAACACTTAGGAGGCAGTGATCACAATATGATTGAGTTCAATTTGAAATACAATAGGGAGAAAGTAAAGTCTGACGTAGCAGTATTTCAGTGGAGTAAAGGAAATTACAGCGGTATGAAAGAGACATTGGCCAAATTAAATTGGAAAGGGATGCTGGCAGGGATGACAGCAGAGCAGCAGCATTTCTGGGAAAAATGAGGAAGGTGCAAGATAGATGTATTCCAAAAATAAAGAAATTCTCAAATGGCAATATAGTACAACTGAAGCTGACAAGGGAAGTCAAAGTTAATGCAAAAGCAAACGAGAGGGCACACGACAAAGCAAAAATTAGTGAGATGATAGATGATTGGGAAGCTTTTAAAACACTACAGAGAGCAACCAAAAGAATCATTAGGAGGGAAGAGATGAAATATGAAAGCAAGCTAGCAGACACTATCAAAGTCTACAGTAAAAGCTTTTTCAGTATGTAAAAAAATAGAGAGATGAGAGTTCATACAGGACTGCTAGAAAATGAGGCCAGAGAAATAATAACAGGGGCCAAGTTGATGGCAGATGGACTAGATGAGTATTTTGCATCAGTTTTCACTGTGGAAGGCACGAGCAGTGTGCCAGATGTTGAAGGGTGTGAGGGAAGAGAAGTGAGTGCAGTTAATAATACATGGGAGAAGGTGCTCAAAAATCTGAAATACCTAAGGGTAAATAAGTCACCGGACCAAAGGAACTGCACCCCAGAGTTTTGAAAGAGGTAGCGGTAGAGATTGTGGAGGCATTAGTAATGATCTTTCAAAAATCATTGGACTCTGGCATGGTGTCAGAGGACTGGAAAATTGCAAATGTCACTCCACTCTTTAAGAAAGGAAATTACAGACCAGTTAACCTGACCTCAGTGGTTGGGAAGATGTTGGAGTCAATTGTTAGGATGAGGTTATGGAGTACTTGATGAGACAGGACAAGAGAGGACAAGTCAGCATGGTTTCCTTAAAGGAAAATCTTGCCTGACAAACTTGTTGGAATTCTTTGAGAAGATTACAAGTAGGATAGATAAAGAGGATGCAGTGGATGTGGCATATTTGGACTTTCAGAAGGCCTTTGCCAAGGTGCCACACATGAGGCTGCTTACCAAGTTAGACCCCATGGTAGTACAGGAAAGTTACTGGCATGGTTAGAGCATTGGCTAATTGGCAGGAGGCAGTGAGTGGGAGTAAAAGGATTCTTTTCGGGTTGGCTGCCAGTGACTAGTGGTGTTCTGCAGGGGTCGGTGTTGGTACCACTTCTTTTCATGCTGTATGTCAATGATTTAGATGATGGAATAGATGGCTTTGTTGCCAGGTTTGCAGATGATACGAAGATTGGTGGAGGGCAGGTAGTATTGAGGAAACAGGTAGGATGCAGAAGGAGTTAGGCAGATTAGGAGAATGGGCAAGAAAGTGGCAAATGAAATACAATGTTGGAAAATGTATGCGCATGCTCTTCGGTAGTAGAACTAAATGAGCGGACTATTTTCTAAAAGGCGAGAGGATCCAAAAATCTGAGATGCAAAGGGACCTGGGAGTCTTTGTGCAGAGCACCCTAAAGGTTACCTTGCAGGTAGAGTCGGCAGTGAGGAAGGCCAATGCCATGTTAGCATTCAATTCAAGAGGTCTAGAACACAACAGAGGGGATGTGATGTGAGGCTTTATAGGGCCCTGGTGAGGCCTCACCTTGAGTATTGTGAACCGTTTTGGGCTCTTTATCTAAGAAAAGATGTGCTGGCATTGGAGAGGGTTTAGAGGAGGTTCACAAGGATGATTCCGGGAACGAAAGGGTTATCATACAAGGAACATTTGATAGCTCTGGGTCTGTACTAGCTGGAATTTAGAAGGATGGGGGGGATCTCATTGAAATCTTTCGAATATTGAGAGGCCTTGACAGAGTAGATGTGGAAAGGATGTTTCCCATGGTGAGAGAGTCTGGGACAAGAGGACACGGCCTCAGGATAGAAGGGTGTCCGTTTAAAACAGAATTGCTGAGAAATTTCTTTAGCCAATGGGTGATGAATTTATGGAATCTATTACCACAGGCAGCTGTGGAGACCAGATCATTGGGTGTATTTAAGGCAGACCTTGCTAGGTTCTTGATTGGATACTGCAACAAAAAGGTTATGTGGAGAAGGCCAGGGAGTGGAGTTGAGGAGAGGAAAAAAATAGATCAGCCATGATTGAATGGTGGAACAGACTCAATGGGCCAAATGGCCTAATTCTGCTCCTATGTCATTTTTGTTCTGAATGCTATTTGTCTTTTTTTTCCACTCTGCACATTGGGTATTTGACGGTCTTTTTTTAAAATTGGTTCTTTTATGTTTCTTTGTATGGTTCCTGCCTGTAAGGAGATGAATCTCAAGGTTGTATGATGTATATATACTTTGATAATAAATAAACTTTGAACTTTGGGCAAACTCCCACAGCCCCAGTTGACCCTATGATTTCAGTCTCTGAGCCCAACATGAGGGCATCCTTCAGAAGCGTGAATCTATAGAAAACATCCACCCCAGATGGGGTACCTGGTCAAGTACTAAAGACCTGTGCTGATCAACTAGCTAAAGAGTTTGCCGAAACCTTTAACCTCTTTTTCAGCAGTCTGAGGTACCCACCTGCTTCAAGCAGGCTTCAATTATACGAGTGCCTAAGAGGAACATGGCCACCTGCCTCAGTGACAATTGTCTAGAGGCACTTACATCACTGTGATGAAGTGCTTTGAGAGGTTGGTGATGAAACATATCAACTCCTGCCTGAGAAGTGACTTGTATCCACTCTAATTTGCCTACTGTTGCAACAGGTCAACAACAGATGCCATTTCACTGGCTCTTCACTCAATTCTAGACCATCTGAGCAGTGAAGATGCATACATCAGAATACATCAATGCATACATCGGCATTCGATACTATCATCTCCTCAAAGCTAATCAAAAGGTTTCAAGTCTTAGGCCTCAATACCTCTTTGTGCAACTGGATCCTTCGTTTCCTCACATGCACACCATAGTCAGTTCATCAACCAGAAAGTAGAGGAGCTTCAGGACCCTCCCCACCACATTCAGGGACAATTACCTCTCAACCATCAGGATCTTGAACCAGTCTTGAACCAGAGGGGATAACTTCACGCCCCATCACTAACTGTTCCCACAACCTATGGGCTCACTTTCAAAGACTCTTCATCTCATGTTCTCAATATTGCTTGCTTGCTTATTTATATATTTATTTTCTTTATTTTTTTTGTATTTGCACACTTTGGGGCTTTTTTTGCACATGGGTTGTTGTTCATCCTGTTGGGTGTGGCTTTTCTTTCATTCCATTATGTTTGTAGTATGTACCATGATTGTCTGTAAGAAAATGAATCTCAGAGTTGTACATGGTGACATGTATACTTACCGATAAGTTATTTAGCAACTATAAATTGTCGACATTGCAGGTAGTTGGCAGGTGAACTGGTGCAAGTTGATGGGTCCGTGAGAGATAGTAGATTAGAGAGAAATAAACAGAAACATAAAAACTATAGAATGATACAACCTCCCAGAAGGGGGGAGAAGATGGTGGCGCGACGACAGTGCGCGCGGCCTCTTCGGTGATGATATCTGTTATCTGTCAAGTAGGGGACCGTGCACAATCCTGATTTGATGGAGATAGACATGAGAGCACGGAGGAACATCTGGAAAAATTCTGAAATGCCTGCTTCGCTGCCGCTGCTACTGTGTGGTAACCGGAATCTTCGGAGCTGAAGGCCTCGAAATCCTCAGCTTTGCATGTTTCAGTGGCCGGGGAGAGGTCGAAGGCACTCGGCAGAGGATGGCACTAGGGAGGCTGTATCGGAGAGGCTGGTTGGAAGCTCGGAGTTTTTGGACGGATGGACTCAGGGTCAGCTGTGGTCGGCTGCTTCCAAGGTATCGGCGAGTTGACGGTGCCTGGAGGTTTATGGAAGGGAGTTTCTCCCTTTTGCCACCGCTATTGGGGACTCAGGAGTCGATTGACTCAGGGCTTTGAGACTTTTTTTTACTGTGCCCATGGTCTGTTCTTCATCAAATTATGGTATTGTTTTGCACTGCTGTAACTATATGTTATAATTATGTGGTTCTGTCAGTGTTAGTCTTTGGTCTGTCCTGTTTTCTGCGATATCATTCTGGAGAAACATTGTATCATTTCTTAATGCATGTATGCATTTCTAAATGACAATAAAAGAGGACTGAGTGTTCTCATAATCTAATCTAAACCTTGACTAAGAAGTCACTGCAGAAGCACATGCAGCGCTACAATCATATTGCAGAGTCTATACTGCATTCCAAATTATAACGTCCTGTGCCATCCGAGAATGAAGTGATTAATGGAGCCCAAATGCCAAGAGTGTTTCTACAATGCAAACAAGCGACAAGTCACAAAAATCTACAAAGTGGATTTTGCATTGGTCTAAAATAAGCAAAGCAAATAATGTAATATGGGTATTTAACAATGGAAAATAATTGAGTTAGCAGAGGAATTGAACTATGTAGCTTTGAATTCTAGATTTATGTTGCTGACTACTAACTTTGTTACTGATGTTTTAAAACTTATTTTCAGGAATTACATAGAAACATAGAACATAGAAATTTACAGCACATTACAGGCCCTTCAGCCCACAATGTTGTGCCGACCATGTAACCTACTCTAGAAACTGCCTAGAATTTCCCTGCCGCATAGCCCTCTATTTTTCTAAGCTCCATGTACCTATCTAAGAGACTCTTAAAAGACCATCCAGCATCCGCCTCCACCATCATCGCCAGCAGTGCATTTCATGCACCCACCACTCTCTGTGTGAAAAACTTACCTCTGACATCGACCTTGTACCTACTTCCAAGCACCTTAAAACTATGCCCCCTCACGTTGGGCATTTCAGCCGTGGGAAAAAGCCTCTGACTATCCACACGATCAATGCCTCTCATCATCTTACACACCTCTATCAGGTCACCTCTCATCCTCCAATGTAGGCACAGTTCTGTTTGCTGTTCTTCTCCAGGCAATTTTTGTTTTACAACTCAGTGTCTCACATGACTGCTTTAGAAGGCATTGCAATTCAAGTAAATTGGGAAGGAAAACTGTTGCAAACAGCCCACAGCATGTTGGCCAGCCCCTTTCTGTTTCACTCAGGTTCACAGTCTCTCTGCAGTTCCGGTGATTGTTTACCAACTGGCGTCCCAAAGGTCACTTTGCAAATTGTACTAATGCAAGTCAAAAACTTGGCCGAGGAAGTAACAAACAGGGGAGGTTGACCTCCCAAGATACGCTGCATTTCCAATTGATGCAATTTTTATTCCGTATGAAACAAAGCATTGATCTCACATCTGTGTCAGTTCAGAGTGCACCCTACACAATGATAACCAAATTGGCTGACGACAAGAAATAGCGACAGACAACCTGGATGCGTGGTGATGTATTATTGGGTAAAATTTGTCTCACATTATCACACTTGATCCTGAAACTGCCAGATCTGCTTCAAAAAAAAAGAAACAGGAATCAGAGGCAAGGAATCTGCAATGTGTAATCCTGAGCCCCATGTCAGGAAATGTGCACCAAATTCTGCATAATTTTCTTGAGCTCTTCCCAGCTTACTTCAAAGGAATCACAGGAGTTCATCCCTATACAGGAAAGAAGAATGCCATACATTTTATTCTGTAACGGAAGTATCATTTAGCCTGCTTATAGGCTCTCACTCTCTCAACATCCTCTTCAGAAACAGCAATGTCATTTATATTGCAATGCCTTAAAATTCCTTCTCACAGATCTCTAAAGCACAGCTATGTCAATTGGGAGAGCTGTCGCTCCCTCCAACACTGGTGTATTAGAATCAACTACAAAATATGCTAACTGCTGCAGTGACCTTCATATCATCCCCTCTCCCCCACCCACCCACCTTCCCCCTCACCAGGTCTCACCTATCACCTGCCAACTTGTGCTCCTCCCCCTCCACCCATGATCTTATTCTGGCTTCTGCCACCTTCCTTTTCATGAAAGGTCTCAGCCCAAAACGTCAACTGTTTATTTCCTTCCATAGATGCTCCCCTCTTGCTGAATTCCTCCAGCTTTTTGTGGGTTGCTCAAAGTCCTTCAGCAACATCTCTAAATCCACAAGGTCTTTGTTGACAGATGAAGACTCAGGAGATGCAACAGGCTTTACTCCAGGTCATCTGCATTCTGTTTTGGAACTGCATCATCATTCCTTCATTTTTATTGTGCCTAAATCATGGGACTCCCTGGCGAACAGCATCTGTGGGCAGTACAGTATAATCATCATCATCAGGTGCTGTGCCCAGTTTGAGCTTTGACTGCCATGGCCCACACACTCCTGTTTCGGGTCAAGCGGATTAATTCATTGGTATTCATTTCCAGTTCTCTGGCTGTTGCCTCCATCATCATTTGTCTTTGTCTTCCTCTTGCTTTCTTCCCTTCAATCTTTCCCATAATTACCGTGCATTCTACAAACGTTTGTAAGTCCTCTTTCCTAATCACATGTCCAATGAAGTTAGATTAGATTATGAGAATACTCAGTCCTCTTTTTATTGTCATTTAGAAATGCATACATGCATTAAGAAATGATACGATGTTTCTCCAGAGTGATATCACAGAAAACAGGACAAACCAAAGACTAGCACTGACAAAACCACATAATTATAAAATATAGTTACAGCAGTGCAAAGCAATACCATAATTTGATGAAGAACAAACCATGGGCACAGTAAAAATAGTCTCAAAGTCCCGAGTCCCGGATAGCAGGCGGCAAAAGGGAGAAACTCCCTGCCATAAACCTCCAGGCACCATCAACTTGCCGATGCCTTGGAAGCAGCCAACCATAGCTGACACTGAGTCCATCCGTCCGAAAATTTCGAGCTTCCAACCAGCCTCTCCGATACAGCCTCCCGAGCGCCATCCTCTGCCAAGCGCCTTTGACCTCGCCCCGGCTGCTGAAACATGCAAAGCCGAGGATTTTGGGGCCTTCAGCTCCAGAGATTCCGGTTACCACACAGTAGCAGCGGCAGTGAAGTGGGCATTTCAGAAGTTTTCCAGATGTTCCTCCGTGCTCTCACGTCTGTCTCCATCAAATCAGAATTGTGCACGGTCCCCTACTTAACAGGTTACAGACATCATCACCGAAGTGGCCTTCTCCTCCTTACGTTGCCTTTTCATGATCTCATATATTATTTCTCTTTTTGTGTTTGCTCTGTTCATGACATCTTCGTCAGATATTTGTTTTGTCCATGATATTCTTTGCATTCTCCTCAAAACCACATCTCTGCTGCTTCATTTCATTTCCTCGTGTTACTAGATATTGTCCAACATTCTGAGCCATATAACATAACTGGATAAACATAACATTTCAGTACTCTGAGGCAGGTTGTCATGCCTAGTTTAGTATTGGTCAGTATACTCTTCATTCTCGTAAAGGTGTCTTTTGCCATCCTTATTCTTCTTTTGATGTTTTTTTGAAGGCATAAGACAATTACAGAACTTTTGCTACTTAGAAAGCTGGGTGACATCAGATGGCAGGTGCAACATGGACATCAAAAGAAGAATAGTAGCATACTGGTTAGCTTAACACTTTACAGTGCCAGTGATCCATGTTCAATTCCTGCTGCTGTCTATGCGTTATCCCCGTGACCATGTGGGTCATCTCCAGATACTCCAGTTTCCTCCCACATTCTAAAGCCTTTTGTGTTAATAAACTGTGGACTTGCTGAAAGCATGCAACCCCTGAGGGCTGTCCCCGGCTCATCCTCGGACTCTGTAAGTCATTGATGCAAATGACCCAGTTCACTATTTGCTTTGATGTACGTGTGACAAATAAATCAAATCTGTATCTTTATCTTTACCATAAGGACTACTGTAGTTCAAGGAAGACTCTTACCACCTCCTTCACAATGGTGTTCAGGGATGGACAACAAACTCAGCCTATTGTGTGTGTAGGTGAGCAATAGAATCCAGGGAAAGAGCTGATGGGAATGTAAGATAGATTAGGCTCGGATTAATGTGAAAATGGGAGCTTTGTAGTCAGCACACATTTCTATGTTGTATTTCACTATGACTGTGACTTGTTGAGGGTGATCACAAGGGAAAGGCATGACATGATATTGAGGACTAGTGTAATGATAGATGGACAGGTGGGAGCATGAAGGGATGCACTGTTTTCCAGTGTTAAGAATAACGTGCTGAAATAGGTTTCAGGAAACATAGAGAGGGACAGCAATGGTGAACACATTGGACTGGAGGGGAATATACCAGCGCTCTCAGCTCTCAATATGGTTAGGTGTTTAAACCATGTTCACCAATGGTGCCTGATAACAGACTACTTTGGGTCATACCTTCCTAATTTCATTGGCAGGCTTTGTTCTCCAGTCACCTGGGAAGAGTTCTTCCATGCAGCCCCAGCAGCACAGCTAAGAAGGCATCACTAGTACAAGATAGAGCCTCTGAAGGAATGGGCTTCACTCTTCCAGTTCCTTCAGCTGATTCGTCTACATCAAACTCCACCATGTTGCAAGTTTGCCATGTTATTATCACACCCACTCACATGAATTAATTGAGAAACCTGAAAATAAAATAGCAATACAGTAGTTGGGTTAAGAATCAATTGTAGCAGTACATGTTACTGGATTCTCCTCCAAGGTAATGGAAAGACATCCATCTCCCTTCCCCCATACCTGGGCCTCGGGCACCAAAATATTAAAATTCATTCCAATCTCATCAGAGTTTAAAAGGAACAAAGCAAAATCCATGCCATCATTTAAGGAGCAAAAAGATTTTTTTATAAGATGCTGCTGCTGGTACTGTGTGGTCCGGAATCTCCGGGGGAGTAGGCCTCTGAGTCCTCGGCTTTGCTTGTTTTGGCCGCCGGGACGAGGTCGAAGGCGCTCAGCAGAGTATGGCGCTCAGGAGGCTGTATCAGAGGGGCTGGTCGGAGGCACGAAATTTTCGGACCGACTCAGTCAGCTGTGGTCGGGTGCTTCCAATGCATTGGCAGTTGTCAGTTGTCGGTGCCTGGAGGTTTGTGGCAGGGGAGTTTCTCCCTTTTTGCCGCCTGACATCGGGGAGTATAGGAGTCGATCGGGACTTGAGACTTTTTTTTTACCGTGCCCATGGTCTGATCTTTATCAAATTATGGTATTATTTTACACTGCTGTAACTATGTGTTATAATTATGTGGTTTTGTCAGTGTTAGTCTTTGGTTTGTCCTGTTTTTGTGTGGTATCACTCTGGAGGAACATTGTATCATTTCTTAATGCATGCATGCATTTCTAAATGACAATAAACAGGGACTGAGTGTCCTCATAATTTAATCTAATCTAATTCAGATGCACCAAATGACTCTCTTCATCTTTTTAATGCCTGGGTTACAAATCCGCAATAGGCAAAATGCTCTCACAGAACATGAGACTGCACCTGTAATATGAGACCGTTCTCCCTACTTAAGAAACAACATACTTGATGGAACAGGAGTGTTCATAAGCCTTATTCCTAAAGTAGGAGGTACTGGATCATCTCAGTCTGCATTTGAAAGAATCAGAGGAGAGCTTGTTGAGAAGTAAAATCCCTGACAGGGTGAACGGGTGGAATGCAAGGAGAATAGTTCTGTTGTTTCGGGGCATCTCAAACCATAGATCACAGTCTCGATGCATCAGGCAAGGCATTTTGGACTGAGGGAAGGAGAAATTCCTACACTCAGGAAGTGGGGAATGTATAGAATTTTCCCACCACAGAGGCTGTGGAGTCCAAAACTCAAAGGACTTCAGGAAACAGATAGACTGCTAGACACAACAAGCACAAAGGGTATGTGGAAGAAACAGCAAAATTGCGTTAATGTGCATTCAGAAATGATCACATAGCAAATTAAAGTTACAATGGTGTAACGGGACTTTGTTATAGGGAAAGGCTGAGTAGATGAGAACTTTATTCTCAGGAGGGCAGGGAGATCTTGTAGAGATATACAAAATCATGAGAGTTGCAGATGGGGTGAATGCATGCAGGCTTTTCAACCCCTCAGGTTGGGCAAGATTAGAACTAAAGGTCAGAGGTTTGGTATGAAAGGTAAAATATTCAAGGGGAATCTGAGTGGGAACTACTTCACTCAGGGGGTGGTGCGAGAGTAAAATGAGCTGCCCGTGGAAGTGGTAAATGCGAGTTCAGTTGCAACAGATGGGAGGTTTGGTTAGATACATGGATGAGAAGCTTGGAAGGATATGGTCTATGTACAGGCAGACGGGACTAAACAGAAAATTGGGTTGGTGTGCAGTAGATGGGCCAAAGGGCCTGTTTCTGTCTGCAGGTCTCTATGAATGGTAGGGCAGCCTCAAGGGGCTGAATTGGCCTGCACTTACCTCTGTTTTATATCTTCGTTTGTTTTCTCTGACTATGGACTCTTGTCTGCAAGTCCAGTATGTATATGATAGCCAAGGTGCTATGAATGGCTTACATCTTGCATCTTACTTGCATTTGCAATTTTGAAAGTGGTATCTGGGAATTTCGGAAAGGAATGGAAGACAAGAGGATACCATAAAGGCAGGTCTGAATGTGTTGGGCCTCGTGTCCCTTTCCTGTGCTGAAAACACTTGTAATCTTTTCCAGGCAAGCGATAAGGAATTGTTTCAATCAATTATAATTTTTTTAAATGTGTTCTAAGCACAGAAAAGGGAAGCAAACTGAAAATAAGGTGTATGTTTAACCTTATGACTTCTTAAAATAAATACAGCTTAGGGAAAAACTAACAAACTGATGATTTGCCACTGTTTATATATTTAAATATGATCTTTAAATTTTGTCGGACCTGCCTGATTTGAAATATTGCACTGCATAACTTAATATAAACTACCAGTACCTACTGTTTGCCAAAGTAATGTAGAACATTAAAAATACGTATAAACACAGCAGGACATTAGCAAGTTTCATAAGAGCTGACTTGATTTAATTTAATGATTGTCAAGTGAAAAATCCATCATTAGGGATTACAACTTAAGGTTTAAAGCAATAACATACATACTTTTCCTATCTGTTTCACATTTTATTTTCTCTCAGTTCTCACGAGTTTTATTACCAAATTAAGTTAAACCACTTAGAATTGTGTGTTTTGACCTGTTTTTGTTTCTTAAAATATACTAAAAATATTGTGAAAGCTCACGGACTGACTTTTCACATCTCTGCCACAAACTCGCGTTCTGCTTTGAAGCCATATAAAGGTTGCAGATGTTGTTTTGTGCTCAGTGCTGGAATGAAAATGAAAAGTGATGACTTTGTGAAGACACTACAAGAGAATGACTCGTTTGTGGTGCACAAGAAGTAGGAACAGGAGTAGGCCATACCCCAAAGTACACCCATACCAACTCCCCTCTGAGCAATCCCATAAGTACTTTTCCTCCTCTTCTAATTCCTTCAACCTCTATATGGTATCCTGTCTCACACACTTTTATCAACTCCACTTTTGCCACAAACCTACACTAAGGGATAGTTTTCCTACCAGTGCACCTTCAACCAGAGGGGAGGAAACCCACCCACCCTTGGGAATAACCCTGTGCAGACAGCACCAAAGGCCAGGATCAAACCTGGGATCCTGGAGCTGTGAGCCAGTGCTAGTAACTGCTGCATCGCTGTGCTACCCAAAGGCCATTTCAGCTTTACATACTTGGGGAGGGGCTGGCTTTTAATGGAGGCACAGTAAAGTTTATGAGGGCAGGCGTAGTCATCAGGGATGATTTTTACTCACTGCTCATAACAGTGGAAATTTGGCTGAGGGACAGCCAATCATATTCAACCTCTCTAAAGAAGGGAATAGCAGAGTGTTTGGGAATTTCCATTGCAGTGTGAACCTAACCTCCCAAAGGAAGAGGAAAAAGATTACTTAAATGAACCCTTTTAAACAATTAGTAAGTGCAAATTTTCCTGGGCTGGGAAATTTGGAAAATTGTCAGCCTTAGTGATGAAGCAAACATTAAAATTAAGAAATTTAAAAATTAGCCTTTCAAATTACACACTGCGTGGATGTGTTGTGCTGAAAGACCTGTTCCTGTGCTGTTAACTTCATGACTCTATTTCTTCACAATATCCTACAGCGTTTTACCACAAAATAAGTACCGTGAACAGTAATTATCCTTTCCAAGTAGAAAATGTAGCAGACAATTTGTGGAGAGCAAGTTTCCACAAGCAGCAAACAAGCTGCTTAACTATTAAAGTGTTCACTGAATCTTAAATCAAGCAAATGGAGGAAATAATATTTGATCTACCCAAGCTAGACTGCAGCAGGTTGTGCACATGCACACTTCCCTGACAAAATACTCATTGTTTTGTACCACTTTACTTCACCTCTCTCGTCCACTGGCCAGTGATATACACAAGAGTCATGAGGGAATGGCTGGAGCTGAGAAAGTCAACTTGCCAGCATCCCCCAAACCAAGTGCATGGTCAGGTGGGCAAACTAGTCCATCACCTAGCGTGGTTCTAGTCAACTACGGCAGGCTCACTGCCACACACAACAAAGTAGCCACTTTAATGAGATCTACTTTGTTAAACATATACTCCCTCTGCTGCCAGAACTCCATGGTTGCAGTGAGACAAAGCGCAGCCACTCACCAAGGTTTTAAAGACTTCTTCTTGAATTAGGATTTTTGAACTTAGCATGAGAAACAGAGGTGGAGTGATTTTAAAAGGTGATCAGGATACAGGGGGCTGTCGAATACAAATAGCTGTGGATGCCAAGTTCCAATGAACATAATTCTTTTATCCTTATTAGTAGGGGAATTAAGGGTTATGGGGAAAAGGCAGGTAGGTGGAGATGAGTCCATGGCCAAATCAGCCATGATCTAATTGAATGGCGGGGCAGGCTCGACGGGCCAGATGACCTACTCCTGCTCCTATTTCTTATGTTCTAAAAGTGCAAGGAACAGTCCTGTGATGAGCTTTAACAAACACTTAATTTCAACAAAGAAAATAGGAATTTTAATGTCCCTATACTTTGAGTAAAGCAGAAGATAATCAAACAGTAAAGATATTCTTTCAGTTACTTGAAGCTACACTCATGTGTAGAGGCACGACAGGAAGTGAGAGACCCACAGAATGTACGGCCCGCACCATACCGGTACTCCAGGATGCTGTCCATGACCTGGACAACCACAGGACTTCCAGAAAGCATCTGATAATAGATGTCATCCAGATTGAAGGTGATGGAATGAATGGAGCTGTAACAGACAGCATGTACTGAAAATTGGCTTGGTAACAAGAAGCAGGCCATGGCAGTGAAAAGTTATTTTTCAGAGTGGAGATTCATATACCCATATATTTGTGATTTGGACAGAGATACTAGGTACATTTCCAAATTTGGAGATGACCAAAACATGATGGCTTAGGAACCACGTAAGTGTGACAGACTTCAAAGGAATATAGAGAGGCTGCTGAAATGGACAGCAAAAAGGAGCAATGTAGAAACTGGAGGAACTTTGTGTGTCAGGCAGCATCTAAGCAGGGAAATGGTCAGTCAAAATGACAACTGTTTGACCTACTGAGTTCCTCTAGCTTATTGTTGCTGCTGGAGTGGACAGATAGGAAAGAATGCGAAGAGACACAAATCTAAAAGTGGCAGCAAGACAGGAGGATGGGGCATGTTTATGCATAGCTTGTCAGAAGGGACAGGCCAATTGGAAAAATGTTTATAAAAGCATACAGGATCCTGGAATTACAAACAGAGGCATATACTCATAGGGAACCAATACAAGACACAAGTTTGGCCACAGCTGGAGTATTGTGCCTAGCTCTGAGTGTCACACTTTCAGATAGATGCAATGCTTTAGAGAGGATGCAGAAGAGATTTAACAAAATGATTCCAACAATGTGAGACTCTGATTACTTGGACTAAGAAAACTGAACTTGTTTTCAAAGTTCAAAGTAAATTTGTTATAAAAGTACATAAATGTCACTGCATACAACCCTGAGATTCATTTTCTTGTGGTCATACTCAATAAATCCAATAATCATAATAGAATCAATGAAAGACTATAGCAAAAGGGCAGACAACTAGTGCGCAAAATTTAATAAACTGTGCAAAAAATAAATAATAATAATAAATAAGCAATAAATATTGAGAACATGATATTAAGCATCCTTGAAAGTAAGTCAATGGTTGTGGGAACATTTTAGCAATGGGACAAGTGAAGTTGAGTGAAGTTATCCCCTCTGGTTCAGAAACCTGATTGTTGTGGGGTAATAAATGTTCCTGAACCTGGTGGTGTGAGTCCTGAGGCTCCTGTACTTTCTTCCTGACGGCAGCAGTGATCTGGGAGGTGGGGCTCCTTTAAATGGAGAAAGTGATGAAGAGTTTTGATGGAAGTATTTTTTTTAGATTAGATTATGAGGACACTCAGTGCTCATTTATTGTCATTTAGAAATGCATGCATTAAGAAATGATACAATGTTCCTCCAGGGTGATATCACAAAAAAAACAGGACAAACCAAAGACTAACATTGACAAGACCACATACTATAACATATAGTTACAGCAGTGCAAAGCAATACCATAATTTGATAAAGAGCAGAAAATGGGCACGGTAAAAAAAAAGGCTCAAAATTCCGATCGACTCCCGATAGTCTCGATAGCAGGCAGCAAAAGGGATAAACTCTCCCTGCCATAAACCTCCAGGTGCCGACAACTGCCAATGCATTGGAAGCACCCAACCACAGCCGACTCTGAGTCCATCCGAAAACTTCGAGCCTCCGACCAGCCCCTCCGACACTGAGCACCGAGCACCATCTCTGCCGAGCGCTTCGACCCCGCCCCGGCCGCTGAGCAACAAGCAAAGCTGAGGACTCGGGGCCTTCTCCTCCAGAGATTCTGGATCACACAGTAGCAGCGGCAGTGAAGAAGGCATTTCAGAAGTTTCTCCAGATGTTCCTCCGTACTCTCACATCTGTCTCCATCAAATCAGGATTGTGTACAGCACCCTACTTAGGATCACAAAGGATGCAGACTATAGTTAGCAGGAATGTTCATGAGTAAAAGTGACATGAGAAAATTATACTGAGTGGTGAGGGTCTGGAATGCACAGACTGGGTCATTATGGTGACTGAATGATCCAAAAGGAATCTGGAAAGATACCTGAAAAGGAAGGATTTGCAGGGTTATGGAGAGTAGGATTGCTTCACTTGCTCTTGCATAAGGCCGGATTGAACTCGCAGTCTAACAGGCCTCTTCTCTTGCCTCTGTTACAACAACTTCCAAAACTGTGGTCTCTAAAAGCAAGAAGGCAAACACAGCAGGCATCACAGAAACACCGTTGGCTGTATCTTCCCTTCCACGTGCCTACAGGTGTAATTATAGTAGTGGGTCATAATGCTGGAACTCCCTCCCTAATGACACTCTGGAAGTACATTCATCATTACTCCGCAGATAGTTCAGGCTCCTCACCTTGACCTCCCCAAGGGCGAACAGGGATAGCAATCTGTGCCTATCTTCTTGTGGAGTATGTGGAACAGATTTTATTAAGTCTTGCTCAGACCCACTAACTCAATTATTTTTTCTGGTACTGTACATTGACGGCTGTACTGGTGCTGCCTCATACATGCATACAGAACTCAGCAGTTCTGTTTAGTGCCAAGTTCCACTCTACCATTTACTTCACATAGTCAATCTCTGAATCTTCTTTTTCTGGATCTCTCAGTCACCATCTCAGGAACTTCACAAACTTCTACCATCCTCCACAAGCCTACTGCCTCTCACAACTATCTTGACTTCATTCTAGAACCACTGCCTCCTGTGAAGACTCTATTCCTTTCTCCCAGTTCCTTGCGCTGTTGGTACTTGATCTGCTCATGTGGCTTCCTGAACAGCTGCCTATGAAAATACCTGCTTTCTTATTGAACTATATCTTCCCTTCTACCATTGCTAACAAGGCCCTTGACGCCCCTTCTCATTCATTTCCTGCACATCTGCTCTTGCCACATCTCCCCTGGGACAGAACAAGGACAGAGTTGCCCTGGTCCTCACCTTCTCACCATATACTCTGCATTTAATATTCTCTGCAATTTTTGCCACCTTCAAAGAGTGCACCACCTTCTCCTCCACTCCCCTTTCAGCATTTCACAGGGACTGGATTCTTCATTAATTTCTGGTCCACTCTTCCACCAGCCATCCCTTTCTTACAGCACCTTCCCTTACAACCACAGGCATCACAACACCTGTCCTTCCTGCTCTTCCCTTTGCATCACCCAGAGAGGCAAACAGTTTCTTCAGATGAAGCAGCAATTCACTTGCACTTCTTCCAGACATAGTCCTCTCTGCCGTAGGGAAACCAAATGCAGACTTGGTGGTCAGTTTATGGAACATCTGCATTCAGTGCACTGGATTCAGGGCAACATCCTTGTAAGTCTCCTCTGCACCCTTTCTATGGTTTCCACATCCTTCCTATAGTGAGGCGACCAGAACTGAGCACAGTACTCCAAGTGGGGTCTAACCAGGGTCTTATATAGCTGCAACATTACCTCTTGGGTCCTAAATTCGATCCCAAGATTGCTGAAGGCCAATGCATTGTATGCTTTCTTAACCACAGAGTCAACCTGCGCAGCAGCTTTGAGTGTCCTATGGACTCGGACCCCAAGAACTCTCTGATCCTCCACACTGTCGAGTCTTGTATTATATTCTGACATCATATTTGACCTACCAAAATGAACCACCTCACACTTACCTGGGTTGAACTCCACCTGCCACTTCTCAGCCCAGTTTTGCATCCTATCAATGTCCTGCTGTAACCTCTGACAGCCCTCCACACTATCAACAACACCCCCAACCTTTGTGTCATCAGCAAATTTATTAACCCATCCCTCCACTTCCACATCCAGGTCATTTATAAAAATCACAAAGAGTAGGGGTCCTAGAACAGATCCCTGAGACACACCACTGGTCACCGACTCCTGATGTCTGCAACTCTGATTTCTCATTCCTCTCCCACTTACGGTTTTTGGAAGAGAGTAGGGAGTAAAAGGTCAGATTAGGGTTTAGGGACAGGGACGTGGGGAGCTAGAGGACGGGTTGAAGTACATGTCGGAGTGCACTGTTGGTCAAAGACGCCATGGACACATGTTGGGCTGACACTGCTATGCACAAAGACCAGTGAAGTTGAGGGTTGGTGACCCGCACCGCTCCCCAAAGCTGGCAAGTCCCTGCATGTTGGCAGGCCCTGGGATCGGAGGGCTGTGCAGGCAGGATGCATGAGAACTAGAGGCCCCTTAAGTTGACGAGTCTAGAATTCAGGCCCTGGAGTTTGGAGTCCTGTTATCAGCAAGTCCTGGGGGTGGTACCAAAGATTGAAGGTCAAAGGTTGAAGACTGAAGTCAGCAAGTCCGGAAGTTGAGATCCAATGGCTGAAGCCCTGGGTCTATAAATCTGTGGGTCCACGGGGGAATTTGAAGGCCCAATGTCTGTCAGTCTGCAAGTCCACAAGAGGCTGAAGGCCCAGAAGCGGCCTGCCCTGGAGTTGGGGGCCTATCTGTGTGTGTGAGTGGGTGGGCGGGTGGCTGGGCTGGAAAGAGGAAAGGGGCTTGTTTTGCTGATATTGTTTTGTTGCTGTTGTTGTGTTATTGTTGTTACTCGTGTTGTTCTGCTAAGCATTCAGCACTATGTTGGCACTGGAATGTGTGCTGCCACCTGTGGGAGGTGCCCAGCAAATCTGTAGGTTGTCTTGATTGTTAATGGTAAACGACACATTTCACTGTATTTTTTCATGCACATGTGTAAATAAAGAATCTGAAGTTTTTAACCCATTGGTCTGTTTTCTCCTGTCACAGTGAGGCCAAATACAAGCTTGGGGAACTGCACCTCATTTTCTGTCTGGGCA
This sequence comes from Mobula birostris, assembly GCF_030028105.1. NCBI lineage: Eukaryota > Metazoa > Chordata > Chondrichthyes > Myliobatiformes > Myliobatidae > Mobula > Mobula birostris. The sequence continues at coordinate 71,031,205 of NC_092377.1, read as the reverse complement.
CCTTGTAACCTTCTGATTTCAATATTAAATTCATCAATTCCATGTAACTTGATTTCTCATTCAGCACCAGTTGCCGTTCTGTGTTATTAGCTCAGATTGTGTTCTTTGTCCTTCCATCCCTTTCTCTCTGAGACTGGAGCATGTGCCCAGCCTGATATATAAGGCACATCATCCGGCTCTGTATTTTGCAATTTCTGTATTTTCTTGTCTGGCTGTTTTTTTCTGTCTGCGTTCTCACTCTCTACCTACTCCCAATGACCAGTTGACTTTGTGTACAGCTTATCCCATGGTCACCACAGTTCGACTTCTCCTCCCCCACCATCTCTGCAGCTTTAGAAGCCTCTTTCGTCTCCTTTGCAGTTCTGACAAAAGGTCTCCAACCTGAAACTCTGACTGTTTCTCCTCTCACAGACGTGACCTGACCTGCTGAGTACTTCCACTATTTTCAGTTTTTTTTGTTTTAGATTTTCAATATCTTCAATTGTTTTTATTCAGACCTACTGGATGGGCAAACACAACGATTTACAAACAGGAGTACTCGTTATCGACCCCAGAGCCCCAGAAGTCTGCAGCACAGAGGGGAAAACTATCTGCTCTCCTGCCTCACTGCTGCTCCACATTCAATGACCCCTGTCATGAAGGTAGAGGTGAGGGGGAGGAATATGTCAGGCCATTAGGTGATACCAGTCATCGTATCTTCCCCCTCAGATGCAGTCTGAATTGCTGAATATCAACAGCATTTTCTGTAATATTTACCTCAGGCCATTCTCACTTTGCTGAATACTTGGGAAGTTAGACCATAAGACATAGGAGTAGAATTGGGCCACTCAGCCCATCGAGTCTGCTCCGCCATTCCATCATGGCTGATCCCGGATCCCACTCAACCCCATACACCTGCCTTCTCACCACATCCTTTGATGCTCTGACCAATCAGGAAACTATCAACTTCCACTTTAAATATACCCACAAACTTGGCCTCCATGCAGCCTGTGGCAGAGCATTCCACAGATTCACTACTCTCTGGCTAAAAAAATTCCTTCTTACTTCCGTTCTAAAAGGTCACCCCTCAATTCTGAGGCTGTGCCCTTTAGTTCTGGATACCCCTACCACATCCACCCTATATAGTCCTTTCAACAGTCAGTAAGAGATCCCCCCCAGCATTCTTCTAAATTCCAGTGAGAATAGGCCTAAAGCGGCCAAACACGCCTCATAATGTTAACCCCTTCATTTGTGGAATCATCCTCGTGACCAGTAATTTCATAAATGATTCATCTAATCGTAAAAATATTTTTGGAATTCTACCAAATCTAAAGACATAGTCGACCTGCTGACTGTAGGATGCAGTTGACTGGAAAAGAGTGAAAACCCCTGAAAGACTGGAAAGCTATAGGAAGTGTGGGAGGTTCAAACCATTGCCCCTCCAGTTGGCTCTCAGGCAATGCGCTCCAAATCCAGGCCAAAACCTGCTTTGCATGAACGCAATTGCCCAAGAGTTTGAGGGAAAGTTGTCTTTCTCCTTAAATTTAGTTTACTTATTTATAGATACAGCACAGAATGGGCCCATCCAGCCCCTTGAAATTACATAAATTTTGATTTTAACTTGTATATAAGAGGAAACAATAGGCTAGGGACTGGAAGCAATTTAATACTTAAATACAGGAATGCAATCATTTTCATGGCAGCTGGTACTGAGGAGACTGAGTGCACCATTAACATATTTAAATCCTAATTGGAAATTGCCTTTGAAGATTTTCCTGAGGGATCCAGCAGAGAGAGGAAGCCAGGAACAGAAGGCTCCGCAGGGTTATGTTCCTTTTCCCCATTCCTTACTACCATCAAAATCACAAGGTGTGTCAACAGAGAAAGCAAGAAGAATGTTCCCCAATGATGATTCTTCATGTTAATCAAACAAACAAAAACAGAAGTATGGCAAAGGCTGACATCGTACAGGATAAGAATGGCCTCCTCAACCAGATGCATGGGTCAAAGTGGGTACAGGGTTGGCAAGTTAGGTTGTTTTTTTTCTGTCACTCACACACACACATTCCTATTCCTCCAATTAATAGAATGAATGGAAATCTTGTTAAAGTATCCTGGGTGCAAATGTTTAACTATCTGGGCCAAAACACCAGTCCTAAGGCTGTGAAAATAATCAAAAAAGCAAGCTGCTAGCACAATAAGCAAAAATTTAAAACAGCTTTAAAAAGAGTTTTCAGAATCCATGCTGGAAGAGGATATAGTAAATGAGAGCTTCTCAACATATTGGTCACTATTACTTTCTATCCACATGTCATAGTTCAAGACTCCCCAATGGTAACACTGGCTGAACAAGTGAAATAAGCAATATCAACTCAGGGGCCTATCATACATCCTTCCTGATTAAATCAAGGACTGGCAAAGGTGCAGAACAGGCCAGTTTTATGTTGTTTGTCATAGCATCAATGGGCCCCAGTAGACTAAGTCCAGGACCATTCTACGAGTCAGGTCCCCTCAGCCCCATGGAGGTCATTAAGCTATTCCCAGGCAAATCAACACCTAATCGTTTATAATGCAGGGGTGTTATAATTTTATGCAGTTTTAACTTTCAATTTAACTCCTCAATCCCTGCTAATAATCCTGTGAATTTGCCAAGGATAGACTTGTTCCCAAAGCAAGTGTTTTGTTGCTGCCACACATTGATGAAAATGAAATGATACTTTGATATCTTCGAGTACTAAATATCTTTAGGAACCTGCACAATTGTTTACTTACAAAATGATCTTTCTCTAATTAGGCCCCATTGGTAAGGCCTAATTTGGAGTATTGTGTGCAATTTTGGTCACCTACCTATAGGAAAGATGTAAATAAGATTCAAAGAGTGCAGAGAAAACTTAGAAGGATGTTGCTATGTCTGGAGGACCTGAGTTATATGGAAAGATTGAACAGGTTAGGACTTTATTCCTTGAAATTTAGAAGATTGAGGGGAGGTCTGATAGAGGTATGCACAATGAGGGATATCGATAAAGTAAATGCAAACAGGCTTTTTCTATTGAGGTTGGGTAGGACTACAACCAGAGGTCAAAAGGGAGGTCAATAGGTACATTTAATGTCAGAGAAATGTATACAGTATGTATCCTGAAATTCTTTGTTTTCGCAAACATCCAAGAAAACAGAGGAGTGCCCCAAACAATGAATGACAGTTAGATGTTAGAACACCAAAACCGACCCCCCCGCAGTTCCCCTTCCCACACACCTAAGCAGCAGCAAAGCAATGACACCTCCCCAGCAAAAAAGCATCGGCACCCCCAATGAGCACTCAAGCATGCAGCAAAGCATCCGTAAAGACACAGACTTGCAGTACCCCAAACATTACTCTCTCACCCGGTATTGGACATACCACAGGCTCTTTCTCTCCCTAATAAGGGAAAAAGAGATGACCCTGTTTCACAGCAAGAGGGGAGGCATAACAAAACAACTCACTGATTTACGGTGTTAAAAGATAGTTGCATCGCTTCATCTGAGCTCTGTGCCCAAAAAACTTGGGTCTCTGGGCACATCGCCAGCAGCCAGCTCACTGCTTTCGATCTTCCATCTCCCATGACACACCAGTTTTCTGCGGTGGCACCAACCTCGAGTCTGCCTGCCTCCAGAGCCACGAAATCCCAGAACCCTGAGGGCGCGCTGGTCTTCTAGGCTGCTTACTTAGTATATCGCATAGCAGCCAGTTGTGAGACCCCGAGAGCCCGTCCCATTTCCGCAAAGAACCAAAGTCAGCATCTGGATCTTGAAAAGAACCCTGAAAGGGAAAAATAGAGATATTAAAAATAGAAATGGAGATGCTTCTGAAGATGCAAGCAAAGGAGTTGCTGTCAGGCGCCATCGTCCTCCTGAGCTCCACCCTGGGTTAAGCGTGAAAGGTGAAAAATTTAAGAGGAACATGAGGGTAAACTGTTTCACTCAGAGGGTCGTGAGAATGTGGACTCAGCGCCCAGCACAAGTGGTGCATGTGAGTTTGATTTCAATGTTTAAGAGAAGTTTGGACAGGTACATGGATGACAGGGGTATGGAGGGCTATGGTCCTGATGCAGGTCGATGAGAATGGGCTGTTTAACTGACTCAGTACTGACTAGTTGGCCTGAAGGGCCCGTTCCTGTGCTGTACTTCTCTGTGACTCTATGTCTCCATGATCGATTGCTCATTCACGATTAATGGTGCTTTGCCAACTTGTTGCACTGTGATCACTGGATGGGCATGAACCACCTTTATTTTAGCACCTTCTCCCCCAAGAATGAATGTTGACAAACTTTAGAGATAACCCAAATGAGGGACTGATGTGTGCTATGTCTCACTGAAACGTGGCTTACACCATCTTCACCTGATTGTGCCATTCGACCCGGGGGCTTCTCAATTCACTGGGTGGACTCTACGGTGTCCTCGGGCAAGGTTATAGGTTGAGGAGTCAGCTTCATAATCAACCCTTCTTGGTGTTCTGGTGAGCCCCTGCTCACCCATTTTGGAATATCTAATGGTGAACTGTCATTCATACTACCTGCCACAGGAGTTCCCTTCAACTGTCCTAATAGCAAACCACATCCCACCTCAGACAGACACGAAGCCTGCACTCAGCAAACTATACTCTGTGGTCAATGGCCTTGAAACGGGATATATAATACAGAGACCCTTTTCATCATTACCATTGACTTCAAGCAGGCCAAGTTCAAGATGGTGTTACCACAATATTACCAGCACATCTTCTGTCCGACCAAAGGCCCAACACCCTAAACCATTACTACACAACCATCAAAGAGGCCTAGCAAGATATTCCTCTTCCAGGTTTTGGTAAACCAGAGCACAGACATCCCACCCTGCAAAAACTCATTTCAGGGAGGTATCAACCTCATTTCTGGGAGGTCTCAACCGGAAGTCTCAACCTCATAGCAGTCTGTGTCAATGAATTTGTTAATTTTGCAAGACATCAGATTCACAAGTGTTTTGTGAGACAGCTGACTTCTGAATTCTGTCTTAATGTGCCATGTTCACAATAGCTGCTGTCTTGGTTAATGAGCAGGCATAGCTTTTTGCTATTTCTGAATCAGGAAACATTTTCCTGAATAGCTTGCCTGTGTGCTTACACACCTGGAATGGCAGATTATGCTCAACAAAGAAAGATGTAAAGTTCACCTCAGCTCTAGTGACCTTTTCTGTCAGACTTTGGTTTTCTGCTGAAAAGAACTGTGAAATACTTGAGCAGCCTTCCCTGTACCTAGCCTCCCTAATGTGTTGTGGTCCCTAAAAGAAATAAAAGCATAAGGTGTATCCTTATTACAGGTGTGCGCCGCTTAACATCCATTCAGACAACGTCCAATCGCATATATATCTGTAGTCTCACACACACACACACACACATTGCCTGCAATAGTCAGGATCAGAACTTACTTTTTTACATTGAAATGGGAGATTTTAAATGAGTGATTTAGAAGTTCTATATCTTCAAGTTCAAGTTTATTGTCATCTGGCTGATTGTCCACAAACGAAACAACCTCTGTCCAGACCACGGTGCAGCCACAATACATATATTAGGCACATCACCTAAAACAATATATCAGACATCCACCTCTCCCAGAAGTTCTGGGAGTCTCCCGCATATTAATAGTGGCTTCCTGATGCCCGGAAATTATATACAATATCCCGGAAATCGATTTTTTTGAGAGGGAGAGGGAGAGGGACAGTGAGCATCCTGATTGGTCTCTCTTCGTGCTAAGAGTGGTCCCCAACCACCGGGCCACGAGGAAACAATATGATTTGGCGATATGAAACGATATGAGTCAGCTGCACCTTTCCTCATTCCCTGTCACACCCACTGTTGAACTTGAATGCACGCGAGGTCATTACCCACATGTCATCCATGTCAGCGCAGGAAGAAGATCAACTCCTCGAGCTTGCAAATGACGGTGGGCTGAAAAGTATGTTTGACATAACATCTTTCTCAGCATTCTGGATCAAAGTCAAGGTTGAATATCCTGAGATAGCCATGGAAGCATTGAAAACGTTGCTTAGATCGCCAACATCATATCTTTGCGAAGTGGGGTCTTCTGCAATGAATGCAATGAAAACTAAATTGCGGAATAAAGGAACCCCCTTCGGGTATTGCTGTCTCCCGTCACCCCTCGATGGGACCGTCTTGTTGCAGGGAAACAAGCCCAGGGCTCCCACTGATTCAGCGATATTGGTGTGTTGCAATGATTTTATATGTTCATACGTGGAAAATATGCACTGTGTGTTTAATATCCAAATGTTACTTAAAATGTTATGATGCTATTGACTTATAAGTGACTTATAATTGACTTATCACTATATTCATGTGAGGAAAATATGCACTGTGTTTAATATTAAATACGTTAGATAAACCCTTTTATAAACAAAATTAAGTGTATTAGCCACTTATAAGTGACTAATAGTTGACTTATCTCCTATACTCCGGTCATGATTAACAACCCCCCCCCCCCCCACCACCCCGTCCGCCAGTCTGCAGGAATATTGTCAATATTAAACCGGTCCGCGGTGCCAAAAAGGTTGGGGACCCCTGCTAAGTAGACATATCAGTTTTCTCTGTGAGCGGGCTTTACAGTCGAACTCAAAAATAGTGACAGTGTTGCTCGCTGCACTGTTTGCAACAGTGACTTTTCTATTGCCCGTGGTGGGTTAAAATGTAAAAGACATGTTGGGGTGAGTTTAACAGGTGTCATTCGTTCATTAGCATAGCTAACATTACTTAAACTAGCTGGATGTCCTACGTGATGACGCCAAACTCCCTGTAGACTTGCTTAAAGTTGTAATAGAATAAACATAATATAATAGAAATATAAGTACATACTTTAATGTCACATTTTCTGCATATACCCAACTTGGTTTACAGATTAGACAAAATCACTAAACAAAATATTACATACACCCTTGGAGGTCGACCTGGGGGGGGGGGGAGGGGGGCACGGATATGGGGTTGCAGGGGGCAGGGGTGCTACCTCCCTGAAATGAGTGGGATGTCTGATATATTACCATATTATTTAATAAAGTGTAATTCAAAATGCATATAAAGTGCGCAGCACAGGTAAACAGTTCGCTGTCCTAATGACAAGACCTCAGTGGGGGCTGGGTATTTATTAAAATCAGTTTTTCTTCTGAAAACGGCTGTGCTTAAACCCAGCCCATCGCAGGCTTCAATGTACCTGTAAGTGGAAACGTTTCAGGAAATAAAACCCGAAGAATTTGCTTGCTGCAAGCGCGTTTTTAAAGATATCTTAGCCGACGATTTTGGAATTTTGCTCCAACTTAAATCCCGCTCTAATCCCCTTTAAGATGCCAACACGCCCCGCCCGTATAGGACAGCCTCGCGTAGTCAGGTTGTCACCGCTAGCCTTAGGAATTCCTTTGCCAGGCTTTTGTACTCCGTCACCGACAGTTGTCCGGATGATTTCAGTGTCATTACAGACGGCAGTAACTGACCTGATGGAATATGGAAGAGAGAGAGAGGACGACTGTAAAGCCCGCCCACAGAGAAAACTGATAGGTCTACTTAGCACAAAGAGAAATCAAACAGGATTCATTCATTTTCTTTCTTTCCTTTTTTTCCCTCTCCCTCTCCCTCTCTAAAAAATCGATTTCCGGGATATTGTATATAACTTGCGGACATCAGGGAGCCACTATCAATATGCGGGAGACTCCCGGAACTCCTGGGAGAGGTGGGATGTCTGAGAGCATCGTGCCATGCTCCTCCTCTCTGCATACAAACAGAAGCTGAAACAGGAGAGCCCAGAACAGAAAATTGTACAGTGCTGGTCTGAGAAATAGATGAAATTCTATGTAACTGCGGTGAGTTGGTAGATTGGTTCATGTTCAAAGATTCAGCTGCCTGTCTGGATGAGTATGTCACAACTGTCACATATTTTATCAGCAAGTATGTTGTGATGGGTGTACCAAAGAGGACAATCCCGGTATTTCTAAATTGGAAAATATGGATGACCCTGGAGATCCGCTGTAGGTCTGCTGCGTTGAGCTTTATAAGAAATAATGTCCTCTGAAAAGCAAAGAGACCCAAGAGACAGTACCAGACCAAACTCGAATGTCAGTCCAGCCGTCAGGTGTAGCAGGGCTTACGTACTGTAACAGATTATAAAACAAAATCAGGCAGTATCACCAACAACAGCACAGACTTCCTGATGAGCTTAACACATCCTATATACTTGTTGAACAGAAGGGGACAGGTATGTCACCACCAACCCTGACAGTCTCCAGTGCACCTGAATCTACAGTTAACATCGCAGACAAAAGATTAGTCCCATGAAAAGCACTGGGTGCCCTGGCTGAGTATGAATCAGCTGGCAGGGGTATTTGCAGACACTTTTAAATTCTTCTTGCTTCAGACTGTGGTTCTTTCCTGCATTAAGAAACCCACTCTCACCTCAGTACCCAAAAAAAAAACAAGATACTATGCCTTAATGATGCTAACATCTACCACCATGAAGTGGCTGGCCATGACACGCATCAACTCCAGCCTTCCAGCCAACCTCAAACCACTGCAGTTTGCCTACTCTGAAACGGGTCTGGGGTGGATACCATCTCTCTGGCCCTACACTCATCTCTGAAGAATCTGGACTGTAAAAGCACCTACATTTGACTTTTGTTTATTCACTGAAGTTCTGCCTTTAATGTTATTATTCCAAGCAAACCCATCACCGAGCTCCGGACCCTGGGAGTTCATGCCCCCCTCTGCACTGGACCATTGATTTCCTGACTGACAGATTACTGTCAATAAGGAAAGGCAGCAACATCTCCACCATGATTATCCTAAACACTGGTGCTCCACAAGGTTGTGTCCCCAAACCCCTACTCTATTCTCTGTACACTCATGACTGTGTGACCAGATTCCACTTTAAATCCATCTACAAGTTTGCAGATGCTTCTACTGGAGTGAGGTGCACCTCAAGTAACAATGAGTCAGAGTACAGGAAGAAGATAGTAAGCTTAGTGACATGGTGTCATGACAACAACCTTTCCCTCGACGTCAACAAAACAGAAAAGCTGGCCATTGATTTCGGAAGGTGGGGACTGTACACGAGCTCCTGTTGACATAAAAGGTGTTGAGGACGAGAAGGTTGAGAGTTTTAAGCTCCTCGGTGTGAACAGCACGAACAGCTTGTTCTGGTCCAGACCTTTTGATGTCATGGTCAAGAAATTTCACCAATACCTTTACTTCCTTATGAGGCTAAAGAAATTCAGCATATCCCCCTTTTATCATACCCCCTAATTTTTATCAATACACTGAAAGCATTCTGTCTGGATGCATAATGGCTTGGAGTGCCAACTGCTCTGGCCCACGACCACAAGAAACATCAGAGAGTTGTGGACACAGCACAGCACACCACAGGAACTGGTTTCACCTCTATGGTCTCTGCCTAACTTCTCACTGCCTCAGTAAAGGAGCCAGCATAATCAAAGACCCCACCAACACGACATTCTCTCTTCCAGACATCCCACCCTGCAAAAACTCATTTCAGGGAGGTAGCACCCCCGCCCCCTGTAACCCCATATCCACCCCCCCCCCATCCCCAGTCGACCTCCAAGAGTGTATGTAATACTTCGTTTAGTGATTTTGTCTAATCTGTAAACCAAGTTGGGTATATGCAGAAAATGTGACATTAAAATATGTACATATATTATATTATATTATATTATCATGTTTATTCTATTACAACTTTAAGCAAGTCTACAGGGAGTTTGGCGTCATCACGTAGGACATCATTAGAGTAGCTCCTTAGCAGCTAGCCAGCTAGTTTAAATAACATTAGCTATGCTAATGAACGAATGACACCTGTTAAACTCACCCCAACATGTCTTTTACATTTTAACCCACCATGGGCAACAGAAAGTCACTGTTGCAAACAGTGCAGCGAGCAACACTGTCATTATTTTTGAAGTCAACTGTAAAGCCCGCCCACAGAGAAAACTGATAGATCTACTTAGCACGAAGAGAGACCAATCAGGATGCTCGCTCTCCCTCTCCCTCTCAAAACAATCGATTTGCGGGATATTGTATATAATTTCTGGGCATCAGGGAGCTACTATCAATATGCAAGAGACTCCCGGACCTTCCGGGAGAGGTGGGATATCTGGTCTTCTCCCCTCTCACATCAGGCAGAAGTTACAAACACCTGAAAGCACGTACCCAAGACTCAAGGACGGCTTCTATCCTACTCTTACCAGACTCTTGATGGACCTCTAGTATGATAACATAGACTCTTGGCTTTACAATCTACCTCGTTATGACCTTGCACTTTATCATTTACCTGTGCTGCACTTTCCTGAGGCTTTCACACTTTATTCTGTATTGTTATTGTTTTATCTTATTCCAGCTCAATGCACCAGGTAATGATTTGACCTGTATGAACAGTATGCAAGACACTGTATCACAATCATTTTCACTGTATCTTTGTACATGTGACAATAATAAGCCAATATCAATCATAATCATATGGATCGAGGCAAGTGAAGAAAATGCGACATTAAATCAGGCCACGTCTCTAAGTACTGGTTAAGTTACCAGATTCTTTAGTGTGAGTCAAAGGCAAATACAGACAGTGTCACTGCAGAAAAAATGAACCTGCTCTTCCTGTCTCATGGCTACTTGTAGCAGCTTGCTATGGCCAGATTTGCCAAGAAATTCTCTTCACTAAGATAATAAATATCACTCAAACATATTCTTTCCACTGGAAAATGCTGTGAAGTGTACCAAAGATATGAAAGAGCTTACATAAAACATAATTTTTTGTTCCCTCATCCTTTAGTTTCAACCAAGTTTACTTGCAAACAAAAGGCACCTTCCAATTTAGATTAAATTGCATTTATTAGTGATTTTTAATTTTCCTCTTTTTAAGTTCAGAGCTCTGTTGTTCATCTGATTGCTGGTCATTTTTTACTCTGAAGATAATTTACCTGCTAGCATTTTATAGCACAATGAAATCAGAATTTAATTAGTCCCTAATTAGCTCAATGGAGGTGAAAAGCGATGAAGCTGATTGGACCTGCAAGGAGACTGGGAAACATGTCCCATCCCTGTACTGAGGTGGTTTCAATGTTATATCCATAATTGATAACATGGCAGTAGATGAAGACTGCTCTTATTTACAGCCCGTATTCAGACTTCACCAACATTACAGGTATTGAAAAAAAATTAATGTTACACTGCCCTGGTCCCTGGAGAATAATGTTATGCTCTACGTGTAAAGCAAGGACCACAGGCCAAACCTCTACAAGCTGCTAATTGATAGCTTCAGTAGAAAGAGCAGGAAGCAGCTTAAATGTTGGCAGAACATCACTCTTCTCATTTACTTTGGTTCTCAACTATGGCAGCACTACCTCTGAGAGAGTTAAAATAATAAAATAAGTGGAATGTCTTGGCAATTAAAATTATTGATTGCCTCCATTACCTTCTATAATTTCTTAACTTATTACTATGTAAGGTATATAATGTTCAGTATGTGATCATATAATTACAGCAGCTTAACAGCAATTATAATAATTCACGGTGCTGGAGCTGATAGTTGGCACCATGACAATACAGTGACATTTGTTCTCTAGTGCCCCTTCAATTCAACGGAAACCTTGGCATTTAAATTCTGCTTGGATGAGACACTGCTTTGAATCATCTGACAATGCTTCTTTTATTGTTTCATGATTACATTAAATTCCCTTTTATATATATATTTGTGATAGTAAATTTTCCCTGTCATCATTTACTGTGTGCAAAGGTCATCTGTTCAGGGTGATGAAACCTTTTGGTCTCCCCTACCTTCCAACAACCTTTCGTCCTCCCTCGCCTTAACCTGGTGGTCATTTAGCGCCAACGTGGCTGGAATGTCACACTCCCCCAACTCCATGGCACCTCATGCACCATCTTTAAATGCAGCAGGGAGCGATTTAAGCAGGTGACCTCTGGAGCGGTAAAAGCACAATTGACGCCTAAAGGTCACATCAGCTCCATCTTAACAGAAGCTTTTTGCGTACCGACCAGACTTGGACCGTTTGTGTAAAATAAAGGAAGCAAACCACAACCGTGCAATACCGCCCAAAGCGGATAAGATTGCCTTGTCAATATGGCCTGGTGACCACACTGCTATAAATACACAAATTATTTTTTTAACATTATCTGCATGAAACTATTCTCCACTTGATGCTTTTAATAACACTGTTGGGAACCAGCAATGACAAATTACACAATTCTCCTCTATAACAGTGGGTAGTTGACTGACACAGTCCCAAATTACTGGCTGCCATATTATTCAGAAGTTGGAAAGTAAATTTTGCCTATCCTGGTGATGGGAACTGATTTATGCAAGTACCAGCAGCCATCATATATGAACTTCTTCTCCACTGAAGTAGGAAGGCACACAGCAATGCAACCATACCAAAAGTGAGGCTGTTTTTTGCTGCACTGCCTTTGCTACCGAGCAGGAGTTCCTTAAGATCAATGAAAATGCACTTTCCTGCAGCCTGATCAACTAACAGGAGGCACGTACAGCATTTCAACTATATTTGTCACCTTGTCTGAAGTAAGATGCAGATTAAGTTGTTTTAATGAGTCCAGTGCAGAGACGCATTAAAAATTGGATCCAATGGGAGGCTTGAATAAAGCCTACCTGAAATAATATTATTGGGGTGGATAATTACACTGTCAGTTTTAATCTCAGTTTGCCAGGAGGCACAACTTAGAAGATAGGCACCGCACAGACCTGAAGAGGAAAGCAACAGCAACAGCCGTGCCTGCTGAATCAGGGCAGCTCCATTGTCCCCACTGTGAATGTCTATGCTGCCCAAGAATTGGCCTCTAAGGTCACCTCCATACACATATCAGATGAGCTGCACAAACACAATCTCATCGTCAAAATCGATCGACAACCAACACAGCAGGAATTAATTATACCCAAAGCCGGTATGTAACCAACTTAAAAATTGATCAGTGTACTCAACATCCTAGCTGGAAGCATATTCCAAGCTTAACTGTGATGGTTAAGGGGATAGGTTGCATAAAGGGGAGCTTGTAGCTACAGGATCAAACCAAAGCATGATCCTCTCACCACAATGGATTGTGATTTCCCGTCACTTGCTCATTTTAAGAAAACTACAATGTAAGCTGGCTGATTCTCTCCTTAGTTCTTTTTTAATGAATTCAATCTGCAAGTACAAGCCTTAGCTTCACATCAGCTCACAGCTGCCCCTCTGCTTTTCCCCATCCAAACTGTTCTGATGCAGATTAAGGCCCAGTACCAATTCTGCACTTTATAACTCTGAGTTCAAACAATGACAACTCATAACCACTGCTTCTACTTCTTTTGGGAATGGTTGTGGTTAAGGATTGTACTGCTACCATTTACAGCTCAGCTAGACCATATTGTTTGTTTATTTGCTCCAGCTGTTGGGTCCAATGTCCCATCTGTTGTTTAATCCCTCCTGCTCTCCGTCTCACCATAGACCAGTGACCCATAAATGCTGCCTGTCCTGCTGAGTGCTCCCAGCATTATCGCTTGAATTCTAGCATTGCAATGTTTTGCCTTTGTGCATGTGATCTTTGCTGACCTCTCTGACTGTGAAGTGGAAAAGGAGTTTTGGAGTGGCAGAACTATGTCAACATTACTTATGAAACAACAGATGCTGCCATGACTCAGAAGGCAGCAGCATGAATTCTGAGGCAGTTATTGTGTTCAAGTCCCAAACCAAAGGTCTGAGTAAGGCATCGAGTGTTACGACACAGCGCCAAGAGAGTGCTGTCCTCAATCTAAGGCCCCAGCTGCTCTCTCTGGTGAATTGAGTACCACTTTGAATATATATTCCTCAGATATTGGCAGTAAACCCAATATGGGTAGAATATCACCTCCGCGGTGTGTTTAGTGGGTCCTTGGTTGAATAAAGAACAGCAGAAACATAAAAGCTTAAGAAATTAGAGCAGGGGTAGGCCAACCAGTCCTTCAGGCCTGCTCCACCATTCATCGAGTTCATGGCTTATCTTCTACCACAGTGGCAGTTTCCTCTACCATCCCCAGATCCTTCATTTCCCTTAATATCCAGAAGTCAATCTCTGTTTTAAAAAGACTCAAAACCTCTGAGTGATTAACAGCTCAGTCATTCAGTCTATTCCAAACAGGCTCAAGAATACTAAATTCCTTCTCTGTGACGACCTTCATCTCAGTCCAAACTGGCCTACCCTTTTCTCTTAGATTACGACCCATAGCTATAGACACTTCTCGCAGAAGAACCCAGCCTGTAAGAATTTTGTAGTCCTGATCCCATCTCATTCTACACTCTGCAGAATACAGGCCTAGCCTCCTCACTCTCTCATACAGCAACCCCAATATTCTGGAACCAGTCTCACAAATCTTCACTGCACCCAGCAGACATTACAGGTGGGGCTTGAATGCAAGGTTAAGCCACATTTGCTCTGAGTCTGGTGACTCTCATTTTTTCTTGGCATTTATCTGTGACTTTCCCCAGAGACTTTGGTTCTTTATCCTTTAATGAACATCACCAGAAGCACATTACCTACTGATGATCATATTGAAGTTTTTAAGAGCTTCCTGTGTACAAATGGACTCTTCCATTCTTCACTTACAACAGGGAATACAATTCTGAAATACTCTATTAACTTTGTAGTGCATCCTGAAGGCTTGCAAGGTACTTCAAAAATACAACACTCTCTTCAGTCACTGTAATACTTCAGTAAGTTCTTACGCACAGCAGTGGAACCTACCTTTTAAAACTGCATCCATTATACCACACACACTTGGTTAATAACTTCCATATTGCTCTGCCATTGTCCCTCAGATTCAACCAGATCTTTTCTTACACTTCCTGTTCAGACCATGTAGATCTGCTTGAATTTATGTCCCATAGTCAAGTCTCTCTTGCCCTTTTTATGTTTTCTGTCTTCTTTGACCTGCAGACATGATTAAAATGCACTCTGCATACTCAGCCACTACATCTCTGAGCCCAAAGAAGTACCATGTAAAGCAGGAACAATCTTGTCCTATGCATTCTTATTCTCTCTCTCATTTTCTCTCTCTCTCTCTCTCTCTCTCTCTCACTCACTCACTCTCTTTACAGGAACAGTAATGTTTAATTCTACAAAACCCATTTTCTTTTTACGCTTTTCCCAGTAATGACACCCATCTCTGCATCATAAAATTTAGATTGTGCAGCTTGTCTGTAGTTTGAGCAGGCATTTCTTCTTCCTATCTGTTGAATAAATGCCTTGTGGATATTAAATGAGGGGCTCTCCTTTCAGACTGTTGGTTAGAAGGGCAATTTAAAAGGTTTCCATTAGTTTGTGTAAAGCCAAAGCCAACCACATTTCAGCTCTATCACATTTTAACTTATTTACTGGAGTAGCTTAAGCCACATAATTGGAGATAAGTCAAAGTCGTTCAGATTTATTACTTTGATGAGTAGAAATGAGCCACTTGACCTACAGAATAATAGAATTGCAAATCAACTGAACAGGATGGCAGGAGAGCTGGGAAATCGCACCTGAGAAGGTCACAGTCATTACAGGCTCAGCCTTAGGGCTGCAACGACAGCACCTCAGTATTATACTCGGCTGGGCGACACAAATCCATCAATAATACCTGGTGTCTCTTTGTTAGAAATAAACACATCAGCAAAGCAATTCTCCTTTTAAATAATATGCATATTAATCATAATTAGCATATTGTTACAAATCCTCAGGCATTTATGAATGCTGTGTTTCACCCAGATAAAATAATTGGAGGCCCCTTTATTTTTGCTACGGTCTCAATTAAAAATATCAGCTAATCACATGTAGTTGGGCTGTTTCTCATCTCCACACAATTTCCACTACTTAGTTCCTCTGAGGAATTCAAGCAAGAAACAGATGCAAGATCAACATCTTGTGAGAAATAGTGGAAAGCGCTAAGATTCCCCATCTTCAAAGAACATAAATCCTGTTTCACTGTGCTGTGTTCTTGTTTCTAAAGCTTGAGTATTAAATACCCAGCCTGGATGGTGATAGCCTTGTGCAGTACAGAGAGCATGCAACATTGCCAATGTGATGTGATTCAGATACAGTACACCTACCCCCTTACCTACCATGCAACTAAGAGTAAGAAAGTCATCAGCCATATCCTGGCCAAGAATGCAAAAGAGGATTACATTGCAATTTGTGATGGCTTTTTATGCAAATACTAATTGCTGCACGGCCTATATTAAAACAGTCACTTTGCAGGCTGCTGAGTGTACTGGCATCCTAGGTGTACACAAGGTGCTACAGAAAACTCTGTTTTTATTATGTAAAAGGGAAGAACAAACCCTCAAATTTCCACCCACATTCAATAAGATCTTATCTCCATTTTCTCCTTTAATCCAAAATGCTTCAGTAATTGGTGCATTAGACGATTTTTACTTACGCACTTCCTTCTCTTTCTCTTCTGTCCAACAATTGTTCATCCCAGTCTGGCAAAAGAATAAACCAGGGAAGGTAGTGCACCCGTGGCTGACAAGGGAAATTAGGGATAGTATCAATTCCAAAGAAGAAACATGCAAATTAGCCAGAAAAAGTGGCACACCTGAGGACCGGGAGAAATTCAGAGTCCAGCAGAGGAGGACAAAGGGCTTAATTAGGAAAGGGAAAAAAGATTATGAGAGAAAGCTGGCAGGGAACACGAAAACTGACTGTAAAAGCTTTTATAGATATGTGAAAAGAAAAAGATTGGTTAAGACAAATGTAGGTTCCTTGCAGACAGAAACAGGTGAATTGATCATGGGGAACAAGGACATGGCAGACCAATTGAATAACTACTTTGGTTCTGTCTTCACTAAGGAGGACATAAATAATCTTCCGGAAATAGTAGGGGACCGGAGGGTCTAGTGAGATGGAGGAACTGAGGGAAATACATGTTAGTAGGGAAGTGGTGTTCGGTAAATTGAAGGGATTAAAGGCAGATAAATCCCCAGGGCCAGGTGGTCTGCATCCAGAGTGCTTAAGGAAGTAGCCCAAGAAATAGTGGATGCATTAGTGATAATTTTTCAAAACTCTTTAGATTCTGGATTAGTTCCTGAGGATTGGAGGGTGGCTAATGTAACCCTGTTTTTTTAAAAAAGGAGGGAGAGAGAAACCGGGGAATTATAGACCGGTAAGCCTGACATCGGTGGTGGGGGAAATGCTAGAGTCAGTTATCGAAGATGTGATAACAGCACATTTGGAAAGCGGTGAAATCATCGGACAAAGTCAGCATGGATTTGCGAAAGGAAAATCATGTCTGACGAATCTCATAGAATTTTTTGAGGATGTAACTAGTAGAGTGGATAGGGGAGAACCGGTGGATGTGGTATATTTGGATTTTCAAAACGCTTTTGACAAGGTCCCACACAGGAGATTAGTGTGCAAACTTAAAGTACACGGTATTAGGGGTAAGGTATTGATGTGGATAGAGATTTGGTTGGCAGACAGGAAGCAAAGAGTGGGAATAAATGGGACCTTTTCAGAATGGCAGGCGGTGACTAGTGGGGTACCGCAAGGCTCAGTGCTGGGACCCCAGTTGTTTACAATATATATTAATGACTTAGACGAGGGAATTAAATGCAGCATCTTCAAGTTTGCGGATGTCACGAAGCTGGGCAGCAGCGTTAGCTGTGAGGAGGGTGCGAAGAGGATGCAGGGTGACTTGGATAGGTTAGGTGAGTGGGCAAATTCATGGCAGATGCAATTTAATGTGGATAAATGTGAGGTTATCCACTTTGGTGGCAAGAACAGGAAAACAGATAATTATCTGAATGGTGGCCGATTAGAAAAAGGGGAGGTGCAACGAGACCTGGGTGTCATTATACACCAGTCATTGAAAGTGGGCATGCAGGTACAGCAGGCGGTGAAAAAGGCGAATGGTATGCTGGCATTCATAACAAGAGGATTCGAGTACAGGAGCAGGGAGGTACTACTGCAGTTGTACAAGGCCTTGGTGAGACCACACCTGGAGTATTGTGTGCAGTTTTGGTCCCCTAATCTGAGGAAAGACATTCTTGCCACAAAGGGAGTACAAAGAAGGTTCACCAGATTGATTCCTGGGATGACAGGACTTTCATATGATGAAAGACTGGATCGATTAGGCTTATACTCTCTGGAATTTAGAAGATTGAGGGGGGATCTGATTGAAACGTACAAAATTCTAAAGGGATTGAACAGTCTAGATGCAGGAAGATTGTTCCTGATGTTGGGGAAGTCCAGAACAAGGGGTCACAGTTTGAGGATAAAGGGGAAGCCTTTTAGGACCGAGATGAGGAAAAACTTCTTCACACAAAGAGTGGTGAACCTGTGGAATTCTCTGCCACAGGAAACAGTTGAGGCCAGTTCATTGGCTATATTTAAGAGGGAGTTAGATATGGCCCTTGTGGCTAAAGGGATCAGGGGGTATGGAGAGAAGGCAGGTACAGGGTTCTAAGTTGGATGATCAGCCATAATCGTACTGAATGGCGGTGCAGGCTCCAAGGGCCGAATGGCCTACTCCTGCACCTATTTTCTATGTTTCTATCTCCGTGCTGCTCCCAGATCTATGCTCAGATTAGGCTTACTGAGCATTAAGAGAGGTGGTGCTTACATCTTATCAAGGTTCTGAGACCCTCTGTTGCTGCACTGAGAGGTTAGCCTCAAAGGGCTCCGCTTGGAAAAATGAGTTGATTCGTTGGGGAAAATTCACCTACATTCAAATAGGGCCTGGTTGTGGTTTGTTTACTGCCTGAAACTTTGACTGTTTATTTCCCTCCATAGAAGCGAGCTGACCCGCTGAGCTTTTCTTGTGCTTTGTATGCAATGAAATATGTTGTTTTGTGGCAGAAGTACAGTGCACTACATAAAATACACTATAGAGTAAAAAATATAAATAAAAAAGATAAAATGTAGTGCAAAAATAGTGAGACAGTGTCCATAGGTTCATTGTCCAGAAATCTGATGGTGAAGGGGAAGAAGCTGTTCCTAGGTCATTGAGTGTGTGTCTTCAAGCTCCTGTGTCTCCTCTCTGATGGTAGTAATGTGAAGCTGGGAGGTCCTTAATGATGGATGCCACGTTTTGAGGCATAGCCTTTTGAAGATGTACTCAATGATAGAATGGCTATTGCCCATGATGAAGCTGGCAGAGTTTACATCCCTCTGCAGCAGGGGTTTCTAACATGTTTATGCCATGGACCAATACCACAGAGCAAGAGGTCCATACAGGCCAGGTTGGAAATCCCCGCTCTACAGCTTTTTCTGATCCGGTGTGGTGATCTCTCCGTACCAGGTGATGATACAACCAGCTTGAATGCTCTCCCTGGTACATCTGTAAAAACTTGCTACAGTCTTTGGTGACGTACTTAATTAAATCTCCTCAAACTCCTAATGAAATATAGCTGCTGGTGTGCCCTCTTTGTAATTGCATCAATTTGTTGGGTTCAGTATAGGTCTTCAGAGATATTGATACCCAGGGACTTCAAACATTCCATTGCTGACCCCTCAATAATGACTGGTGTGTTCTCTTAGCTTCCCCTTCCAGGTCCACAATCAATGCCTTGATTGTACTGATCTTGAGTTGTCCTCAATGTGTTGTGACACCTCTCAACCAGCTGATCTATCTCACCTCTGCATGCTCCCACATCATCATCTGAGATTCTGCCAGCAACAGTTGTGTCGTCGGTGAATTTATAAATTACATTTGCACTGCGCCTAGCCACACAATCATGGGTGTAGACAGAGTAGAGCACTGGGCTGAGCACGCATCCTTGAGGTGCGCTGGTGTTGATAGCGAGCGAGGAGGAGATGCTATTTCCGATCTGCACAGACTGGTCTCTTGGTGAGGAAGTCAAGGATCCAGTTGCAGAGGGAAGTACAGAGGTCCAGGTTTTGGAGCTTGTTGATTAGGCTGAGGGCATGATGGTGTTGAACGCTGAGCTGTAATCAGCAAACAGCAGCCTGACGTAAGTATTGCTGCTTGGAGCCTGAGTAGAGAGCCAGTGAGTTTGCATCTACTGTAGACCTATTACAGCAGCAGGCAGATTACACCAGGTATAGGTCCTTGCTGAGGAAGGAGTTGCTTCTAGCCGGAATCAACCTCTCAAAGCATTTCATTAGAGTAGATGTGAGTGCAACTCTGCAACAATCGTTGAGGCAGCTCGCCCTGCTCTTCTTGGGTACTGGTCTAATTGATGCCCTTTCAAAGCAGGTGGGAACCTCTGACTGCAGCATTGAGAGATCTAAGATGCCCTTGAACATTCCTGCCAGTCGGTTGGCACAGGTTTTCAGTGCCCCACCAGGTACATCGGGGCCTGACCCCTTTCAAGGGTTCACCATCATGAAAGATGTTCTGATGTGGCCTCTGAGACAGAGATCACAGGGTCACCAGCTGCTGCAGAGTATAGTCTTATTCTCCCTTTCAAAATGTGCATACAAGGCATTGAGCTCATCTGGGAGTGAAGCATCTCAGCTATTCATGATGTTAGGTTTCACCTCGTATGAATTAAAGGTCAGCAAACCCTGCCAGAGCTAATGTGCATGTGAGTCACTCAGAATTGCCTTTTTTTCCTCTTAAGGTAGCCTTCAGTATATTAGATTATGAGGACACGCAGTCCTCTTTTATTGTCATTTAGTAATGCATACATTAAGAAATGATACAATGTTTCTCCAGAATGATGTCACAGAAACACAAGACAAACCGACTGAAAAACTGACAAAAACCACATAATTATAACATATAGTTACAACAGTGCAAAGCAATACCGTAATTTGATGAAGAACGGTAATGATGGTGGGCACGGTAAAAAAAAGTCTCAAAGTCTCTCGAAAGTCCCATCATACCTGGACTTTTTGTAGAGTTTTGGATCACAAGTCTTGAATGCCACAGATCTAACTGCAAATCTCATGGATCATCCATGGCATCTGGTTTGGGTCTGACCAGTACGCTCTCAAAGGCACACACTCATCCACACAGGTCTTGTTGAAGTCGGTGGCGACTGTGGCATATTCATTCAGATCTGAAGATAGATCATTGAATGCCATCCTTTCCAATGATTCAAAGCAGATACATTTAAAAGGAGAAATCGAGAACGAGAGTAAGTGAAATTGAAGGGAGGAAAAGGCACAAAACATGATTTACAACAGGTGGGTTGACTCCTGTTTCTTTACTGGTGTACAAGTGCTGTTCAATAGTGAAAATGCTGAGGTAAGAAACGCAACTCAAATTGTACAGTTGTTTGCCACTTAATTGTACAGTTGTTTGCCACATATATTGGGACACTGCAAAACACATGGGCTGCTAAGCTTATTTAATGGCAATTGCTGCTTTGCTGAGAAAAAGATTAAGAAAATTTCTGTGGGATACAAAAATCAAAGCATGTGATGGATCCCCTCAGATTCAATGTTCTTCAATAATTTCTTTATTAAAGCATACCTACCTATCCAATTTTTCAACATCTGCTGCAACCAAATATCCCATGTGTAAATTTATACCAACCAGACAGCAGACACAGGCAGGGGCAAACTGTACATGTACTAATCTATACCAGAGAGCAGACACAGGCAGGGGCAAACTGTACATGCTCCCTCCTCCCAACCCCCTTCCTCACTTTTCCCATGCCCAACACTTAGCCACCAACACACGACCACCTGATCCACACCTGTCTTTTGTATGGACTGGCTTTCACAATCTGACACATGTTCTTCACTATCAATCACACTTGTACTTTTTGTACCTTGTACCATTCACATATCCCATTGAACAACATCCCACTTGACCAAGTCTATTCTCTCTCATTCAAATCCTGCCCCTTTCAGTCCCTGCCTCCTTCACACCCGGTCCCATTATAATGCACCCAGTGATGGTCATCCCCACTCACACCCTGCACCATTACCACCTCAGTCACACCCACACCACCACTGCCTGTCCCATTATAATCCACCCAGTGATGGTCATCCCCACTCACACCCTGCACCATTACCACCTCAGTCACACCCACACCACCACTGCCTGTCCCATTATAATCCACCCAGTGATGGTCATCCCCACTCACACCCTGCACCATTACCACCTCAGTCACACCCACACCACCACTGCCTGTCCCATTATAATCCACCCAGTGATGGTCATCCCCACTCACACCCTGCACCATTACCACCTCAGTCACACCCACACCACCACTGCCTATCCCATTGCTGCCTGCCCCATTAACTCGCAAATCCAATTAACCCTATTCACACTTCCACTGCTACATTTAGTAAAAGTGAAAAATCATCCTTTCATTTCACGGGATCATACCGATGCATAATCTCAGAACCGTATTTTTTTAAAAGGGAAATAATTGAACTGCTTTTATTTGGAATACCACAGCAATGAAATAAATTATTAATCACTGCATAAAATGGGCTTGTATTATGCATGGATAATATCATTGTCTTTTCAAATGCACAGTGGCTTGGCTAGATCCTCTGCGCAGTGGTTCTGACATCTAACGTCATGAAGTGCTTCAACAAGTTGGTCATGACTTTGGTTCCAGCCTTCTAGCCAACCTCAACACACTGCAGTTCATCTCCAGCAGAAAAGATCTACAGTGGCAGCCTTCTCCCTACCCCTATACTTATCTCCAGAGCACCTGGACAGTAAAGACACCATAGAAACATAGAAAATAGGTGCAGGAGTAGGCCATTCGGCCCTTCGAGCCTGCACCGCCATTCAATATGATCATGGCTGATCATCCAACTCAGAACCCTGTACCAGCCTTCCCTCCATACCCCCTGATCCCTTTAGCCACAAGGGCCATATCTAACTCCCTCTTAAATATAGCCAATGAACTGGCCTCAACTGTGTCCTGTGGCAGAGAATTCCACAGATTCACCACTCTCCGTGTGAAGAAGGTTTTCCTAATCTCGGTCCTAAAAGGCTTCCCCTTTATCCTCAAACTGTGACCCCTTGTTCGGGACCTCCCCAACATTGGGAACAATCTTCCTGCATCTAGCCTGTCCAATCCCTTTAGGATTTTATACGTTTCAATAAGATCCCCCCTCAATCTTCTAAATTCCAATGAGTATAAGCCTAGTCGATCCAGTCTTTCATCATATGAAAGTCCTGCCATCCCAGGAATCAATCTGGTGAACCTTCTTTGTACTCCCTCTATGGCAAGAATGTCTTTCCTCAGATTAGGGGACCAAAACTGCACACAATACTCCAGGTGTGGTCTCACCAAGGCCTTGTACAACTGCAGTAGTACCTCCCTGCTCCTGTACTCGAATCCTCTTTCTATGAATGCCAGCATACAATTTGCCTTTTTCACCACCTGCTGTACCTGCATGCCCACTTTCAATGACTGATGTATAATGGCACCCAGGTCTCGTTGCACCTCCCCTTTTCCTAATCGGCCACCATTCAGATAATAAGCAACACACATCAAAGTTGCTGGTGAACACAGCAGGCCAAGCAGCATCTGTAGGAAGAGGTGCAGTCGACGTTTCAGGCCGAGACCCTTCGTCAGGACTAACTGAAGGAAGAGTGAGTAAGGGATTTGAAAGTTGGAGGGGAGGGGGAGATCCAAAATGATCGGAGAAGACAGGAGGGGGGAGGGATAGAGCCAAGAGCTGGACAGGTGATAGGCAAAAGGGGATACGAGAGGATCATGGGACAGGAGATCCAGGAAGAAAGACAAGGAGGGGGGGAGGGGACCCAGAGGATGGGCAAGAGGTATATTCAGAGGGACAGAGGGAGAAAAAGGAGAGTGAGAGAAAGAATGTGTGCATAAAAATGAGTAACAGATGGGGTACGAGGGGGAGGTGGGGCCTTAGTGGAAGTTAGAGAAGTCGATGTTCATGCCATCAGGTTGGAGGCTACCCAGACGGAATATAAGGTGTTGTTCCTCCAACCTGAGTGTGGCTTCATCTTTACAGCAGATAAATATTCAGATAATAATCTGTTTTCCTGTTTTTGCCACCAAAGTGGATAACCTCACATTTATCCACAATAAATTGCATCTGCCATGACTTTGTCCACTCACCTAACCTATTCAAGTCACCCTGCATCCTCTTAGCATCCTCCTCACAGCTAACACTGCCACCCAGCTTCGTGTCATCCGTAAACTTGGAGATGCTGCATTTAATTCCCTCGTCTAAGTCATTAATATATATTGTAAACAACTGGGGTCCCAGCACTGAGCCTTGCGGTACCCCACTAGTCACCGCCTGCCATTCTGAAAAGGTCCCGTTTATTCCCACTCTTTGCTTCCTGTCTGCCAACCAATTCTCTATCCACATCAATACCTTACCCCTAATACCGTGTACTTTAAGTTTGCACACTAATCTCCTGTGTGGGACCTTGTCAAAAGCCTTTTGAAAATCCAAATATACCACATCCACTGGTTCTCCCCTATCCACTTTACTAGTTACATCCTCAAAAAATTCTATGAGATTCGTCAGGCATGATTTTCCCTTCAAAAATCCATGCTGACTTAGTCCGATGATTTCACCGCTTTCCAAATGTACTGTTATCACATCTTTGATAACTGACTCCAGCATTTTCCCCATCATCAATGTTAGGCTAACCGGTCTATAATTCCCCGGTTTCTCTCGCACTGCTTTTTTAAAAAGCGGGGTTACATTAGGCACCCTCCAATCCTCAGGAACTAGTCCAGAATCTGAAGAGTTTTGAAAAATTATCACTAATGCATACATTATTTCTTGGGCTACTTCCTTAAGCACTCTGGGATGCAGACCATCTGGCCCTGGGGATTTATCTGCCTTTAATCCCTTCAATTTACCTAACATCACTTCCCTACTAACATGTATTTCCCTCAGTTCCTCTAGCTCACTAGACCCTCTGTTCCCTACTATTTCCGGAAGATTATTTATGTCCTCCTTAGTGAAGACAGAACCAAAGTAGTTATTCAATTGGTCTGCCATGTCCTTGTTCCCCATGATCAGTTCACCTGTTTCTGTCTGCAGGGGACCTACATTTGTCTTAACCAATCTTTTTCTTTTCACATATCTATAAAAGCTTTTACAGTCAGTTTTTGTGTTCCCTGCCAGTTTTCTCTCATAATCTTCTTTGCTTTTCCTAATTAAGCCCTTTGTCCTCCTCTGCTGGACTCTGAATTTCTCCCAGTCCTCAGGTGAGCTGCTTTTTCTGGCTAATTTGTATGCCAGAACAGAAGACCAACCGAACACTATTGTTTATTGACTACAATTCCGCCTTCAGTACTATAATTCCTAGCACACTCATCACCAAACTCCAGATCCAGGGAGTTAACACCTACCTCTACAACTGGATCCTTAAGTTCCTGATAAACAGACCAAAATCAGTATGGGTAGGCAGCAACACCTCCAACATCATTATTTCTAAATATTGGTGCCCCAAAAGGATGCATCCTCAGCCCCTACTCTACTCCCTGTGCACTCATGACTGCATGGCCAAATTGCATGCTAACACCATCTACAAGTTTGCAGATGACACCATAGTAGGTGGGCCGTATCGCCAGAGTGAGGCACTCTAGTGGTCAGAGCTGACCAATAACCTTGCATCCTAGCTGTCAACACACAAGTCAGTACACGAGTCGGAGTAGTACAACATGGAGAGCAGGTTGTTGTGCAAGCAGTAGGCTCCCCCTCTCTATGCAGCTGATGAATCCAAAGGAACAGCAGACAGCAACACACTTTTGCACTCGCAGCATTGCAGGAGCTGCCAGTCACCACTGAGCTCAACATCGGTCTGCCTTAAGGACTCCAGCTTGGGATTTTTCCTCGGGGTTTTGTCCCAAAACCTTTCCCTTGAGTGGGTATAGTCATAAGGGAGTGTAGGTTTGAGATCAGAGTTTTCCTTCTCCTAGACGAACTGTCAACCGAGGCTGACAACTCTATCTGTCCAAAATGACTGGTTTTAAGGCACCAGTAACCCACCTTTGCCCATTCTCCTCTCAGTAAAAATAGTTTCACCAGGCTTAGTAGTTAAGCCACACATGAAGACCAGGAACTGGACTTGGTTGTCAGAGCTATTTGAGAAGCATGGCTTTGGGATCATTTAATAGGTAGTGGGAACTTAACACCACTACCTCCGCTGACTGTAGCAACCCTAAGGAAATATCATCCAAATACCAGAAGGAGATAGAGAACTTAGTGACACAGTGAGATAGCAACAACCTTTTCCTCATTGTCAACAAAACAAAAGGGCTGGTTATGGACTTCAGGAAAGGGAAGAGTACACATATTCTTTTCAACATCAAGAGTGTTTAGGTTGAGAGTTTCAAGTTCCTCGGAGCAAACATCACCAAGAGCCTGTCCTGATCCGACCACGTAGACGTACGGCCAAGAAAGTTCACCAATGTCTCTGCTCCTCGGGAGGCGAAAGAAATTTTGCATATCCCTGTCAACCCTAACCATTTTTTATCAGTGCACCAGAGAAAGCATCCTATCTGGATACATTGCGGCTTGGTATGGCAGCTGCTCTGCATGAGACCACAAGAAACTGCAAAGAGTTTAGGCACTATTTAGCACATCAAGGAAACCAGTCTACATCTGAACTCTGCCTACAGTTCTCACTGCCTCTGGAAAGCAGCCAGCATAATCAAACTCCCCGCCTACCCTGGATATTCCATCTCTCCCCCCTCCATTGGTCAGAAAATACAGAAGCCTGAAAACACAGACCACCAAGCTTACGCACAGCTGTTACCTCACTGTTGGAGGATTATTAAATAGTTCCTGAGTACAGTAAGTATAAAAGTACGTACTTTGATAGTAAATTTACTTTGAACTTTGAAGATGGACTCTTGACCTCTCAACCTACCTCATTAGGATCTTGTGTCTTATTTTTTTTTACTTGCAATACACTTTCTCTGTAGCAGTTGCATTTCATTCTATATTGTTATTGTTTACTTTGTTTTACCTTAATGCACTATCTAATGACCTGATCTGTATCAACAGTGTGCAAAATGAGGTTCTCACTCTATCTTGGTACATGTGACAAATAAGTTGATGCCAGAAGGAAAGGGCCTGCAGTCCATCACCTCCGGACTAGCTGAGAAAGAGCAATTCGACTAAACCCACTTGCTAACCCTCAGTCCACAGTTCTTCAAGATATGGCTCTGCAGTTACTCATGCATTTCCAAATGTATTGAAGATTTCTGCCTCCTCCACACTTACGGGCAGTGAACTTCAGATGACCACCACCCGAAGGCCATAAACACATTTCATCAAACCCCTGAAATCCACCTCTTCCCTTCAGTCAGTACCTCCAGCTCCGGTTGTTGACGCTTCTGCTGAGGCATGGAGGCTCTCCTATTCACAAAATTTGCCTCCCAGAAACATTACATACCAATTTAATCACCTCTCAGACTCCCCTGACCCACAGAAAATTATAGCCTGGCTAATCCTTCACAAAATCAAACTTTATTGGTTGAGGCAACTTTCTTGCACTTTGGTGCACTTGCTCACCTAACCAGCTCACCAACATCTCCCTGCACTTTACAGGTTTCTTCTTAGATATTGAATGCAGATTTGTATCATCTGTAAAACTCTTATATGTCTAAGTCATTGATAAACAAACACAAAAAGCATGGCAACCGATCACCTTAGAACCCAAGTGCAAACAACAGAGTCATAATGCACTACTGCACAGGTACAAGGTCTTCGGCCCAGCTAGTTCATGCTGACCTGATCTTCAGTCTAATCCCATCCACGAACCTGCACCTGGACTATATCCCTCCAAACCTCTCTCATCATTGTATGTATTCAAATTCCTCATCGAGGAGATCTCAAAGGTCTCTTAGAACTTTGCAGTCATAAAACTAACACCTTTTACTGCTGCCTGCTGTATTAGTATTGGATCAAATGCGCCATGTCCCTTTGGCTCCCATGGGCTTCCGTGATTTATATGTCATGTGAAATCTTGTCAGTGCTAAAATCCATACGTCAAGCAGACAATCTCTGTCAACCCTCCTTTTGATCATTTGACCCATTCCTGTGACAAGACGCACTTGGAAAATAAAAGCTTCAGCTTTTGGTATGTTTTTTCTGTTTGCCTCAATTGCCTAAAAAACATTTCATCTAGGCCAGGCAATCTATTTAGTTAGAAATTAATGCTCTCTCTTTTCCCATCTGTTTGCTTTACCTAATATCTCACATTCTTCTGTCAAGGGAAGTATCCATATATATTTATTACCACCATATGCTATCTCCTTCAGGGATATGTGGACACACGTACTATCATGCCGATGTCTGATGCCCTTTTGTAAAGACTGGTGCAGGGCACTCATTAGGAAACATACCCGTGTCTCAGGCTTCACATTCACATGTCCCTAATAGGCCTATCTTCCTCCATTAATTATCCTCTTGCCCTTTATTTGTGAAGCATCCCTGGATTTTCTCCAAGTCTTCTTGCCAGCTCTTTTTCCATGTTCTCTCTTTGCCTCCCTAGCATCTTTATTTTAGATTTCTCCCTTAGGTATTGCGAGCTGAAGCAGAACTCAAGTGACTTTGGCACAGTCATCAAAGCTGATACTCTGGGGCACACGTAAGGAATGCTGCATTATCTTCTGAACATGATGCTAAACCATGCTCTCTCCAGTGTCACAAAAGACCCCAGGACACAAGTTCAAAGAGGAGAAGGGGAGTACTCCCTGGAGCATTGGCTTATATCCATCTCTCAGTGAGTGGCACCGGAAATGATATCTAGTCATTGTCACACTCTTGTTTGTTCAAGCAGCTCTGGTGGAACATTCGAGGACTTCCCTGTGCCCTCCATTACAGCAGTGACAAACTGCTGGAGGAACTCAACAAATCAGTCAGCATCTCTCTATGGAGAGGGATAGTCATTGTTTTTGGTTAAGACTCCGCACCAAGATCTCATTGTGAAAAGTCAACTACCTCCTTGTTTCCACAGAAGCTGCCTGACCTGCTGAGTTCCTGATGGCTTTAATCAGCTGTAATGTTTGGGGCATCCTGAAAGTGATGGAAAAGAAACCAGATAAACAATTCTTTCTTTCTTTGATTCCAATTTCAATAGTGGATGGAAGTGCAAAAAGGAGAAATAAATATTTTCATGAAATAAGGAAGTACAACTCTTATCATAGATAAAATTACCACTGTATTATAAGAAAAAAATGGAAAAGACTACATCAACTGTTCCTCTTTTCAAAGATGTTGTAGGACCTGCTGATACTTTGAACTTGACATATTTTATGATCTAAACTGTATTAGCTTAGCCTGAGCCTGGGGCTCCAGCGCTTCCCGAACGGCTGCACACCTCTCAGCCGCCAGGTTGCCAGACATAAGGACAGGAAATCAAAGCTGTATTTGTCCACTGAGCAGATGGGGCCTGTCAGCTGTAGTTGGCAGCTTATCTTGGAGAAGGAAAACTCTGATCGTAAACCTCTGCTGCCTTGCAGTTATACTCATTCATGGGGAAGGCCTCGAGAGTAAACCACGAGGAAAAGTCCGGAGCTGGAGTCCGTTTGACAGTCCTACACTGAGTTCAGTTCTGACTGGAAACTCCTGCAATGCAAACACAGTGAATGTCACACCACTGTTCACAAAAGGATGTAGGCAAAACGCAGGTAACTATAGGCCAGTTAGTTCAACATCTGTAGTTGGGGAAATGCTCGAAGCTATCATTAAGGAAGGAATAGTGAGGCATCTGGAAAGAAATGGATCCAACAGGAAGACGCAGCATAGATTCAGCAAGGGCAGGCCCCGTTTGACAAACTTACTGGAGTTCTTTGAAGATATAACAAGTTCAGTGGATAGAGAGGGAGTTATTTACGTGGATTTCCAGAAGGTGTTCGATAAGGTGCCACATGAAAGACTTATACATAAGATAAGAATGCAATGGTTTGCATATTGACTTCACCTTGCAGCATCAACACTATTCAGGAGAAGAATTCAGGAGAAGACACTTCTGCTTCGCCTCATGGTGATGACACAACACATGAAGCAGAATTTACTGGTTATAAGCCACTAGCCTCGACTGACATAACGCCAGCAGTTGCTTCCAATGGTAGGAGAAATTCTAAGATCTCACTGGACAGCTACCGTGCCCCCCCCCAAGCTGAGCAGCCGCCAATCAAAAAGGAGCTGTCCCACCACGATCTGCTTTCTTCATTGTGTGCATCGAGTTTGGATATTATCGGAATTGCAGACTGGAAACACTGCACCAGGAAAGATGGCACATTGAAAGAGATCTGCTCTAAAACTGGGACGTTGGAATGTTTGGACAATGGTGGCTGGCCTCTCTGATAACCTCACAAGACCTCGGTGCTCTCGGGAAGACAAGAAGCTCAAGAGACTTCACATGGACATAGCCACCCTCCACAAGATGTGTCCAGCTGACTCAGGTATGCTAAAGGAAAAAGAGTGCACACTTTCTGGCAAGAGAAGGGCACTATCAAGCCCAGAGAGCACTGGAGTAGGCTTTGCAGTGAGGAGCACATTGCTGAAGATGGTGGAACCAGGCAGCAATGGGTCTGAGTGACTTCTCACTCTTTGGTCAACACCAGCAAAGGTCCAGTTACTCTTGTCAGTGGGTATACACCCACGTTGAGCTGAGGTGAGGCAAAGGATGAGTTTTAGGAGAACCTTGCAGCCACTATCAGGAGTAACCCCACTTAGGAACATCTTATTCTCCTGGGCGACTTCAATGCCAGAGTGGGTGCAGATCATGACTCCTAGCTCTCCTGCTTAGGTCACTGACGTGGACAAGATAAACGAGAGCAGACAGTGATAGCTGGAGTTCTACAACTGCCATGATCTATGTATCACCAACTCAGACTTCCAGACCAAGTTTCAATGCCACGTTTCCTAGAGACGCTGTCACTACAGACACTGGCACCAGCTGGACTTGACAAGCACCCCTTCATGGCAGAGTGCTTTTCATACGCTCCTACCATAGCGCAGGCGGCAACACAGATCTCTCACTGGTGTGTTTCACAATTAGACTGCACTCAAAGAGATTCCATCGCACTAAACAGAAAGGGAACCCTCAGACTGATGTCAGCGAGATGTCTCACCGAGACCTCCCGAAGCAGTTTGCTAAATTCTTCGAGAAAGTTCTAAGCGCCCGACTGCCATGAAATTCAGTCACAGAGAAATGGGAACCTCTGTGGAATATGGCCTACAGCACCCTTAGCTACTTTTGAGAAGAAGACCTCAAAACAAGTGAGTGCTTTGAAGCCAAATCCAATGAGATGACCCCCATCATTGAAAAGCGTGCTGCCCTAGCCAAGTACAAGTGTTCACCAATCGAGAGCTGCTGGAGGTAAAGGTCAGCAGCCTGACGGGCACTGCACTGAGTACCGGATACAGCTCCGTAAAGTCATCCAGACCACTGCACTGACAGGCAATATCAGGGGTACGTATGATGGCATCAAGAAAACCAATGGCTTCTCTCAGAGCAAGATGGCTCCCCTCAAGTCCATCAATGGGGAAGTAATCACAGAAAGGGGCAACCAGATGGACAGATGGGTAGCACATTACTCTGACCTCTACTCCAGAGTGTACACTATCTCAGCCTGGATGCCATTGAGTGCCTGACAAAGATGGAAGGACTGGATGCAGAGCCGACCCTAGAGGAGCTCAGCAAGGCCGTTGGCAGCTTGGCCTCATGGAAGGCCCCAGGCAGTGATGGGATTCCCTCAGACCTGATCAAGTGCTGTATTGCCTAAGGAGGCAACTTCCATGCTCCAGGTCTGTTTTGAATTGGCTAAATGGCAGATGTTCAAGGAGGCCGCCACAAACGGAGAAGACACAGACATTGAGGAATATGCTTCGTCTATCGTCAGTAAGTGCGTAGATGACTTTGGTACGTCAAGAACGGTCATCCCACCGGCTAACCAGAAGCCCTGGCTGAACACAGAGGTACACTCCCTACGAAGAACACAGGATGCTGCCTTCAAGTCTGATGACAGGACGGCTCTCAGAGCATCACCTGATCTTGGCATCAACACGGCAAAAGCCACCTCTGCACAAAAAGCTCGGGAATACCTGTCCGATAACAACCCCCAGCAGATGGCAGGGCATCAGAAGCATTCCCGACTACGCAAGGAAAAGCAGTGTCAACTGTAGCAGTGACGTCTCGCTCCCTGACACTCTAAACAACTTTGATGCACTCTTCGAGGCATGCAGCACCATAATGACCACGAAAGCAACTCCGCTCCCAGGTGAGCAGGCACTGTCTAACAGCAGCAGACATGAGAAGGACTCTGCAGAGAGTCAACCCCTGGCCAGGCAATATCCCAGGCCAAGTACTCAGGGAGTGTTCACACCAGCTCACTGACCTCTTCAAGGACATCTTCAATATTTCACTCATTCAGGCTGCTGTCCCTACATGCTTCAAATTAGCCACCATCATCCCTGTACCAAAGAATTCTACACCTTCAAAACTAAATGACCATCACCCAGTGGCACTGACACCAATCATCATGAAGTGCTTTGAACAACTGGTAATAGTACATACCAAAAACTCCAGTCCTGCCACACCGGATACTCACCAATATACTTACCGAAAGAATTGCTCTACGATAGATGCCATAACATCTGCCATGCACTTGGTCCTAATACACCAAAAAATGAAGACAATTAGTCACTGACGAAGTGCTTTGGAACACCAGTCCTTGAGAAGAGGCTTCTCAACACATCAGTGCGTGTGAAGCTGCAGTGGAGGCTATTGGGAACACATCTGGGCACTTTATGGCTGCAGCTATTACCATCAAGAAATTTGTGTCATGAATGGTCCACCAAAATCCACATGAGTCCTCTGCCAGGACAATGCAGGCCAATCCCAGGGATGGAAAGATGCTGCTCTTGGCAGCTTGTGGACATGTTGGTATCCCAAACCCTGCACGACAAGCTGCTCGATCTGCTGATCTATCCCAGGCCACCAGAAAAAACTTTGAGCCAACACTTCCCTTTTGACAATACTTAGATGACCAGTATGTAGTATGTAGCTCCTCCAACACCTTAGCTCTCAGCTTGGGTGATATAACAACTTTCTAACCCCACATAAGGCAACCCTTGACAAGAGCAAGTTCATCCTGGCGCAGGTAAAACTGGGGGAACTGGGATTTCTGCTGCACATTCCAGCCAATTTGGGTGGCCGTATAGACCTAAGACAACATGGTGTCTTTTCTAGTTTCCCTTTAGATCATCTCTGCTGTAATAGGGAGACTTTTGATTTGTGTTTGCGAAAATGCGTCAAGTCGAATAAGGTGTTTTGTAAATTTTTCAGGTATTTCCTTTTCCAAGGGTAAATGGAACAATCCATCAGCATTTCCCTAATTAGTTGTCCTCTTGAATTCAATCTTACAATTTTGTCCTCCAAGAAATGCAGCCCATCTCTGTATTTGTGCTGCTGTAGTTAATGGAAAACCCTTCTGTGGATTGAAAATAGACACTGATTGATGATCAGTAATGAGAGCAAAGTCACTCCCATACATTACTAGTTGAAACGTTTTACACCCCAAACCAGTCTCAAATCCTCAAATTTGACAAATTACGACAAATCCTAAAAACAACCACATCCTTAGGCCTTGGGACATCTAGCACTGCTTGAATTTTCTCAGCGCACTTGTGTTATTCTTGTGCGTCAATGGTGTGACGACAGTAAGTGATGCTTGGATTAAAGAATTCACACTTGTTGCAACATGAACTGGAGCCCATAATCTTCCAATCTTTTTAATACTGTCTTGAGATTTTGGAGATGTTCCTTGGCATGCTTACCAACAACAGTGATGTCACCCAGGTAAAACTGACTGCCTGGACTTGTAGCACCTTGTCTATAGCTTTCTGCCAGAAGGCAGGTGCAGGTGCAACTCCAAGATTAAGCCTATATTATAGTGATAAAGCTCTTTGTGAGTATTTATGGTGAGAAACACTTTGGACTCTTTTTCCATCTCCATCTGTAGGTAGCCCTCAGCTACAGCCACTTTAAAGAATTGTTTTTTTTTCTCCAGAAAAGTTTGGAAGATGTATCCTGTATCCTGGGTAGAGGATATTGATCTATATTCAGTATCGAGTTAATGGTGACCTTATAATCCCATAAATCCTGGCAGACCAATTCTTCTTGGCTTCTGGGACCACTATCATTGCCCACTCAACCTGGGAAAGAATTCCTTTAGGCATCATGCAATCTAGTTCACTGGCTAGTTTATCTGAGATGGTATGAGGAGCTTACAGGTTTTGAAAAATTTCAATGTAGCATTTTCATTTAACACTATTTTATCCTTGATATATTTGAGTTCTCCAATGCTATCCGTGAACACTTCTATGGCATCATCTAGTACCTTTCTTAATTTACTTTCAGTTGATACAATTGCAAGGGTTGTGGCATACAAGTGGTGGATGGATCACCAATCAAGTTGTCGTTGTCTCCACCAATCATGGCCCCACAATGCTGGCCCTCCTGTTTTTACCACATACAAGCTCAATGTGGTTTGTTGGTTGTTGTATTTCACTGTTATGGATGTCATTCCCATAGGAGTTATCTTTTCTCCAGTATAAGTTCTTAGTTGGATATCTTAGTTCATTATCTTTGAAATGCTGTTCAAACTCACTTTGTGGAATGCCTGAAACAGCCTAGCCAGTGCCCAATTCCATCTTAACTAATTTACCATTCAGTTCTAGCTTGCCTCCTGTTAGTTTTCACATTGTAAATCACAATGGCACCCAGTCATGTGTCACTCTCATAATTATCTGATTTTTCATCAACAGCATGCAGATTAGTGCTCGTTTTGAAACTGCAGCTTGACTTTTTATCTCTTTCTTTTCCCTGTGCAGTCCATTTATTCTTGCCTGCCCAACATGCTCTTTGTACGTGTCCTACTTTGTTGCATTTTCTGCAAGTTTCCCCTTTTAGCCTGCATTGGTCTTGTGTATTTGAGTCCCTGCCACAATGGTAACAC
Organism: Mobula birostris; assembly: GCF_030028105.1. Classification (NCBI taxonomy): domain Eukaryota; kingdom Metazoa; phylum Chordata; class Chondrichthyes; order Myliobatiformes; family Myliobatidae; genus Mobula; species Mobula birostris. Next base: position 70,996,282 of record NC_092377.1, on the reverse strand, counting down.
AATTTGTTCAGCCAGGCAGGTTTCGGTTTAGACGTTGCAATTTTGCTTATGCTTTCTTTCATTCCTGACTGCAACTCAATTGGGTCTCTGTATGTTGTTTCCATTGATACAGCGATTTCAATTGCTCCTTTAAATGAGAGCTGTGCTTCAGTTAGCAGCAATTTTTGAGTGCTTTCTTGTAAAATTCCACAAACTTAGTGAAGTCTCAGTGTACAACTAAGCCCATCACTGAACTGACAATGCTCAGACAATTTCTTCAATTCAGTCACGTACGCTGAAATAAACACTCTTCCTTCGGATTCTGCTTATGAAACCTCGAGCATTCTGCAATCAACAATGGTTTCAGTTCTAAATGTTCCTGCATTATTTTCATGATATCAGCAAATCTCATTTTGGCTGGTTTTGTTGGAGCAGTCAAACTTCTAAGCAAACTCTATGTTCTTCAACAAATAGCACTCAGCAAAACTGGCACTTACTTCTTGTCAGCTATTCCATTTGTTTTAAAATACTGCTGAATTCATTTGGTATACATATTCTAATTATCTCTTATGAAATCAAGCACACCTATCTTTCTGATGTAGCCAGCCATTTCTGCTTTTTTAAATATTTATTATTATTATTATTATTATTATTATCACCTGGTACTCACTGTCTATGAACCCATGAATCTGTCCATTTTCTGCCTTTTTTAACTCGACCATCTTCTCCTCTTGTGAAGAAAGCATGCTACGTTATTTTTAACTCAAATGTCTCACTGCGCTCTTTTTTAACTCGGACATTGCACTACGCTTCAACAAGTAGGTAAGTCATTTCAGGTTCATTTGAGACTTCCTTGTCACCACTGTTATGTTTTGTAACTCCAGAAATTAATCAAAAGAAAAACACGGAAGCCCAGGGATAAAATATGTCTTAGTTTCATTTTACTTTTGTGAGGCACATGCATATGATGTGGTGGCGTAATGACGAATGCCATTCACATACTTTTACATATAACCCATAATTAATTATTTAAACAAACAAACAAACAATGCTTTATCAAACAATATATTTAGAATATTACTGAAATACTAAATAATAACAAATATAAGATGATTGTGCAGCCTGTTTTACATTCCACTGCTGTAAGATTTGGATGCTAGCATAAAAAATGGAATTTCCCTTTCAATATTGCTTGATAAAGAGAAAAACATGAATCGTAGGTTGCCATAGTACTGAAGGAGACCATCGAGCCAATCATCGCCACACTGGCTGCTTTATAGACTGTTGCCAATAAGCTCTGCACTTCAACCTTTGCAAGTATGTTTATTCTTAATAAACAAACCAGGATTGCGCTGCATATCACAGAGGGTTAAGTAAGTCTATCATCCTAATAAGTTGAAGCAGTGGCTATTGCCATGCATGCATACAGAAATAATGCTTTCAGGATTCATAACCATTGTCATACTAACATTATATCCAATAGATAAAAAGAAAATAGGATATTTAAAATTTCAGATTGAAGTGGCAATTGCCAACCACGCAGAACAAAATCACCATTCTTCTCCACCTTGTCTGGCTACTTAATTGTGTCTGAGGATGACTTCTTTTCATTTTTGGTTCTGTAGGTACTCAGTTCACCAACGTAAACAAGTGTTCAAATCAATTTTCTCTGCAAGCCCAACACTTCTGACTTCAAATGAGACGTGCTCCTCTTTGTGCAATGCCAAAAAGTGGGTGATATGACTGGCTGAGCATTCAATTCAGTGTAATGGTAACCTTCACTTTTAGTAAGGCATTTGCTCACATTCTTTAAATGAGCCCGAAACTCAGCAAAGCAGCAGAGGCAGTTGATGAAAATCACTCTCTGCTTAAAACTTCTACCAGCCAGTTTTTTTTAGGCAAAACATTTTGTATTCTATAGAACAAATGGAAGGGGGAACAATCCTGCATTTTTGTCCTGTGATCCAATGTTAGAATAATATTTCATTGCACATAGCATGGGACGAAATAAATCACATCCACATCCCTCCCCTTCACCCCAACCCACCTCTCATCACTCCCACCACTTCCACTATTCCTCAGATAAGATTGGTGGGTCGCCTGCATCCCGGGAGTTAAACAACGTCGGCATGAACAGCGAACCTTCCAAACCAACTTCAACCAGTGTCAGTGAGAGTTTGATCTTAGTCTCATGTACTCAAATCAATTTCAAAGCAAAGAGCAGTATGAACCGCACTTGCAGGTGGACTGCATGTCAGAACACACCATCACGTAAAGTGACCTCCTTTGTCTGAATCTGTGTCTATGTCACGTAACAGTAGGGCATAAGGAGTCTGCAAGATTTCCTGAAATCTTAAAAAATGGAAAGCAACATGCTCAACGTTTTTTCATCAATCAGAGCCTATAGTGACAACTATCTACCTTTGTTCCATAGCATCCAACCAAAAAAGATGCTGTCATATTGGAAATAAAGGAACAGTATGTCAACTAAAAAGAATTTTATTTTGATTATATTTGGCTTTAAGTGAGTTATATCACAGTGTAGTTAATCCATACAGAAAGCAGTTGAATTTAAGACAAAAGCCCTTAATGCAGTTCTATATTCAGATAGTTCTACAATTATTTTTATCCCTACTACACATGCCTGACAATTAATTGTGGCAAAATACTTAATAATTTGCATTTTCAGAGGATTTTACATCTAAAATGAAGCAACACACAATGTTAACTTTAATGCGACAATAAGAACAATAGTGAAGAATGCTGTTCGTGATAAAATGTCTTCATTGAATGGTACTGTATTTCAACTGTTCTGTTTCCCGTTTCATGTCCAGAGGAAACTCAGTGGTCTGCGCTCAAAGTATCTGCCCTCCCAATTATCTTCACGGACAATGATGTATGTGAGTTATCACTGCACTTTGTTGCTTAGTCTGGTCCTATCTGACAGGTATTATGTTCAAACTCATTTTCTTACTATAGTTTAACAATCCTGGGTCAACAATATTGCGAAGCCATAAATTGAATTGGTTGAGAGTGGGGTGAGATGGATGGGGCCAATAGGGATCGAGAGATAAAGACGTGGTTAGGGCGCGGAGAGGAGAGAGGACAGGATGGGGGAAGGTAATGCAGTACTAGAGAGGGAAATAGAGGTACGGAGTTGAAAAGGGTATTGCAGCTGCGGTTAGGACCAGTGAGAAGGTCATGCATTATGTGTGTTGACAGTCAGTGAACATTCAAGCAAATGGACATCAGCCCACTCTCCATTTAAGCCAGGAGAACAGGAGTCATGGTCATGAGGAGGGGAAATAAATGAAGGATCACACTGGATCTCTTCCCAGGTGGTCTTCTTGTACTTTGTCTTAAGCCATACCTTCACTAATAACTTCACCCCTCCTTGCCTGACTTCACATTAAAAGCAAAGACTTCTCTCTGGATTCTGTGGATGTCAAGACCTCATGCACCTGACCAATAATGGGAAAGCAGTTATCCTGCCATTGGCACCATCTCGCTTTGTATCTGTTGCCAGCATCAAGTGAGAGACTAGCACCAATTTACAGAGCATTTTATACTGACCAGTTCATCTATCAACCCAAACATCTTTGGGATGAGGAAGAATCAAAAGCACCTGGAGAGACACTGTTCAAAGCCCAGAGCAACAGCGTCAGAAGTCACCATTGAACACAGGTCAATGGAACCGTGCAGAGGCAGCTCTACAATCAGCCCTTCCAAAGATAAGAAAACAGTGCAGGCCAGAGCACCTGTGAATTCAAGAGAGACGGGTTTTGCTGGTGACAGATATTCCTGCCACGAGATCCACTAGAAGGGAGCACTGATGTAGAAATCTAATTAAACCAGCAACAACACATTGCATTTATTTAGCTTCATGTGACAGCAAAAGATCTGAAGGTGCTGCACAAGAGTATTATTAATAAACATAAATGGTAAACAAACCACTAAAGGATGTCATGCCAGCTCACCATAAATTTAGTCAAAAAGTAAGTTTAATAAAATACCCTAAAGAAGTGAGGGTTAGGTAGAGAGAGGGAAAGGTTCAGAGAGGGAATTCTAGAACAAAATGCCTTGACACCTTGAGGCAAATAGTAGAATAATTAAAATTAAGGATGTGCAAAATGGGGGGTCATAAAGATGGAGATATTGCAGAAAAAAATGAATTTGTAAACAAGAATGAGGATCTTAAAAGTTACTAATCACATTCCTATAACTATTGCACATCTTCACACATCTCCATTTCCTGTTAACAGTGGACCAAATTTCAACAGATATACCATGGAGAGCATTCTGACTGGTTGCGTCAATGCCTGGTGTGGGGAATCTAATGCACAGAATGAAACAAACCTACAGAGTGCTGTGAATTCAGCCAGCTCCATCACGTGCACAACCCTCCACACTATCAAGGACATCTTCAAAGGGCAGAGCGTCAAGATGGCAGCATCCATCGTTAAGGGCCCTCGCCATCCAGGACATGCAACCTTCTCATTACAGGTTTCTCCCGCTATCCGAAAGCAGAGCATTCCTATGAAACCTTTCATAAGCCGAAATGGCGTAAAGCGAAAAAGCAATTACCATTAATTTATATGGGAAAATTTTTGAGCATTTCCAGACCAAAAAAACCTACCAAGTCATACCAAATAGCACATAAAACCTAAAATAACACTAACATATAGTAAAAGCAGGAATGATATGATAAATACACAGCCTATATAAAGTAGAAATAATGTATGTACAGTGTAGTTAAGGTACCTAAGGTAAGCTAAGCTAAGGTACCGGTGACCCCTGTTTCCATCCAGGGGGTCAGTGTGGATATGGTGGAGGATTACAAATACCTGGGGATATGAATTGACGATAAACTGGACTGGTCAAAGAATACTGAGGCTGTCTACAAGAAGGGTCAGAGCCGTCTCTATTTCCTGAGGAGACTGAGGTCCCTTAACATCTGCCGCATGATGCTGAGGATGTTCTACGAGTCTGTGGAGGCCAGTGCTATCATGTTTGCTGTTGTGTGCTGGGGCAGCAGGCTAAGGGAACAAACACCAACAGAATCAACAAACTCATCCGTAAGGCCAGTGATGTTGTGTGGATGGAACTAGACTCTCTCACGGTGGTGTCAGAAAAGAGGATGCTGTCTAAGTTGCATGCCATCTTGGTCAATATTTCCTATCCACTACATAATGTACTGGTTGGGCACAGGAGTACATTCAGCCAGAGACTCATTCCACCGAGATGCAACACAGAACATCATAGGAAGTCATTCCTGCCTGTGGCCATCAAACTTTGCAACTCCTCCCTTGGAGGGTCAGACACCCTGAGCCAATAGGACTTATTTCATAATTTTCTGGCATAATTTGCATAATTTACATATTACTATTTAACTATTATGGTTCTATTACTATTTATTATTTATGGTGCAACTGTAACAAAAACCAATTTCCCCTGGGATCAATAAAGTATGACTATGACTAATTTCACTTATCAGAATCAGGAAGATTTAGCCAAAACCAATTTGTAGAAAAAAAATCGGCATGTACACACATGCGCACACACCTGCCTGTGCAAGGCTTCACGGACATGGTAGTCTTTCTCGGGGTAAACACAAGTTTAAAGCGGGCGCCTTTTTTCGTAAAAGCGAAAATCCTCTTCGGATTTCTTTCGGTTAGCGAAAACAGGTACTAATGAGGTCTTTCGTAAAAGCAAAGTGGCGTAGAGCGAACTTTTGTGAAGCAGGGGACACCTGTACTACCATCAGGAAGGAGGCGGAGAAGCCTGCAGAAGCACGCTCAACTTTTGAAGAACAGCTTCTTCCCCTCCACCAGCTCATTTCTGAATAGTCCAAAAACACATGAAGACTATTTTGCTCAAATTACTTATTTTTATACTCCTTATTGTAACCAAAAGTACTTTTTTATGTATTGCACTATACTGCTACCAGAAAACAACAACCTTCACAGTGTATGTCAATGATAATGAGCCTGATTCTGATTCAGAATTTTGAAAGAGCAACAAGATTATGGTTTTAAAATGTGTTTTTAGGGTTTTGCATTCTGTCTTCAGGAAAGGATAGCATTTATATGCATCTTCTCACAACTTATAACACCTTAGATACAATGAATTGCTTTGAAGAATAATATTGCATTTTAGAGTCACTGTAGCCACCAATACGCTTACAATTAAATGCCATAAACAACAGAGAGAGGAATTGCTAGCTCATTTTTGAATGGGAGCAGAAAGTTAATTGGGCCACTGGGAGAACTGACCACACTTCTTCAGAAGTTCTGCCACAAGTTCTTAAATACGTATTTGAGCAATTGGGTAAATCTTGGTTTAATTTTTTATCAGAAGGTACAAGTTCAAACTTCAAAGTAAATGTATTATCAAAGTACATAAATGTCACCATATACAGCCCTGAGATTCATATTCATGCTTTGGCGTTCACAGTAGAACAAAGAAAAACAATTGAATATATGAAAAACTACACACAAAAATGACTGAAAATCATTGTGCAAAAGAAAACCAACTGTGCAAATACAAAAATGATGGATGGAGGGATAGACAGACAGATAGATAAATAGTTAGGTAATCTGAGAAAATAAGATGGAGAGTTCTTGAAAATGACTCCATAGATTGTGGAAACGATTCAGAATTAAGCTGATTCCACAACCTATTGACCATACAATAACTCAGAACTCATTAGGCACTGCACTAATTTGCAAATGTAGATCATGAGGTGATTTTAAACTTTTAATTACCTGGAGAGATTTGTCTGATACTTGTAGAACAGACACAATGTTCAAAAACTGAAAATCAGTTCATGGTGAAATCTATCCACTGGACTTCCATATCACTCAGCCTGTCACAACGTAGAGAGCAGCTCTCTTCCTGCTATGTGATCCCTTCAGCATGGGCCACCTCATGTATTGATCGCCTTCTTGGGTAGGTGCTTGCTGGCCACTGCAGCTGTACTTTGGTAGATATCATGTAGCTCTCCTGAGAGTTCCATAAACTCAGTGCTACCTTTTCCACCTTTGCCTCCTGAGTCACTCGTTCTTTCCAGTACCTATATATTTCTGGCTGCCCTTTTCCCAACCTGAACTGAAATCAAGAACCAGCACCAGGGAAAACTAGTTTGCAACAAATGGGACCCAGCCTGCCTTAAACAAGTTGCTGGAGTAACTCTCATACCCACAAAACATTCCTGATGTAACGACATTGGTCACTTTTCAAAATTGGACCATTAACCAACTCCCATATTAATACACCTTTGTGATCAATGTCCACTCTATAATCTTCTCTGAAAGATGTAGTGCTGTTGGATTTCAGTCAGGTGTCAGTAACTTATCATAAGAAAAGTTGCAACACTATTTAACCAGAGAATGTGTGGAAAAAATAGATGTAATGAAATCTAATAACTTAACAGACTCATTTGAGTAAGAACATTTAGACTAAAAGTTTAGCAGCTTTGGAAGGAGAGAGATGAACTGTTTGATTTTCAATTCTGGAAATATCCACTGAAAGAGCATGGGAATAAACCACTTCTAAAAACACATACCTGGAAGGCACAAGTCAAAGACAAACAATTCAGACCGGTTTTTAATCTTCTCTGCTGTCACGGTAACCTCTAACTAAAACACCATTAGTGGGAGATGGTAAGAGGAACAGGATGTATATGAAATATTATTTCCTTCATCAAATAATAACAGAGTACTTGTGCTGTAGCCAATCAATCACTGTCCTCTCAGGTATAATTAGAATTTCACGTTTGATGGCTCAATTCCATCAAAAGTGCTTGCAAATTGTTCAGTATTTGTCAGTCTTTTCCAATTGTTAGTGGACAATGGACTGAAATTCTGCACTATTTTAAGTTTCACTGCAGAAAAAAAAAGCAGGTTGTCCTTATTAAATACTTGCTGAATGCAAAGAAACCTCAGTTAGATTCCACTGTAGATTCCTCACATAGAAAAACTTGCTTTAACAGGATCACACTCAGTAAAATCATTTACCATCAAAATTATTGAATCACCTAAGAAGCTAACTAACAAGGCTGGTGATACAAGAAATAGGATATACACGTTACGCACTTGAAGATGGCCTGTTGTATGAAAGGTTTCTGGCATATTTACCAGAATTCTTTTCACAGCTACTGTCAGTACTTTCTCTATAGATTGCTAAATTTTGTTGGCACTTTAGGACGAAACAATGCTTGAAGCTTTCTGCTGAATGCTTCTTATGTTAATGAAATTGATGCCTCAATATGATTATGATTATGGTTAAGTCTATTAAAATAAATCAACACTGCCCAACCTAACAGTACATGTATTTCTGTCACACTATTTGATTACATTCACCTCATATGTTTTAATCTTTAAGAGACTGCCTCAATATAACTAGTCATGGTTCATCATTATACATTGGCTATTTCAATATTCCAGACAGATAATAGAGGTGAACAAACGATTTTACCCCAGACAGCAAAATGTAGGTGCTTCATGAATCCCTAATCTTAATCCAAATTAGCTCATGTTGGGAATACAAGTTTTGTTGTACCTGCAGACTTGAGATTTTAACACATCATAAAAACAAGTACGTCAGTCAGCTCACTTCCTCATTTCAAAAGATTCAAATGTCAGTAAAAACTGATCATCCGAACACTTTCACACTGACATTTGTGGGACCTTGCTCTATGCAAAGTTCTGCTGCAGAGCCAGCACTGAAATAGGAACTACAGGCCGGCTGGTGGCACAATGACATCGGCGCTGGACCCGGGAACAGAGGTTCCCGGGTTCAAAACCAGTCGGGTCTGCTCCCGAGTACGCTTTCCATCTATGCTGGATTGAGTGTCGAGATCACAACTTGACCTCGTAAAATAAAGGGAAAAATACTGCGAAAATGTCTGTGTGAGGAGTGGCGCGCCACACAGTCTCTCTCTCGCTCTGCGCCTTGTAAAAACCCATCATGGACGCACACACACACGGACGCACACGCACAGACGCGCATGCATGCAGGCACACACAAAAAAAAATAGGAACTACACTTGAAAAGGACCACGTTGACTCCGCAATGCAAGAAGCGCTGAAGGGACTCGGTGGGCCAAGCTGCGTCTGTGGGAGGAAATGGACCGCTGACATTTCAGCTCAACACAAGGAAGTCACATTCTGTTCATTTCCCTCCATAGGTGCTGCCTGTTCCAGCATCCTTTGTGTTGCTTTATCGTGAAGCCAAGAGTCCATCTTATTGCTCTTCAGTCTTATAATAGCAGGATATAGAAGCCGTCCCTGAGCCTGATACCATCTGCCTTATGGGCAGGGGGTGGGAAGGAGAAGAGAGAGGGTTTGAGTGGCTGGGAACTATGATTATGCTGGCTGCTTTACTGGGGCAGCAAGAAGTGTAGACAGAGTCTATGTTAGGGAGGCTGTTTTCCTTGATGTGTTGATCTGTGCTCACAATTCTCCGCAGTTTCTTTCCGCCATGGATTGAGCAGTTGCCATATGAAGCTGTGATACATCTAGATAAGATAAAAGAAGTAACTATTTTGCCAGTATGCAAATTGCAGAGGGTCAAGGTTGGCTGGAATGTTAGAGTTGATGTGTGCTATGACCAACCTCTTGGAACAGTTCATGATAGCAGATGTCAAACCACTGGGCAGGAAGCCATCAAGGTACATTATTTTGTTTCTCTTAAGTGCCAGGATGATAGTGGTCTTTTTAAAACAGGTGGGAAACTCAGATTGAACTAGGAAATTATAGGCCGGTGGGTCTGACATCAGTTGTGGTAAAGTTAGTGAAAATATTCTAAGGGACCGGATAGACATGAACAGATTCAGGATAGTCAGCATGGTTTCATGCGTGGTAGGTCATGTCAAACCAATCATACAGAGTTTTTTGTGGAAGTTACCAGGAAAGTAGATGAAGGCAAAGCAATGGATGTTGTCTACATGGACTTTAGTAAGACATTTGACAAGGTCTCACCTGGGAGGTTCATCAAGAAGGTTCAGTCACTCAGCATTCAGGATGAGGTAGTAAATTGGATTAGACATTAGCTTTGTGGGAGAAGCCAGACAGTGGTAGTAGAGGGTTGTCTCTCCGACTATAGGCCTGTGACTAGTCGTGTGCTGCAGGGATCAGTGCTCAGTCCTTTGCTGTTTGTCGTCTATCTTAGTGATCTGGTTGATAACGTGGTTAAATGAATCCGCAAATCTGCGGATGACACCAAGATTGGGGTGTAGTGGACAGTGATGAAGGCTATCATGGCTTGCATCAGCTGGAAAAATGGGCTAAAAAATGGGATGGAATTTAAAGCAGACAAATGCAAGGTTTTGCACTTTGGTACGACCAACCAGTATGTCTTACACTGTGTACAGTAGGGCACTTAGGAGTGTGGTAGAAGAAAAGGATCAAGGAATACAGGTCCATAATTCATTGAAAGTGACATCACAGGAAGGTAGGGTCATAAAGAAAGCTTTTGGCACGTTGGCCTTCATGTCAGAGTATTGAGTACAGGAGGTGGGGTGTTTTGTTGAAGTTGTATAAGACATTGGTGAGTATTGTGTACAGTTTTGATCACCTACTGTACCTACTGGAAAGATGTAAACCAGTTTGAAAGAGTGCAGAGAAAATTTGCAAGAATGCTGTCAGGTCTGGAGGACCTGAGTTATAAGGAAAGATTGAATAAGTTAGGACTGTATTCTTTAGAATGTAGAAGATTGAGAGGAGATATACAAAATTATGAGAGAAATAGACAGGGTAAATGCAAGCAGGCTTTTTCCACTCAGGTTAGATGGGTCTACAACCAGAGGTCAAGGGTTAAGGCTGAAAGGTGAGAAGTTTAAGGGGAACATAAGGGGAAACTTCTTCACCCAGAGGATCATGAAAGTGTGGAATGAACTGCCAGCACAAGTAGAGCATGGGGGATCGATTTCAAGGTTTGAGAGAAGTTTGGATAGGTACATGGATGATAGTGTTATGGAGGGCTATGGTCCTAGCACAGGTTAATGAGAGCAGGCAGATTAAATGGTTTTGGCATGGACCAGATGGGCTGAAGGGCCTGTTTCTCTGCTGTACTTCTCTATGACTCTGTTGAAGCAGAGAGAGATTAAAAATGTCTACAAGTATCCCTGCCAACTGATCAGTGCAGGATCTAAATACACATTCAGGAACTCCTTCTGGGCCAGATGTTTCTCATTGTTGTAATGTGAGCATTATTAAAAGTAAGTTAATACTAATTAGGATGGGGGGGGGGGGTTTTACTTCCGTTCTTTTTACTTCCGGTGTGCTCTGTATGTAGTGTTCCTGCCATGCCGTACGGGCTGTGAAAACCTCTGTATAAACATAACATTTTTGACCTTCGAGATAAAGTTGTTTCTTTGGGCATGAAGTTGTCGAGTGTGCCTTTTTCAAAGTAGAAGTTACCATTTATTTTTGGCGATGAGGTGAACTAGTTTTGTGGATGTGTCGGCACATTTCGAACTGGAGCAGCAGCGCCGATAATGCCTCACATTCTGATGGCTACATTTGGGACTATCAGTGAATTTGTGGAGTTAACAGAGGACTGGCCGGAGTATGAGGAAAAGTTCGGAATAATGAATTACTGAGGAGGCTAAGAAGTGCTCTATTCTCCTGAGTGTGTGTGGGGCAAAGGCTTACAAGCTAATAAGGAATTTAGCCACACCGCAGAAACTGGGGGATATTCCATATGACAAACTGGTCAAGCTCATGGGGAACCACTACAATCCAAAACCTTCTGTGATAGTCCAACAGTGTAAGTTTCACAGCCATTTCAGGAAGCCAGGTCAGTCTGTGGCCAAGCTTCGGCAGCTGTTGGAGCATTGTGATTTCAGAGTGGTGTTGGCTGACATGCTCCGTGATCGATTGGTATGCGGCATTAATAATGACGGCATACAACGTCGCCTGTTAGGGGAAACCCCACCATTGACTTTCAAGAAAGCCTTAGAGATTGCCCAAGGCATGGAGATGGCTGCTAATAATTTCAAGGATATCCAGAAAGGACATTGGGGGGGGGTGGGGGTCGCAGTCAGTGGCTGTGCACCAAGTCAGGAGGGAGACTGGTAAACAGGCAAAATGGGTGGAATGTTTCCAGTGTGGAGGGACGCACTATGCAGATAATTGCAAATTCAAAGACACTGTCTGCCATGCTTGTAGCAAAAAGGGACACTTAGCTAAAAAGTGCAGAAGTTCAAAGGGTAAGATTAAGCCTGGGCAGGGGAAAGCTCAACAGGGTCAGGCAGCCACACACCATCTGGAAGAAGCAGATGAAGAGGCAGCATGTGCCTACAACATGTTTGCAGTGGAAACAGATGAAGAACCACCTGAACCATATTATGTCACAGTCACTGTCAGGGGAAAGGATATTAAGTTTGAGATTGATTCAGGGGCTACTGCATCAGTCATTAGTGAGGAGATCTACAGGAGGACATGGGGGTCCAACCTGCCTCCCATTAGACTGTCAAAGCTCAAACTCAGGACCTATACGGGGCAGCCCATACCTCATTTAGGGGTGTTATATGTGGACATTTCAGCCGGGGGTCAGAAGGCTGAAGCCAGGCTAGTGATAGCTAAGGGCGGGGGGCCCAGTCTTTTGGGTTGTGATTGGCTTCGCAAAACCTGGCTCAACTGGCATGAAATTAAGTAAGCACACACGACGGAGGACATTCTGCAGCGGTACAGTGACGTTTTTCAGGACGAGCTGGGAACACTGAAGGGTGTGACAGTGAAACTCCACGTCGACCCTGAGGCTACACCACGTTTTTTTAAGCCCAGGTGCCCTATGCCATGAAAGGCAAAGTCGAAGAGGAGCTGGAACATTTACGGAGGCTGGGTATCATTGAGCCTATCCAGTTTTCAAGGTGGGCAGCTCCCATTGTTCCAGTTTTGAAGGCAGACGAAACAGTGAGGATATATGGGAATTATAAGCTTACGGTGAATCAGGTCTCTAGGCTGGAGGAGTACCCATTGCCACGGGTGGATGACCTGTTTGTGACCCTGTCAGGGGGTACGCTGTTCACAAAGCTGGACATGAGCCACACCTACCAACAGCTGCTGCGCATTGAGGATTCAAAGGAGTACGTCACAATTAATACGCACAAGGGATTATTCAAGTACAATCGCCTGGTGTTTGGAGTGGCGTTCAGCCCTGCCATTTTCCAAAGGACAATGGACACTTTGCTGCAGGGGATTCCGCACGTAGCAATGTACCTTGATGATATTTTGATCACGGGGGCTACGGAGATGGAGCATCAGGCTAATTTAGAACGGGTGCTGAAGAGGCTCTCAGACACAGGGCTGCGGTTGAAACACAGAAAATATGTGTTCCTGGCATCAAGTGTGACTTACCTGGGACACAAGATCACAGCTGAGGGGCTTTGCCCTGTGGAGGACAAAGTGAGAGCTATTAAGGAGGCTCCAAGCCCTAAGACCGTCACGGAACTCAGATCATTGTTGGGCATGGTGAATTATTATGGCAAGTTTCTTCCTGACCTCTCAAGGGTTTTGACCTCACTGTATAAGCTGCTTCACAATGACACTAAGTGGCAGTGGGGTGAAGAGCAGGAGAAAGCTTTCAAGGAAGTGAAAGAGCTCCTCCACTCAGCGAAGCCGCTTGTTCACTATGACCCAGACAAGGAGATCACCCTTGTATGCGATGCCTCGCCCTATAGAGTCGGGGCAGTTCTCTCACATGTAATGGAGGACCGTTCAGAGAAGCCTTTTGGTTTTGCTTCTCGTACCCTGACAGCTGCTGAGAAGGGATATTCACAGCTAGACAAAGAAGGTCTGGTCATTGTTTTTGTGGTCAAATGCTTTCATCAGTACCTTTATGGACGCGTATTTACAATTTATACGGACCATAAACCACTGATGAGCCTGTTCAGTGAGACTAGATGCATCCCCCCGCTAGGCTCAGCCAGGATACAGCGTTGGGCTCTTACATTGTCAGCCTATCGGTACACTATAGTGTACAGAGTGGGTGAGGATAATACAAATACTGATGCACTGAGTCGACTACCTTTACCTGAGACACCTGTTACTACATATGTGCCTCCAGAGACTGTGTTTTCATTGGAGAGGCTGTCAGAGACACCTGTAAAGGTGACCCAGATCAGACAGAGAGGGACCCGGTCCTGTCCCAGGTCAAGACTTCTCTTTTACAAGTATGGCCCAGAGTCATGGAAGGAGAGGAACTGAGGCCTTATGTCAAATGCAAGACAGAACTCAGTCTGCAGGATGACTGCATTTTCTGGGGGGCGAGGGTCATCGTGTCTCCACCTGGTCATTCACAGATTGTGGAGGAAATTCATGAGACTCACCCAGGAGTGTCTCGAATGAAAAGCCTTGCAAGATCCTACGTTTGGTGGCCAAGAATGGATCAGGATCTGGAGAACAAGGTAAGATCACGCACGCAATGTCAGACTAATCAGAATATGCCGCCACCAGCTCCTTTGCATCCATGGGAGTGGCCAGACCACCCCTGGTCTAGGCTACATTTGGACTTTGCCAGCCCCTTTATGGGGCAGATGTTTCTTGTCATGGTAGATGCGCATTCTAAATGGATCGAAGCTCACATCATGAGCAACATCACAGCCCCCTCAACCATAGACAAACTCAGGCAAGTGTTTGCAGTCCACAGGTTGCCTGACACTCTGGTCACTGATAATGGCCCGACGTTCACCAGTGAGCTGTTCAGCGAGTTCATGCAGCAGAAAGGCATTCATCACATTCAGACGGCCCCTTTCCACCCAGCCTCCAATGGTTTGGCTGAGCGGGCTGTTCGGCTGTTCAGACAGTGAAGGAAGGCTTGAAGCGGATGACAGGGGACTCCCTTAGCATGCGGCTTTCACGTTTCCTGTTTAAATACCGCCTCACGCCACAGACTACAACTGCCCACACTCCAGCAGAGATGCTGATGGGGCATAGGCCCAGGTCAAGATTGGACCTGCTGCGCCCGGACGTGAAGACAGAAGTGGAGAGAAAGCAGGAAAAGCAGAAGGAGGGACATGATCAACATGCGCGAGAGAGGCAGTTAAAACCGGATGACAATGTCTATATGAGGAACAATCAGCAATGGCTACCTGGGGTTATTCTTAAGCAGAGTGGTCCCGTCTCCTATGTTGTTAAACTGACTGATGGGCGTGTTTTCCAGACATCAGGACCATGTGCGCCTGCGTCATGATACCGGCTCAGAGGCAGGCAGTTCCATGGAGTTTCCATTTGTGAGACAGACTACGGTGGAAGCATGTCCACCAGTGACTTTGCCAGAGGGCGAGATGCTGGCAGAGGGGTCGGGGTCCCCTGAAGAGGATGGATATTCTTACACAGACACACAGACCCCTCTCATGCCCCCAAAACCAGGCCCACCCAAAACACCCTCACCAGTGGTGCCTGCTGGGTCACCGGGTGTAGAGCGCAGATGACAGCGCACTCGTAAACCTCCTGACAGATTGAATCTTTGATGGGACAGTTTTTTTTGTTGTTATTAGATTGACTGTTGAATCTGTCATGTTTTCCAGATGTTTTGTATTGGTAAACTGTTGCTGAGACACTAGTATAAGTTTTCAGGGGTACGCAAGTTAATAACACCACTGTTTTTATTTCCTAGTTTTGTAATATTTGGGGAATGTTGGATTTTAAAGGGGGAGAAGTGTTGTAATGTGAGCATTATTAAAAGTAAGTTAATACTAATTAGGATGATGGGGGGCGGGGGTTTACTTCCGGTGTGCTCTGTATATAGTGTTCCTGCCTTGCTGTACGGGTTGTAAAAGCCTCTGTATAAACATAACGGTATTGACATTCGAGATAAAGTTGTTTCTTTGGGCATGAAGTTGTCAAGTGTGCCTTTTCCAAAGTAGAAGTTACCACACTCATGGCTTCACTCTCCAAGAGGCTGATGTTGTGTCTATGATGGTGTCCGTGGGTTCAGGAGCACTGGAGGTTTTCAGGGCAGGAAACACTCAAAATTCAAAATAAAATTTATCACGGTACATTCACGTCACCACACAAAACCCTGAGATTCTTTTTCTTAACAAATCTATAGAACAGTAACTGTAAACAGGATCTCTAAACTGTAAACATCAGGAACTGTAAACCATCAACAAAACGTGCCAATGCAGATAATAAACAAATAGCAATAGTACAAGAGTTCCATTTAATATCAGAGAAATGTATGCAATATACCTCCTGAAATTCTTTCTCTTTACAGACATCGACAAAAACAGAAGAGTGCCCTAAAGAATGAGAGACAGTTAAAACATTAGAACCCCAAAACCCCCACTCCCCTTCCATGCACAAGCAGCAGCAAAGCAACAACCCTTCCTCACCCCCCACCCACTTAAAAGCATCAACACACTCCACCTGCTAAGCAAGCAATAGCCCCCATTAAAGACCACGATCAACAGTACAACAAAAACTAATCATTCACCTGACAATTGGACATACCACAGGCTCTCTCTGTTCCTACTAAAGGGAAGAAGAGCTGTCTCCTTTCACAATGAGAGGAGAGATATAACAAAACAGCTCGCCGATTTATGGTGCTAAAAGTCTGTTGTGCCGCTTCCCCCCCCCCACCGAGATCTGTGACCTGTGAATTAACAACAATTTCTCACTCACCAACGAGAGAGAGAGAACAACTCGCCGATTACAGAGCCTCCGACAACTGATCCGCTGTTTCCGATGTTCCTTTCTCTCAGTCGGCAGCACCGGCTTAGAATCAGCCCATCCACAGGGCCACAAAACCTCAGCACCCCGAAGGTGTGCTCACCTTCTAGGCTGCGTCCTTGGGATATCGAAAAGCGGCTTGCTGTGAGCTCCCATGAGCAGGTTCCACCCCTGCAAAGAACCGAAGTCTGAATGTAACTCCAGGTCAGGGTCCTCAGCAGATCCCCATCCACCCTGAAAAGGAAAAGAAGAGACATCAAAGGTAGAAATTAAACTGTTTTCGTAGATGAACATGAAGAAGTCGCAATTTAGTGCGAACAATAAATAACAAGCATGAAATAACAAGACAAAAGAGTCCTTAAATGAGTGTAGTTTGTTCTTGAACCTGGTTGTGCGAGTCCTGAGGCTCTTGATGGCAGCAGAGAGAAAAGAGCATGGCCTGGGTGGCGAGGGTCTTTGATGATGGATGCTTCTTTTCTATGGCAAAATTTCATGTAGATGTGCTCAACGGTTGGGAGGATTTTGCTCGTGATATACTGGGCCAAATCCACTACCTCAAGGGTGTTGGTGTTCCCATACCGGGCCATAGTGCAGCCAGTCAACACAGTCTCCAGCACACATCTATAGAATCTTGCCAAGGACTTTGATGACATGCCAAATCGCTACAGACTCTTGAGGAAGTAGACGCGCTGTCGTACTTTCTTTGCAATAGTACTTATGTGATGGGTCCAGGAAAGCTCCTCTGAGATAGTGACACCCAGGAATTTAAAGTTGCTGACAATCTTCTTCTCTGATCCTCTGGTGATTACTGGCTCATGGACCTCAGCATCAGGCAGCGTCAATGAAAAAAAGATCAGACAATGATCAAGACTAGAATCCTTCAGTGAACATCCCTTGGTAGGGAAACTCATAGCTCAGCTGCTGTATGCTTGAAGCATAATGCTATTACTTTTGCACTGATGCACACCCATGCATTGACACAATAGAACCGAAGCCTTCATTTCTACAAGATATTAGTTTCCTTGGCAGCTGTTTCAGTTCCATTGTAATCAAAGGGAGTCACCCATCTCTCCCCTTAACATTGTTTATTGAAAATATATTCTTCAGAATTGGCAAAAGACTGCTTGTATTATGATGTTAATGTCAAATTTCAGGGGCCACTTCCTTCTGATGTTAAACTGGAAATATTTCTTTCCTCCTTGAAAAGAATGGAATGTGCAAAATGTACACACTGATAAAAAAAGAATTAGCAGAGTCCTCATTATTTTAAAACCACACCTTGTTTTATACTAATAAAGTTGAACAGGGTGTGCTTTTTAAATAATGAGGCACTTAAAACATTCTGTACTCACTGCAAGTCCAAATGGTCACCCCTAAAATAGGGGAAAACAAATTCAGAGCTTTTTAAAGTGTGCAAAACCCTTCTGCTCAGTTTGCCAGTGTAATTCAAACAGGTATCCTGACACCTTTAGTCTCTGTCCCACTCACACTAATGTCCCTGTCTTTGGCCCCTTACTCTCTTCCACTAAAGCTTCTACATAATGCTTAAGTGCCTCAGCTCCTTTTAGAAGCATTTGAACTGGTAGGCTACTGTTTCTGTGTTGTATCTCTCTATGAATTTAAGACACTTGCTTTATAAGCTTTATAACCTTCTGAATTCTATATCAAGTTTAACCAGTTCCATCTCTGGTAACCTCCTGCTTTGCCAGTTATTTCTCTTAGAGACACATAAATTGGTTCTTCACTTGTGGATGGTAAACACTGCAGTCATGATACTGGCAGGAAACTTTCAGGACTAGGTATGTGCTAGTCAGCTAGGATCTTGAGTGGTGTTCAGTACTGAGGTTCTTAAATGATGTTGGAATTACTGTTGAAGGCAAGCAGAGAGCATTACATCACATCCCAAAATTGTGCCTTGTGAATAGGTTAGGCCACGGATGATTTTAAATCTATCGTTAGTTTCAATAAAGTGCACAAATAGTAATGTACCACACTTGTCCATAAGTTTCAGAGAACTTTAGTCATTTTATGAGAACTTGGGAATACAGTCATGAAACAAAAACCTGGAAATATTCACCAAGTCAAACTGCATCTGTGGAAACTAAAATAGTGTTAACAATTCAGGCTGATGATTGTTCATTGGAATATTTCTGATACCTACACTAGTTTAATCTTTGGAGAAAAGCAGCTAGTTCTGGAAAGGGATATCTCCAGGAATACTCATTTCTTCTTAGTTTGTATGAAAAATATAGAAAAAGGACAAAGTTAAAAGTGTCATTTGTGAAGCAGCAACTTTGTAGACCAAGAGTGAAATTGCAGTTACAAAATAAGTAATAAGTTACCGTGATTTGGAAATAAAGTTGGTAAATGAAGGAAAACAAAAAAATATTAATTTTTGAAGTTACAGATCTGAACTAAATTCTTAAATCTTACAAATCCAAATGTGTTATAAATTGTTCCTTTCAAAATTCAAAGCTTGCGTCATTCACAATCTCAGGACATCCCGAATCATGATCATGGCTTTAATATTGAAATCACACCAGACAATTCATCCAGTCCTGCTGAAGGGTCCTGGCCCAAAATGTCAACTGGTTACTCTTTTTCATAAATGCTGCCTGGCCTGCTGGGTTCCTCCAGCATTTTGTGTGTGTCACCCGAGGAAATGCTGTACAGTAGCAACGTGATAATGATGAGATAATCTTTTTCAGGAATGTTGAGTGAGTGATAAATATTGGCCAAAACACAGTAGCCATCTCACTGTTCTTCTTCAGAGTAGCCCAACCAGCCACCATCAGCTGTAGTCTTTAAATATATCCTGCGTATATTTCAGCATAACTGCATGCGCCGGATGCCAAGACAACGTCACAAAAATCACTTAAAGTGAATTTTTAAGTCATATTTCTGAAACTTAATGCAAGGATGATTACCGTGTCATTTCAAGATTGCTCTTTGCATTGGGGAAATCTGGGCCCTGCCTTTGACTCGCAGAATAAATGTTCATGTGCCATTGTATGCAATAATATAATGATGGTATCAATAATATTCTAATGGGTGGTATTTGAAGAACCGAGTAACAAGGTGTAGATAAATCTGGTTTGGCTACTTGCATGATAGTTGTGATCATTTCCGTTACAGATGACATAACTGATGTATTTATTGGAAGGGCATTTGCATCTGGATTCTCATCTTCCTTCTACACTTGCTACTATTGATGCTTTCTGGCTTGCCTTTATAAAACCTCTTTTCACAAGAAAAGTTATAGAGCACCCACTATTCCACAAGCCAGGCAAAATAAGTATTTTATTGTAATGACCTATTAATCCCAGAAATGGACAGCAATGATATGTTCAATAGATCTGACAGCATTATTGGTACTACTATGGTAAGCATATACACTTGTCCATCTGGTCAACTATATAATCTCAGTGTGGTGGTGAATCTGAGTGATGCTGTGCTCGCCAGTGAAAGCTTAGGTCCTTGCTGTTAATGCACTGGTATACAGTTCAGATTCAGAATAAGAATCAAGTTTAATACCACTGGCATTACATTGTTTTGCAGCAGCAGTACATTGCAACACATAATAATCTTTAAAATCTTATAATTAGAAGTGTATTTTTTAAAAATTAAACTAAATACATAGCGCAAAAAAGAGAGCAAAAAAAATTCCCACCTTTCCCATACAAGTTGCTTGCTGATTGTATCCGGTGCTCTCAGTACGGTCTCATCTACATCAGAGAGACCCAACACAGATTGGGAGACCATTTCATTAAGAACCTTCACAAAAGAAAGGATCTTCCGGTGGTTACCTATCTCAACTTGACTTTCCATTCTGATGTGTCTGTTCATGGCCTCCTCTACTGCCATGATAAGGACAAACTCAGATTGCAGCAGCAATGCCTCATATTCCATCTGGGTAGCCTCCAACCTGATGGCATGAATATTAATTCTGCAACTTCCAGTAATTGCTTCCCCCTCCTTCGTTTTCTCTTTTTTCTTTCATTCCCCATTTTGGTTATCCTCTCACCCCTTCTCACTAGCCCTTCACCTCCTCCTGGCTCTCCTCCTCCCTTCCCTTTCTTCCATGGTCCTCTGCCCTCTCCTATTAGATCATTTCTTCTTCTGACCCTTACCTCTTCCACGTATCCCTTCCCAGCTTCTTACTTCATTCCTCCTCCTCCAAACTACCCCCTTCTCCCTCACCTTGTCTCACCTATCATCTGCCAGCTTGTACTCCTTCCCCTCCCCGCACCTGCTTAGTCATGCTTCTGCCCCCTTCCTTTCTAGTCCTGATAAAGGGTCTCCACCCAAAACATTAGCTGTTTATTCCCTTCAATGCTGCCTGTCCTAATGTAGGCGTTGCTCACAATTTAAGCTTGCAGGTACAGGCAATAAAATAAACTCACAATCTAAATGAAATCCCATGTGGCTCATTCTGAAACAACTGATTTATGCCCAATTCCATGTGCAACTGATCTTTAAAAAGCATTTTATGCAAATTTCTGTACTGCATGTGATTGCAGTACACAGGAAAAAAACATACTTTTTTTAGAACAATATTTAGTTTGATTCATCTGGTAAATGAATGCTCCTCAATTATTATCCATCAAAGTAAAATGTGCCTACTTCCCCAGTAATGTTGAGACTGTCACATTTGAGAACATGGAATTAAAATGGTGGTTTTCATCCAGCTCGCGATCATGGTTGCGGAGTACTTCGCTAATTTGTTTGTGTCCCTTAATTGTCTTTCCAGATGTATCAACTCCTGCTTCTCCTGCAGCCGAGTGGATTGAAGACTTTTTGCTATTCATTGATCATCGTTAAATAGAGAAGACAGTTAAGAGTCCATCTCTCATTGGTGGCTTCTGGACCCATATATAGGCCTGAACAGCAGAGATTTGTGAAAGAAGAATACTAGTGAACCAGATAGGTTTTTAAAACAGTCTGGTAGTTTCATAGTTACACTTTTTGAGATCTTAATTCCAGATTTATTTAATTACATCAATCTAAATTCACAGCTGTCATGCCAACACTCAAATTCAATGATCCAGAAAGCAAGTCACAGCAATTCTGGCTGCTAGTGCAGTAATATAATGACCGGCTACCATTCAGACTGAAGCAGGGATGTACAGGTAGCCAGGGTTCACGCTGACTACTGAGCCACAGCCCAATGGCAAAGTCCAGTCTCATGTCCACCCACCTCACTGCAGCCTTTTTGGATTGTGATCCTGAGTAATTCCGGTTCCCTAACTCAGATGGGCTTTGACTGTTTCCTGCACTTATTCCCATGGTACATGATGGACATCAATCTTTGGACCATTCTTGCTGGCATGATTCAGCTGAAAATTTAATAAACTTAACTGTATCATCACATTTGCTTGTCAAGTAACCACTTGTCCCAGCTTCACAATGGTACCATTGCAAAGCCTAAAAACTCAGAAGTTCAAATTTTAAAGTACAAATGATCTAAGTATATATACTACATACATCCTTGAAATTTGTCTTCTTACAGGCAGCCACAAAACAGAGGAACCCAATAGAACTCATTATAAAAGACTGTCAAACACCCAATGTGCAAAAAAAAGAACAAATCATGCAAAGCAATGAAAAGTAAAAAAAAACACTCAGAACCAACGTTCACAAAAGTAAGTTCACAGCCACAAAGCCAGTTCATTGCTGTAGCTGGTCCAGGGCCCTGTTAGTTTTAGGCCACAGCCTCAGTTCAGCTGACAGACGAGTAAATCTAGTGGAGCAGTGTGCCCCCAGTGGGCCTCCAGCCCCGACACCCCCAACCTTTTCAATCTTGCACTGCCCTTAAATCAGTCAGACGTCAGCTCCTTTCTCACTCTCAGGCCCAGGCGCTGCCACTTCAATTTGACCCCAAGTCCAGTTGAGCAATGACCAAACATCAGCTCGTTCTTTCCATCAGGTCTGGGCCCCTCTGCCTCGATCTGGCCTGTACCCACCATGCCACCACACTGCACCTTCAAGACTCCGGTTCACCGAATCTCCCAGAACACGACAAAAACGCCAGGTCATGCAGACGATTCAAAAACTCGGCTCTGAAAGGGAAGTTACAGGCTCTTGATTGTAGTAATCACTATCAATAAAAAGTGTGGTTAATCGAGTAGTTAGTAAAATGTCACTGTGTCTCTCCAGCGCCATCTTAAACCAGAAAAGCCAAAAATTCTGAAAGAGAATACGTTTGTACTTAAGCCAAAGAAAATATTAAGTAAATGTGCAAGCTAAGCTTTATTGGGCATCCTGAATTTCGAGCAATCTTACAATGAGCACAAATCAAAATTAGACAGATTGGAAGAATGGGCAAAAATGTGGCAGATGGAATACAGTGTTGGGAAGTGTATGATAATGCAGTTTGGTAAAAGGATCAATAGTGTGGACTATTATCTAAATGGGGAGAAGGTTCAAACATCAGAGGTGCAGAGGGACTAGGGAGTCCTCATGCAAGACTCCCAGAAGGTTAATTTACATGTTGAGCCTGTGGTAAAGAAGGCAAATACAATGTTGGCATTTGTTTCAAGGGGAATAAAATATAAAAGCAAGGAGGTAATGCTGAGGCTTTATAAGACACTGGTCAGGCTGCACTTGGAGTATTGTCAACAGTTTTGGGCCCCATATCTCAGAAAGGATGTGTTGCCAAGAGGAGGTTCACAAGGATGACTCCGGGAATGAAGGGGTTAACATATGAGGAGCATTTAGCAGCTTTGGGCCTGTACTCACTGGAATTTAGAAGAACGTGGGGGGGGATCTCATTGAAACCAACTGAAAGTTGAAAGGACTAGATAGGGTGGATGTGGAGAGGATGTTTCCTATGGTGGGGGTATCCAGAACCAGACAGCACAGCCTCAAAATTGAGGGGCGACCTTTTAGAAAAGAGGTAAGGTGGGTTTTTTTTTTAAGCCAGAAAGTAGTGAATCTGTGTATTGCTCTGCCACAGACTGCAGTGGAGGCCAGGTTCGTGGGCATTTTTAAGGCGGAAGTTGATAGTTTCCTGATCAGTCAGGACATCAAGGGATATGGCGAGAGGCCAGGTGTATGGAGTTGAGTGGGATCCAGGATCAGCCGTGATGGAATGGTGGAGCAGACTCAATGGGGTGAGTGGCCTATTTTTGTTCCTATGTCTTATGGTCTAATTTAAATTACACATTTTATTTTTCTTCCAGGTCCCTGAAAAGGCTACTCTCATCTAAAATGTTACATGATGCAAAGACAATGGAGAAGCCTGGTTGATTGACTGAAGCCCTTTCGCAAGCCTTTTCAAAACACCTGAATATGACTGATGCAGCTCTCAAAAGGCCAGCCTTACAATACAATACAAATGACCGTATGTATGCTGCCTCACACACATACAACGGGCAGAAGCAGTAATGCCATTGAAAAGTAAAGAACCAAAGAAAAACACACACAGCAAAATACAATGGACACATCTCTTAATTCAACCAACTGTCTCAATTCCTTATGCGTTACTGGCAATGATCCAATCTCATAAATAAATACAATTGTTATTTAACAGTGTTGGTTTGGGACTTTTCTGGGAGTCCATGACCTATGCTAAGTCATAAAATGGTAAGCCAACATTATTATTGCCAGCGTATAGTTTACGTTGATTTGAGTCCACACTTTCCTGTACATATGTCCCTTTAGCCCCACTGTGTGGACAGCTTGTTACACTGAGGGAAAGAAAGATTTCTATTGCTGGCATCTCTCTTTATTTACAGTGGCTTTAATCACCTCTCCGCTAAAGATAATTTTAAATACATTACCTTGTTGAAATATTATTTCAATATGTGCTTTTTTTTTGGTTGTGTGTTCTTTACTTATTGACAGGCATTTAAAGCAGTGCCCAGGGAGTTATATTTAGAAAAGGGCTTGGAATGGACTTACTTATAAGAGAAAATGCTAACTCCAAGTACTGACTAAAGATTGCTTTAAATAGGGTTAAATGGTTAAAACTGAGAGCCATAAACAACAAACGTTGCAGTGGTAGGACAACAAAAGTGTTGCCATGGAGACTGGAAAGCCTTCAGAAACTTTCAGCTTTCACAGGCTATGAAAACCCCTGAAGCAAGCCTAAATACTAGCCAAAACATCATTATCCAGGCTTGCTGTAGCCAAGTTTTCAAACTGTATGCAGACTATGCCAGAAAAGTTTGGGTGTGACTAAAACAACTGTAGAAAACATGTCAATGCCTTTGGGGCTGCATTTGTATAAACAGAGCGCAGAGACATGCATATGCAGTCATTCTTTGCAGCTGATGTTTCAACAGGTTTTGGATACCTTGGCCACATTTTCTCATGAGGCCTGAGTGGGAATGGGTTTTTATTCATTAACCTATCCCATCCCAAGATCTTTCCCTTCCAGATTAGGTTGGATGTCCTTCTCACATTGGATGAAAACCTGGAAATAAAATCTGTGCAACACACATCAAAGTTGCTGGGGAACGCAGCAGGCCAGGCAGCATCTCTAGGAAGAGGTACAGTTGATGTTTCAGGCCAAGACTTTCCTGGAAAACGTAGTTGGCTACATTGCATTTACAGCAAGATGTGCCATTCTAGTCCATGACAACGTTTATACTTCACAGGAGCCTTCTCCACCTCTAATTCCATTAAGATACCCCCTTATTCCTTTCTGCTTAGGTATTTACAGCTTCCCCTTCAATATATTCAGTTGGCCCCAGACACATGGGTTCAACATTCAAACATGCTTTGCACGAAAAACTTGCTCATTTATAAACAAATTTTAAAACAGCTTTCAAAACAGTCCAACACACTTTATGTAAAACAACTTCTGAACTATAATCACCTTTGTAATGTGGGAAATGTGATAGCCAGTTTACTCACAGCAAACTCAGAGAAGAACATATGCCCCAGCAAATTTTGAGAGTTGTCATATTATCTAGGGAGAATCCCCGCTCTCCATTGAAATTATGACCTCTAAGTCCTTCTGTGGAATTCCTGCTTCTGCAACACTACCTGCCCTTCAACCTATCTTTGTATCATCAGTAAACTTGGCCACAAAGTCATTAATTCCATCATCCAAATTATTGAAATGTGAGAAGAAATGATCCCAATACCAATCCCAGCAAAACACCACTCGTCACTGACATCCAACCAGAAAAGGCCCCCTTTATTCTCACACTTTACCTCCTGCCAGTCAGCCAATCTTCCATCCATGTTTTTCTGTAATACCATGGGCTCTTATCTTGTTAAGCAGCCTATGTGCCCCAACTTGTCAAAGGCCTTCTGGAAATCCAAGTAAACAACATCCACTGACTCTCCTTTGTCTATCATGCCTGGTATTTCCTCAAAGAATTCCAACAGGTTTGTCAGGAAAGATTTCCCCTTAAGGAAACCATTCTGACTTTGGCCTACTTTACCATGTGCTTCCAAGTACCCTGAATACTTATCCTTAATAATGGACTCCAACATCTTCCCAACCACCAAAGTCAGGCTAACTGGCCTATAATATCCTTTCTTCTGCTTCCCTCCCTTCTCAAAGAGCGGAGCGATATTTGCAATTTTCCAGCACTCTGGAACCATTCCAGAATCTAGTGATTCTTGCAATATCATTATTAATGCCTCCAAGATGTCTTCAGCTATTTCTTTCAGAACCCTGGGGTTTAATCTATCTGGTCCAGGTGACTTATCTACCTTCAAACCTTTCAGTTTCCCAAGCACTTTCTCCTTCAGAATAGCAACGACACTCACTTCTGCTTCCGCCCCCCAATACTCTCGAACTTCTGGCATGGTGCCAGTACCTTCCACAGTGAAGACTGACACAAAATACTTAAATACTCTGTCCGTCATGTATGGGACAACTTTTTTTTTAAAACACAGAATGGTTGGTGCGTGGAATGGTGATGAAGAAAAATATGTTAGAGGCCTTCAGGAGATTCTTAGATTGACATATATGAAATGGAAGGATACAGTGGTATGCGAAAGTTCGGGCACGTTGGTCAAAATTTCTGTTACTGTGAATAGCTAAGCGAGTAAAAGATTATCTGATTTCCAAAAGGCATAAAGGGAAAGATAACACAGTTCTTTAATATTTTAAGCAAGATTACTTTTTTTATTTCCATCTTTTACAGTTTCAAAATAACAAAAAAGGAAAAGGGCCCGAAGCAAAAGTTGGGGCACCCTGCATGGCAGTACTTAGTAACACCCTCTTTGGCAAGTATCACAGCTTGTAAACACTTTCTGTAGCCAGCTAAGAGTCTTTCAATCCTTGTTTGGGAGATTTTCACCCATTCTTCCTTGCAAAAGGTTTCTAGTTCTGTGAGATTCTTGGGCCATCTTGCAAGCATTGCTCTTTTGAGGTCTATCCACAGACTTTCGATGATGTTTAGGTCAGGGGACTGTGAGGGCCGTGGCAAAACCTTCAGCTTGCACCTCTTGAGGTAGTCCATTGTGGATTTTGAGGTGTGTTTAGGTTCATTATCCTGCTGTAGAAGCAATCCTCTTTTCAACTTCAGCTTTTTTACAGTTGGTGTGATGTTTGCTTCCAGAATTCAGATTAGATTATGAGGACACTCAGTCCTCGTTTATTGTCATTTAGAAAGGCATGCTGGTATTTAAATGAATTCATTCTTCCCTCTACCAGTGAAATGTTCCCCGTGCAACACAAA
The DNA here is from genome assembly GCF_030028105.1 of Mobula birostris. NCBI lineage: Eukaryota > Metazoa > Chordata > Chondrichthyes > Myliobatiformes > Myliobatidae > Mobula > Mobula birostris. Next base: position 70,968,984 of record NC_092377.1, on the reverse strand, counting down.
CCCAAAGCATGATCGATCCACCCCCATGCTTAACAGTTGGAGAGGTGTTCTTTTCATGAAATTCTGCACCCTTTTTTCTCCAAACATACCTTTGCTCATTGTGGCCAAAAAGTTCTATTTTAACTTCATCAGTCCACAGGATTTGTTTCCAAAATGCATCAGGCTTGTTTAGATGTTCCTTTGCAGACTTCTGATGCTGAATTTTGTGGTGAGGACGCAGGAAGGGTTTTCTTCTGATGACTCTTCCATGAGGGTCATATTTGTGCAGGTGTCGCTGCACAGTAGAACAGTGCACCACCACTCCAGAGTCTGCTAAATCTTCCTGAAGGTCTTTTGCAGTCAAACAGGGGTTTTGATTTGCCTTTCTAGCAATCCTATGAGCAGTTCTCTCGTAAAGTTTTCTTTGTCTTCCAGACCTCAACTTGACCTCCACCATTCCTGTTAACTGCCATTTCTTAATTACATTATGAGTTGAGGAAATGGCTACCTGAAAACACTTTGCTATCTTCTTATAGCCTTCTCCTGCTTTGTGGGCATCACTTATTTTAATTGTCAGAGTGCTAGGCAGCTGCTTAGAGGAGCCCATGGCTGCTGATTGTTGGGACAAGGTTTGAGGACTCAGGGTATTTACAAATCTTTAAAATTTGCATCACCTGGCCTTTCCTGATGATGACTGTGAACAAGCCATAGCCCTAACAAGCTCATTAAGGTCTGAGACCTTGGTAAAAGTTATCTGAGAGCTCAAATCTCTTGGGGTGCCCAAACTTTTGCATGGTGCTCCTTTCCTTTTTTCACTCTAAAATTGTACAAAACAAAAATAATACACTAATCTTGCTTAAAATGTTAAAAAGCATGTTTCATCTTTAACTTTATGACTTTTGGAGATCAGTTCATCTTCTACTCACTTAACTATTCACAGTAACAGAAATTTTGATCGGGGTGCCCAAACTTTTGCATGCCACTGTATAGACATTATGTAGGCTGAAGGGATTAGTTTAATTTGGGATTGAATTACTAATTTAGGCAGTTCAGCACAACACTGTTGGCTGAAAGGCCTGTTTCTGTTCTGCACTGTTCTAGCTGCAAGAGTTCCAGTGAGAGCACCATCACCAGAAGGACTACCGTGCTTCAAGAAGGTGGTTCATGACTACCTTCACAAAGGCAATTAGAAATTGGCGAGAAACGTTGGTTGTGCTGATGGTATCAAGATCCCAATGAACAAATAAGTGATGCCCTCTCTGCTGAAAGTTAAGGTTAGACTTGGCAGAATCATTTGAGAGCACAACAACCACAAGAATTAAATCAAATGGGTTTTGACCAGCAAATCACTGATTCAGTTACACTGCATGCAATGCGAACGCTGTCTGTGCTTGTGTTGTGCTGTTCTAATCCCTCCGTAAACTCATTAAACTCTGCATTGTAGTATATCGGTCGTTCTTACCTTTTCAATTATGCTGCCGTTTTAAAACTGTTCCTTATTACATTTGGTTAGATGTGTAAAGAGCACTTGATGTTTCACCACGTTGGGTGGCACGTTAGTGTAACACTTTACAATGTCAGCGACCCAGGTTCAGTTCCCACTGAAGCCTGTAAGGAGTTTGCACATTAGCCCCGTGACTGTGTGCCTTTCTTCTGGGTGCTCGTTTCCTCCAAAGAGGTACGGTTTGGTTAGAATGTTGGATGTTGTCACAGTAAGCATGGCAGCTCTTGCAGGCTGCCCAGCGGAATCCTCTTTGATTTGATTTGATGCAAATGACGCATTTCACTGTACGTTTCAATGTTTATTTGAGAAATAAAGCCAATCTATCTATCTGCCTTTATGTGAGTAGATCTCAGGATTCAGGCTTCAATGTATACAAAACTTACTGTGCAGCGATTTCCTGATCACCCCTAGGCACGAATCTTCCAATGCGAAACCTCTCCACATCCTCCTGTAAACCATTCCTTGAAATTCTCACCAGAGAGCAAAAAAAAAATCTACTTGCTGGACAACTGGGGGGAAAAGTCAGAAACTATAGTTCTAATGAAGAGTCACTGATCTGAATAGTTAACTCTGCAGATACTGGCTAAGTGGTGAGACTCCCTAGTATTCTCTGTCTTTTCTTTTGTAGCAGATCACTGTGCTATCAGTTCTCTGAATACCTCATTCTAGGGTTGGTCTCTATGGCAAGATGGAGAACGGATCTGAGCTTGCAGCTTATTAGTCAATAGCTCTTAGCAAAATGCAGAAAGGAGAAGATTTACCTCTGCACTGGGGAAATTTTTCATAAATAACTGGGGCAAAATATTCCCTAATTTCCTGTTCATCCTGCATTTCCTTTATTTATATAATCAAGCTGCTGGTAGACGTCGTTGATTTCACAAGTAAAAGCAGTGTGCTGTATGGTAGGTATTCATCCCAGGAACACTGTGATACTTTAATGCTTTGGCTGATACTCAAGTACCATGTCATTTCGCTAAATTATCCTCCAGAACATTGCAAAGACCTGTTAAATGACAGACTAAAAAAATGAATGACAGACCTTTCAATAATGCCAGTTGTGGTCTAAAATGCTTTGAGAGTATGTTTTCTATACTCGGCTGATTGGTGCACAGCAAGATCCAACAATGGCCTGACCTTTCTGATGTCCCGATAGTGATTAGTGGGTAAATATCGGCAGACGTTAATAATAATGTCCCATAAAACCTTTATGCCCACCTGAGGGCATTCTCAGTTCAACAGTACATCTAAAGGAGAAAAGGTGGCATTTACATAGCCCCTGCCTGTCGAGCAGAGTCACTGTTGTAGCGAAGGAGAATGAGAAATTCTACAGGACAATTAATGTACCTTCATTTGCACTGCCAAAACAAGGTAGGTGTGAATACATCGTTTTTAACCATTGACCTGGCCAAGCAGGGGCCAGGCAATGTATTACTATGAGATACAATACCTCATGAGAACAAGCATTATTTACCAACATCAAATGAATATCCTTCCCTAGTGGACTGCATTGAGCTCCCTTCACGCGTTTCTTACGTTACATCTCATTTGAGGACATCTGGTATATCACCAAAGATATTCGCAAAATTTCTACAGATGTACTGGGGAGAGCATTCTAACTGGCTGCATCAGTGTCAGTTATGGCAGCGAAGTGGGGGGAGGGGGCACTGCACAGGATCAGAATAAGCTTGTAAACTCAGTCAGCTCCATCATGGGAACAAGCCTCCCCAGCACCCAGGCTATCTTCAAGGAGCAATGCCGTGAAAAGGTGGCATCCATCATTAAGGACCCCCTATCACCCAGGCCAAGCCTTCTTCTCATTGCTACCATCAGGGAGGAGGTACAGGAGCCTGAAGACACACACTCAATGATTCAGGAACAGCTTCTTCCCCTCTGCCATTTGATGTCTGAATGGACATCAAACCCATGAACACTACCTCACTACATTCTTTCTCTTTTTAGACTACTTACTTAATTTGACTTTATATATATATATATATATATATATATATATATATATACACTTTGTACTGTAGTTTACAGTTGTTATTATGTATTGCAATGTACAGCTGCTGCATAACAACACATTTCATGAGATATGCCAGTGATCCTCAACCTGATTCTGATCTTGGTTCCAATTCAGTGTCAACTTTGTCTGTAGCTATGGTTAAGACGCAGTGGTTTTTCTTATGTCAGCACCATTGGTTAGGAATTAACCATTATGATGTTTTCTTCCTTTCCTTCTAGTTTGCTCTTGACCTCTGACATTGCACACATTAATGAAAACTAGATACACTCTTGTCTCAGCTTTGTGCTGTGTGCCTCCTGCATTGCATTTTTCTGCTAAAGTCTCCCGAGAGGAAACTAAAGATTAATTTTGTCTGGGCTGGAAATTCAACACCATCTCCTTCAGTCAATTTTATTTACTGCTGCGGAATGTCTCAATGTAGAAAAGAAGATGGTGGGGTGAGGGGGTTGGTGGGAACTGAGAGCTAACCTTTGCATCTCTTTCTGGCTCAAACCTGAACGCTATTAAATGATAGGGGCCCAAGGCTAAACATGTTAGCTGATAGTAGCCAAGCTAAACTTTCACCTTAACTATAGGATTAGCAATAGAATTTGAGAAAGCTTGTTATGAAAACAATGCTAATATGTTAACTTTAAGCCTCGTTCTCCAGCATAAATCTGTATTTTGATTTTCATGGAAAAAACTCCTGAATTCCAGTGGAGAGAAAAGCATGAGACACATATAGAGAATGTTTTCTGAGGCTCCCAATCCCATCAATTCTTGATTCCTGAGAGGAGACATAAATATCCTACTTAAAAAGTATATTTGTTCCCCTGTTGTTTCAATCTTCAGTTTATTTCTGGCTACACAGAGTAGAGAACTGGATTAATAGATATGGAACTTTGAATGGCATAACTGGAGCAAATCAGATGAAAGGCTCCTTTACACTCCTCGAAAATCTGCCAAAACTGGGTGAATAAGCAATTATCGTAATGTTGTTTTAACCGTCATGTTTGTTGTGGGATTTCTGCACACAGAGCACTAATGGGAAGAGGCTTGTTCCACAGTACCTGGACTGGAATCCAGATGAAGTTTGCAGCACTTTAATTAAGATTCAAAACCTAACAATAATCTGGGTTTTTAAACAGCTAACTCCAAAATGTGTTTAAACAATTGAATTTTGCATTAATTTCCATTGACATGTGTTTTAAAGATTGTCAAGGTAAGATTTGGGAAGGAGTGATACTCACCAAATGCACTGAGCAGAAGTGACAGAATTTCAGGCACAGCCTCCAGGATTCCAATAAAACTTGAACTATCTATGAGCTTGCACAAATCATAATTATTTTCAAAGCGTATTTCATGTCAGGATTTCAGGATATAGGCTGAAAACACAATTCACAGCCACAAATTATTTTCTTTAACCAAAGATGGACAATTAAATTCTAAACAAACATTTCCAATGGGCAGGATGTCAGCCCGTGTTCTGGATCCCAATACACCAAAACACTAATTGGTTACAGCTTAAAAATCCAAACATAAGCATACCATATATACATAGAATTAGGGATCTAAAATCAAACCAACCACAGGCAATCCAAATCCCACCTGAGACAGGCACTTGTGGTATTTTTTATATTTGCCCTGGAGAGGGTTGGTGGACCATCACACCCGGACATAGTCAACATATTGGATGAGATCCAAATATGAAGCAGGCTCTCCTAGCCCGGGTGAAACCGCTCATGCACTGCCTCTAAATCCAGCTGTCACCCTCTAAAGGCAGTACTTAGGCACACTTGAATCTGGCACCAAGGAGAAAATCTTCCCGTACCTAGACAACATTCACAATCAACTCCTGGACCAGACATCACTGCCTGACCTTGGCACCAAAGTAATCTTGAAACTGAAGCCCGTGAAACACACCTCAAGCCCGAGCACAGTTTGCCACCTACTCCCTTTGCAGGTATCACACCCCAAGACTAGCCTCGAACTGGGACTCCTGAATGAGTTCAGCGCGTAAGCCAGGTCCCCACCTATTTCCCTGTCGCTGACACCAAGTGAAGTTTGACGTTGACACACAATATCTCGTGTCCACTCAGTGACCAAGAGTTAGCAAACACATCCATCTCTTACTGACACCAAATTGACCTGGATTGACCTGGATTAAGTACTGAACCAGAATGGCAAGGCTCAGCCTGACCCAGCTCAATACAGATATACCCAGTCCTGTTAAGCTGAACTCAAGTGCTGGGCTCCAGTTAAACACTTGTGACTGAGGCAAGGACAGTGCCTAATATCTGTCTCTCTGTTCCCAGCATACTAGATCCATTCCATCTGTGCAGAATGGTTCATTTCTTCTGGGTAAAACAAATGTTTACTGCCCCTCTCTTCCTTTGAACTGCTTCAGTCTGGTGGAAAGATTTCGCAAGTCGGATCCTCAGTTTATGGAAAAACGCTCGTTACTCAACATATTATTCCTTTCATCAGAGCTGAACTGCAGACAGATGTGCTGCCAATATTTAAAAAGGCACTAATCCATTGAATCTCATATTGAAGTAAAAAGACATTCTATTTTATTACCGTACTTTAATGTTAAATCAGTCCCTTCCGCTACAGCTGCTTCCTGACCTGCTGGATATTTCCATTGTTGCCTCTTTTTGCTCCTTGAAGGAGAAGAATTCCAGTTTTTCCATTTCCCCCTATAGAACTTCTTCCCTGGTACAATTCTAGTAAAATTAATAAAACACAGCTCCAAAAATCGGAGCAAAAAATAATTTTTTAAAAGTGCTGGAAATACTCAGGTAGCATCAGTGGAGAGAGAGAAAAAGAGTAAACCTCCCTGTTGAGTAATCACTCAGACAGTGTTGGATAGTCATTCTGACAGTAGATCATTAAAACAGAACAGTACAGCACAGGACCAGGCCCTTCAGCTCACAATGATATGCCGAACCAATTCAATTAGTAATCAAATGGCCAACTAAAACAATCCCTTCTGCCGAAACAATGTACACATCCTTCCATTTTCTTCATATTGTCCTGAAACAGTAACACCAGCCCTGTAAACTTCTTCCATGCCCACTCTGGACCTTGATGTGGTGTCCAGCAGAGCCCTAACCTATGATTTATGAAGGCTTAATGTAACTTGCCTCTGCCTCCTTTTATAAAGCCAAGGATCCCCGTGTTTTCTTTTTCCCAAACTTTCTTCTCAACCTGTCACCCCCAGCTTCACTTTCAAAGGCTTGCACATAGAGGTCCCCCTTTATAATTAAGTAATTTAGTTCATTTGACTCTCCTTTTTTTCTAGGAAAATGTACTGTGAATGAAGTCTTTCTGCAACTACTTCTCTATGCCCTCATGACATCTGTTACTATCATTCTCTTTGTATTTCAGATCCATAATTCGTGTGCCTCCTGCCTCACAGTTTCATTAAAGCCAGCGGTATTCCCATGGATCAGTAATGAGTAACATAACATATGTAAATCACGTAAAACAGTGTGCAAGCAGAAGCCCAGTTAACATGACCCTTCGTTTTTGAAGAAAATGTCTTCTACACACTTACAGCTCACATTCAATTTTTCAACCTTGGGCAATCAAAATCCTTTCATGTTCCTTAACAATGGGCAAACACATAATAAAGATGCAAGTCAATAAAGGGTTCAATATATTCTTTGTCAAATAGCAGAGGCCTTCAAACAAAGCTTTGTTAGTTATTCCATTATCTTAAATATTAATGTGGAAACCAATCCAACACGGAACTGGAAAATTCATCAAGGGGGAAACCTAATATTTGACAGTGGGCTGCTACCTGTTTTGTATAGGTACTGTTTCATCCACTAAATGGCTGGAGTTTCCACTGCACTGCCTGCTTGGTGCAATTCTCCAAAAATCATCAAAGGTCATGACATCACAAATGCAAATTGCATCCAGTACAAGTTCTGTTACTGAGATTTTAATGCAGCCTTAACAAACTTGGCATGAGAGCCCTGGCAGTGGCCTTGGAGTGAATGCATCATCACAATGAGATTCTACTCACAGCCCAGGTTTGTGGGCTTTTGTGAAAGTGAAAGCTAAATTGGATAGACCTTTGTGTTCCCTGTGTCCTTTGTCAATGCAGAGGTAACCTCTGTTCATAGATTGCAGTGTCATTCACACAGCCACTTCATGCCAGCACTGAACACACTGGAAATATGACTGCAAAAGAGTATGCACATCTTAGCTTGCATGGAAGAGAGGATGTTGGCCATTGATGGAGCAGCCATTACCTGTGCATTGGTGGTTGGCAACATGTTAAAAGTCCATCATTACGGATGAGGGTTTGCCTTACGTGGAGGTACTCAATAAATTAGACAGAAGTCAGCATGGCTTTCTTAAAGGAAAATCTTACCTGATAAATCTTTTGGAATTTGTTGAGGAAATGGCAGGCCGGATAGACTAAGAAGAGTCAATGGATGTGGTTTACTTGGATTTTCAGAAGGCCTTTGACAAAGTTCTACACATGTGTCTGCCAAAGAAAATAAGAGCTCATGTTATTTACAGGAAAGATACTAGCATGGACAGACAGACTAAGAGTGGGAATAAAATGGGCCTTTTCTGCCTGACTGCCAGTGACTAGTGGTGTTCCACAGGAGTCAGTATTGGGTCCCTCACTTTTCACGTGATACGTTAATGAACTGGATGATGGAATCGATGGCCTTGTGCCCAAGTTTGCGGATGGTACAAAGATAGGAGGACAGACAGGTAATGTTGAGGAAGCAGGGAGTCTGCACAAGGCCTTGGGACAGAATAGGAGTACGGTCAAATGAGTGGCACAAAAAATATAGCATAGGGAAGGGTATGGTCAAGGAATAAAGGCATACATGATGTTCTTAAAAGGGAGCTAATTCAGAAATCAGAGGTGCAAAGGGACCTGGGAGTTCTGATGCCGTATTCCATAAAGGTTAATTGCAGATTGAGTCAGTGGTAAGGAAAGCAAATGCAGTATCAGCATTATTTTTAAGAGGACTATAATATAAAAGCAGGATGTACTGCTGAGGCTTTATAAGGTGTTAGTCAACCCATATTCAGAGTGTTGTGAGCAGTTTTGGGCCTCACAACTCTGTGATTGGAGAGGCTCCAGAGGAGGTTCATGAGAATGATCCCAGGAACAAAATAGTTAATGTATGAGGAGCAGTTGATGGCTCTGGGCCTGTACTCACTGCTGTGTATAATAATGAGGGGGATCTCAATGAAACCCATCAAATATTAAAAGGCCAAGAAAGAGTGAACGTTTCCTTGAGTGGGTGAGTCTCGGACCAGAGGGCACAGCCTCAGAATAGAAGGGTGTTCCTTTAGAACAAAGATGAGGAGGAATTTCTTTAGCCAGAGGGTGGTGAATTTGTAGAATTCACTTACACAGATGGTTGTGTAGGCCAAGTCATTCTGTATATTTAAAGCAGAAGTTCATAGATTCTTGATTAATAAGGGCATCAAAGGTTAAAGAGAGAATGCAGGAGAATGAGGCTGAGAGTGAAAATAAATCAGCTATGACTAAATGGTGGAGCAGACTGGATGGACTGAATGGTTTAACTCTGATCCTAAGTGTTATGGTCCAGGTGTGGCACCCAACTTAAGAGAGTGTCAGTGGATGCTTAAATATCTGCATTAGACAAAGGACACTCTATCCATCTGCCTTTCCTGCAAGGGTTCCGTTAGATGGCAAATATTCCACATACACCAACTGGGAGGTTGGACACCCAGCAGCCCATGTTACAAATGAGATGGGCCCTGGGATTGGAAGTCAACCTGACTTATCAACATCCAGCAACAAAGACATGAATTAACAGTCCCAGTTACTGGCCTGCGATCGGGTAACAGCTGTGATCCAGGAAGAAAGGGGCTAATTTGTAGCATCATTCAAAGCCCGAGTAACCAAACGACTCAACCTGAAATGGACCAGATTGGGTTTCCTTCGGTTGGTTTAGTTTATACCTACGACACAAGTACAGCACATTCACAGCATGCAAACAATTCAAGACAGGCAGTGAGATGTCTTGTCCTCAGAGCTAGCGGTGGGGCATTGCAACTCCAGTGCATGAGACTTCCCTTTGAACCGCACATCCATCCTGCACTTCAGGTTACAGTGACTTGAGTATAAATCACTCTGAGCAACACTAGATTCACTGTTGTTTCAGGAGCAAAGTCTGGGCCCTTGTCTGCTTGCTGAATAGCTTGCTCCTGTGCAGCTAGTGTGACCCAGCTAAGGCACTTTAGAGCAATCCGAGGTCAAGTCCAGGTCCAATAAAGCGCAGCAGGAAATGGGTTTGGGTACAGCATAATTCTGTAAAGATTGTGTTGTGCAATAGAAACTAAAGGTCACACCAGGACAATGATTCTGGCTCCTACAATTTTTTTGTTGGGAATATTACATCCCTGTTCCTGGAGAAATAAAACAAAACCTCTACAGAAAGAAAAAATCCTTTTATGCAGAGAGAAAAATTGCCCAGTTTTCTCCATTATTAATGTCCAGCTTAAAAAAAAAGAATGCTCAGAAATCACATGTTTTCAGAGCTGCACATCATGCAATTTCATTTCTGGGTCATTAGGTACAAAGAAAAACAAGTATTTGCCTGCAATTTACTGAAAGGGAGAATTTCAAATGCTTAGTAACCGTTAACAACAGCCCAGTGCAGAAACAAGAATGGCACCACGACAGAAGATGCAAAAAGCCTTTAACAGAGCCCCAACACAAAGACCCAGAACATAAAAACCAGAACTGACTGTTTATAAGTGAGAGTGCAAGAAAGGTCTGGGAATGCAGTCAAGGCTGTAGCACACCACTCGGCCATCTGGTGTTTTCCAAGTTAAATTCATTATTGTTCAAACTAATTATTTTTCAACAGAATTTTGGTCCTATTTTGAAACGGTAGGTAGTAAATCAAAATAAAAGCATGTGGATGGAAAAATCATTCAAGTTTAGAATTCAATGAAGCGCATCTTCAGTTGTGTTTAGAGATTGAAGTCACCAAGACACAACAGCACTGAGAAGTAGCTGTCAGTGTGGACCCTGGTCTGCATGGGTGAGCTGCTCAGTATCATCTGTAGCTGCATGACTAACACTGTGTCAGAACATAGTTGAGTTCGACTCTAGAGACTTGGCATTCAAGGATCAGTTTCCAATGCAATAACTGAGAGAAAGTTGCACTGAAAGCAATATTGTCTTTCAGATGAGATGTTAGACTGAGATCCCACATCACTACTTCAATGTGCAAATGTCTTGACCAATAACTTATCCATTGACAAAATGTTGGCTTGTCTGCCCTATTACTGCAAACTCCTCTGTGCTCCATTTCTGCCCTCTGGCAATTCCTGGTGTCACTCACTCCATCACTGACAGCCACCCACACTTTCAGCAGCTGAGGCCCTCAACCACTGCAATCCAAGTGTGTACTGCAACACTAATATTTATAGGTATCGGTACTTCAGAGATTGCAGAAGCACTCTGTGATCAGTTTGCTTGAATGATTGTTAAGGCCCATTGCCCGCAATTTTCCCTCTCGGAAGACCTGAGAAGGGCAATAGAGCAGCCTCTTAAGTACTAATGTGCCAGTAGTTCTCACTCATGTAGGGGCCTACCTGCGAGTGAGCAAGAAGCCACATTCAGAACCGACACATCTTACCCCTCCTCTGTTGCCTTTGGCCAAATCTAACAGCGTGCAGGCTGTCCCCAGCATATCCTTAGGTTGTTGGTTGTTAACAGAAAGGTTGCATTTCAACACATGTTTCAATGTACATGTGATAAATAAGTGAATCTGAATCTGAAGTGACTCTTAATGCAATTACTTCAAGCCACGTTTACCGATGATTCTTACTGTTGAGTTTGAGGGTAAGGAGTGAAACTCACTTAATGATTCTTTCAAAGGAACAACACAGGTATTATGGGTTGAATTAACTCCTGGGTGATCCCATGATTTTAATTTATGGCTTCATTTATGTGTGTGCTTCAGATTTTAGCTTTGCCCATTGAAGTGAACAAGGCTGCACCTCTGAACCCATGCAACCAAAGTGGAGTCAAGTAATCCTCAATCCCAGGGGCTACCTGAGGAGAAATCAGAAAGCAGGGCTCCTGGATTGAAATACCTCTGCACTGAAATGTCAAAAAGGAGGCCAAACCTAATCCTAACTACAAAGGCTACTCAGCTTCAATACCCAAATCCTCCCAACCCCAACCATCACTCTGAGTTACAGAGATCAGCTGTAACCATGTGTATCTACACCAACAACATTCTGCATTTTACAGTCACCTCATTTCAAAAAAAAAAGCACCATCAAAACGACATTTGATACCATGTACATAGCAGATGATTTTTGGACAGATGGCCAAAAGCTTGGTCAAAGCAGATTTTAAGGAGCATCTTGAAGTATGAAAGGGAATGGAAGGGGAGTTATCTGCAGAGAGGGGGTTACAAAGATGATGGTCTGAAAATGAATGTCACAGGTGGAGGGAGGCCAGAAATGAATGCGTGCAGAGGAGGTCACAATGACAGGTCAGACGAGCTAGCACAGTGTCACGGTCCTAAAGACAGAAAGGAGAGGGGCTGTCAGAGTGCTGAAGTTAACACGGATCAATATGTATCATTTCATTCTCAGGCTGATGTTTTCTAGAGTTCTGCCTCCCTCTCCTGGCACACCAGAGAATCACCTTCCTCCCCTCATTGCTTAAAATCATACCCGAAGTGTTAACTCACACTCAGACAGAAGTGTCCAAAGGCCATATGAAAGAATGTTCATGATGAAATCCATCTTTTGAGAACTACCATTAACATGTCTCTCCTCCATCTACATGTAAGAAGGAAATTTTGATTAATTAATTGCATATTGTTCCTGAACAAACTTGCAGTAATGACATCACTCTTCTTGGTGCTCTGCTAAAAGCCCAGTTGCATATCTAGGTTACTTTATCCTTGAACATTAATCCAGCATATATTTATTTTAAACAATGCCAAGCCGGGCTCTCCTTATTTGTGACCTGATTTGAACCCTTTGATTACTTTACAACCATGTAATCATTCCCAGCCATCAACTATTCCCATATATTTTTCCAATATTCCCAATCGACCTTTACATTTCTCCCTCAACAGCAAAACAAAACAAAGTTTGCATTGCACTTTACAGCCATCCACTTCCAACCTCCAGAAAAGGAAAACAAGCGTATCTTGCCATTGGCTGGCTGGAGCAACAACAGATTGTCCTTAACAACACAGCAAGGTTTCTCAGAACATTTCACACAATCATCAAACTGAATTTGATTCAGATTCAGATTTATTTCTTACATGTACATCAAAGCATACAGTGCAAAAAAAATACCAGACAACACAAGCACATATGAGAACAGTGCAAAAATGGTGGCCAACGTGATGGTGGAGAGGAAGATGCATAAACAGTGAGATTTAATGAGGAAATTCCAGAGCACTGGGACTTGACAGCAAATGGCACACTTGCCACTAATAGTGGTTAAAAGCAGGGATATGCAAAAGGACAGAAACGGAGGAGAACTGATACTTCGGAGGTTTTGGGAGTGAAAAAGTTCAGGAGAGGCCAATTAGGGATTTGTGAAAAGTCAGTCGAGAATTTTAAATGTGGCAAGGGCACAAATCAACAGAACATACCCAGTCTCTGGAGATGAGAGAGGATGTGGGTCAGGGCAGGAATTTGATCCCCATATCCTGTGTTCTCTCATTTCAGTGGGCAGATGAGCTCTCAAACCTCACTCTCTTACAGATCATGTGGTCACCAAAAAGTTAGATTGGACAATGAATAAGGTGTTCTCACTAATAAATTATTAACTCATCCAAGATAGAGCGTGATTTATATGATTGGTTTACATTCTGTCTTTCTCTGATTTCAACACCCTAAGATAAACGTTAACTTCCCTTCTGGTGTTTGAATAGGCAATAGCAAAACTCGCTCCTATTTTACACTTTACGCCCTCATCATCTTCAATAGGAAATGGGCATGAAGTTTGGTGGGCACCAATGACCATCAGACATATCAAGAGTCACACTCTGCGAGCAGATGCAAATCTTTGCTGCGGCATTTCTGAATCTCTAAGTGTCCCTTGTTTTGCATTGTTTTAGTCCCTTTCATTTGTTTATAATGTTAGAAAAGACCATTAGTTCCAACTAATATGATCATCTGCCTTAGCTGAGCAGTGGTTGTTTGCTGAAAATGGTTTGTGGTGTAGGAAACTTTAGTTAGAGAAATCCTGTTTCTCTGTACTCATTCTTGTAGTTCCACATTTCCAATGCATCTTTCACAGTCCTCATCGAAGCCAATGAAGTATTTAAAAATGTTTTCAATCTCCCAATATAAAAATTACAAATAGTTAATCAGTACAGAGCAAGTTCCTACCAACAGAAATATGTTGATTGAGGGCTAAAGTATTGGGGTAGTACACTGGAATGAAATTCCTTCCTCCTTCTATAATTCTGAGGGATCTTGTCCATCCAATTGGGGATCAAATATGTCCTCAGTCTAATGTCTTATTCAAACCTGAAGGCTTCTGGCAATGCAAAGTAGCCAGATACTGGCATCCAGTTAAAAACTGCTGGATGGCATACTGACTAATGGTGTAGCCCAATTTCCACAAAAGGGTTAATTGTACCATCAGTGATAGCCTCAGTCCTTTGTTGCTTAAGAGTACAGACGTGCATTGCATAACACTATAATGCTATGAGTGATGCACACCAATGGATCATCAGTAAACACTGAACAAATGTTCATAACACAGTATTGCTGCAAAGTGAACTCTCACTTGCAGTTTTCAGAAAGATGTACTCTTTGTTTAAGATATTTCTCAGAAAGGTTCCCCTTTGATAGAACCTTTTATTCTCTGCCTTATTATCTCCCTGCCTTGCACGTTTCAGCAACAGCTTTTTATGTAAACTTGATAATGCTTCTGTAATGAACTTTAGCATTGCTAGAGTTTATATTCAAATAAAAATGGTTTAGTTCTCAGTCTTGTCCAGCAGTTGTGCCAAAATGGGATTGCATTGATACCAACATAGATCATGAGCACAGTCTGCAGAAATGAAAAGTCACTCTGTCATTCTCATCCACTCAGCCCATTATCCCAAGTATTTCACATTTTCCTTCATCCCTCTTGAAAATCTCTGAACCTTCTGCCAACCATTCAACCTGCACTTTCCAGAACAACCTGCTCTGAATGACAGATCTCTTCCGTTCCTACAGCTGTTTTATCACTAATCTCATCTTCTGAAACCTCTAGTTATTGGCTCATCTGCAAGAAACAGATTCTTATTTACTCCTTCAAAACCCTTTGTGATCTTAAACACCGCTATTAAATGTCCTTGAAATGTTCCCTCTCCAAAGAGGATCAAGTCCTCTTTAGCCTTTCCATTTATCAGGTGCTCTGAATCCCTTCAGATCATGGTTGATATAGTATTTGCTTAAATTAAATTGTAGCACTAAGCTCCAAGGAGAGGCAGCAGCTCATACAACATCACATCATAAACCCATACTTTGATCTATTGATATCCTTCATAGTTCAGTGAGACGATTCAGTTTGGACTTAGTCGTGTACTTAACTAACTGTCATTGTCCCTGAAAAACACAGAAAGCAAGGACTGAAGGAGGTAGCAGAGAAGAAACCTCCAACATTGCTTTTGGTGTACAAATAGCTACATTCCTTCTTCACAGACTGTGTACACCCACCAATGGATGAACAATGAGCAGCAAGTAATTTGCCGGCATATCTAATGGCCTTATCTCTAAAACTTTGGGAGCCTTCAAATGTTATTGGATTCTGTGAAGGCCTTTCTTTCTTCTTGAAATATTAGTTGTATTGTTGTGTCAACAGTTTGAATTATGAGACTGATAAAGGAATGTTCCCTGTCCCAGCCAGGTGCACAAAGGAGGATAATTCAATTACTTTGCTTCATAGTCCCACATCCTATGTTGCTGTTAAATAATTAACTAAATAAATATATACTAAAACCTCAACTGGAGTTTTATCTTGCGCAATGACCCAATGACTTTCAAAGGACTTCAGGTCAGTGATATTAAATGAGTCCAAATCTTTACATTTTCATTGGCACTTCCTTTATATATTACTGAAGGCCTAAGGTCTTCCATTCTCGACTCTTTGTTTCCCAAAATGAAAACTGTAATAGATGGCTGGACAGTTCATGGTGTTACCCAACTTTCTTTAAAAAGCAACCAATGGCTTCAGAAGTGTGGAAGAATAAATAAATTGGCATATGATGGCCTATTTCTTATTTCCAGCTCCCATCCCAATCAAGTGAACAATTTCATGTCTTTCATCAGTGCTATTGAAAAGAATTTAAAATTAATGTGGACTGCCTAAGTCACCAAATCTTTCATTTCCATCCTCCTTTGCATATCCCCAAATCTTCACCGTTGTTAGATGCACCTTCTACTGCCTGAGTCTTAATCTTCCCCGCTTCTCTCCTTTCTTCTTAAATGCCCTTTAAACTCTCCCACTTTGACAAAATGTTTGAGCATCAATCCTTACAGCTCCTCATGAGGAATGGGGTTGAATTTACACAAGATGAAGAAAAAGACTGATGAACCCAGCAGATCGGTCAGTACCAGCCAAGAGAGGAAAAACCAAGTGATCTTCCTCTATTCACAGATGGTGACTGATGTGCCATCTGACTATGCAGCAGTTGATATGCATACAACCAGATCCCTCTAACAATCTCAATCATCTGCTTTTAATTATATTGATTCAGAGGCAAATATTAGCCTGGATCTAAAGGATAATCTTCCTGCTTTTGGGGAAAAAACAGCCAGTGAATCTTTTACCATCAGCTGAGTGAGCAGATGAAGCCCTCATCTGACACACAGGCATTTATCAAATACACACGGAGCAAACACAAATTTAGTTGTGTTAATGTCACTCAAACTTCATTCCAATGTTAAAGGTATTCTCTTGATCCAGAAGCATATTAAAGATTAATTTACCATTGCCAACCTCTGCAGCAAAACAGATTTGATCCAATTATCATTTTATATCAAATTAAACCAATTCCATTCAAAATTGGAAGTATATCCAAAAGAAGTGTGCATATCGAGATTTTCTGGAGTCTTCATAATCATAACTCTTGGGACCAAGTTTGTAGCTTTAACCAATTAGTGAAGGACAACAGTGTTAGGAAACATAGCCTGATTAATCATTTCTGCAGATTCCCACCACGGAACTGCTCACAAGAAATAACATTCATGATCAACAGGAAAATACTGAGAGGAGAGTCTCAATCTTAAGAGCAGAATCTCGTGATTAAAAAGTTAGCCATTCAGAACTCAGCTGAAATAACTGCCTTTACTCAGAGGACCAGAAGTTCATTAACCAGAGAGCTGCTCTGTCATTGGCTATATTTAAGACTAAAGCCATGAGATATAGAACCACAATTAGGCCATTCAATCCATTAAGTCTGCTCCATCAATCAATCAATACTCATCTTTTTTTTTTCTTTACTCAAATCCAATCTCCTGCTTTCTCACTTTTTTGTTAAAACCTTCACCTCTTTACCAATCAAGAGCCAATCAATCAAAAGCCATTATAACAGCTAATTGAAGATTAAAACTAATGACTCGGTGGCACAGTAATTAGTAGAACTGATGCCTCATAGGGCCAGGGGCTCAGATTCAATTCTGGCCCCAAGTGATGTCTATGTGGAGTTTGTTCTCTGTCTGTGGAACTGTGTGGGTTGCCTCTGGGTACCCTTGCTTCCTTCCATGTTCTGAAAATGTGGAGATTGGTTAGTTAATTGGGCACTGTAATTTATCCCTGGTGTGTAGGAGCAGCTGAATCTGGGGAGAGTTGAGGGGCACATAGGAGAATTTTAAAAACTGGTTTCCTGCATGACTAACATAACCAGGTGAGTGATAGTCAGTGCAGACTCGGTGAACTGCAGAACCTCTTTTCATACTATTTCTTTCTATTACTATGACAAACATGGGGATTGGGTGGAAAAGTTCATATTGTAGAGAATCAATAGAATTTTACGAAATACAAAACCGGGGCTTGTAAACCATCACAGGCTACTCTTTCTAGTCCATATAGTCTAAGTGTAAGGTAGATATCAAATTAACATCACAGCAACTGAAAAGGATTTTGTGAAAAAAAAGATACTGGCCAAGCTTTCATGGGAACTGATGGAGCAACACCACTGACCTCAAAGAAAATTGGGTGCAAATATTGAACATCAAAGTTGCTGGTGAACGCAGCAGGCCAGGCAGCATCTCTAGGAAGCGGTACAGTCGACGTTTCGGGCCGAGACCCTTCATCAGGACTAAGGGTCTTGGCCTGAATCGTCGACTGTACCTCTTCCTAGAGATGCTGCCTGGCCTGCAGCGTTCACCAGTAACTTTGATGTGTGTTGCTTGAATTTCCAGCATCTGCAGAATTCCTCATGTTTGTGCAAATATTGAACGACCTCTGAAAGATGGGTTTCCACTTTCCCATTAAGTGGCAGATAAAGGGAATCCCTGACATCCTTCAATTCAATTGAACAATTAATCACAGGATAAAAAAAAAGGAAGGAGTGGACAATTTTTATACTATCATTAAATTAATATCCTAAGTAATGACTTGACCTTCTGCAGAACTACAGACCAGGAAAAGATAAACTTTTATCTTTAAATTCTCCATAGTTGAAGTATTATTCTAAAGGTAATTACAGCCTACATGGAGATAAATAAAGAAATCATAGCTAAGAAGTTGTTGAGCAATGATTATATTTTGGCATGCCTTTTCAAATCCGTGTAACAGAGCACAACATTTTTACAGTGTGAATAATTCACAAATACCTGATGTCCTCATCGGCTCATCCACTTCTCAGCAAATGCGGCTGTAATTGGCAGTGAGGAGGAAAACTTCAGACTGCAGGAAAATAGAGACAGTCTGGCCAGAAAAGTGACAAGTAGAATTTAATCTAGAGGAATCTGAGCTAATGCATTTGGGGAGGTCCAAGAAGGCAAATGTATATACAATAAAGGGGAACATATTGAGTTTTGTGGAAAACAGAGGGTCCTTAGAGTTTATGTGTCCACATCCTTAAAAAGAGTATGAGGAAAGGTTAATAAGATGGTTAAAGGACATATGGAACATTCTCCTTTATTAGCCAAAGCAGAAAATCTAGGAGCACGGAGGTTATGCTAGAACAGAGAGCACATCAATTAGGCTCAGCCACTGTATTGCAGGAATGATTGGGCGCAGACCAGATCAGTGAGAGTCAGGAATGATAGGGTGCAGGCAAGATCTCTCAGAATCAGGAATGATAGGGCGCAGACCAGATCAATGAGAATCAGGAATGATTGGGCGCAGACCAGATCAATCAGAATCAGGAATGATAGGGTGCAGACAAGATCCCTCAGAATCAAAATCAGGTTCAATATCACTGGCACGTGTCTTGACATGTTAACTTTCAGGCAGTGGTGCAATGCAATACATGATAATATAGGGAAAATACCGTGAATTCCTGTAAGTATGTGTGTGTATACATGTACACCAAATGGTTAATTTCAACAAGTACAGTAGTGCAAAAACAGAAATAAAAAAAGTTGTGAGGTAGTGTTCACGGGTTCAATGTCCATTTAGGAATCAGATGGCAGAGGGGAAGAAGCTGTTTCTGAATCACTGAGCGTGTGTATTTAGGCTTCTGTACCTCCTTCCTGATGGTAATAATGAGAAGAGGGCATGCCCTGGGTGGTGGGGTCCTTAATGATGAATGCTGCCTTTTTGAGGCACTGCTCCTTGAAGATGTATCTCCTTGATACTGTGGAGGCTAGTAGCCATGATGGAGCTGAGCAAGTTTGCCACTCAGCAGCTTACTTTGATCCTGTGCAGTAGCCCCCCACCACCAGACACTGATGCAGCCAGTCAGAATGCTCTCCACAATACATCTGTAGAAATTTTCAAGATACCTCCAGACCTGTGAAAGGGCTGTTTTCTTTGAAACAAAAAATGCTGAAGATAGATCGAGGGGTATACAGTTATAAAGACTTTAGAGAGATTAAATAAGGAGGATCTAGTTCTCGTGACAGAAAGGTCAATGAGATTTAAAGTAAATGCTTTCAAGATGAGATGAAAAGTAAGGATTTTGTTTTCATTCAGAGGATGCTGAGGGCCTGTGACTCCCTCCCTGGAGGAGTGATGGGTTGAATACAATTTGTGGAGTTTAACTGAAGAATGGTGTCCTGCAGGACTGCCACAGGTGTTGAAAGGTGGGGTCAGGCAGGGGAGCAGTTTCACAAAGGTCTCAGCTGCACGTGCTCTCAGTGTTGTAACTGTTCCATGGCTCTCAGGATTGTGTGAAGGTTGGAAAACATCACAACTGGTAGAAAAACAGGCAGTCGGTTAAAGCAGTATCTGGATCCCAGGGATTAACTGGCCACGTGTGTCCTCTAGGGTCAGTGTCAGAGTCGTTGCCTTTGTCAATATACAATTATAACCATGAAATCCAAGCCTTTTGCTCAAATAGAAATGTCAGATTTAAAGTAGAGGGAAAATTCTAAGCTTGGGAGGGACGGGGAGGAGGAGTTTCCAGATCTTCAAACTTGTCCTTTTAAATTGAGGCAAATGAGGAAGCGCTCTTCTTGTATTGGCAGCACCTCAGATACTGTACGTTCACTAAAGCTACTTCCCAAAAGCTCTGTTCTGTCGTTAATGTTTTCGCCAACCTAACAAAAAACCCCACCAATATTTCTGCCACAGCCCAATACGAGGGGTGATTGATAAGTTTGTGGCCTAAGATAGAAGGAGTCAAATTTAAAAACCTAGCACATTTACTTTTCAACATAGTCCCCTCCTACATTACCACACTTAGTCCAGCGGTCGTGGAGCATACGGATCCCTTCTTTGTAGAAGTCGGCGTCTTGAACCTCCAGAAAGTGGTCCACAGCAGAAATGATTGATAAGTTCATGGCCTAGGGTAGAAGGAGATGAGTTACTAACTTCAAACTTTCTGCATAATCACTCAAGGAGTTGAACTGAACGTGCATGTAACAAGAGCTGTATAACTCATCTCCTTCTACCTTAGGCCATGAACTTATCAATCACCCCTGCTGTGGACCACTTTCTGGAGGCCCAAGACACCGACTTCTACAAAGAAGGGATCCGCATGCTCCACGATTGCTGGACTAAGTGTGTAAATGTAGGAGGGGACTATGTTGAAAAATAAATGTGCTAGGTTTTCTGAAATTGATTCCACCTACTATAGGCCACGAACTTATCAATCACCCCTCATAGTTAAGGTAAATTGTGAAATTGTATTGGCCCTTAGTCATACAAACCATCTGGCCTTTTAGCAACTACAGGTCATTGCAACCGTATTGGCAAGTATCTACAACTTGTTCTCAGAATTATTTACTTATTTACATAGTATTATTATTATATTTGCACAGTTTTGCATTTTGGCATGTTAATTGCTTGTCAGTCTGTGTGTAGCTTTTCGTGATTCTACTGCATTTCTTTTTCTACTGTGAATGCCTGCAAAAAAATGAATACTATATATGTACTTTGATAAAAAATTTACTTTGAAGTTTTCAAGAGGAAGACCCAGGTCCTGGAAGTGTTCAGGAGGAAGACCCAGGAAAACTGGTCACCTGAAGTTTAAATGTGTGGGTTATTGCATCTTCCTTTCTGGCCACTAGATGGAGTAGCCCCAGCACAGGGCGATGGGACAGATTTTCCACCCTGCAGTCATTAACAGCATAGTGTGGAACAGCTTTGAAGGATGCATGGGGAAATCTCAACTAAGCCCAGAGGACCAGACAGCTATTTCCAACGTCTCTGAGCAGCTTTTATCTACGCCCACCACATGCCCCCATGCCCAGGCCTAAGCTTTTCCAAAGTGAACGCAGGAATGTAATCCGAAAGAAATCAGTTGGAACAAATGGGTAAAGAAAAAAGTTGTCAATGTACAAAGAGCTTCAAATTATTTCTGATGTCTCAGTTCAAGTAGAAGCAGAAGAGTAAATATGTTGAAATTATATTTATTAAGACAGGCTGAAGTTCTACAGCAGTTGAACATATTTGTCCTACAGAATACTTGTGGTATGAATTATTACCTAGTCCCCTGATTGCCGTGAAAAGCTATTTTGAAACATGTATAAGATCAAAGTGTCCAAAACCTAAGAGTTTATTCAAGGTTGTGCTCTGGGAATTTTCAAGGAAATCTGATATAGTGCTATTGAACTACTAAGTCAGTCAGTTTCCGTCTGTAGCTCTGGCATCCTGTTGACAATTACTACTTGTAAAATTGTAAAAGTTATTCAAAATAAGTTGACTATATATCAGAAAGTGGATTGTATGTTATACAGGAGGGCAACATACATAAATAAGTAAGCTTCCTTAAGATTTCTAATGACAGTCCCCGAACATCAGCAATTTGTAGAGCCAGAAAATTGCCCTTGGAAATTATTCTTTAATTTACAAGTATCATTTGCTCTCCTGTCAAAACAGTACAAGTGAGTCAATTTTGTGAAGTATTAATTATTAGTAATAAGACAGGTTATTTCATATTTTATTTATTCAAAGTGGAGGCACATCCAACTATGGTACAGACTACACATACTGGGCCAGAGGAAATCTCTGTCAATTTGTTGTAAACATTAGGTATACTAGTAACATCCATGTACATATGTAGCTATCTCAAATCCTTCATGGCCTCTTTCTTTGCTTTCTTAACACATCTGATCCTTTGTGACCTTTCACAGCTGCTCCCTATTTAAGTAACTCGCTCCAAAGGTTCGTATATTTTTGTTACTCTGTTTAGGATTGGTTTGTTCAGCTTCTCTGCAGCATATTGAAAAAAGTGGGGGGGGGAAATACCTGTTTTTATTCTGTTTCAATAGCACCGCCAAACAGATGGCCACTGAACGGCAACAAGAACAATTATAAACATTTCTGTGAACCAGGGAGTTCTAGTTTCCTCTCTCTAGGAACATGGGGTATGACAATTAACATTGAGAGTCAGAAGAAAAGAGGAGAAAATAATTCAGTCTTTTCTGGAAACAAGGACAGCAGTCCACTCACATCATTGGAACATACTACAGTTTAATATTTCCGGGTATGCTGTTGCCAATGGACTAACAAGTCCAGACATCTACAGCATTTATCTATCACTTGCCTGGACTCCCACCTGACAGTGAAAGGATTATTGAACTTGGTGAAAATCAGTACCATTAGTCACCAACATCCTAAGCAGTACATTCTTGACTCTCAGAGATTGGAAGCCAGACCTTTTACCAACCTACCTGGGGAGAGTAGTATTGGCTGGGAGGGGGAGGCTCCAATCTGCATCTTGGTTACCTTGAGACTTCAGTGTATCAATGCACCCTGATCATTGTGCTACCTTTCCCCTTCACTAATCATAGCTCCTCTCAAACTCCTTCAGATTCAGAGTTATTTATTGATCACGTGACATTGAAACAAGCAGTGAAATGTATCATTTGCCTAAACAAACACAGCTTATGGGTTTGCTGGGGGCAGGCTGCAAGTGTCACCACACAATCCAGCGCCAACATAGTATGCCCACAATGCTAATCCTAACTCAATCCAGCTCCTGCTCATGCAGCATTTCTAGGCCTGCCCCCTGATTAGCAAATTCTAACTTCTTAACCTTATTGAAAACTCCATTCACATTTTTGCAGTCCCCTCAGTTGAATGACTTGATGGGATCTCTGAGATCCCTAAATTCTGGCTTCTTGATTTTGCCCACTCCGGCATTGGCAGCCATTATTGGAACCAATTCTTCCTTTTACTTCCTGTCCCGTGTTTGCTTTTGGGTTAAAAGGCAGGGTCTTTTATTGAGAGATTTCTGGTGGGTTTATACTTGAACACTGGAAACCAGCCTGTCTGTGTAGGAGCCTGCAATGAACTGAGCACCACGGTACAATTTGGATCACTGAACCAGGAAAAGGTTATGACACAAAATCCATTCTGTCAAAGTTAGTTGAAAAATTGCTGCCCGGCCTAGTCCCAAACTCCAACATTTGGCTCATAGCCCTGCAGGGGTTGGTTCATAGTTACTGCTCTTCCATTACAATGAAAGCACATTGTACTTGGTCAATAAGGCATTCAGGATGGTGCAAAAATGACTGAAATTAGCCCACGCTTTGCTTCAGCATTTTGGAAAGCCCATGCACATGCTCTTCGCTCATCAATCCCCTTGACTGTAAGTGGTGCAACTTGTACTTGTGTATGTATGTACTTGTGCAAAGGACAACAAACTTGACTTTGACAAGCTGGAGTAAAGCTTGCAGATGTACAATAACCAACAATGGTCATCCCACTGGAAAAGGATTCAGAATATTCGCACTCAGAACTCTCTGATTTATACTTCTTGTTGAATCTTCTTGTTAAAATTGCTGTTGCCGCTAAACAACACATTTCACAACATAGTGTATATGTCAGTGGTAATAACCCTGAATCTGATTCTGAATAGAAATGGGAATGAAAATAAAAGGAGACATACATGCTGTGGTTTAAACAAATTCACTTCTTTTACATCATCCCCAGATGTTCAAATACCCCTTCTGAAAAGAAGTAATTGAGAATGGGGAGCAGAAAGAGACAGTATCACAAATAAGACCTCAGGGAAAAAAATGGCTTTTAAAGGGTGAAAAATGTGACAGCGATATACAAGTAGCCTAGTATGGTGATGAAGCTCTGGAAGCCTTACGGTTCTCTCTGGGATTTTCATCTTTCATTGGAAGCCAAACGTCCAGTCACCCAAGGGTCTAGGATCAAGAATTGACTCCTCAAGGATGTCTCTTTTCTTGTTCACCTTACACTCTCTCTCTCTCTCATACTCTCATCTCCTTCCAACACTGCCATACCCCCCCAGTGACTGGTTGTAAAAGTTTATAAATCAACAAACAAAGCAAAACAAGATGCTGAAGAGGGGAAATTCTGCAGATACTACACAGCTCAGACAGCGTCTGTGGAGTGATAAACTTCCGGTGAACAATCATCATCCAGAAACGCTAACTGATTCTCTCTCCACTGATGCTTTCTGGTGCACTGATAATTTCAGCATTTTCTTATCCTTAATTTCATTTGATGATAGTCCACTGTAAAGGAAGTTTTACCATGACATACAAAATCATGCCAAGAAAACTCACTACTCTAAATGGAGGTTAAAAAAACCTGCTTTATCCAAATAAAGGATGTTCTCAAGTAGGGGGCATTATATTCCCACCTTTTTAGACAATTGGGTGCACACAGATAACTTTAAGATTACCTATTCCCATCCATGCAGGAGATACGGCAAGAGAAATGCAGGTTCCATCCAAAAAAGAAACCTGTTTAACTGATTAAAGTAGACAGGGTATCATGGGACTGTGTGTGTTGGGGGCTGTGGGGTCAGTTCCTACAAGTGACAGGAGGCAAGGAGTGATAAACTCCAATGACATCCAGTGAGCAACTTCCACTGTAAGGGAACAGAATGAAGTTTGCTGAAGATTAACTTCCCAGCAGCACTGCGTCCCTCCAGACTGTCACCACAAGGACAATACTACACGGGCAGTATTGGTTTTATGATGGTGGGTGAGAGTACACCAGCCTCGGACGAGGTTTTACTGCACTCCTCTCAGGGGGATTGTAATACCAACACTGCATTGTTACTCTCTCTGCTGTGGCTTTGTTTGAAGACGGGCATTGGCAATGTTCATTCTGTAGGACTGGGCTTCACAGGTGCTGGTATAGATATGTAGCAGGAACAATACGCTTTGCTACAGTGCAACTGGCTGGATGCTTCCTGGTATGGCTCACTGAACTTGTATAACTGTGTGCTGCTGCACTGCACGGCAATGGGGCACCTAAAACCAAAGGTAGCAAAGAGAACAAAGCAAATGTTCCTGAGCTTCTCTAAGTGAAAGAGCTGCAAATTTTCAAGAGCCAAGGTCCCAATAAAATGCACTGACTTACATTGAATGAGGTTAGTCACTTCCCCTGAGGCGAATAACAGAATTTTATATTAAAGTAATATACCCTGAACTAGAAACATAGAAAATAGGGGCAGGAGCAGGCCATTCGGCCCTTTGAGCCTGCACCGCCATAGTATGATCATGGCTGATCATCCAACTCAGAACCCTGTACCAGCCTTCCCTCCATACCCCCTGATCCCTTTAGCCACAAGGGCCATATCTAACTCCCTCTTAAATATAGCCAATGAACTGGCCTCAACTGTTTCCTGTGGCAGAGAATTCCACAGATTCACCTCTCTGTGTGAAGAAGTTTTTCCTAATCTCGGTCCAAAAAGGCTTCCCTTTTATCCTCAAACTGTGACCCCTCATTCTGGACTTCCCCAACATCGGGAACAATCTTCCTGCATCTAGCCTGTCCAATCCCTTTAGGATTTTATATGTTTCAGTAAGATCCCCCCTCAATCTTCTAAATTCCAACGAGTATAAGCCTAGTCGATCCAGTCTTTCATCATATGAAAGTCCTGCCATCCCAGGAATCAATCTGGTGAACCTTCTTTGTACTTCCTCTATGGCAAGGATGTCTTTCCTCAGATCAGGGGACCAAAACTGCACACAATACTCCAGGTGTGGTCTCACCAAGGCCTTGTACAACTGCAGTAGTACCTCCCTGCTCCTGTACTCAAATCCTCTTGCTATGAATGCCAGCATACCATTCACCTTTTTCACCACCTGCTGTACCTGCATGCCCACTTTCAATGACTGGTGTATAATGACACCCAGGTCTCGTTGCACCTCCCCTTTTCCTAATCGGCCACCATTCAAATAATAATCTGTTTTCCTGTTTTTGCCACCAAAGTGGATAACCTCACATTTATCCACATTAAATTAATACAGAGTGATTGCATTCAGAGTTTGCCCACTAAAAATGTGTTTCTACACAATGTCCCTTTTGGTCCATTGGAACAGTATAGTCTAGGCTAAGCTGGCTGAGCTGTTGCAGTATAACCCAGACCGATCTGACACAGTGCCTTTTCTGCCTTGTTCTCCTGTAATATATTTCCACCAGGACAGGTGGCTCCTTAGTATTACCTTCTTCACATAGACAGCAAACTTAGTCTGCAGACAGGTTTCCTAACTTCTCTCCTGAAAAGCAGGGCTCTCGTTTTTAGATGTTGCCCCTAATCCAGTCTCCTCAGCCTACAGAAATACATTATCAACCCTATCAGTTCCCTTGTATCTTCACTGGTAGGATTAAATCATCTTCTAGATATGAGTCCTTGTGATCACTTTTTGAAATTTAACCCAGAGTCCATAGTGGTAAATTTACACTGTGCCTTTTCTGTATCCAATATATTCTTGTTTATGTGTGGTATCTGTAACCATTATGTTTTTTTGTATGATGTGCAAAGGCATTATTCAGCCCACTGAATCTACATCAGCGCTCAGAAAATTTCCCAATTTCCCTAAAACACTCTCACGTCCCCATGACCTCCTCACAATTATAGCACTAACCATACAACAGTGTCATCCACACTGAACACAATACTCCAGCTACATCAAGGTGTGGACAGGAATTTAAATTTTGGTGGGACATCCGCACCTGTCTTCAACACCTTGTCATTCTTGATTTTTATGTCTGCACCCCTTCAGGAAGGCAAGATGCAGGATAGGGAGTGGAGCTCGCTTGCTGGAGCTTCTAATGTAGCTAAACCACACCAGACCAAGAAAAGAAACGTGGGTGAAATTGGTCCTTGGTGACCCTACAGACGAGTGAGACTAGATCGATAACCGACTTCACAAAAGGTATCAGGCAAGGAGCAGCCATTTACAGGTGCTCATGAAATCATAGACAAACAGATAGGCCCCATGGCTTACCAGGTCTGCTTCAACTGTCAGGCACCCTTTTACATTCATCCCATTTTAATGTCTTCACCTACACACTAACAGCATTTTTCAAGAACCAACTACCCTATCTGCATGTCTTTGAGATATAGGATATAAGCGGAACACCTGGGGGGGCGGTGGACTCCATGTGGTCACAAGATGTATGTATGAGCAAACCCCACACAAATTGCACCCCAGTTCAAGACTGAACCAGGGTCCCTGGAGCTGGAAGGCATCAGCATTGCCTGCTTTTTTACTTCACCCCTATACAATACCTCAGCCACCAGCTCTTGGTAGAGAAGGATCACAAACAGCTTTCTTTTTTTGCCTGCTGTGATGAGAGTTGTACATGATGCAAAGCATTGAATGTGGGCCAGGAGATGTGTCACTGACAGAGAGGGGGAGTAATTTCCAAGTGGTTGGTTTAGATTAAGGAAACTTGTAATCTTGATTTCATTAAGTTGCATTGGCTGGCCTAGGTTTTACACAGTAAATTACTTACATAATTTACTGTGAACTTGGAGCAGAATTACTCACTAAGCAATGACTCTAGTGGCAGTTACAAATGGCATGATTACATATTGGCACCATGTAAATCTGACCAAGCTAACAGCAACTGACACAGCTGAACTGTTCTGACCTGTTCTCATATAATTCCACCATTTAACATCAGTTGATCAGTAACCAAATCTGATTACCAGCATTCGGATATGACATTCCAAACAATGCAGTAACCAGATAAGATCAACTCCAATAAGATTTAATTTAATAGAAACGAATGGAATTAAGGAATTAATTTTTTTGCGTAACTTCAAGTTATGTTCCACAGCCGAGCAGAGAGGGGTCCTCACAGCACAAAAATCCACTGTGCCAACGATTACAGAAAGTTCCTCGATCATCACAAAGACTTCAAAAGCCGCAGTTAGCTGGGTTAAAGGCACTTTGCAGGGGATAAGTACAGCTGGCAGTTAGCAAGGGATGGAGAGTGAATGTGTTCCTAATTTTATTTTTTACCTTTCATCCATAATAGAGAAAAAATAGGCAAGTTAACCCATGGATTGAATAGTGCCAGCCAAAGCAGGTTATGGGCCAGTGTTAAGAGAGCAGTTCACCAACAAATTCACACGGAGCTGAAAGGGCTCGAAATGAGGCCATTCCTTTGTTCACTTCACCGCTGCAGATCATATGAAAGGAATTAAAACAGTCAGAGTCCTGGTTGTTGGAGGACTTCCACACGCAGGGATGTCAGGGAAAGGCTTGGCTACATGGGATTGCGGTTGGCTTGAGGCTGGGCTGACAGGTTGAACATAAGGGACGGGGAGAATGAGGAGGACCCAGATGTATAGGCCTTAAATGGAACCTAGCCAGGTTGGGTTGTCAGTGCCAGACTCCATGTCCCACAGCCAGACGGACAGGAACTGTTTCTGCATCAGCAGCCTGTACACTTGTGTCCTAAAATCCCAGAAGTGATCAGGGCCTGAACCCACAGTTTCTGATTCAAAGTCAACACTGGAAGCAATCATCAGTTCTTCAGAAACCTTAAAACTATTGAGAGCTGCATTGTGAAAATCTGAAAAGTTTATCAGCAGCACACTGTCTAAAAAATAGTTTCCTGTCTCCAAGTGAAAACTGCTGGATTGATTCATTACCATCTTTTTATGTGCACTTACATCGAATTTTATACATGCTTCATTTTCCTCACTGGCACACGGACAGGGCACATTGATCAGCTGCCGTTGAAGAGATCAGGCACCTTGTGCAACAGGGGACAATAACTCAAAACCACTATTTTAAAACAGGAGCAGAAGCTGAACTAACAGGTTTATTCAGCGCCTATTTACAGTTGAAAAGGGGCCCATAGACATTATGGAACCCATCAGTTCTAATATTCTCCACAAGGTGGAACAATCAACAGTCTTAACAACATCACTTCCATGTTCCATCTCCACTTGCCGCATTCATGTGCCCTGCAAGCATCAAAGGAAATAAAATCGCTGGGAGGTTTGATCATAATCACACTGTTATTGACAGGCCAGAGAAAGATTTGAGCTGGTAATAGTCTTTACTTTGGCACCAATTGAATATACAGTAAAAATTAAAAAATACAGCAGTGTGGGTACAATTCGCTGACCAGTTCAGATGTTTCTTTATTGCTTATGTTTTGCTTATTCCCATCATGTTAAAAAAGCACCACTATTAATCAAATTGATCCTCAATGTGTTTGCAATGATCTACCCAAGACATGCATGGCTTAGTCCAGTGAATTGTCTACAAGTTTGATGGTTATGGCTCGTACATCAGGAATTAATGTGAGTTATACTCCAATTACTCAAGGGTGGATCAGAGCACACAGGCCATGCCAATTAGATAGAAGTTTCACCTTTTTCACTGCTATCTACATTAGTGCAAAACTCCGAGATCTCAATGAGCAACGCTATCAGCAAGCAGCACATCTGCATCATTCACCAACATGGCTGTTGAACTGTAGAGACAATATTATTTTATCCCTTTGCTATTTTGTCTGCTCTGACTTATTTGAATAAACGCAATGAGAGATAAATACCATTATAAGAATTACTGAATTAACAACAGCAGTGATGAAGCACATTATCCATGCATTCTGTTCTGCACACAAAATTAGCATTATGCTCGGGCTCGAAGCGAGAGAAAATTCCATACTTTGCTTTCTAACAATGAGTGGAATCTATCAAAGCAGAAGAGTAAAATACCTGAAATAATAGAACTTTAGTTCTATATTTGAAATGGAAACCCAATCCAGCCTCAGCAATGGAAAACTACGGACCACCTCTTGCACTACCATGGAATTGTTCCCCTGTTTCTGTTTTGCACAGACCTTTACCTTCACTGTCTTTTATCATTTATGTATAATTAACCTTTTGGGTGCCATTGACTGAACCTCCGCAATGCTGATGCTGCTGCAAGCAAGCTCATCATCGTACCTGTACCTCACCATTTTCGACCATGTGACAATAAACTTGGTGTGTGCAGGCAAATAATTGGCAACTTGCAGGACGACCCTTCTGCCCTGGTATTACAAGGCTTTCAGAACCTCTCACCTGAGATTAGAGCCATGTAAGGCAAAATTTTAAACACAGCCACTTCCTGGGTCAGTTCAAATTCTGCAGCATCTTCCACAGGTTTACAAATCGTCAAGCCTCATCACAGACCCATCCACAAAGGTGGCAGCATCACTAGATACAATTAACCAGTGCGTTAAGTCTACATTAATGATGCTTGGTTCCCAAACCTGGAGGACTCTTTACAAATAAAGTTATATTTTAGGCATGATTTTAAATATTACAGGCTATTGCCAGAACTTGATTGACAGCTGCAAAGGGACATTTAGAGGTTAAATTTCAGTGGACCAGTGAGCGTTTGGGTCTGGAGGGTTGTGTGAATTCATGAGGAAGGGGTTGATCAGGGCTGGAGAGAGAAGGTAGTGATTTGGACCAGGATCAGGTCTGGAATTTGTCGTAAAGATCCTCGGGGAATGGAGCGTACCCAGTCTGCCCGACAGATGATTCCACTCCTAATAAGGTGATGTTGACTTTGAGTGTCTTCTGAAATAGCTCAGAAACTCAAACCTAAACAATTACGGAAGTTATCAATTACACAGAAAGTAGTCAGACAGTCTCATCCACAACTGTCCTTCCAGACTCATTAACAACTGAGACCAGGAAACACACTGGGAGTGTTGTCCTACAGATTAGCTGCCGAGTAAGTCTGCATACTCACATCGCCATCTTTCGCAGTGACCTGTCCAGCCTAGAGGATCGAGGCACAGAGCCAAGCAGATCTGTGTCTTCAAATTGGGAACCATGAAATTCTCTCTGGATTGTTGAAGTCTCCATCTGATTAACACACACTAATGCTGACAGCTGGTGCTTAAACATGCTTCCCTTTTGATGCCACTTGAAGGAGGAAAGTGGAGAACAAACTCCGGGTCAGGTGTCTACATCCAAGGCCCGGTTAATCACAATACTGGCTGGCTGATACCTGAAGCAAAGGCTCAGGCAGGGAGAGCCAGTGAGAGCCATTGCTCTGCCAATGCCTTCCTTTCACTTACTGATCTTATTGACTATCCTGTGTCATCTGTGTAAGTTTTTCTCCATCTGCCATAAATGTTCAGCCACCAACCTTTCTGTCAAATACCTTCACAGGAATCTCAAGCTTCCACCTTGGCATTAGCCCAGAGTTCCAATCATCCTCACACAATCCCCTGTTGGGACAGTTTTCCAGTTGGCAAAATGTCTCCTAAACTTCTACTCTACCTTCAAGTTCAAGTTGGACTCAAAAGCATTAATGTTCTTCTTAGGTGTCGGCCTCTAGCAGTCCATCAGGGGGGTGGCCCCAAGAGTCCTCCACAGCAGACTGAAAATAATAAAGGTTTTGAACTCACCAAGTGATCTCATTGATAGAGAAAACAGAAAACACCAGGAGTATTCGGCAGGCCAGGCAGCATCTGTGGAAAGAGAAAAGTCTTAGCATTTTAGAATGGTAATGGTGACTCTTTCCATGAGTTCTGCCTAGCCTGCTCAACTCTTCTAGTCTTTTCTGTTTATATTTCATGTTTCTAGCATCTTCAGGTTTTTTTTAATTTCTGTTAGCTACTTTTCAATGTTTCCTTCATTGTTTGGACTGATCATTCATTTTCCCTGTTGGTTATCAGATGACATGGACACATCAAAAGGCACTAAATGTTAGTCATTTGCGTTCAAAGACAGCCAGGAATGTTTGGGAAGTGTTGTCTACTCAGCAAGAGCAAACTGCTGAGAAATGGTTTCCTCGTGTTAAGTAGACAGCATTTCCCAGTCATTCGTGGGTATTGTAAATACAAGTCCAAGCTATCAGCAGTGCTGAAAGTCCATGGTGTCATTAGACACCAATCCAAAGGACAGGCCACAAATACCAAAAGCATAACCTCTCAATAGTTTCCTCATGTTGAGTAACAACACTTATTTGTGGGTACCCTTGAAAACAAATGACTGGAGAAGCAGCATTCAATAAGTAGGGCAAATAGTGCATTGTCCTTCTTTTGCGATGAGATGTAAAGACACCTGTCTGCAATTAAACAGGGATTTGGTGAGAGAACACTGGCACCTTGTGTACAATTTCTGCTCTTTATGTCAAGAAGGAAAACTTCAGTGAGCCTAGACTATACACGTTCAGATTCTGTGTTGTATTTTTACTAATATTCTCTATGTGCTTGTGTATGCAAGGACCAATGTTTCCTCTAATTTTTAGTAGTCAGTGTGCACAAAAATATTATGTTGTGCAAATTTTTTTCCTGTGACAAAAGTATGTGCACACTGAATGCACACATGGCACAGTTTATATAGGTTTACAAAATATTTGACATAAAACTGCACAGAATAACAACAAAATAACATACATATTTAAGTCACTCAGTTATTTTTTCTCTCTCCCATCTTTGGCATTTACCCATTCTTTGTAAACTCTATCTAGACTAATAGAACTTCCATCCAAGTGATAGCTTTTGATTCTCATTAAGATATTCAAACGACATTCACCTGAACGGTTTCTCAGCTTGTTTTTGAGCTGATTCATTAGGCTAAAACCTCGCTCACAGTCCACACTAGACACAAGAAAGGTTCCCCCAATGTCCATCAACTGTGCAAGGTGGCAAAACTGTTCATTTTGAGGTACAAATGCCACCACTTGAGCATTATTTTATTTGAAAAAACAACTGACTACTTAACAGAAACATTTAGCTAAAAGATTATCTTCTGCAAGTATAATTATTAATCGCTTCATTATTTCAGGTAACTAACCCTTTGTGCACACATTAATTTCCCTTGTGCGCTGGTTGAAAAACGTGTGTGTGCGTGCACATGCGCACAGCTTAGAGGGAACATAGGCGAGGACCAGGCCTCAAAGCCACGATGTTACCTAGCTGGCATCGGGGTGGGTCAACAGATGATATCGGTGGGCTGGGGGTGGGTGGTGTTCTGGACTATATACATGCATATTCTGCATTGTTGTATTTCACTGATATTCTATACACGTTTGTTGTCTCGTATGTGGAAGGACTGAGCGTCAAGCTATGGTTTTGTGAGGGTTGTGGGGATGGGGTTCTGGTCAGGACTCTTTTATCCCACGAATGTGCTCTTGTTTGTGACCGTAGGTAACGTGCTTTAGCAGCTTGACCCTGTAGTAACACTGCCTTGTTTGACTGCATTCTTGAGAATTCATGCATGGTCGAGCAGCAATTAAACTTGAATTGAATTGAACTGCTACAGAGAGAATATGGCAAAGATTCGCCAGACTGGTCCCTGGCATGGTGGGTGTGTCATAAGAGTAAACAGCAAGTAGGTTAAACCAAAATTCTCTGGAGTTTAGAAAGATGAGATACAAGATACAGAGTTTATGGGCTAAATGAGGTTAGTATGGATAGGTACATGATGACAGACATTGACATGGTGAGCCAAGTGGGTCTCTCACTGCTGTCTGACTCCATGACTCTCTATGATCTATACAGGGGGTTAGTACTGGGAAGATGTTTCTGCAGCTAAGGAGTCCTGACTAGCAAGTCACAGTCTCAGAATAAAGGGAGTCTATTTACAATAGAACAGGGGAGAAGAATTGTTTATAGGAGGTGAATTTTTGCAGTTCTCTATCCCAGAAGGTTGTGGAGGCTCAGTTGTTGGTTTGATTTAAAGTGGAGGTCTATTCGTTTCTGGATATCAAGGAAGCAATGAATGGGTATAGGACAGGGAAACAATGAGGAGGAAAGGTCAGTCATAATCTTCTTGATAAGCAGAGGTTTAAGGACCTGACTGGTCTTCTCCTAACTTTATTACTTATATTCTGAGGTGGTTTTGAGATGCAAATGGAACAAATTGGACAGATTATATTCTGTGGTGATTGTGAGCTGAAAACCAAACAAATTGGACAGATTATACTCTGAGGCGGTTATGAGCTGCAAATTGGAAAGATTATATTCTGTGGTGATTGAAAGCTGCAAACTGAACAAACTGGACAGATATTAACTGATTCCTCACACTTTGGTCAATATACAGCCCAAACACAGAAGTGTAAAACAACAGCAAAACACTGAAATCAGTAACGAGGGAATTTGGTTAAAGGTTTCAGGTAGAGGGATCAGAATGCTTTAGGGAAAATTTTTTTTTGCTTAAAGCTGGGATTTGAGAGTTATTGTTTGGTAGGATAATTGAGGCAGAGGGATCCTTATGTTTAAAAATTACATTTCTGTGGCATAATGTATAAGGTTATTGACTGAAACCTGGAAAGGGAATTAATGTCAACAACCATTCTACAAGCTAGAATAATCACTCTGGGCCAAACAGCTTCATTCCTGCCCCAGCTTCAATAAAATGATTGAATAAAATTAATCTCTTCAACACTCTTCCAAAAATGTCTAAATTACAACCACCAGCACAAGATAATGTGAAGCATTTTAATTACCTTGCATTCGCCAGATTAATCCTGTTTCCCCCGCTGCACCAGAGTAAACAATTCCAAGAGGCAATTGTACCTTTGCAATGTCACAGATAATCCACTGCAGGCATGTTCGAAAACATCCCCTAGTCACTACGTTTATGCACATTTGAGAAAGAGTCTCCCTGGGAGTATAGCAAATCATTCAAACATCTTGTAATTGTCATAGAAAATCAAAACGGGGCAAAGGAGTTCAACGTGATAAACTAACTGTGCCCTGTGGGGATTTTAATGGTAATCCCTTTCAGTTAGAGGCCTCTATCTAACCACGCAATCTCAAGATACACCATTTATCCTTCTTTGTACAAAAAAGTGGCCCCTGAGGAACTACTGTCCACCCTGTTCGGTCCATAATGGAGCAGCTTCCACGGGGACATGAAAATAGACTTGAAAGTTAAATTAGATAATTACATTTTGTATAGGAAGAGGAACCTATTTGATTTGTAGTATGCCCCGGATAATAAAATGCTCTGAAAAGGTTAAAAAGCAATTAGGTAATTGTATTGGGTAAAATGTTGTCAACAGTAACCAGATTTTGCATTCCTCATGACTGATGTTTAAAGGCAGAAAGCCTGCTTTTCCAGATCGTTGAGCAGACGGGCACCTACGGTTTAGTCTGGTGTCCTTGCAACCCTTGCTCATTTTAATGAACCAGATCCTTCAAAGAACTAATAACAAGTGATCCTCCCCTGTGGGCACAGAGTTTAGATGCGGCAGCTTCTGAGGGACAGCTCACACATCCTTGGAGTGATGGGGCTGAGCGTGTTAGCACACGTCCTGATCCGCACACACTTTTTTTTAAGATGACTACTGAGGGGTGGGAGATTGAGGTCATCTCTTTGCTTACCACTCCTTGCACTTGCCCCTGACCAATTTAACTCTGTTCCTACCTCCAGCACTAGTATCCTATGCATTCACTATGCGGACCTGTCCTTCTCAAGGATTTGAAATCACTCCAGCTTTCATGCCAAAATCACTGCCCCCTCACCATTCTCTCTCCAAGGCTTCCTTAACACTCCTGAAACAATTACAGTCTGTCCAATGAATAAATACCCCAGGGTCAAACAAAACTTGTTAAATGCTCTTGTGAAGTGACGTAGGAAATTTAAATATCTTACAAGTATGGGTAAGTGTGCAAACTGATGCTACCATGCAATCCAAATAACTTCTGTTTCAAATACAAATTGGTACTTTAGTTGAAAGACTTCTGATCATATAAAATAATGATATGATTGTATTAAGCCTATTATCATAAAGATTGAATGTCTACAAGAAAATGAATCTCAAGGTATTTATAGTGATATTATATGTACTCAGATAATAAATTTATTTTAAATTTTGATTGACTTGCTCTGCTAAAAAACAATGAAATACAACAGGCATCCTCCTCCTGAGAAACAAGCTTTATCTTGCCCACTCCTCCTCATTGCCTGGTCAATGTTCCAGCTGTAATATGTACATTTCTGAATACAGTTCCCTTTAAAAGCTGAAGCAAAACTTCAGTTATGAAATCTAAACGTAATATACTTTTCTGATTTAATACAGATTTGCTACCGACTTTTGATAACAAAATCTTGATGTTTGCTTAACATGGAGACATCTACTGATACAGGAAGCAAAATAAATAAATCATCTCTGAAAGTAGAGTGGAAAACATTGGGGTGGTGTGGGAGACTTCATTGCATTTTCCAGTTTGTCCAGAGGTTTCCATTAGAGATACAAGCAAGCTTCAGTCCTATATTTCCACTGTCTGTAATGTCCTGTGTCAGTCATAAAAGCTCAAATGCAGCAGTCAATTTATACGCAGGATGTTCCCTAGATATCAGCTGATGGTACTGACTGACTGAAGCAATCTTATTCTAAACCTGGTTGGTTGCTCCAAAGCCTTATCACACAATAGAAATGAACTACAAAGTAGCCTTGAAGCTTCGGACAGGGGCAGAGATGTGAATGTGAAGCAAATGGTGTGAGGAATCAGCAGTTTCAATTTCCCAATGTCAACATCTCGGAGGATCAATCCTGGTCCCAATATATTGATGCAATTACCAAGAAGGCACATCAGTGGCTGTATTTCATTAGGAATTTGATGAGATTTGATTTGCCACTAAAGACTTGCAAATTCTACAAATATACTACAAAGAGTATTTTAAATGTTTGCATCATCATCTGGTATAGAGGAGCCACTGAACAGATCAGGAAAACCTGCAGAGGGTTGCACACTCAGCCAGCTCCATCATGGGCACTAGTCGTCCAGTATTGAGGACATCTTCTAAAGGGAATGCATCCATCATTAAGAACCCCCAGCACCCAGGACATGCTTTCTTCTTATTACTCCCATCAGAGAGGAAGTACAGGAGCCTGAAGACACACATTCAACATTTGAGAAACAGCTTCTTTCCCTCCACTATCAGCTTTCTGACCAGACAATGAATCAACCCATGAACACTGCCTCACTAATTTACTCACATCTTGCTCTACTTCCTTAACTTAATTCGTACATACTGTAACTCCAAAACATAAAACTAATTGTTGTGTATGTGGCCTGGTTACACAACAATGCTACTAATAAAAACACTGGAGATGGGAGCTAAGTTTCATGGTTCTTTACTGGTAGAAACCAAACTCGGCACACACGTACAGATCAATACGCGCCTAATAGCACATGCTCAATACGCACCTAATAGCGCATGCAACGACGTGATACTAAAACATAAAGTAATCCCTTATTATACAGTAGGCTATATGGTACACTCCTCCCTTTTTATTTTAATAGTGTATCGACTGTTTTTTTTTACTGGAGCACTATGCTAAACAAATATGTTTACCCTTAACATACAAATGCCTACCATTTATTTACTTAGTAACTTAATAATATCAAATTATAACAAAGTAACGTAATAATATCAAATTATAACAAGCCTTTTTTTTTACTCTTGGTGTAAGACCAATTTATAACTCAAGTCTTTTGGGGGGGGGGGTCTTCTCTGCCTCTCTGGTAACGTCTGTCCTGAAACGTTTGCTTTGGGGAATGAGTCTCCACGGGTACATCAGGTGGGTCCTCAGCACTGATGACAGGCTTATCTGTGGATGAGGCTGATGCGGTCACATCAGGAGTGTTTGCTTCTATGTCCGGAGAGTCCGGGCAAGGTGTTGCTGTGTTTTTCACCTGAGCATCCAGGATTTGGTCCACATGACGTCTCTATACGTTCTCTCCCACCTGTACTCTATACATCAGTGGCTCGTCTATGGCGGAAATTGTACCTGGCTGCCATTTTCCAGTCTGGTAATCATGTGCAAGAACTGACTGTCCCACACTGAAGCTCCATGTTGACTTAGCATTCAAGTGTTTGAACTGTCTGTTCTCCACATCACGCCATACATCTGGTTTGAGAAGATCCACACGGGACCTCAGGTTTCTGTTCAGAAGCATCATCACTGGAGTCTGGTTAGTGGTTGTATGTACTGCAAGGAGGAAGTTGTCTATCTTGTGTTGCAGTGGTCAATTTTCCCTGTCCATTGCCTTGATGGCTTTCTTGAATGTCTGCTCAAATCTTTCTGCCAAGCCATTTGTGGATGGATGGTAAGGGGCAGACATAAAGTGCTTGATTCCATTGTTCTTCACAAAACTTTGGAATTCTTCAGAGACAAATTGTCGTCCATTTTCTGTGCAGATTTGTTCTGGTATGCCATTCCTGGCAAACAAGGTCCTCAGAACTGTAATAGTTTTTTCCGATGTGGTTGTCTTCATTTTGATGACCTCTGGCCATTTGGAATGTGCATCGACAGCGATTAAAAAGAGTCTATGAATAGCCTAGCAAAGTCGATGTGCACTAGTTGCCATGGTGATGAGGGGCACTCCCATGGATGGAGAGGGGCTTGTGGTGGTGTGTTCTGGATCTTTTGACATCCAGAGCAGTTCTTGGTCAAGTCCTCAATCTGTTTATGGATTCCTGGCCACCACACATAGGCACGGGCAAGACTTTTCATCTTCACGGTACCCAGGTGCCCCTTATGCAATTCCTCCAGCACTCTGGTGTGTAGCTTGGGAGGAATCACAACTCGTGAGCCACACGTTAGTGTTCCCCGACACACTGACAACTGCTCCTTCCTTGCTGAGAAGGCTGGAAACAGTGTGTTACCCCGCGCTGGCCACCCCTTTACCGTGATGTCATACACTTTTGACAACATAGGGTCATTGCGTGTTTCTCTTTCAATGAGGCTGTTTGTCACTGGTAATTGTTCAACTATTGTTGTGTGAAAGACCTCTGCTGAATCCATTTGTGTAGTTATCTCTGAAGTTGGCAGTGATAAATGTGACAAGCCATCTGTGTTGCCATGTTGCTTGGTCCCCTTGTGTTCAATGTCATACATGTGACCTCCTAAGAAAAGAGACCATTGCTGCAGCCTTTGTGCTGTCATCACTGGAACACCTTTTCTTGGACTGAAGATTGACACAAGAGGCTGACGGTCAGTCAACAGGGTAAACTTTTGGCCATACAGGTAGTGACTGAATTTCTTGACTCCCCACACGAGGCTTAGGGCCTCTCTGTCAATCTGTGCGTAGTTACATTCAGCTGAAGTTAGCATTCTTGAGGCAAAGGCTATTGGTTTTTCAGAGCCATCTGGAAACTTGTGAGATAACACAGCTCCTATCCCATGGGGCAAGGCATCACAAGCTAGTCAGATAGGTAAGAAGGGGTCAAAGTGTGCCAGCACCCCTTCTGAAGTTATGAGTCTCTCAGTTTCTTGAAATGCTTTCTCACAGCTCTCAGTCCACTTCCATCGTATCCCTGTCTGTAATAGTGCATTTAGTGGGTGTAGGACTGTGGATCAGTTAGACAAGAACTTGTGATAGTAGTTCACTATTCAAGATAGGCTCTCAGCTGAGACACATTTTCAGGTGGTGGTGTCTTAAGCACCGCTTCTATCTTGTCTTGAGACGTGTGTAAGCCATCCTTGTTGATCACATGCCCACCGTATGAGATTTCCTTTTTGAAAAACTCACATTTCTGTCCATTAGCTCTGAGCCCATATTCTCATAATCCGGTGAGCACTTGTTCAGGGTTAGAAAGATGTTCGTCATCATCTTTGCTGGTGACAATGATGTCATCCAGGTATCACTGAGTCCCTGGAATCCCCAGCAGGACCTGGTCCATTGCCCTTTGCCAGATTGCAGGCGCTGATGCTATCCCAAACACCAACCTGTTGTACTGATAAAGTCCTTTGTGTGTATTTATTGTCAGGTATTTCTTGGATGCTTCATCAATTTCCATTTGGAGATAAGCCTGTGTCAAATCGATTTTTGTGAAATGTTCCCCTCCTGACATGGAAGCAAAGATGTCCTCAATACGAGGTAGAGGATACTGTACTGTGCTGGGAACTGGGTTAACAGTCACTTTAAAGTCACCACATATGCGCACCTTGCCTGGTTTTCCTGGTTTTGTGCTGGAGGTTTCCTTCATCACTGGAACAATAGCCGTGGCCTGTTCACTCCAATCTACCTTTGACAGGACCCCATTCTGCTCCAGATTTTTCAACTCTGTCTCTACCGTAGGACAGATTGCATATGGCACTGGCCTGGCTTTCTGAAATTTTAGACATGCATTTTCCTCAATCTCAATCCTTGACTTTGTGGCCTGAAGTGTTCCTATTCCTTTCATGAACACTTCCTCAGAGTCAGCAAGTATTTGTGATAGTCTCTCAGATGTAGCCTTGCTGCCCTCCTTTGCTGACACATCTAGTGCCTTGATGGTGTGCCAATCCAAATGGATTTTCCTGAGCCACTCACATCCCAGCCACAGTGGTCCTCTATTTTTCAGTACATAGAGGTTCAGCTGTTGTGTTTTGTCTCCGTAGGTCACTGTCACTTTAATTTTGCCTTTGGGACACACTTTCTATCCTGTGTAAGTCTTTAGCAGTAGTTTAATTCGTTTCAGAAGTATGTGCAAAAACAGTCATTTGTAGTCATGTACAGAGATCACTGTTAAAACTGAGCCTGTATCCAACTCCATTTGCAGTCTCACACCTGCCACTTGTGGAGTGATCCATATTACTCTTCGATCATCTGTCTCTTTCACACTGTGAAGTTGCAGACAGGACAATTCACTTTTGTCTGAGTCGTTCTCATCAGAACTGCTTTCTTTCATTTTGTGTACATTGTTGTATTTTCCTTCCTGGGGTTTCTTGTTTCTCTGTATTTTGCCCTTTTCCTGCTGTTTACTAGTTTTGCATACTCTGCCAATGTGGCCCTGTTTGCCACAGTTTCTCCATCCTTTGTTTTTAAGCCAACAGTCATCAGGGTCATGTGACCTGTTCCCACAACGGTAACATTTCTTTCCATATTGCAATGTTCAGCGCCTTCTCTAATGTAAGGTCTCTTTCACACAAAAGCTTTTTCTGTGTGGTTTCACAGTGCATGCCACACACTAACCAGTCCCTCAATGCATCTGACAGACCAGGTCCAAATTGACAATGTTCTGATAATTTGTGCAATTCAGCACAATATTCAGAAATGCTTTCGTTTTTGCTCTGATTCCATTTGTGAAATTTAAATCTTTCAGCAATGACCAGTGGTTTGGGATTTAAATGCTGTTGGAGAGTGTCTACTATTTGCTTGAATATCTTGTCAGCTGATTTTTCAGGGGTTAACAAGCTGAGTAAGACGCTGGCTTTCTTTTCATCCTTAACACCGTTAGCCTCACAATATAACTCCATTCTTTCAATGTAAATTGCCCAGTCTTCAATACCACTATCAAATGCTGTAATGGTTCCAATCATCACCATCACCATTATGTTAATTTAGCCCCGTTCTCCCCTTGTTTTCTTTTTTTTGACTCATGTGTCCTTTTTGCTAGCACAACAAGCGCACTCCATCTAGATGCATCTAGATTCTCTCTCTTCTCCTCTGAGTGTCATTATCAACTAAAACACAGTGTTCCGATAAGATGTAGGTTCATAATCCTCATCGCCAATTTGTTGTGAATGTGGCCTGGTTACACAACAATGCTATTAATAAAAACGCTGGAGACGGGAGCTAAGTTTCATGGTCCTTTACTGGCAGAATCCAAACTCGGCACACACGTACAGATCAATACACGCCTAATAGTGCAGGCAACGACGTGATACTAAAACATAAAGTAGTCCCTTATTATACTGTAGGCTATACGGTACACTAATCAAGAGAAAAATAGAAGGTGGGCATAACTGTCTATGTTTAGTTTTTATTTTAGCGAGGCTGAATTGGAGGCTATTGGAAACACCTCTGTCCACTTCGCAGGTGCATCCCCTCCTACCAAGAAATTTGTACCCATGAATGGTCCAGCAAAATCCACATGAATCCTCAGCCAGTGCAATGCAGGCTATTGCCAGGGCTGAAGGGGCACTGCTCTTGCCATCTTCTGTACATGTCGGTGTAGTACCCCTGAAAAAGGAAGATGATGAATGAAACAAAGACGTTGCACTGTTTATTCCTCAGTAATATTATGGTGAATCAAAATAAATGACAGTCCATCCAGCTAACTGTATAACAATCGGCAACGAGATGTGCATTAAATCAAGTTCAATCCTTTTATCGTTTATAATGTTACTCATTTAACGTTCAGGCCTTTTTTGCTTTAACTATCCTTTCTGTTATTCCATGGGAACATATCACTTTAATTCTAAACTATCAAAAATATAAAAATACTCTAATAAACTATGATCTTCTTTCATCAGCAGTACTATGCATCCAAACAGTTATATTGCATGCATAGGGCA
The DNA here is from genome assembly GCF_030028105.1 of Mobula birostris. Taxonomy (NCBI): domain Eukaryota; kingdom Metazoa; phylum Chordata; class Chondrichthyes; order Myliobatiformes; family Myliobatidae; genus Mobula; species Mobula birostris. The sequence goes on along the minus strand of NC_092377.1, from coordinate 70,926,406 downwards.
CTGTTCCATGCATCTTTAACGCTTCGATCATAGGAGCCATGTGGGTGAAAACAGCCATTTTTCACAGTTTCATCTAAACATGTAACTCAAAGAATTAGACAAAACACCAGAGAAACCTTTTCTGAGAACATAAATGTGCCAAATGGCTTAAAATTCTAATTATTTTCTGTATTTCTTTTGCTGCCTGAAAAAGGGAGATGGCGAATGAAATATACACACTGTGCTGTTTATTTCTCACTAACTTTATGGTGACTGAGGATACAGCATATACTGCCTCTCCCACTCCCCAGGCATTCTGGCAGGCATGAGCAATCAATCACGTGCTGATGACTGAATGCAAGACTTTACAAGTCAATGGCAGACTGATTGCTCAATACTGTAAAAGAATACCTTGCACACAGATTCTCAGAATTTTCAACAAAACACATTTGTGCGTTTTAAAGTAATACCCCTTTTATCTCTTAACGTGAAATGATTTTCACATTAAAGTAATTATTTTAACTTTTTTTAATTATTTGAACAATTATTTATAACTAAATTGAACAGAGTTCTACCTTGTTACACAGGCATCACAAACAGTGTGTAGCAAACTGCCCAAGCTGCTGATCTATCCCAGGCCACCAGACAAAGCTTCAAGCCATTGCTTTCATTTTGACCACCCCTGGATGACCGGCATATAGGTCCTCCAACACTTTAGTTTTCAGCTTGGGTAGTAAAACTTCCAATCCTCATATAAAGAAAACTCCATCAAGAGCAATTTCCTCCTGGCACCAGCAACTGTGATTTCTGCTGAACATTCCAGCTATTTTCTGTTGCCATGTAGACCGGAGACTGTGTTGAGGTCTTTGCTGGTTTCCCTTTGGATCATTTGTGCCATAATAGGGGGACCTTTTATTTGTGTTAGGGAGAACGTGTCAAGATGATTGTCCTCTTCTGTAAAATTTTCAGGTATTACCTTTTCTAAAGATAAATGGGACAATCCATCAAATTAGTTCTCCTCTTGAATTCAATGTTGTAATTGTGTTCTCCAAGAAACAGAGACCATCTCTGCATTTGTGTTGCTCCTGTTAGTGGAACTCCCTTCTGTAGATTGAAAATGGACACCAGTGGTTGATGATCAGCAATGAGGGAAAACTCTCTCCCATACAAGTACCGGTTAAAATGTTTTACACCCCAAACTAGACTCAGGACCTATCTGTCAATCTGAGCATAATTTTTCTCTGCAGTGGTAAAGGAACATGATGCAAAGGCTATGGAACGTTCACTTCCATCACTCATAACATGGGACATGACTGCACCTATACCAGAAGGCGAGGCATCACAGGCAAGCTTCACTGGATGATGTGGATCATAATTTGTGAGTACAGTGTCTGATATCCTTTGCCTTTTGGAAAGTCACCTCACACTGTTTTGTCCATTGCCATTTCTTCCTGATCTGCAGTAATGAGTTCAATGGGTGGAGCCAGGTTTGGCAGGAACCTGTCATAGTAATTGACAAATCCTAAAAAAGGACCATAACTACAACACATCCTTTCACCCTGAGTAACCACCACTGCATGATTTTCCTCGGCATTGATGTGTAACGCTTGTGTGTTAATGGCGTGACCGCGGTACATGATGCTTGGTTTAAAGAATTAACACTTTTTGCATTGGTTCCCACTCATAATCTTCTAATCTTTCTAACACTGTCTTAAGATTTTGGAGATGTTCCTTGTCATCCTTACCAGTAACAGTGATGTCATCCAGGTAACACTGAGTGCCTGGGCAGCCTTGCAGCACCAGTTCCAAAACTTTCTGTCAGAGTGCAGGTGCAGATGCTACGCCAAAAACAAGCCTATTATAGCAATAAACCCCTTTGTGAGTGTTCATGGTGAGAAACACTTTGGACTCTTCTTCCATCCCCACCTGTAAGTCGGCTTCAGCTAAGTTCACTTGGCTGAAGATTTTCCCTCCAGAAAGATCTGCAAAGATATGGATCTACTTTCAGTACTGGGTTGATGGTGACCTTAAAATCAACACAGATCCTGACAGACCCCTTCTTCTCGGTTACTGGGATCACTGGCATTGCCCAGACTTCAGTTCAGTGGCTCTGAAATGTGATTCAAACTCATTTTGTGGAAAGACTGAAACAGCCTAGCCAGAGTCCAATTCCATTTTAATTAATTTATCATTCACTTCTGGTGGAAGCCATATTGCTTGTCCATTGTTAGTTTTCACATTTTAAATCTCAAGGTTACTCAGTCCTGTGTCACTCTCATCATTATCAGGTTTTTCATCAACAGCATGCGGATTAGTGCTCTTTTTGAAGCCGTAACTTGACTTTTTATCTTTGTCACTTTCTTGTGCAGTCCATCTATTTTTGTCTGCCCAGCACGCTGTTTGTATGTGTCCTACTTTGTTGCATTTTCTGAAAGTTTTGCCTTCAAACCTGCATTGGTCTGGCGCATGTGAGCCCCTGCCGCAATGGTAACATAATTTGTTTGGCTAGGCCAGTTCTGTTTAGACATTTCAAATTTGTTCACGCTCACTTTCATTCCTGACTGTAACTCAATTGCATCTCGTTGCAGTTTCCATTGAAACAGCAATTTCAACTGCTCTTTTAAATGTAAGTTATGCTTCAGTTAGGAACCATTCCTTCCTTGTAAGTTAGGAACCAATACTTCCTTGTAAGATTCTGCAAACTAAATGATCCCTCTGTGCATCATTAAGCCCATCACTGAATTGACAATGCTCAGACAATCTCTTTAATTCAGCCACGTAGGTGAAATGGACTCCCCTTCCTTTTGATTCTGTTTATGAAACCCAAAGCATTCTGCAATCAACAATGGTTTTACTTCTAAATGTTCCTGCGTTACTTTCACAATATCAACCAAGTTCATTTCAGCTGGTTCTGTTAGAACAGTTAAATTTCTAAGCAAAATGTATGCACTTCCACTAATTATACTAAGCAAATTTGACACTAATTTGTCATTGGCTATTTCATTTGCTTTAAAATACTGCTCAATTCACTCAGTATACAATATCTTGTTATCTCTTCTGCAATCAAACATGTCTATCTTTCCAATGTAGTCAGCCATGGCTGCTCTTTTTTTAAACTTATGACAATTAGTTTTTTTTAATTTTATGTTTATTATTGGGGTGTATGGGGTGTCAGGGAGGGGTAGCACCTCTGGTGGGGGAACATGTCATGTCCTTTTCAAGGCAATTACTCCACCTTTGGTCCCCACCTGGCACTCAGCTCTCACCTGCGGCTCCCCGTAAATGTTTGCATGTGACAGCGGCCACACCCCGGGCAACGGCTTCGACAAGCCGGCTAAACCAGGTGAGGGTAGCCAACGGGTCTCAAACCCTCGGTGAGATAGGGAGATGTCTATCCCAGCATGTGAAGACAGACTCCGGCAGATTGAGCGGATGAGACCAATGGAAGGTCCAGCAGTCAAGAAGTCGGTCTCTGCAAGTGTCGTGGAACATGCAGAGCACAACAAGACACTGAAGACGTCCTGGTCATCCACTGCGCCTGGTCCCAGCTCCAGCTGTCTCGACTCTGTCTTGCCATTGGATCCAGACGGGAATTGGGAAGAGAGAGTGAGGCTGATGCTGCACAACTCTCCCTCACTTAAATCCAAATCATGCATTAGTCTCAACATCAATGGTGTTGAGGCCTTCATCGATGACGACGATGGACGAAAAATAATATGATTATTATCACCTGGTACTCATTGTTTATAAACTTGAATTTGTCCTTTTTCTGCCCTTTTTTTATAACTCGAACATCTCGTTGCACCTTTTTTAAAATGTGAATGTCTCTCTGCATTTTTGTTTTGCTTGAATATCTCACAGCACTTTTATTCAACTCAAACATGTTGGTGCCCTTCAACAGGTAGTTAGTCATCATGGGTTCATTTAAAACCTCCTTCAACAGGTAGTTAGTCATCATGGGTTCATTTAAAACCTCCTTCAACAGGTAGTTAGTCATCATGGGTTCATTTAAAACCTCCTTCAACAGGTAGTTAGTCGTCAAGGGTTCATTTAAAACCTCCTTGTCACCACTGTTATGCTTCGTAATTCCAAAACATAAAACTAGTTGAAAGAAAAACATGGATCCAGGAATAGATGTGTACATTTAGTTTCTACTTTCGTGAGGTGTGTGCCCATGATGTGGTGACATGATGATGTATGCCAATCACGTACTTTTACATATAACCTGTAATGAATTATTTCAATGAACAAGAATGCTTAATCAAACAATATATTTACATTACTTAAATATTACTGAAATATTGAATACACAATATTTCTTATTGTATTTTATAGTTTTTTATTATTGCATTGTACTGCTGTCACAAAACAACAAGTTTCACATCATCTCAATGATATTAACTTTGATTCAGATTCTGAACTCTTTGCCTCCTGCTTGACACTAAACTTCAAGCCATAAATTTAGTTCATGGACCACACCAAGTGCAGTCATTTTCATCCCTGCCCATATTTTCTTCTTTATAGTTCACGTCTCTATCATTGTCACTGTCAAACTTGACCAACACAAATTCATTCCAAGTTCCTCCAATAGTTTGCTTCTGTGCGTCAGATTTCAGCATCTAGAGTCCCATGTCCTCTGCTGCCCGATTTGCTGGGTATTTCCAACATTCTGTCTTATTTAACTATTGACTGTGGTCTTTGCATCTCCCAGCTCTATGTCACATTGTTTTCTTTTTCCTCTGTCCTCATACATCACATGCAAATAACAAGCATAACCAGTCTTTTTCAGACAACATCATCATTAGTGTCATTCAGTCTCGTTTAGTTTCTACCCTCCCCTGCTGCTTTCTCCACAGCATTCTCACTTCTCTGCAACTGAAGCCAACTGTGATTCTTCATTTTGCCTGGTTCTGATTAAATGTCCTTGCCCTAAAATATAAACTCTGGTTCTCTTTCCACAGATGCTGCTGGATCTGTTCAGAATTGCCGATAAATTCTGGTTACATTTATTATTACAGGGCTGGTGCAGACTGGATGGGCTGAACAGCTTCCTTCCCTGCTGTAATTTTTCTGTCATCCTCATGCAAGTCATCATTTAGTGCAGGCCAGTGCCTCGCTTCCACAGCCACCTTGCGTAATCCCAACCTCTGGCACTCTCTGGGTGGAGTTTGCATGCTCTTTCAGTGAGTGAATGGGTTCAAAGTGACATGCAGGTTAATTGGCCACTGTGAATCACCCATTGTTTCAATTAGTTAAAGTTAAAGTCTGTCCCGAACCTTTGTGGCCCATCAGGCTGGTGCTTATGTCGGTTTCTGTGGCGTGAAGCGACTGAGAGTACGAGACTTCCCCCTGGGATAGGACGCCAGTCTATCGCGAGGTTAACCCCCAGCATTTTGCCGGTACCCATTTTCAGCTGGGTGGACTGGAGCAGTGTGTGGTTAAGTGCCTTGCTCAAAGACACAACACACTGCCTTGGCTGAGACTCGAACCCACGACCTTCAAATCGTGAGCCCAACGCCTAACCACTTGGCCACGAGCCATTGTTTCAATATGTACATTTAATGTTAGAGAAATGTATACAATATACATCCTGAAATTCTTTTTCTTTGCAAACATCCATGAAAACGGAGGAGTGCCCCAAAGAATCAATGACAGTTAAATTTTAGAACCTCAAAGCACCCCCAACTCCCCCCTCCCATGCATAAGCAGTAGCAAAGCAATGACTCCACCTCCCCCACCAGCAAAAAAAGCATCAGCACCCGCTGCCAAGCACTCAAGCATGCAGCCTGTTTCCAGGGTCACGAAAATCCATCACCCTAAAGGTGCACTAGTCTTCCAGGCCGCGTCCTTGGCACATAGTCGTGAGGCTGAGAGCGGGTCCCATCTCCGCAAAGAACCAAAGTCAGCGTGTAACTCCAGGTCAGGGTCTTCAAAAGAACTTTGAAAGGGAAAAAAAAAGAGATTTCAAAGGTAGAAATAGAGCTGTTTCCGAAGATGCTAACAAAGGAGTTACCATTAGGTGCCATCATCCTTCTAAGCTCCACTGTGAGCAGGTGAATGCTAGAATATGCGGGGAGATGACGAGAAAGTGTGGAAGGTACAACAGGATCAGTATAAATGGGAGTTTAATTGTCACCGTGCACTCAGTGGGCAAAAGCATCTACTGCCTTGCTGTATAACTCTAATGGGAAACCCTCCCACAGTAAAATACTCGGCTATTTCAGAGAAAAGGCTCCAAGTGGGGGATTGCTTCAACATTTGCATTAATTTTTACTTCCCATTTGAGTAACTGATTTTCTTCTACTCCTCTCCACCGAGGAATGTGCTTCGCCTTTCAGAACAGACTGCCATAAAACGCAGCTATTTAACTTTATGGCTTTAGAACCCACCACCGATTTCACACTGATTTCTCCATAAATGAAACAGTAAACCACACACTGATTTCATTGCTTAGCTTGATTACATCATTGTCCCACATACATACACCGGGCATTTACTGTAAAATCATTACAGACTTAATATTCCAGTTAACCATAAAACGGACAACACTTTCACTGTTAGCCTGAAGGCACACAGTGCTCCTTGTAACTCATTAGCAGCCAGATAGACAAACAGCAAACCCAAATGTAGCAATGCAAGACAACACTGCCAGTGTTCGAAGGAACTGGTGAATGTTTTCAAAACTAGATGTTAATGTAGAAAGGGGGTAAGTTTATGCTTCAAACATTCTTAAGTCTTAAAGATACAGAGTGTACATAAAACTTTATGGAACTTTCCTACTTTAAATGAGATTTGAGAATAAAAGAACTACTTATGTCAAATACAATAATAAAATCGCAATGCTGAGCAACTGGTGTTTATATTTCTACAACAAGCATTTAAGCAATCTGGAAATACAAACAGAAAGGGTTTATATAGTCATAGGATCATACAGCCTGAAATAGGTGAAAAATGATTACGTATTGCAGGCAGCTTACAAAACATCTTTTCTGATTGACTCTCACTGCAATCTGCAGCCTGTAATTTCCCTTTATGTCTCAATGAACTAGCAATTTCACGATCTTCTGAATGATTCAGTGGACTTACCTCTCAAGTGTGGAAATACGGCACCTTTAAGCGGACTAAGGTACGTACATCGCCATGGCCAAAAGAAAAGGAGGAGGGGCAAACTCCAAGACAGACTAAAACGAATGGGTATGAAACGTTCTCTACCCAGTATCTGGTTAGCGAATGTACAGTCGCCAGAGAAAAAGATTGAGGATCTAAGGGCAAGATTGCTTTATTGGAGAGAAATAAGGAATTGCTGTGATCTTTGTTTCACAAAGACATGGCTGACCTCAGACATGCCAGATACAACTGTAAGACCCAAGGGCTGAATGGACGGGACTGCTGATTCGGAGACAAAAGGTGGAGGTCTGGGTTTCATGATAAACTTGTCGTGGTGCTTCGTCACAGTGGTCTTGTCGCTCTCTTATTCCCTCAACCTGCAACATCTAATGATTAAGTGCCATACATTCTACTTACCAACAGAGTTCTCCTCCATGATCCTGACCACAGTTTACATGCCGCCAAAGGCCAATGTTAAGCAGACACTCAGGTAATAAATGCCACCATCAGCAAACAGAAAGCAGCCTACCTAACGTCTTTCAAATCATTGTTGGGGATTTCAACCAGACTTGTTTGAAGAAATCTTTGCCCAATTATCATCAAAATATAAGCTGTAGCACCAGAAATCCCAGCACACTTGACCACTTACAGTCCATGCCTAGACAGCATTTCAGGAAATCTGATCATCTGGCTGTCCTCCTCCTGCCTGCATACAGGTAGAAGTGAAGGGCAATGAGGAGGTGGCCGCAGGAGGCCAAGGTGAGGAAACAGGATTCTTTCAAGTTGGTGGAAAATCATTCAGAGCCTTCCCCAATCAGAAGCCCTGGATGAACCATGAGATCCCAATCTGCTGAGGGGCAGGTTAGTGTCATTCAGGTCTGGCAACCAAGTAAAGTACAAGTGGTACAGGTACAATCTCCAAAAAACCATCTCACATGCGAAGTGGCAATTTTGGACCAAACCTGATACACTGAAGGATGCTCAACTGTGGCAGGGATTGAATGCTATCACCTCCTACAAAGTTAGACCAAGCAAGGTAGGTGACGAGTTTTCACTCCATGATGAGCTCAATGTCTTTTATGATCACTTTGACAATCAAAGTATGGACAAACTCCCTTCACAACCTCGCACAGCTCCCAATGACCTTGCGATTTCAGTCTCTGAGACTGTCAGGAGAGCATCCTTCAAGAGACTGAAAGCTTAGTACCTGTCTAAGTACTAAAGACTCATGCTAATCAACTGGCTGATACCTTTAACCTCTTGCTTCGGCAGTCTGAGGTACTCACCTGCTTCAAGCAGGCTTCAACTATATGAGTGCCTAAGTGGAACGTAATAACCTGGCTCAATGACTATCATCCAGTAGCACTTACATCCACTGTAATGAGGTACTCTGACAGGTTGGTGATCTACTCCTACCTGAGAAGCAACTTGGATCTACTCCAATTTGCCTACCATCACAATAGGTCAACAGCAGATGCCATTTCATTGGCTCTTCACTCAACCATGGGGCCACCTGGGCAGCAATGATGCATACAGCAGGATGCTCTTCATTGACTACAGTTCAGCATTCAAAACTATCATCACCTCAAAACTAATCAATGAGCCTTAAGACCTAAGCTTCAAAACCTGGTTTTGCGACCGGATCCACAATTCCCTCACTTGCAGACCCCAGCCAGTTTCGATCGGCAACAACATCTCCTCCACAATCTCCATCAGCACAGGTGCACCACAAGGCTGTGTGCTTAGGCCCCTGCTCTATTTACTTTATGCTTTTGTCTGTGAGGCCAAGCACAGCTCCAATGCCGGATTTAAGTTTGAAAATCTGGCTGAGTGCTGCCACAACAACAACAACCTTTCACTCACGGCCAGCAAGCCAAAGGAGCTCATTATGGACTTCAGGAGGAAACTGGACGTCCATGAGCCAACCCTCATCGGTGGAAAGGGTCAGCAACTTCAAATTTCTCGCTGTTATTTCAGAGGATCTGAACTGGGTCCAGCACGTGTGCCATTATGAAGAAAGGACGACAGCACCTCTGCTTTCTTAGAAGTTTGCGAAGATTCGGCATGTCATCTAAAACGTTGAGAAGCTTTGAGAGATGTGCAATAGAGAGTGTATTGACTGGTTGCATCACCATGCCCTTGACTGGGAAATCCTACAAAAAGTAGTGGATACAGCCATCACACATAAAGCCCTCCCCACCATTGAGCACATGTACACAGAACACAGTCCCAGGAAAGCAACATCCAACATCAAGGACCCCACCACCCAGGTCATGCTCTCTTCTCATCGCTGCCATCAGAAATAAAGTACAGGAGCCTCAGGACCCTCCTCAGCAGGTTCAGGGATAGTTATTACCCTCAAACAGCGGGCTTTTGAAACAAAGGTGATAACTGCACTCAACCCATCACTGAACTGTACCTGCAACCTGTGGACTCACTTTCAAGGACTCGTCATCTCATGCTCTCAAAATTTATTGCTTGTTCATTATTATTATTATATTTTTTCTCAGCTCATACTGGTATGGGCATAGCCAAGCTCACTCATTTCTCAATTGGTAGAAGCTTCTGGACTATTGTAGTGTGGTTTAGGATTGTGGCTTTCTGAAGACTTACCATAGATATTACTGTGTAGCCATAATTGCTTAATGCTATTGTATATTATTATTATTATTTTATTTCTTTTTGTATGGACAGTTTGTTAGAACATAGAATAGTACAGCACAGTACACGCCCTTTGGCCCACAATGTTGTGCCGACCCATATAATCCTCTCACCTTAAATTCCTTCATACACATGTCTAGTAATCTCTTAAATTTCACTAGTGTACCTGCCTCCACCACTGACTCAGGCAGTGCATTCCACGCACCAACCACTATCAGAGTAAAAACCCTTCCTCTGATATCCCCTTTGAACTTCCCACCCTTTACCTTAAAACCATGTCCTCTTGTATTGAGCAGTGGTGCCAAGTATCCTGCCATTTACTTTGTACTCTGCCTTGGAGTTTGTCCTTCCAAAGTGTACCACCTCACACTTCTCTGGGTTGAACTCCATCTGCCACTTCTCAGCCCACTTCTGCATCCTATCAATGTCTCTCTGCAATCTTCGACAATCCTCTACACTATCCACAACACCACCAACCTTTTGGTCGTCTTCAAACTTGCCAATCCACCCTTCCACCCCCACATCCAGGTCATTAATAAAAATCACGAAAAGTAGAGGTCCCAGAGCCGATCCTTGTGGGACACCACTAGTCACAACCCTCCAATCTGAATGTACTCCCTCCACCACGACTCTCTGCCTTCTGCAGGCTAGCCAATTCCGAATCCACCTGGCCAAATTTCCCTGGATCCCATGCCTTCTGACTTTCTGAATAAGCCTACTGTGTGGAACCTTGTCAAATGCCTTACTAAAATCCATGTAGATCACATCCACTGCACTACCCTCATCTATATGCCTGGTCACCTCCTCAAGGAACTCTGTCAGGCTTGTTAGACATAATCTTCCCTTCACAAAGCCATGCTGACTGTCCCTGATCAGACCATGATTCTCTAAATGCCCAGAGATCCTATCTCTAAGAATCTTTTCCAACAGCTTTCCCACCACAGACGTAAGACTCACTAAGTCTATAATTACCCGGACTATCTTTACTACCTTTCTTGAATGAGGGGACAACATCTGCCTCTCTCCAATCCTCCGGTACCTTTCACTTGTTGTCCTTTGCACATGAGTTATTTGTTCGTCCTGTTGGGTGTGGTCTTTTATTGATTCAATTGTGCATCTTGTACTTACCGTGATTGCCTGCAAGAAAACTGAACTTATGGTGACATGTACAGTAGGTACTTTGATAACAAGTTTACTTTCAACACACATTTAGGCACTCTGGAAATACAAGCTAACGGGGTTTATATAGTCACAGAATCATACAGCCTGAAATAGGCCACTCAACTATTTTGCCCATCTATGCTAATCCCATTACAACCATATTTTTCCATGCCCTGCTTTAAGTGCCTCTTAAATGTAGTAATTGTATCTGATTCCACCACTTTCTCCGGCAGTACATTCCAGCCATCAGCCATCACACCTCAGATCCTACCCCTCACCTTAAACCCATGTCCTCTTACTTTCAATACCCCTACCACGGGAAAAGGATTTTGAACACTTACACCATCTCTGCCTCAGAGTCTTATCAGATCACCCCTCAGCTTCCTTTGCCTCAAGGAAAATAAGTCTAGCAGATCGAGTCTCTTCCCAAGTCAGCAGAAAAGGCCATGCTTTGGCTGCAGCCTACCATCACCGCAGAACTCAATGCGTGTCCAGAACCAAGCAGCAGGCAGGAGAAATCATTGCGGATATTCCCCTCCCTGCAAACCGCCTTCTGCAAAACTTCCCTTCTGGAAAGTATGACAGGGCTACTAAAAACACAAGAGATTCTGCAGAAGCAACACACACAAAATGCTGGAGGAACTCAGCAGGTCAGACAGCGTTTATGGAAACAAATAAACAGACAACATTTTGCTCCGAGACCCTTTTTCAGGGCTGGAAACAAAGGGTGAAGATACCAGAATTTAAAACAAGAACTTCACTTATCTTAAAAGTCCATTTCTCCAGGCAGTTAATCTGATCCACTATCCTAGTTAGCCCCCTCCCCCCACCCCTGCTATCTATTACCTCAGATACTGCACTGAAAACATTTTAAACCATTTTTATACTGCTGTTTACATTGCAAGTCCACGCTGGTATCTATGCATTTATGCACATTTTATTCCATATATAAAAGTTAGAAATGCAGATAATTCTTTATTCCGTTTATTTGTTGAATGTTGTTCTTTTTTGTATGTAACATCAATACATCATAGAAATTCCTAATACATGAAAATATTCAATGCTGTGCAAAAGTCTTATGCACCTTAGCTATACATGTCTAAGACCTCTGCGTAAGACTGTATATAGCAAATAAATTTGATCCTAAATTCTTGATAACTAAAGTCCTGAGCCAGGCAACACACTGGCAAATAGCAGACAAGAAGCTGAAGGAACTCAGGGGGGCAGGCAGCATCTGTGGTGGGAAAAGGACAGACCACATTCTGAGTCAGACCCGATATCCAGGTGAAGGGTCTCAACTCAAAACGTCAACTGTCTATTTCCAACTGACCTGCTAAGTTCTTCCTGCTTCTTGGTTGCTGTTCCAGTTTCCAGCATATGCAGTCTCATGTTTCCTATTCCCATTCCCATTCCATGTTGGTCCAAGGCCTCCTCATGCCACAATGAGGCCACTCTCAGGGTGGAGGAACAACACCTCACATCTTGTCTGGGTGGTCTCCAACCTGATGTCATGAAAATCGATTTCTCCTTCCAGTATTTTTTCCTCCGCTTTCCTTCTTTTTCTATTCCTCACTATGGCCTCTTACCTCTTCCCACCTGCCTATCACTTCCCCCTGGTGCCCCTCCTTCTTCCCCTTCTCTCATGGTCCACGCTCCTCTCCTATCCTATCAGATTCCTTCCTCTCCAGCCCTTTACCTCTGCTAAGCACATGGCTTCACTCGTCACCTTCCAGCTGTCCTCCTTGCCCACCCCCCACCTATTTATTCTGGTGTCTTTCCCCCTTCCTTTGCACTCCTGAAGAATGGTCTTGGCCCGAGACATTGAATTGAATTGAATTTATTACTTACGTCCTTCATTATACATAAAAATCTTGACATTATTTTTGCTCAATACAAGAGGACATGGCTTTAAGGTAAGGGGTGGGAAGTTCAAGGTGGATATTAGAGGAAGGTTTTTTACTCAGAGAGTGGTTGGTGCGTGGAATTCACTGCCTGAGTCAGTGGTGGAGGCAGATACACTAGTGAAATTTAAGAGACTACTAGACGGGTATATGGAGGAATTTAAGGTGGGGGCTTTTATGGGAGGTGGGGTTTGAGGGTCGGCACAACATTGTGGGCCAAAGCGTCTGTACTGTGCTGTACTATTCTGTTCTATGTTCTATGTCTCCGTCTAAATGTTCAATTTATAGTAATTAGGGACCGTTTATTAATTTCTATAGATGCTGCCTGACCTGCTGAGTTCCTCCAACATTTTCTGTGTGGCTTTGGATTTCCAGCATCTGCAGAATTTCTTGCATTTACGAATTTTTTGATATACATCAGTGACAAACCTGATTCTGACATTGAGTTAACGTGGACTTTTCATGCCGCCTGGTGGTCAGTCTGGGCAGGTGCAGCACAGCTTTAGAGAACAATCATTAAATGATCAAATCTAAAGATCATAAGACCATATTAACCCTTTGTCAAAAAGGTACTTTTCAGCCATCTTGCTATTAAAATGATGTATAATTTTGTGGCATTTATAATCTCAAAAGTAAACTTTATTCATAATTAAAATTATACATGAAAGAAACGTTTTTTTTTACCTTCGCGATCAATACATTCAGTAGTCTTAACTAACTTGCAAACGCACAGTACCACTGCACTTATGAGACTCTCTGGAGTGAAAGATTATTCAATGTTTGAAGCATGTCCTCACTCAGCTCTACCCCTCCAAGTCCAGTAGCAGTAGGACTCCAGCCTGTGATTCTTCCCCACACAGCCTTTACATTGTCTGCACCCACCTTCGGTGCATCCCTCAACACGTTATTCTGCAGCCTGGAATGTGCCATTCCCTAATGGACACAGCGCTGTGCTGGAAGACCAATAAGTTTTGAGCAGAGCAGTTCATCCCTCAATGATCTAGTTCTATATTTGGTCTGTCTCATTTTGTATCCCTGGGAACAGGTCGTTGATGAGAGTGCTCTGTGTAACAGCTGTCGGGGATGAATCCCGACATGGACCTTTGCAACCTCTGCCGCACCTTCTTTACAAATCCACAGTCTGCAGCGGTTGATGATATTTCTTCTGCGCAGGAAGGATCTGCCTGCGAGAGATCTTACCACCAGACCAGTGAGATCTCAGTGCTTGGTGGCGAGTTCTGGCAATGAGGCATTCTGCAAGCTGATTTGGAAAGTTTGCTCAGGGAACCATGTCACCGTATCGATAGAGTGCCTGTGTCTGCAGAGTGCTCCATGATTACCACTGCCTGATGGATGTGTGATCAAAGGTGTTTACTCTTCCACAATGGACAGGACAGGTAGTGCGGCAACGTCCGGCTGACGGGGACATCGCGCGGCAACGGGGCCAAACATCAGGGACAGATAGAAGCTCAGCATCTAATGGCACTTGGTGTACACATATTTTAGATCCACTCACCACACAGCCGCAGGTGGGGGTGGTCACCAGGATGAGGGCAATGCCAGGCTCCCTTTCCACACCTGATCTCTGGGGACTTGAGTATGTGAACTGATGGACTTACCTCCAGAACCCCCAGATAAACCAGAAGACATCCGGGTTATTAGCAAAGGAGAGAAGTGGGGACCAGGTCATGCCTGCACCAAGATCAGCATCCCTGAGCACATATCCCACCTGAAACTAAGCCTTCCCAGTTATTGACAGACAATGCTACTTCCACGTAGCCATCTTTCGATTGACCTTTCTGATCTATTCCAGCCAATTCTTGTTCCACACATCAGCCTCTCTGAATCAAATCCTCACCACCCTCAGGTAGTCAGACCGAACTGTCAAGGGGATGTCAGATCTTTTGTTGAAGAGAATGGCCTCTCTCTACCACAGTTAACTCAGGCCCCCAATGCCAAATCAAACGGGTTGGAAATGCTGATCAAGCTGCAAACCGACAGTGGATCTGAGCATAAGGCAGTGGCATTCTCCGCGTACAGGGAGGTTTTGACCAAGGTGCCCCCCGTGCTTAGCAATGTCACACCCTTAAGCTCTCTTCCTGGTGCATTCAGTGAAGGGTTCTGTGCAGCAGAGACAGAAGACAGGAGAGAGTGGAGAACCCTGCCTGACTCCAGACTAGATGGGGAAGGTATCTGCCTCCCCCCCCCCACCACCCCCACTCCATTGATCTGAACTGCTCTGCTGCCTGGTTAAAGAAATGCTGCTGTCTTCTACCTTTGTGAGAGTTACACCTCCACTGCAGCTTCGCACCTTCCAAGCGTCCAAGAGTTACGTTCCAGTCAAAGCAGTGACTGTGGCGCAGCAACCATTTTGCACACAGAACAAGCTCTGTGCTGATGGTTCGCACTGTTCATTGGTTTTGGCTGGGGTGCCAGAATGAGACTCCAATATCCTTCACAAGTGTACCTTACAAACAGGTGAAACGCCGAAGAATTTTACCACAGCGCAGCGCATTCCCTTCGTGTTGTAGTGATACTTTAGCATCAGCACACCTTTCATTGGGATCTAGAAGCCAGGTCAGCTTGGCTGAAAGGGGAGCCTGGTGACCTTTAGAACACAGAACAGTAGCGCACAAAAATGATCGGTGAATACGAGCTGTCACTGACCCTGCCACCGTGCCTACAACATACAGCTTCAGTGACCAGCCTCCTCAACGCCCAGGGTTGTGGACCCACATGCAGACAGTTAATCTGTGCCTTCAGCCTTAAACACAACCTGCCACAGCCGGGATTCACTCGTATTTCACGTATGCGTTCCTTAAATCACTGTGCCTGCAGTACAGAGGGACAGGTCAGCTGGTGATGGGGGCAGGCAGTGGAAGGTCAGGGAACTCCTGCACTGCCTGAGAGTTACGACAAGCAGAAATCTGGCCGCTGATTGCCTTATTTTACACGGGCGGGTAGCGGTTCCGGAGATGTCCGGTAACTGCGCCGTCTTTGGTGGGGTGGGGAACAGCAGGCCAGACCGGGAGCCACGACCTCTGAAGGCAGCCAATGCAGCTTCAATCAGTTCGTGACAGACAGTAACTTGCAGGCCAGTGGGAGAGAAGCGGGGGAATTGATGACAATGTTGATGATGGCATCCCTCAGTCTCAAAGGACAATGGAGAGCGGCACTGGAGTGACCTCTCCGGGGCACAAGCCTGGGGCCATAGGGCCTCCACCCTGGATTTGCCGTCTGGGTTTATTCCTGTAGCCCTCGTCTGTCAAGAGGCTGCCCGCAAGGCAGAGGGGCTGTTTACCCATAGCTGGGGATCTGGTTCACGAGCACCAGTGGGCCTGCGTGCTATGTGTGCAGGGGGAAGACCTCCTCCCCGAGTTCAGTTTCTGTGTGTCGCCAGCAAGCAGACACTAGCAGAGGCTTGCTGTTGGAGCGGCTATGTACCGGCAGGGAGAGCCTTGTGCATTCAGCTCTCCTTTTCGGGAGGCCGCTAGCCAGCGGTGCAAACTGAAAGCGAGGGCAATATGCACTAATGACAACACTACTGCACCAGAGGCATCACAACAACCATCTGACACACAGGCGAATTACACTAAGGGGATCTCTGTACTGGGGCCAGCACAGAATCTACAGGGTGAATAGACTCCTTCTGCACCATGACGACTCCATGACTTCTGATATTTAATCACCATGGAACACTAGGCTGGTTCAGGAAATATTCTTTGAAACAAGGCACAGCAGTTCTATGGAGGGAAATAAACAGTCAACGTTTTGACCTGAGACTCTTCATCAGGACTGAAAAGGAAGGGGGCAGAAATCAAACTAATCTTCCTTTCGGGTTCTGATGAAGGGTTGCAACCTGAACCAGTTTATTCCTCTCCATAGATGCTGCCTGGCCTGCTGAGATCCTCCAACATTTTGTGCGTGTGTTACTCTGGACTTCCAGCATCTGCCAAGTCTCTTGTGTTCAGGATAATTCCATTGCACCCTTCACAGTCTAAGATAATCCCTGGGTAATCATAGTCAGTGAAACACAAAGAGTTCTCACAGCCATAATGTGGGCAAACCCAGGAGACAGATTAAGCATAAGAAGCTCCCACAGGAAGCAATGAGGTAATTGATCAAAAAATATTTGTTTCGATAATGCTAATTGAAGGATAGATAATGGCCAGAGCAATGTGAAATTTCATATCCTAGCAAATATGAAAGAAGGCATCATTGCAATTTGGAATGAGCCCAGCAGCCACAGTGGAACACATCCAAGTTATTTTGTTGATACTGTTCAGTCATAATACCGAAATACAATTCAAATGACAAATTTAAATAAGAACATTTACATGGCTATTTACAAAGCTTCCCTGTGCAACTGACTTCCTGAAAACCAACTGGAACAAGTGGGCCAATCCAATTTTACTTGGTGTTTTCCTTCAGGAAGTCGGTTGCTTTTTAGAGGGTTTAATAACAGTCATGTAAATATCGTTATTTAAGTTCTCCATTTGAATTATTTGCAGTAACGTCTCTCTGGTAAAATTGACTGAGGTAACAAGGCTCTTTGGGTACAACAAAACAGGTTTGAAGGGTTTGGCAGACTCCTCCACATTGCCCACAACGTCTATCCTGCCCTCTCAGTTCACACTCTGCGGAGGAGACTCACGAAGATTCAAGAACCTCAAAGAAAATAGTTCAGCCTCTTCTTCAATGGGTAACCTATTTCTGGACTCTACCAGAGGAAGAAACATTCTCTTCATGTCCGCCCTGTCAGGACCTCTCAGGATCTTATCAAATCTGCCCATACCTTTCTAAACCCCAGCAGATGCAAACCCTAGTCTGTCCAACCCATCCCCATAAGGCAATCTACCCATCTCAGCAATTATTCTGAATCTCTTCCAATTAATATCCTTCCTCAAACAGAGAGCTCTATTCTGCACACTGTACTCCAGACGAATAGTCCGTGAGCCAGGACCCCAAATTTGGGCCACCGGTACCATCTGGGGGGAATAATTCTTATAGTGATTTTTGGTGAGGTATACACCTCTAGTGCTAGAAAATATGTGATAGTATTGCAGCAGTGGTAGCATGCATGGTAACCTCCATGCTAGAAGAACCATGATCCCATGGTGCTTTGCCTATGATAAGATGAATTATGCCAGGTACCTGTCCCCTTACTTTGCTCAGACGATGAACCTCCAAGAGAAGAATCCTTCTGTGTATGAGGCCTTCAAGACAGGCCAACTCTCAGTGCAGCTGTCAAGTAACAACCCCTTTGTGCAGATCCCTGTGGACCAGGCTATTGAAGCCACAGTGAACAAAGACACACAGACTCCTGGAGGCACATCACGGTTCAGCCTGAATGCTGGAGCTATCAAGCGTTACTACATAACAGCTGAACACCGCAGCGCATTGCTGGGACAGTTAAGGGAGATGGTGCAAGGCAACAAATCAGAGCTTTGTCATGCGGAGCTACAGCGGCCAAGAATCCAGAAAGATGAGGAAGCAGTTTCAGCTGTGGTTAGCCTCATACATGAACGGGTCACCCCATTTGCAGAGAAGCGGGACCTCATTAGCATCTCTACGGCAATGGCAGCCCCCAAGGACATTGCCTCCGACCTGATGAAGGCAAATGAGATTGGTGAGCAATGCTATGCAACCATCAAGGATGAGAGACTAGAGGAAGACCCACCAGCAAAGAGATTCCATGACCCAATGAAAACCAACAAGCTGAAAACATTCAGTGATATGTGTAAGAAGAGAGAAGTGAAATCAAATAGGAGGGCTATCATCTTGAAAGCAGACAGGTCTTTGTTTGAACGCATCATAGTGATGGCACAAGGGCGCAGTCTACGTATGGAGGATATCCTTTCTCATCCCCTTGGACCACTGCCCTGGGCCCTGTCCACACCAGAAGGATTGCTGAGAAAGACAAATAAAGCTACTTTAGCCACAACCTTGCAGAAAAATGTAGCAGTAGAAGAGCAACAAAACAAGCACAGCGAGCCAACTACCAGGCTGGTATATGGAGAAGATGTTTGGAGAAGGACCCACAAGTGCCAAGGCCTGTTGGCAGAGGATGGAAGATGGAGAGAGAAGAGGAAGCTGAACAGTTGGTGGTGCGCTGGATGGAAGGCCAGCCAGCACCCAGTGCCATCCTAGATCTACTGGCCTGTAACTGTCCAAAAAAATGTTCACTCCCAAGATGTATGTGTGTTGCAAATGGCCTCAGGTGTACTGACATGTGTAGACTGGCAGACTGCGAGAACCACGCATCCACTTCGGAGAGTGTGGAAAGTTCAGATGAAGATGTGGAAGACGTGGAAGACTTGGAAAATTATTATGATTATTAATAGGTTATGAAAGTATGGAAAACAAAGTATGGAAAGCAGAATTTGATTAAATATATTCATTTTATAACCAAATGGGGCCTCAGTTATGGCCGTGTGGAACCCCACATTTGAATTATTGTACTGTAATTCTATATGCTATGACAAAAAGGTTAAGATTGTTTTGATTTGATACAACAATGTGGAAAATATCATGACATTGATAAAACTCCAGAAATCTCTCCAAATGAGGTTTTTTACCTTTTGGGGGGGTGGGGTAACATTTTCAGATGTACTGATATTAATATGGAATATATACAAAAAGTGATTACTTATTTGAAGTAATAAAGCTACTACTGGTGCAATACTATCACATATTTTCTAACTCTAGAGATGTATACCTTGTCAAAAATCACTATGAGCATTATTCCCCTCAGATGGTACCGACCAACCCTACTGGCTCACGGACTAGAAGTATCTGCTGTGTCCTATGTAACTGGAATATAACTTTTCGACCATTATATCTGATTCCTGCCCCTCCAACAAATAAACAAAGTTAGCTTTCCTAAGTTACTTGTATCTGCACGCTGCTCTTCTGTGAATCCTGCATCAGGACACACAGAGTTCCGGAAACTTTTGCCATTTAGATTATGTACGTCCTTCTCGTTAAGTCCGGTTAAGTGGACACTATCATAATCTCCCAGCAGTTAGCCTAGTAAAGCTCTGAAATGATTATATATTAATATCCTTCTTTACAGAAAGAGTCCTATGTAACCCAGAGTACTCTAGATGTGGTATCAGTTATGCCCTGTATGACTGGAACATAACCTCCCTGCCATAATTTGCCAGTTCTCGCCCACTCATTTCACCTAACCATATCCCTTTGCATCCTCTTAAAAGGATGCCACCCACATAGGCAAAGCAGCCACACAAGTTGGAAATCTATCAGCAACAACTATAACCCCCTCACTGAGGAGAACTTAACAACTAACTTCAGTTAACTTAACTGGTAGCTGACTGAACATTCTTGCAAAGTGTGAGGGCAAATCATGACAAGCCACATATCCTCATGACAGCACTTATCAAGCTGACAGCACTAATAGTGACTTCTATTCTTCACTTCATGCCCTGAATACTATTTTTAAAGTAAAATATTCAGTTGCATATACCAACATGCCCAGTCCAATTACATAAACTAGCAGTTCCACTGTTAAGCATACTTCTGCAAGATTGTACTGAACCCCTGTGACTCGAAAACAGAAGGAAAAATTACTGAAATGCCTACTGTTGAAATTCTAACATACAGTACTGTGCAAAAGTCTTTGACACATATATATACATTAGCGAGAGTGCCATTTGAGTTTTGTACAGTACTGTGGTAATTTTATGTATTGCACTATACAGCTGCCACAAAAAATTCATGACATATGTGAGTGATGATAAAGCTGATTCTGGTGTGGGTCTCTATTGTGGACTGAGAGAGGAATCATTGATGACAAGAGGGGAGGGAGTAGAAAGTACCAGAGAGACATTATGTAATGATCAATAAACAATTGTTTAGAATCAAATTACCTTACCTGGTATCTCAGGGCTGGGTGTTTGTGCCCCTGGCACTCCTTCTCTGCCACCTGATCTACACCCCTCCGTTGGCACTCCACCCTCACCATTCCCAACATCCTTTGATCTCGGCAGGTTTACTAACTCACTCTCCACTCCACATTGACAAATACGGTTACTGTACAAAAGTCTTAGGCATCGTATATATACATATACATCTGTGCCTAAGACTTGAACAGTTCTGCATCTCACCTTCATAATTTGATTATCTCAACACCAGCACAATAATTTGATGGAAGAATTTCTCTAATCCTTAACCTTAATTAACATAAATCTAAACCCCATCATTAATGTCACTATCAAAACATTCAGCCTTTTCCACAAGTTTGGATGTACAAACACCAACAGTTATGACTGATGGAGAAGGTTACAATAACCAAGCTCAAGGACATAAAGATATTTAACAGACTATCTGTTAGTGGCCATAATTCTGACCTTATCTCTAATTTCCTGTGCCTCACAAGTTATTGTTAATTATCTGTAACACAGCTCAAGTGCTTTACACCAAATATACATTCAAAACAAAAATCTTTAACAGGATATTGTGACATAAGCAAAATGTTAACCAAGATCCCCATCAGCAAGTTTGGTTTCTCTCTCATTTCCGTCACTCAATTTTTTCTCATGAGTTCACACAATTATTTATCTTCTTTTACTTATGACCTGCCTCAGACCCCAGGTTTCCCTTTTGTTCTCACTCTGCTAGGCAGAAATGCAGAGGAAGGTAACAAAGAGCTTTTGAAAGTTCCTCTTTGAAAGAAGTTAGTCCAACAGTAAGTGTTAGTCCTATAGAAAGTGAAGCTAGGGAATTAATAATGGACAACAAGGAAATGGCAAATAATTTAAGGAGGAATTTGTCTCACTTGTCATCCAGAGGATGTGAGTAGCATCCCTGGAACTGGTCTATATTCAGAACTGGAAGGGAGGAAGCAGCTCCGGAAAATTACATTCACCAAGTCAGTGGTACTGGGTAAATCGCTGGAGCGGAGGCTGACGTATCATCCGGTCCTGATGTATTCTATTTTAGGGTCTTAAAGGAAGCGAAATAGCTGGCAAGTTAGTTTTCATTTTCCAGAATTAATCACTTTTGAATTGAGAATTTCAGATGCAATCAGAGGAGGTCAACATGGTTTTGGGAAAAGGAAGTCATGCATTAGGACCTGACGAAGTAACACATTGTGGCTAAAGAGAAATAGTGGATGCACTGTACCTAGATATTCAGAAAACATTAGACATCACCTCACCTCACAGGTTGAAACTAAAAGCTCATGATGTAGAAGTAACAAATTACTGAGGATACAAGGTTGGTGATTAGGAAACAGAAAGTATGTATAAGTGAATCTTTTTTTTCTGGTTGGTAAGACAGACCAAGTAGTGGTAATGGGAATCAGTACTGAGATTTGAACTTTCATATAGTCATAGTCATACGTCATACTTTATTGATCCCAGGGGAAATTGGTTTTTGTTACAGTTGCACCATAAATAATTAAATAGTAATATGTAGATTATGCCAGGAAATAAGTCCAGGACCAGCCAATTGGCTCAGAGTGTCTGACCCTCCAAGGGAGGAGTTGTAAAGTTTGATGGCCACAGACAGGAATGACTTCCTATGATGCTCTGTGTTGCATCTCGGTGGAATGAGTCTCTGGCTGAATGTACTCCTGTGCCCACCCAGTACATCATGTAGTGGATGACAAGATTACATTATGTAATTAATGTAAACTGGATGAGAGATGGAAGTTTATGGTTACATAGAAATATACACAGTGTGTAACACAGCATACTATGTCATATAATTACTATGTAATGCTCTGGTCAAGATTTCTACCGCTCTGCTGTGAGGTATTTTGTTGCAGCAGTTTTCTGTAAAAGCAGTGTGTCCTGCTGGTAAGAGTGTTATGGCTTCAGCTGAAGATAAGGAACCACGTTGTCCAACTTGGAAATGTTGTGTCAGCCATTCAGGATTGGATTGGTACGTGTTGTAACTTTCTGCCCAGTGGAACATCCAAGACCGCTTGGCAGGATCAGATTTCTGAAGGACAATGGTCTAATTTGGGGGGCTTTTGGCTGGAGCTGGGGAGCAGGGACAAGGGAAGATGACACAGAATGCCATTTGAAGAAGGGAGCCCATTGTAAGAAGGGCTTTGTGCAGGTGAGTGGCTCCAAGGAGGAAATACCAATATTCCTGAGTTAGACAATTAGTTCTTCAAGGCAAGTTCGGACTGTGGCAGGTGCTTTAATGCAGGCCATGGGTCCAGCGCATGAGTAAAGTGATACACCGGACTACTCCAGAAATTTAGCCTGGTTCAGCTGTCATGAGCCCTTCTAATTCTCTTTACTTTTTCTGTATCTGTTTGTTAAAGTTGAAAATTTGGTAAATATAATGTTATGCTGGTGTATGATCTGTTAATTTTCTGGTGAAAGAAAACTTTGCATGGAGTAGTATTTACACAACTTTCACTACAACCTATGTTCCTTAACTGGAACACCACAACGTTCCTGTTTGGTTGAACCCCAAATCAGACCGACCCTTGACATATATTGTTTATGAAAGAGGGCCTCTCACCACTGGAGTCCTGTGGCTGTTAGCAGAGAGAACTAACGAGTGGAGTTTGTAGATGAGCCCAGTGGAGGGTTGCAACTAGATAGACATCCACAGCACAGTAAATGTTAAATGAATCCCATTCAGGCCTAAAGATTTAATTGCTGTAGCGGATTTCTTACTCTGGTCAGATAACATCTTTCCTTACAATGGGAGGTCACTCTGCTTGGCAGGTAAGATTTGTGGCTGTGAAATAATCTCAGGTTCTGGGGCCTCCTCCGTGGTGCTTGTAAGAGTTGATTCTGGGACAGCAGGAAGTGGTTCTGACAGCTGTGGGTTCCTTTCTTCTCCAACAATTCACTCTGCTGTCCTCAACTGAGTGGAGTGTTGTCTCCAGATGACATCAGACACCATCTCCAAGTGTAGGAGAGTGATCCAGTTCTCTCTTTCATCTTTCCAAGTACCCACTTTTGATCACGTCTGTAGTCCTGCACGAGGCTTGTTTGTCCAGTACAGAAACATTGAACCTCCTTGTTTGAGGAGCCCTCAGTTTGTCTCTGCTATTTGTCCTGCATACCTCTCCTGATATTGGGTTTGAGGAGATCCAAAATTGAGTGCAAAGGGCAATCCACGAACAGCACAGCTGGTGGGTTGTTGGTTGAGGAGTGTGCTGCATTGCGATATGCAAGGAGGACATTGGCGAGCATCCGATTCGGTGTCAGCATAGTGTGTTCTGCGGACATTGCTTGCAGTGCGCTCTTTAAACTCTGATAGAACCTTTCCACCAAGCCATTTGTAGCTGGGTGGTACAGGCAAGATGGAATATGTCTTATTCCATTCATTTTCAGGAATGACTGAAACTGTTCCACAACTAACTGTGGCCCATTGTCACTGACTTCGTGTTCTGGAACACCAGTCCTTGAGAAGAGACTTCTCTACACATCAACAGACTGATGTGTTGACTGACTGTGCAAGACTGTGATGGAGACTATTATAAACATTTCTGGCCATTGTGTAGCTGCATCCACTACTTCCATGAAATTTGTGCCCATGAATGGTCCAGCAAAATCCACACGAATCCTTTGCGAGGGCATTGCTAGCCATTCCCTGGAATGGACAGGTGCTGTTCTTTGCATCTTTTGGACATGTTGGCATCCCAAACTGTGCATGGCAAGTTGCTTGTTCTTTTGATCTATCCCAGGCCACCAGACAAAGCTTTGAGCCAATGCTTTCAATTTAGACCACAATAGATATCAGCGTGTAGCTCCTCCATCCATTTAGTTCTCAGCTTGGATGATACAATAACTCTCAATCCTCACATACGGCAACGTCCATCAAGGGAAAGTTCATCCTGGCGCTGGTAAACGCTAGGGAATTGGAATTTCTGCTGCACATTCTAGCCATTTTGGGTGGCCATGGAGGCCTGAAACAGTGTAGGGTCTTTTCTGGTTTCCCTTTGGTCATCTCTGCTGTAATAGACTTATGATTTGCATTAGGGAGAATAAACCAAGTGTCCTCTTCTTTGAATTTGTCAGGTATTTCCTTCTCCTATGGTAAATGGGACAATCCATCAGCATTTCCAAAATTATTCGTCACCTTGAATTCAATCTTGTCATTGTGCCTTCCGAGAAACAGAGCCTGTCTGTATTCATACTGCTGCGGTCAGTGGAACACCTTTCTGAGATTGAAAATGGACTCTAGCTACCGATGATCAGTAATGAGGGTAAAGTCTCTCCCATACACGTACTGGTTGAAACCCTTTACACCCCAAACCAGACTCAAGGCCGCTCTGGCAATCCGTGCTTAACTTTTCTCTGCAGCAGTAAGGGAATGTAATGCAAAGGCTACAGGGCGTTCACTTCCATCACTCATAACATGTGACATGACTGCACCTATACTATCAAGTGAGGTGTCACAGGCAAGCTTCACTGGATAATGTGGATCATAATGTGTGAGTACAGTGTCTGGTGTCACCATTTCCTTTGCCTTTTGAAAAGCCACCTCACACTGCTTTGTCTATTGCCATTTCTTCCCCAATCTGTAGTAATGAGTTCAAGGCGTACAACGCAGTAAATACTGTGGCAATAATTGACAAATCCTAAAGAGGATGGACCCTGACATGCCCTTTGTCCTTGGGGCATCCACTTCTGCTTCAATTTTCTCAATACACTTGTGCATCAATGGTGTGACAAAAGTAAGTGATGTTTGGTTTAAAGAATTCACGCTTGTTGAATTGTGCTCGGAGCCCATAATCTTCTAATCTTTTTAATACTGCCTTGAGGTTTCGGAGATGATCCTTGTCACCCTAATTGGTAACAATGATATTATCCAGGTAACACTCAGTTCCTGAGCAGCCTTGCAGCACCTGGTCCTTAGCTTTCTGCCAGAGTGCAGGTGCTATTCCGAAAATAAAGCCCTCTGTGAGTATTTATGGCGAGAAATATTTTGGACTCTTTATCCATCTCCATCTGTTGGTAGGCCTCAGCTAAGTCCACTTTGCTGAAGTGTTTCCCTCCTGAAAGATTTGCAACAATATCTTCTTTCCTGGGCAGAAGGTATTGATCTACTTTCAGTACTGGGTTGGTGATGACTTTAAAATCACTACAGACCTTGAAAACCCATTCTTCTTGGCTACTGGGATGAGGGCTGTTGACCACAGAGTCCACTTAACCTTGGAAGGAGTTCCTCCAGCATCCCTGTAGTCTAGCTCACTGGCTATTCTATCCCAGATGGTATGAGGAACCAGATGGGCTTTGTAAAACTTGGGTGTGGCATTTTCATTTAACACTATTTTACCCTTTATATGTTTGAGTTTACCAATGCCATTCTTGAACACTGCTGTGGCATCATCCAGTACCTTCCATAATTCGACTCTATGACAGGAGATGTAGCATGCAAATAGTGGATGGATCTCCAATCAAGTTGCAGTTGTCTCAGCCAATCACAACCCAACGATAGCCTTCCTATTTTTAGCATATACGAGCCCAATGTGACTTGTTGGTTATTGTATTTCACTGTTACAAATGTCATGCCCACAAGAATATTTTTTTTTCCAATCCAGTGCAAGTTTTTAGTTGGACATGTGCAGGCTTCAGAGCAATATCTTTGAAGTGCTATTCAAACTCGTTTTGTGGAACAACTGAAACAGTCAAGCCAGTGTCCAATTCTATTTTAATTAATTTGACGTTAACTTCTGGTGTAAGCCATAATGCTTGTCTCATTAGTTTGCACAATCAAAATCTCAAGGCTACTCCAGCCTGTGTCACTCTCATCACTGTGAGATTTTTCATCAACAGCATGCAGATTAGTGCTCTTTTTGAAGCTGTAACTTGACTTTTTAATCTTTATCACTTTCCTGTGCAGTCCTTTTATTTCTGTCTGCCCAGCATGCTCTTTGTATGTATCCCACTTTGTTGTATTTTCTGGAAGTATCACCTTTAAATGTGCTTTGGTCTGGTGTATGTGAGCCCCTGCCAAAATGGTAATATTTGTTTGGCCAGGCCGGTTCTGTTTAGACATTACAATTTTGTTCACACTCACTTTCATTGTTGACTGCAATGCATTTGTATCTCTGTCTCAGTTTCCATTGAAACAGTGATTTCCACTGCTTTTATTTGAACCTTGTGCTTCAGTTAGGAGCCATTTTTGAATACTTTCTTGTAAGATTCTACAAAGTAAGCGATCTCTGTGCTCAAACAATCTTTTCAATTCAGCCACATAGATGAAATTGATTCTCCTTCCTTTTGATTCTGCTTATGAAACCTAAAGCATTCCACAATCAATAATGGTTTTGGTTCTAAATGTTCCTGCATTACTTTCATAATATCAACAAAGCTCATTTCAGCTGGTTCTGTTGGAGCATGCTGAGCAAAATGTATGCACTTCCACCAATTACACTAAGCAAATTTGGCACTAATTTGTCATTGCCTATTTCAGTTGTTTTAAAATACTGCTCAGTTCACTCAGAAAACATCTTGTAATCAAACGTGTCTATCTTTCTAATGTAGTCAACCATTTCTGCTCTTTTTTAATTTATGATTATCACCCAGTTCTAACAGGTTATGTTTTTGAATTTATCCTTTTTTTTAAAAAAAAACTTGAACATCTTGCTGTACCTTTTTTAACATTTGAATGTCTCTGTATTCTTTTTTACTCGAACATCTCACGGTATTTTTTTTAAAACTCCAACATCTCAGTACGCTTCAACAGGTAGTTAGTCACCTCGGGTTTGTTAAAAACTTTCTTCTAAATGTAAGTTGTGCTTCAGTTGGGAGGCATTTTTGAATGATTTCTTGTAAGATTCTACAAATTAAATAATCTCTCTGTGCATTGTTAAACCCGGCATTGAATGGACAATGTTCAGACAATCCCTTCAATTCAACCATGTAGGCTGAAATGGACTCCCCTTCCTTTTGATTCTGCTTATGAAACCTAAAATGTTCTGCAATCAACAATGGTTTTGGCTCTAAATGTTCCTGCATCATGCTCCTAATATTAGCAAAACTCATTTCGGCTGGAGCAGTTAAACTGCTCAGCAAACTGCATGCTTTCCCACATATTACACTTAGTAAAACTAGCATTTGATTGTCATTGGCTATTTTATTTGCTTCAAAATACTGTTCAATTTGCTCAGTACACATTATCCAGTTATCCGTTGTACAATCAAACACGTCTCTTTTTGATGTAGTCAGACATTTCTCGTTTTAAACTTATTATTATCACCTGGTACTCACTATTTATGAACCCACAACATATAGCCATCTTCTGCCATTTCGTTTAAAAAAAAACAACTCCAACATCTCTCTCCCTCTTCCGAAGAAAAACGTGCTTGGCTTTTTTTTTTTTTTTTTTTTTTTTTAAACTCAAATGGCTCTGTGTTTCAACAGGCAGGTAGTCATCTCAAGTTCATTTTGAAACTACTTTGTTGCCACTGTAATGTTTTGTAATTCCACAAACTAATCAAAAGAAATCACGGGAGCCGGGAAAACATGTCTACTTAGCTTTACTTTAGTGAGGCACTCACATATGATGTTGCAGCATAATAATGCATGTCATTCACATACTTCTTACACGTAATCCATAATGAATCATGTAAACAAAAATGCTTAATGCAACAGTTTATAATATTACCAAAATATTTAATACACAAGTTGCAGTTCTGTGAGCCAAAATGCCTCGTTAATGAAACAGGTCAGAGGAGAATGGCCAGACTGTTTCAGGGTGGTACAGGAAGTATCTAATACAGTACTGTATCTATCTAATCCCAGAGTTTTCTAAACTTGCTGCGAAATATTGGAAAGGAAAATAATGGATCATTCTTAAAAGGCTAAAGGGTAAAGGGTCTCTTGCTGTTCAATATCACATCCCTCTATGCTTTAGAGAAAACAGGCCCACAGACTTCATTGGGTGAAATCTATACACCCCTCACAAGAAGACTAGTGTCAAAAACTTTGGAAACTGCCCTACTGCTACTCCAATAATACACAGAATTATCAATAGGTAGATACTTTGAGCCCAAAGGAAATTACAGTGTCACAGTGGCAATTACAAGTGCACAGATATACAAATACTATAAGTAAGAAAGAATAAAAAATAAGCTGCCTCAAACAGTCCAACAGGAGCAGGTCATCACTTCCCTGGCTATAGGTTGACTCATTATAAAGCTTAAAGGCTGAGAGTAAGAATGGAGTAGCACAGTTGTCTTGGTCTAGTACTAAAAGTGCTCCTCTGTTCAGCCAAGGTGGCATGCAAAGGGTGAGAAACATCATCCAGAATTGCCAGGATTGCCAGTTTTACCACAGCCTCCAGCATGGCCAGTTTGACTCCTATAACAGAACCAGCCTTTCTAATCAGTTTATTGAGCCTGTTGGCATCACCCTTATTGAGGTCATTGCCCCAGCACACCACCACATAGAAGATTGTACTGGCAACAACAGACTGGTAGAAGATGCTAAGGAGAGGCCTGCATACTCCAAAGGACCTCAGTCTCCTCAGGAAGTAGAGGCGACTCTGGCCCTTCTGTGTCAGTGCTCCACTCAAGTCTGTCATCCAGGTGCACATCCAGGCACCTGTAGGTCCTCACCACATCCACGTCCTCACCATCAATGATAACAGGGAGCAGTGCAGGCTTAGTCCATCAGCATCCCCTTTGTCTTACTGATGGTGAGATGCAGATGATTCAGGTTGCACTATTTGATGAAGTCCTCCACCAGGGCTCTGTATGTGTCCTTCAGCAAGTTCTAGCCTGAATGCTCCAAGCCTCTTGCTGCTGTCTCATTGAAACTATGGTGGGGGTTGCATAATGTAGAATTAGTTTTTATCTATTTAAATATAATACACAAAAATCAACTGAGTAGCTACTAATTATTCTGTCACAATATATGTTAATCTTACTTAAACTTGGAATGTACAGAGCATACTGTAAGTCACTAAATTACTTCTTTAGATTAACAATTAAAATTTTGGTTGGTATAGGTTACCATTCAACCCATAAGTGCATGTACTAGGCAAAATAATCATTATTTAAAAGAAAAATCAATGCCAAAAGATTTGGCAAAATTATCAGAATGCAATTATCAGCCTATATATAAAAAAATTAAGAAAGATATAACAAGATGGAACCGAATTCCTTTTCTTGGTCTCAGTTCAAGGATTGAATCTATTAAAATGAATATACTGCCCAGACTACTATATCTTTTTCAGACCCTACCAATAGAAATTAACCAAAATCAATTCAATGAATGGAACAAGATGCTGTCAAGATATATATGGCAAGATAAAAGGCCTAGGGTTCGTCTCAAAAACTTTGCAATTAGCCAAGGAAAGGAGGGGGATGGGGCCTACCTTCTCTTAGAGATTATTATTTTGCAGCACAGTTGACAACCGTGATATGCTGGTGCAACCCATCATGTGACGCTCAATGGAAAAACATTGAGGAGAGGATACTTTCCATCCCCATACAGGCAATTTTGGCTGATAACAACCTACAAAGTTACATAAATAATATTGACAACCCTTGGGTGAAATGGACTCTTAAAATATGGAAAACTATTATAAAAGAATATAAACTAGAGAGAGACATTGCAATTCTTAAATGCTGTGCATTAGACCTGGATTTTACGCTGAATAAACTGGGTGCTAGGTTTAAGGACTGGACAGCTAAAGGAATAACAGCTATTTGCAATATAACGAAAGAAGGAACACTTCAGTTTTGAAATGCTCAAAGAGAAACACTTATTAGAAAAACAAGACTTTTACCAGTATTTACAGATGCAACAGTATGTTAATAGGACAGTTAAAAATGTAACCAAGGCAAGTACATGTCTGATACAGCTATTTAGAAAAGCACATAATTCAGACAACGGTAGTAGAATAATTTCAAGCGTTTATAAGGGTTTGTCAAATCTTAAGACACATTCGACTTCATACATTAAAACAAAATGGGAGAAGGAAGGGGGGATAATAATATCTGAGGAAGACTGGACAATAATATGGAGGTATCAATGGAAGTGTACCAGTTCACAGAAATGGAGGGAGTTCGGGTGGAAAAACTTGATAAGATATTTTATTACACCCTCTCAGAAATCCCATTATAATAGTAACTCCCCTGCTTGCTGGAGAAATTGTGGAAATCAAAATGCAAACCATTATCATATTTTCTGGGAATGCCCCGTTATCAAAGACTATTGGGGTGGGATACATAATACCCTACAAGACATCTTTGAATGTGAAATACCCTTAGAGAGTAAGACCATATATTTTGGGTATATACCTCAAGAATGGTTGAAAAGAGATAAATATTTAATGCATGTACTGCTGGTGGCTGGTAAAAAGACCCTTACCAGTAAATGGTTATCTCAGGAGAGCCCAACTTTAAATGCATGGATAGAAATTACAATGGACATTTACAAACTGGAGAAGATAACAGCATCTGTTAATCATAAGTTGGAACAATTTTATTCATACTGGAAAAAATGATTTAACTACATAACACCTCATAGGCCTGATTTTATTCTCACAAGTCAATAAATATGTTGTTTAAAAAAAAAATACTCTCTACTCTGTACATAGTTTTCTTCTTTCGATTGTTCTTTCTTTCCTCTCCTTTCTATAAGTGTATACCTCATAAATATTATGTGGAGATTTGTGACAAATGATTATATGATATATATGTACAGTATCTGAAATACATCTTACGGAAATGTTTGATGATGAAATTCAATAAAAAATAAATTACAAAAAAAAGAAAAATCAAACAGCTTAGTTTTTGGTTTTTACTTTCAATCTTTCATTTTCACTCACATTTCCCCAATGCATTAGATCAACAGAGCACAAATTCAACGACCGCAAAATCACAGATATCTGAATTTCCCGTTTCATTACAACAGATGTTCGGCAAGTAATATTTCTGAAAAGAACAACTTGTCAATAGGTGCCAACTATAAATAGTTCTGTGCGACCAGTACAGGCTGCTCTAACCACGAACTGATCACCCTGCTGTATACTGCATACTGCTGTAAATTCATGTGCTTTCTGGACATTTAATTTAAGTGGCACAGCACTAGAGTTGTGTTTTAATGTTTGCCTTTCAAAACAAATATCCATTTTCACAACTGCGTGTCAGTTCTTCTGCTGAATAAAGATTACACAAAACTCATTTGACGAGCATTTTTATAAATGAATGTTGCAGGAGTGTGTTTTGCAAATACACATTCTCAGCAACCCCCCCACCCCCGGCCCCCCACTGCACTCCCTAGACACTCATCACTGCCTGGCCACGTTCTGCTCCAGCTCCATCTGCAAGTTTGCAGATGACACAATTGTAGAGGGCTGAATCTCAAATAACATTGAGTCAGAGTACAGGAAGGAGATAGAAACCAGTGGCCTGATGTCATGGCAACAACCTTTCCCTCTATGATAGGCAAAGCAAAAGAAATGGTCTTTGACCGGGAAGAGGCATTGTGCACATGCTCCTGTGTACATCAGCGATGCTGATGTCCAGAGGGGGTTGAAAATTTCTAGTTCCTAGGGATGACCAATAGCCTGTCTTAGTCCAATCATACTAATGCCATAGCCGGGCAAGTACTCCAGCGCCTCTACTTCCACAGAAAGTTAAAGAAATTTGGCACATCCCCTTTGACACTCACCAATTTTTATCAATGCACCATAGAAATAATGCACAACAACTTGGTATGGTAACTGCTCTACCCATGACTGCAAGATAATCTTCAGAATTGTGGACACAGCTCAGCACATCACTGAAGCCTCATTGAATGCTGTCTACACATCTTGTTGCCTTGGTAAAGCAGCCAGCATTATCAAAGACCCCTCCCACCCCAGACATTTTCCTCTTCTCCTCCCTCCCATTGGGCAAAAACAATACAAATATCTGACCAGGCTCAAGGACAACTTTTATCCTGTTGCGTTAACACTATTGAACAGTCCTCTAGTACAATAAGATGGACTCTTTACCTCACAATCTACCACTTAATACATTGTCTGCCTGCACTGCACTTTCTCTGTAACACTATCTAACACTAACTCTATTATTGTTTATCTTTTACTACCTCAACATACTGTTGTAGTAAAATTATCTATATAGATGGCATTCAATATAATTTTTTTCCCCACTGTACCTCAGTAGATATGACAACAGTAAAGCCTCTTCTACCTTATTTATAATTGAAACCCTGCCTGGTTTCCTTGGCTGCACAAGTCTAGAGAACACACACTCAGGTTCCACCAAATCTGTGATTGAAACCGCTCTCCCACCCCAAACCCCGGGTTGTGTGGACTCTGTGTACTTTGCTACCCTGTTACAACTCAGTGCCAAGAAATAACAGACAGCACACTGCATACGATTAAAGGAATTATATTTATGAATCTTAACTAAAGGGTCAGAAAAGAAAGAACAAAAAACACTAAAAGGGTACAAGTTGGAGCTCAACTCTTCCAAAGGTCATACATATTCGCCGACCCTCAGACTGCGGCACCTTGCTGCAGCCAATCATGGTCCCTCACCGGGTTGAATCCTACAACTGGTTCTCTCCAGCATCCTCTCTTCATCTCCCACCAAACAAAGGACCCAGCTCACACTGGTGTTCGGCACACAACACAAAAGCACACTCCCCTCATCGTGAGGCTCACATTCTAAAGCACCCATTATCTCTAACCATAACCCAAACACAACAGAAAGACCATTACATTAGCAGTGAAACCTTTCCCAGGGTATTACATAATTTATAATTTCTATGAAGGGTCACATCTCGTCTCTATCTGAATATGTATTTACAAAATTGGTACATTTTCTTTCATACTTTGAAACACATCCAAAAGGAATTCAAGAAAAGCCTCTTGAAAACAAGGAATTTTTGAAAAACTTGTCTGTTCCCTTGTCTATATCCCAAGGCACCTTAGAGCCAGTGAAGTAAGTGCCGTTAACATGCAGAAAATAGAGCAATTTGTTCCTCACCAGCTCCCACAAACCGTAATGTTATAATAACCAAATATTTCCCTACAACAGTGGTATTTCCTCCTTTATAAGAACTACATTTCAAAAGTACTGGAGTAAACTGAAATAACTTTAGGGCACTTTGAATGAGATGTGAAAGGCTTTGTGTAAACGAAAATCATTCCTTGTTTATTTGAATGAACATTTAACTTTTTTTTAAAATGCATTCTCTAATCTTTTCCATGATTAGCTATTTGTAAACAATTAAGTGCAGGGAAGAAACACAGCCAATGACCAGTGGTTGATTACCGCCACGCCTGTTCCCCAAATTCACCACCCCTCCCACCTACACATGTAGGGGTAATTTTACTGTAGCTAGTTAACCCGACAATCAGCCCAGCTTTGGGATGTGGGAGGAAACGAAGCACCCAGGGGAAACCCACGTAGCACCTGGGGTTGGGGTGAACTCAGACCATCTGTTTCGCATTAAAGTTTCATGAAGGCGAAATATTGGCTGAGATAGTGAGGAGATTCCTCAGCTGTTCTTTGAAATCGTCCCACGGGATTTTCTTCTTTAAAAAAAATCCACCTGAGAGAGCCGACTGGCCTCAGTTTTATGCCTCCTCTCAAATACAGTAACTAACAGCGAGCAAAGACTCACAACCCTCCTTCAGTGTTAGCTTACATTATGCTCAGGTTTACAGACAGTAATGACAAGAACATTAACTCATTACCAGAAAGAGAAGTAGTACCATTTCAATGCATTTAACAGGAAGTTAACCATATGAAAAAGATGCAAGTAAAATCCTTTTTCTTATGTTGGGTTGAAAGACGAATAAAGTATAAACGTTGTCATGCACCATATGGGTTTTTTCAGTGTAATTTATGCAGAATTAGCATGACACTACCTTTGACTCTTCTCTTCACTGTTTTACTGACTGGTCAATTTATTTTAATATCAGATCAATAGCATATAGATATTAAGGAATCATAGAATGCAGGGCTAGTGCAGGAAAGTGGCTCTGAGGTGGAAGCTCCCAAATCTATTTCTTATGAGCATAGGTCCTAATGAAGCACAGGGATTTAGTGATGGGTGCTCACGATATAGACTCTACATTGTAGAGGATTGTACTTAACAGCCACTATTTTGAGGAATCAAAATTATTTAAGGATAAATTGAATGAACCGTAATCATTAAAATAAAATCCAAAACAGATACTCTGCCAACTTCAGCAATATCAGAGCTTATTTAATCAGGAACTTGATACAACGTCACTCATTAACTATTTAGAAATATATTGCAAATTATTTTTTGTGAAAGTGTTGCAAATACTGTATACTGCTCTTATAAAGAATATGAAGAGCTCCGGTGTCAAAGTGGAGTTTATTGTCATATGCGCAGGTACATGTATTTATAGATGCAATAAAAAACTTTCTCTCTCTGGCTATCCATCCCATAGGATAATGATGATGGTTCCTTTCAGTAGAAAGGAACAGTGCGTACGTGAGTGGATTTTAGGTGAGTAGGGGGTTGCACAGGTCCAGACCCACCCTCTCGACATCCCCTCCCGGATCCAGCGGCATAGTGGGGTCCAAGACGGCTGGGGAGGTTCCGTTGCAGTGAATGGCCAGACCAAACTTCGATGCAAGGGATGCCCTTTCCGCGCTTCACAGCACGTGTTTGCTAGATGGCCATTGACTCTACGAGAGGGTTCATCCGCCCTTTGACAGGTCTTGTTTATCATCCTGTAGGGTGTCTAGCCGCCCTCCTCACCAGGCAAGCCTGGTGAGGGAACCGGTTTAATCGTCGACCATCCGACCATGCAACAGGTAGTACTGGGTTACATGGTACCAGTAGCACTCAGACCAGTGACCTGACAGTAATGAAAAACTAACCTGCTGCAGTAGGTGCTTAGCATCAGATACACAATATTCACAAGAAAAACATAGATTAACAAATAAATTACAGAAATTATATTAAAAAACATGATTAGAACAGAAAACAAGTCCACTGTAGCTCTAAGTATTGCTATACTGAGGTAGTGACTAGGGTTGTGCAGTTTGGTTCAGGAGTTAATGGCTGAAGGGAAGTAACTGTTTGTGGACCTGGTGTTGTGGAACTTCAGGCTGCTGTACCTCCTGCCCAATGGTAGCTGTATGGAGATAATGCGGTCCAAACGATGGGGATCTTCGATGACAAATATTGTCAATTTGAGGCAGCGCCTCCTGCAGGTACCCACCAATGGTGAGGTAGATTGTGTCTGTAGTGATCTGGGCTGAATCCACTACTCTCACACATTTAACTTGCTGTTACAGACCATAATGCAACCAGTCAGGACATTTCCCCCGGTGTATCTGTAGAAGCTCTAAGAAAGGTGCAGACATCAATGTGCTCTTGACAGATCAACTGATATTTTAACACCTAGGAATTTCAAGTTGCTAACCCTCTCCCCCAATGTTGACTGGCACATACTCACCCTGCTTCTCCTTCCCAAAGTCAACAATCATTTCATCAATTTCACTGATCTTTACAATGGCACCACTCATCCAGATTTTCTATTTCACTCCTGTACATCATGTTCATTATTAGTTTCCAATTTACATATTTAGATGCATTTGTGTAAAGTGTGTTTGAACTTCCTGTTCTCCAAACTTCTCACTTGCAAGCTAGTTAAACTTGAGATTGTTGGCGCTTTATCCTTATTCTCAGAGAGGATGACTTGGAAGAGCAACGGGTTGAGGTCACAGATTTAGTGAGTACTTGGCAGAATAATCAAGGAGAGTAAATGCCATACTTTGTGCTGTATTACACTCACAGTGCACTGAATGAAAGCTTCAGGTGCTGGACGATGTGTCAGTCAAGTCGCTTGCCTGCTTTGCTTTCTTAAGTGTTGTTGGATTTACATTCATCAAGGCAAGTGGAGGTTTTTACATCACACTCCTGACATGCTTTGGAGAGGTTAGAAAGTCTTTGGCATGTCAGAAAGCAAATTATACATCATACAACATCCACCACCTTGCCAATTCTTTTTGCTAGCCTAGCTCACCCCAGTCAATGTTAATATTTAAGGACAATATCACCAGATTCTCACAGTTAATGTCCAGGGGACTTAGTGTTATTGTCTTTAAATATTAACAATTGACAGTTAGACTCTCTTATTGAAAATAATCGGCTGTGACAGCACCTCCAAAACCCACACCTGTAAATCTCCAAGGACAAGAGCAGGAACTGAATGGGAACACTCCAAGTTTCATGACATCCTGATGTGAAGGTAAATTGTTATCCCGATTTTTGCCTCTAAGTGCTTCACTTTGACAGTCGCTAACGCAGCAACTGAGATGCTGTGCCAAGGACTCTGTCCTACTGAATTCCTGCAGTAATGTCCTTATAACCCCCAACAGCCAAAACCATCTTTTAAAGGACATTAGCCCAACCAGGGGAGAGCCGTCCCCTTTATTCTAATTGCCACAGGGGGCCAAATGCTGCCTTGATGCTAAAGACAACAAATCTCACCTCTTGTCTATATAGACACCTGTAGATCCACATCTGGAGCCAAGTAGCAGTAACAAGACCCAAGCTATACAACAGTGATCACATCCTGATGACTTTCTACCACTTCATAACACTGATTGGTCAACATGCTAATGGATGACAATAGACAGACAAACTGCATTATGCCAGATTGGATTTGTGGGACTATTTGTTGTTGAGGGTATGTTGGACACTGTTCACATTGTCAAGTGAATGCCAGTGTTATAAATTTACCAGAACACCTTAGTCACTGTTGTGATCAGTCTTCAAAACCAGAGTTAGGATTTTGTCTCATCTCATAGCAGCTCTCTGCCATTTCTTGGTATCATGCTGAAAACAAAAATCACATGTCTGAGGAATGAGTACTTTAAAAGAGTAACCAGAGATGGATCAACCAATCAGCCTCTCCGACTGAGGATAACTGCAACACTGTAGCCTCAACTACAAAAGCAATATATTGTGCATGTATTGATTTTTCTCCACAATCTACTTTCAAACTAAGCCACGATGAACCCACTACACTAAAATAAAATCATCAGCTCTTATTGCATTTGCAGTAAGTTAGGCTTACCAGTAGCCCGGATCTACGTGGGCTCGATCTACAGCAGTAGCTGCTGAACAGGCCATTGGCATTTTCAGAGCATTGCTGCATCTTATAAATTCTGGTATCTTTAACCCTGATTACTTCATGGTGCAAGATCTTCTTTTCTTTTAGGAGCCAACGTGATTCTTATCTGCACATAGTCCAAGAACCACGGGTACAAACTGTAAATTAGGAAGCCAGATTTAGCGAGCTCAATCAGAAAAGATAGCCCTGAGCTTCCAGCTACCCGTCGCATTGATCCACCATCCCCATCCTGACACTTCTGTCTTACAGTGTTCCAACAAAACTCAGTGTATCTCTTCTCCCAGCTGGCATGTTCCACCCTCTAAATTAAATATTCAAATCAACTGTTTTGGATAACCAGTCTTTTCCGTTTGTATCAGAATTCAACAGTGATGATAAGAGCTCACTAACCCACAGCATTAACTCCATGTTTCTCCCTCCAGAGGTGCTGCCTGACCTTCTGGGTATTTCCAGCATTCTGTATTGTGTCAGACCGCCAGCAATTGCAGTGTTTTATATTTTACATTCCCAACTTCATTTAGTTCTCTCCCCCCACCCACCCCACCCCCCACATTCATTCATCTTATCCCGTTTATACCACTGGGCAGCACAGTTGTGATCAACATCTCATTGCTCGCTGGCAGCACCATCACCAATTGTATCAGTCAGTCTCTCCTTGTCTCCACCCTACCACATCCATGCCCTTTGCAAGAGCCACCAGACACCCACAAGTCCAGTTTAAAACTTATTTGAATACTAGTATTTCCTCGTCCTGATGAATAAGGAAACCGAAAGATCACCTCTTCTCCCCTTTCCACAGAAATTAGGCCTGACCTGCTGAGTATTTACAGCTCTGTTTTTGTTTAGAAACCTGCAGTTTTAGTGTTTTTGGTCATCTCCAAAGGCCTCTTAAGTATGCCATTCTTCAGTGGAAGTAAGATTTTTGCTACAATTAAAAATATAAAAGTGAAAGGAAACCCTGCAAACAGCAGTAATCGTGCTTGTCTTGATTCTGTATTCCACAGAAATTGACCCAAAATTCCAGAAGGAACAGCTACTCTCTCACAACTGTTACTGCTTACCCACTCGTTTAAGCAGCTCTGGAAAGGCACACACAGAATGCCATCAGGATGACACACAAACTTAAAAGAGGTGTAAGTGTGACTGCTTGAGTTTCATTTCCTCCCGTGGTTCGGTACCTTCCCCCCACACATCATATGGTGCTAAGAAACGATTCCTCTTTCAGCATGTGGAAAAAATTCAGAGCTGTGAAACCTACGACACAGTCATGCCAAAACACATTGGAGCTGTCAGTTAATTGTTGCCTATTTCCACCTCCCCACCCTCCGCAGCCATTCACAGATGACATTGGAAGGTTGGACAAATCCATATATTCACTGAAATTTTACAAAGATAAGGGACGAGTTAATGAAGGTGTGAAGAGAGCTGACTGTAGGGGGTCCATTTCCTGTAGTTGAAGGGTTATAGCCCAGACATCACAAATCAGAGGATGCCTATCTAATGTAACAAGTAGGAGTAGCTCAGAACTCCCTTCCAAAAGCAATAGTGTTTTCCTTTGGCCTAGCATGCATGTGCATTTAAGTCACACGGATCCTACTAAGTGGAAGAATTGATTTGATGGGCTGAATGGCTACTGTTGTCCCCATATTGTAATAGTCATTCAACATGCAAAAGATCATTAGACCACCCCATCTGCACCAACCATCTACACAAACCCATTTTATTTGCCTCTTGCATCCCCATCAAAACTCTGCCATTTTCCCACCACCCACCAACACTGGCCAGATAAACCACCAACCAACACATCTTTCTTCTCATTTCCTGTCAGATCAGGTCAAACTCAGAAACAGCCTGCCAGTGAAATGCCTGGTCCATTAATTTAAGGCGTTTTTCCCCATCAGTTGTGGGGGTGGTGGAGAAGCAGCAATAAAAGAAGAGGGAGCAGTAAGACTGGGATGTGGGGAGATAAAAGCAGGGCACAATGACAGAGGAGTGCATTGCCCAACGGGCTCACATGCACATTATCTCGGCTGCCAGATGTCAAGGCTCGTACCATGCACCCACTTTGCCAAAGAAGAATTATTTCTTTATCAAATCTTTTATTAAAGGGGCATCCCTAACTTTGCATTTAGAGAGAGAGAGAGAGAGAGAGAGAGAGAGAGAGAAAATGCAATTGCTGCATGGGAAATTTGCTGTCTTTTCTACATTGCCAAATGCTTCCTGAAAATGTCCGTAATTTTAGTAGAAAGTAACATGGCAGATGGGGATAGAGATGGCATAACCTCAGGATGTGATGCCAACAGCACTCACTCCAGCACCAGCTACCATGCTTTGTCTACCCAGTATGGTGCAGATGCACCTCACTAACCACAGGTGCCTACATGCACACAGCTACTGACTCATAAATACTAATCGTAAATACCTGCATACCTTGGCCTTAAGATAGAGCTATATTAAAGATACTGCGCATCTCAAATGACATTCAGTCTAAGATTAGGACAGTCTTCATGGGATATTGTAATTTATAGGGTGTTAGCATTTCACTCCAGCTGGACAGATGCCCTCAAATTCAGAACCACTGTCACTCACCTACAAGAAAACATGAGCAGGCCATAGGTTCTCTGAAACCTCTTTCATTGATCAATTGATTTACAACAGAACTAATTTTGTCCTCAGTTACATTTGCCAGTATCCCATACCCTTGCCTTGTCGTTGTTCAGAAAGTCTGCCGTGCTTGTGCTCAGAAAGCGTCTCTCTGGAGTAGAGCCTGGCAATGATTCACAGCTCTTCAGCTCTGTCTGAAGTGGGTGCTCAGCAGTCCTGAAACTAGGTCAGCTGATCCCAGATACCCTGCAGGGAAAAATCCTCTTTGCACCTACCCTGTCAAGTAGCCTCAGAACCTTACATGCCAATAAGTTTAGGACCAGCTACCTTTCTTCATAAAGCTACTCAATAGAGAGTCTTGCAACCAAAGAGGAAGCTATTAGGCCTTTCATGCCAATAAGTTTAGGACCAGCTACCTTTCTTCATAAAGCTACTCAATAGAGAGTCTTGCAACCAAAGAGGAAGCTATTAGGCCTTTCATGTCCCACAATATTTCTTTCAGGTGACCAATTTAATCTTTCACCCTCACCACTTTCAAATTAATCATTGCCAGCACTATTTCTAATTGAATGTTGAAGGTCCCACAGTATTTTGGATAGTGCACTGCAGAAGAACTCTGTGAGTGGGAGTACCACCACCAAGTCCCTGATCATCAGAAACCTGGCTGTCACCTTCAACCGGAAACTCAACTGACCAACCAACCAGATAACTACAATAGTTTGCATGAGGAAGTCAGAAACCAGCTACCTTCTGGCACGTAGCTCACCCCTGCCAGGAGGACCCTTTTTACCATCCACAAGGCTCAAGACAGGAGCTTCATTCAAGTAAAAAGTCTTGCTGTCAGGAAGAGTGCCACAGCAACAACACTTAAAAGACTTGTTGCCATCCAAGAGAAAACAGACCGATTTACTGGATCCCATCAACCACCCTCAACACAGGCACACAGAAGCTGCAGTGTGCAGCATCCACAAAATGAATTGGGATTTCTTTCCCAACCTATCCCTGAGCATCTCCCAAACTCTACCACCAAGGACAAGGGTAGCAGGTACTTAAAAACTCCAACAAACATCTGCAGGTTCTTCTCCATGTTGTACGCTACCCTATCTTGGAAATAGGCTGTTGGATCCAAATCCTGGAACTCCATCCCCAACAGCACCATGGGGGGGGGAGGGGGGCAGGGAGAGATAACTTCTTCATAAGGACTGCAACAGTTCAAGGTAGCAACCCAGTCCTTGGCAACTCGAAGACAATTATGAATAAAGGAAACTTACTAAAAATCTGAAGATCATAAAATAAAAAAACATCTTAAATATACATTTCTCTTTGTTATAAATTTAGAAAACTGTATATACTACTGAAGAATAGTGGACCTACTTTGCACACTACCTCATCTTTCTGCTGTTGACACAGAGGCCCATGTACAAGATGCTAGCCTATTCCCTGCCAGAACACACATCTTCCAAACATCAGGAAGCTGATATTGGACAATCTTGAGACTACCATATTTTCAGTGATTAGTGGTCCAGACCTTCAATCGATTGCAGAATCTAATCCAGCCGAATTTCAGTATAGCATAAATCTAAAACCTTCACACGTAATACTTCCTCAAATCATTCCTCCTGCATTTGAAGTTTTGTGAGACAGTAGCATTACTCTGAAATCTAGCCCATTTCCATTTTCTGAAGTAGGGTAGATAACTGTAGATTTAGCCTTTGAGAGATCTCGAGTCTCTTGCTTGCTGCCAGTTCAATTAGGAATATTGTACTTAATAAACAATTGATTTTCAAATTATCATTTTTCATTACTTATCTATTGAATTACTTTGTTGGACAATTCAGAGTATTTTATGACAATTACAAAATACTTTTAAAATAAATACACTTCTTCCTGAGTTCTTCTGACTACAGGTTGCCAAAGGTAGCAAACAGGTCCTCTAGTTTCAAAACAGATGTTCATCAGTTGATGAACATCACAAAAATCACATGCTGAAATTACTGCACCTCCACAGCACTGTGATGCATGACATCGAAAGGACATAACACAGATAAGAAATAACAATTACTACTCATGGAAAGAAACAGAGGAAACTTGCTATCATTTGTGGGAACAAATGTACATAGATCAGATTTCCAAATTAAATAACACCATGGGAGTTTGTTCGTATTGTGTCCATAAGTCAAGCATTCATAATCAGGAGATGGTCTGGACTTCCAAACTTTTAAGATATTTTCCTACTCCAGTCTCTTGAAACCAGCCAAAAAAAACTTGTTTATCCACAATGGGAGCAAACTCTAAAGATTCCATTTCCTTCTCTGCCCATCATTCAAGCCATTTTACATACTGTTCAGTTCTATCTTTTGTTTTCTACACTAATCACATTCATTTCTTCACTTAGTACTCTCTTCATTCTCATCAACCACATCTATTCTTCACCACACCACAACTATTCTTTCCTTCCTCTTCATACCCCTCTCCAATTTAACCAGGCCTCCATTAATTTCATCCCAAACAAGTTAATTCTGACACAATTTCATCCATCCAACTCAGTTCTCCTTTCCAGAAATGCAGCTTGACCTTCTGGATATACTCAGCAATCTTCTCAGCTTTTGTCTTAAATTCGTGTTTTCTTAGTAA
This sequence comes from Mobula birostris, assembly GCF_030028105.1. NCBI lineage: Eukaryota > Metazoa > Chordata > Chondrichthyes > Myliobatiformes > Myliobatidae > Mobula > Mobula birostris. The sequence goes on along the minus strand of NC_092377.1, from coordinate 70,883,273 downwards.
CCAACAAATACGTATTATTGCCCTGCACATCTCACCACAGCATTATAAGCAACCCCTCAAGAGATTGACAAGTATATCCAGCGGTTCAAAGAGCAAAATTAAACTAATGATTAACCTTAACTGTCACCACTTATAAGACACCTGGCTTTATCACTTCCGGGCACATTCCGATGTACCAAAGTTGTTCATCGTGCACGATTATAGATCACCCCAACTCAAAATGCATTTACTGCCAATAACTGATCGCTCTGGGCGGCACCCTATTTCAGGAGCTGTGACGTTAGGCAGAGGAGCACGTCATACAATTCCCACGGGCTTCACACCCTCTTTATTCCATTCTGTGCATTATGAAGAAACTGTAATTATGTAAAATTGCCGAACCGTAACCTATAGTACCTGATATCAAACTTAATATGATTCGTACATTTCCTAATCCAGTTAAACTAGTCACCGCTGTTACACTGGAAATAATTTTCTAAAGCACTTAATTGTCTGGAAAATGTGTTGGAGGGTCACGAAAAACACTATTTTCCTATTTAACTCTCCTCCCCGCCCAGTGGTCGAGTAAGCGTTTAAGGTTTAAAGTCGGTTCTCAACTTCTCATGGATTGGGATAAGAGATGAATCAGCCACAAACCTCTCTAGCTGTAAGATGGAAGCCAAGAATAACGATACATCGCACAAGGAAGAGGAATTCGCAAACCTAGATCATCTGAGAAAGTTCAGTGTTTTGAATCCAGGCTGTTTTAAAAACGTATCGTCACGTCAGTTTTTAAGCGTACTTCTCCGATTACAAATTAGGTTTTTTAAGGGTCTCAAAGGCTGCTTTCTTTTCTGCAGCTCCAGCAATTCAAATACTTATCGGGAGGAGGCGCCAGCTCCCATTTTCCCAGCCGTGGAGTGCGTTGCACTAACTTTGAAACACTCCGTGTACTACTTTTTAAAAATAAGTACTTCCCCCGAAATGGGACGAATAGAGTAAAATTGAGGATTGATTTTGTTTAATATTAAATATAGTTGCTAACAAGTTAAGGTGCATGAAATTGAAGGGAGATGAAACTTTGTTCCTTTCGGTTCCAAACATTTATATCACATTTGTTTTTAAAAAAATCTCCAGCAGGACATCATGTGATTTCCCAACAGAGAAAAAAAATTCCAGCAATCTCTTCTCTTCAAGAAGGGCCTTTTCGAAAATGTAACAGCAATTTAGCTGCTTAGCTTGAAAGGGAAGCATATAAACTGCGCATAAACATGCACATTTTATTTTGTTTTCCCATCAAAATCTTTGCCATCTTTTCTTCTGCATGCAAACGAGAGCCTCTCAATCTCATCCCTTTGATAAATAGCAGCCAACCTTGATGCTTGAGATTTCCGTTTACCTGATTGCAATCACATCCGATTTGGTGGGGTGAGTATCAATGCGCCAACCCCAAGTCCTTTTTGGAAAAGCTTCGCATTTTTTTCAAAAAGAAATAAATAAATATAATGGGGGGGGGGGTGTAAAATTCTAAGGAAGTAGTTACGCCAATTACTAAGTATAACATTTGCCCTCTGCAAAACCAAAAAACGGTCTTGCGGTTCCAGACATCGAACCCATCCAGGAACAATATAATGCGAGAGTTTTTTTTGTGAATGGGGAAGCGAAGGGCAGATTGCTAAAGCGGCACTCTTTGGTTGCAGCGCAGGGAACGCTGTCCCAGCCGAAGTGCTACTTGTGACGGTGATGTCATTGCTTCCGCCCTGCTTCCTTTTTGGAGAATCCAAAATGGAGTAAGATGGGCTTTTGAAAACACAGGGAGTGTTTTATTTTTTTCTCTTCTCCCTATTATTATTTGCAATAGCAGTGGCAGCAGCAGCTTTAAGGCCGGTTTACAGTTTGCAAAGCATCCAGCTCCGGCCCCCGCAGCGGCTTCATGTGCAGAGAGCAGCGGCTCGCAGGCGGCGCTGCCCCGGGGAAAGACGGCAGGAGCCCGGAGCCAGCAGAGATAATGTGACTGTACTAGCGGGGAACAGAGCGAGCAGGGGCCGGAGGGGCAGAGGAGGAGGAGAAGGAGGGGCAAATACCCCGCCACCACGAATCAACAACTTTTCAACTAGAGCAGCAAGATAGAAGAATGAAGTTTGCAGAAATGTCCACGACGGCTCAACAAAAATGACCGAGCAATCGCATCCAGATCAGTGAGTAGTTGTAGCGGCGGGGCGCCCGGCACCAACCCTCACCACCACTCCCCCGGACGCTTAATCCTTTCTAATTCTACCCGAACCTGCTTTTCTTACAAGTTGAGAGGAAATTTATGGTTATCGATTCCTGTCTGGAAAGGGGGTGGGAGAGATTTTCATTAAAGCACTGAGACGAGAAGAAATAGGAGGCGCTAACATCCATCGAACTATGTCAATTCGTGTTGGGGGAGAGGGGGGATGGGTTGTGAATTGGGGAGAGGGGGGTGGGGTGGCGAATGGAGGGGGAGATGGGATGGGTGGCAAATGGAGGAGGGAGACGGGGGGATGGGTGGCGAATGGAGGGGGGAGACGGGGGGATGGGTGGCGAATGGAGGGGGGAGACGGGGGGATGGGTGGCGAATGGAGGGGGAGACGGGGGGATGGGTGGCGAATGGAGGAGGGAGACGGGATGGGTGGCGAATGGAGGGGGGAGACGGGGGGATGGGTGGCGAATGGAGGGGGGAGACGGGGGGATGGGTGGCGAATGGAGGGGGGAGACGGGGGGATGGGTGGCGAAAGGAGGGGGGAGACGGGGGGGATGGGTGGCGAATGGAGGGGGAGAAGGGGGGATGGGTGGCGAATGGGGAGGAGGGGGGTGGGTTGCGAATGGGGGGAGAGGGGGGATGGGTTGCGAATGGGGGGAGAGGGGGGATGGGTTGCGAATGGGGGGAGAGGGGGGATGGGTTGCGAATGGGGGGAGAGGGGGGATGGGTGGCGAATGGGGGAGAGGGGGATGGGTGGCGAATGGGGGAGAGGGAGATGGGTGGCGAATGGAGGGGGGATGGGTTACGAATGGGGGGAGAGGGGGGTGAGTTTGGAATGGGGGAGAGGGGGGATGGGTTGCGAATGGGGAGGAAGGGGGATGGGTTGCGAATGGTGGGGGGATGTGTTGGGGTTGTGAATGGGGGAGAGGGGGGTGGGTTGTGAATGGGGGGGAGAGGGGGGATGGGTTGCGAATGGGGGAGAGGGGGGATGGGTTGCGAATGGGGGAGAGGGGGATGGGTTGCGAATGGGGGGTGAGGGGGTGGGTTGCGAATGGGGGGTGAGGGGGGTGGGTTGCGAATGGGGAGAGGAGGATGGGTTGCGAATGGGGGGAGAGGGGGATGGGTTGCGAATGGTGGGGGGATGTGTTGGGGTTGCGAATGGGGGGAGAGGGGGGTGGGTTGCGAATGGGGGGGAGAGGGGGGATGGGTTGCGAACGGGGGGAGAGGGGGGATGGGTTGCGAATGGTGGGGGGATGTGTTGGGGTTGCGAATGGGGGGAGAGGGGGGTGGGATGGGTTGCGAATGGGGGGAGAGGGGGGATGGGTTGCGAATGGGGGGGAGAGGGGGCTGGGTTGCGAATGGGGAGGAGGGGGGATGGGTTGCGAATGGTGGGAGAGGGGGGATGGGTTGCGAATGGTGGGAGAGGGGGGTGGGCTGCGAATGGGGGGAGAGGGGGTGGGCTGCGAATGGGGGGAGAGGGGGGTGGGTTGCGAATGGGGGGAGAGGGGGGTGGGTTGCGAATGGGGAGGAGGGGGGTGGGTTGCGAATGGGGAGGAGGGGGGATGGGTTGCGAATGGGGAGGAGGGGGGATGGGTTGCGAATGGGGAGGAGGGGGGATGGGTTGCGAATGGGGAGGAGGGGGGATGGGTTGCGAATGGGGGGAGAGGGGGGATGGGTTGCGAATGGGGGGGAGAGGGGGCTGGGTTGCGAATGGGGAGGAGGGGGGATGGGTTGCGAATGGTGGGAGAGGGGGGATGGGTTGCGAATGGTGGGAGAGGGGGGTGGGCTGCGAATGGGGGGAGAGGGGGGTGGGCTGCGAATGGGGGGAGAGGGGGGTGGGCTGCGAATGGGGGGAGAGGGGGGTGGGCTGCGAATGGGGGGAGAGGGGGGTGGGTTGCGAATGGGAGAGGGGGGTGGGCTGCGAATGGGGGGAGAGGGGGCGTGGGCTGCGAATGGGGGGGAGGGGGGTGGGTTGCGAATGGGGAGAGGAGGATGGGTTGCGAATGGGGGGAGAGGGGGATGGGTTGCGAATGGTGGGGGGATGTGTTGGGGTTGCGAATGGGGGGAGAGGGGGGTGGGTTGCGAATGGGGGGGAGAGGGGGATGGGTTGCGAATGGGGGGAGAGGGGGATGGGTTGCGAATGGGGGGGAGAGGGGGATGGGTTGCGAATGGGGGGTGAGGGGGTGGGTTGCGAATGGGGGGTGAGGGGGGTGGGTTGCGAATGGGGAGAGGAGGATGGGTTGCGAATGGGGGGAGAGGGGGATGGGTTGCGAATGGTGGGGGGATGTGTTGGGGTTGCGAATGGGGGGAGAGGGGGGTGGGTTGCGAATGGGGGGGAGAGGGGGATGGGTTGCGAATGGGGGGAGAGGGGGGGTGGGTTGCGAATGTGGGGTGAGGGGGGTGGGCTGCGAATGGGGGGGAGAGGGGGATGGGTTGCGAATGGGGGGGAGATGGGATGGGTGGCGAATGGGGGGATGGGTGGCGAATGGAGGGGGGAGAGGGGGGATGGTTGCGAATGGAGGGGGGGTGAGTTGCGAATGGTGGGGGAGTGGGGGGATGGGTTGCGAATGGAGGGGGAGAGGGGGTGGGTTGCAAATGGTGGGGGGAGAGGGGGTGGGTTGCAAATGGTGGGGGGAGAGGGGGGATGGTTGCGAATGGAGGGGGATGGGTTGCGAATGGTGGGGAGAGGGGGAGATGGGCTGCAAATGGTGGGGGGAGAGGTGGGATGGGTTTAGAATGGTGGGGGTGTTCTGCAGGGAGTGGAGAGAACCAGGGCTGTGGTGAGGAGAGGTTAGGAAGAGGGAGTTTGAGTGACTAGATTCTGTGGAAGGCTGCGTATGCTTTTGGAGGTTTGACATGGGGAAGGCATATTGGGCTGTGCTGGCCAGTTGATTGAGAGCAAGAGGGAATGTGGAGCGTTCAGTTGTGTGCATGGTAATGGAAGGGATAGCTGGGGTCGTTTAATGGAGGGGAGATGGTGGAGGTAGGATATTGAGAGGTCATGTCTGGGAAAGGTAACAAAATGAGTGAGGATTTATGAGTTTAGAGACTGAGAATTGTCGTGATCCAATCACAAACGGAAAATCTGCAGATAGTGGTCTGCAGAAGGCCCGGGGGGATTAAGAGGGTGGATGGAATACTGTGAGTACAGATTGGACTGGGAAGTGTGAGTTGGGAGATGAAACAAAACAAGTGCAGTGAGGATGGGGAGAGAATCTGGTTTGGGGAAGGATGAACACTAAGTAGGAGTGTGAGGAAGAAGGTGAAATGAGAGAGGGTTGAAGGTGAGACCTTCATTTTGGGTGGAGCATGGAGAAGAGGGAAATGGCTGTCTGGCTCCAGACACTTCTCTTGTGGCTAAAGCAATGCGAAGTGGTTCATCTCTGCCTCTCCAGGCATGGAAAGGGAATGGAGGTGGGTGGGGCTGTGATAAGAATGCGTGTCGTGGTGTGTAGATGTCGGAGGGGGGTTTGGGAGTGTAGTGTGTTGTGTACTTCTGCATCAACGAGAGTTCAGCTGCACTGTCTGTCCTAGTTGTGGAATAAATCGGCTGATGATTGTCACATGATCGGCCATTCATAAACACTGTAACCTTCAGGCCCCATTCATGACTACCTGACACAGTTGCAACTGTAACCAGTGAGAGCCCATTAAAAAGAGGAGGAAAAAAAGATACACAAGTTAACAAATAACAAGTCTGCATTTGTTTGCTTGGTCTAGTTTTTTCTTCCATTGTGACTAGTGAAGCAAGATCATACTTGTCTTTTTATTCTCGCCATGTTTTGATAAAACGAGAGGATATCTCACTTGCAATGTTTTAAGTGCTTGATTCATGTACAACAAAGTTTCATTTGATGAAAATTGTGGTAAAATTGCTGCTACTTTAATGTTTTTTTAATTTGATATAAATATTGATACAACAGTTAACTTTTTATGGATATCCAAGGGAGACATTTTTTCCATTTAAAAAGTATTAAATGCTTTTGGAAAGAACATTGGAAGAGCTGTATCCTTCAGTCCCAATCTCTCTAAATGAAGCATTTTTATTCGGGAATACAATGTAAAAGCACATTTTCAAAATTATCTTTCATTATTTTTAATAACCTGAAATTCATAGCAAATGTAAAAAATACAGGTGTGTGGTATCATGTTATTGCATTATCATTCTCTGGTTGTAACCCAGTTCCATCCTTGCTGTGTAGGGGTGTGCTGATGTTTAAAAAAGAAACTTGGTCTGCATGTTTGTTGTGCTTCAGGAAGTCTAATCCCTTTTGTAAAAGTTGTCATATTGTGAAATCTTGGCAAAAAAAACTTGGTATATAACCAGGATCAAAGGGAAATTGGTGTTTTTATGCTGATTCAAGCTGTATTGGATGTTCAAGTTTATTGTCATTCAACCCTATAGTTTTATCTCACCAAATGAAACAATGTTCTTCTGGACCAAGGTGCACAGCACAGTGTGTGTATAACTCCCACGCATAAAGTAATGTAACCACCAGTGAAGCAAATGATGGGGTACATATACATTACAAGTCTAAAAGAAAACATTATGCCTCTGCAGTTTCATGCGAGATGAAGGTTAGGACGGCAGCAGGGCGTTCAGATGTCTCACGGCCTGGAGGAGAAAGCTGTTTCCCATTCTAACAGCTCTTATGCTATGGTACCTCCTGCCTGATGGCTGGGGGTCAAAAAGACTGTTGGACAGATGGAAAGGACCACTGGCGATACCAGGAGCCCTGAGTATGCACCATGCTCCTGATAAACGTGTATCATAGGTGGAAGAGGACCACGGTGATCCTCTCTTTGTAGGGACTTGCGGTCAGCTGCCTTGTAAATCCTGTACCAAACAGTGATGGCACACTGGATGGTGCTCCTGTAAAAATTGGTTAAAATGGTGGGGGGGAGGGCTGGTGGAAGCCTCAATCTCATCAGGAAATGCTGGGTTTTCTTGACAAAAGAGGTGGTGTTGGTGGTCTGAGTGAGACTGTCTTTGTTACGTGCACTCCTAGAAACTTGGTACTCGGTGAAGGAGCCGCGTGGGGGTCACCTTGCCTGTGACCCAGCTGAGAGGATTGCAGACTGAACTGATTGTTCCAATTGAGTACCTGGATTTCTTGGATACCGAGTGCAAGTTCAACTGTTCCTCGTTACCCCTGACCGATGTATTTTTCAAAAGTATATTTTTCATGAAAAGCAAAGCTTAAAGTGGCAAAGAACTCCCAAGTGTCTTCAAAATGTTGACATGCAGTTTCACTTGGGAAACAGAATTTTATCATCGTGTATTTAGTTCCAAAATTACTATGCTCATATTATAATTCACAGACAGGAACTTTCACATCACAATACTAATTCTCCCAATGACAGTACCATTTCCACTTTGTTTTTCTGAAGTGCATTTTACATTGGATTGTTCTCAGTAAGTGCAACGACACGACATTTTGGCTGAAAATCATTATTTCTCTTTCAAATTTAGCAAATTATGAAAGGAATTATAATATTCAGCCAGAACATTTCCCAAGTGCATCCATGTTATTTTATCCAAACTGTTTTCAGATAATAGGGAGCTTTAATAATTTGATCATTTCATAGAGTTAGTTTGAGCAAAAGTTATTGTAAAAGTAGTTCTGTCTCTGATTTTTGGGCAAGATATTTAAATATGGGCAGCAGAATGAATTTGATAAAAATCAAAAGGTTCTATATTTGCAAATGAGAATGGTGTGTGTTTTTCCCAAAAGTTGGACTCAGGATTTTAAATTTATCCACAATGTCCCCGTGATAAAACATTGATTGAAATATTGTACTTAGAGGTGGGGGCTTAAAAATTTCACAAGACTAGATCTAAGTGATGTTTTCATAGTTAAGCCTTGTATTATTGAAGAGAAAAAGATACTGGAATGCAGAGTAAAAACAGAATGCTGGAACAACTTAGCTGGTTGAGCAACATCTGTAGAGGCAAAAAGTACAAGTCAAAGTTTTGTGTTGCGATCCTGCATCCTGATGATTTTTAACTGAGTTCTTCCAACATGTTTTTGTTCTAGCAGGGTGTCAAGCCAATACCAGAGGTCATCAGTTTAGGGCGATTGGGGGAAAGTTTTGAGGAGATGTCAGAGGTCTTTTGTTTTTGCACAGTTTTCGGGCTGGTGGTAGAGGCTGACATATAGGGACACTTAAGATGCTTTAGATAGGCACATGAGTATAAGAAAAGTGAAGGGTTAAGGGCGATGTAGGAGGATCGAGTTGGATTGATTGTGGCTTAGGTTTCTGTAGCTCAGTACAACATTGTGGGCTGAAGGGCCTGTACTGTTCTATGTTCACTGTGGTTGTGGTTTATATTAACAAGTGTGAAGATAACAAGAGGTATACTGAGATTGTTGAGGATTAATGAATGCAATTTAAACAGCCAAACATCAGATAATGACTATGATTCTAGGGTCAATGGTGGTTTTATAAAAATACAGTTTTAAAAATTGTGTGTTAAAATTGGGGCTTCATTTAATGCTTGAAGATTTGAATCACATTTAAGTGGAGGAGGGAAATGTTGGTTTCTCATGCAGCCTGGGGGAAGATTGAAAGGGAGTCCCTGGTGTTTTTGGCATCTGACAACAGGAAGGTGTTAGTCATAAAGTAGAAACAGGCTGTGTCTTACTCTCTGATTCAGGTTTAGCTCTGCTAACTAAAAGGGGGAAGAAAGTTGTGAAAGATATACTTGTATATCTGCATGTATTTTTTTTAAAAACAAAATCAAACTGCTCCTCTTGCAAATCATACTTCAACTAATTTTAATTTTTAAAAAAACTACGTTCTGTCCTTTCTTGGCACTAGAATCCACTTAAACTGTCTTAAAGAAAAATACTGGCAATACTGGTCAGATTAGGCAGTGTCTGTGCACCAATTTTAAAAACTTTGATTTCAAAGGCCGATTTCTTATAGTCAGCCAGTGTTACTGTAACTATTTACTTGCTTACATGTTCTGGTTCATAGGAGTCTCTGGATGAGATAAACTAGATATGCCATAAAAAAGTAACACTCAAGAGTGAACCAGATTGGTTTTTTTTTCCTTTTATTGTTAAATATCTTGTCAATGTTACCTGTGCATCTTGACAAGCAGGTTTATCCCAAACAGAATGGGCAATATGTTGCTGCTAGTTATAAATAAATAAAGGAACTTCACTAGAACTTTGGTGCAAGTTTCCATCCTCTGACATATCTCTCAAGTGTGAATAGGTGTAGGGCCTTTGCACCTACTCCACCACTCAAGAAGATCATGTCTGGGAAACCCCTTTACTTCTCTATACTGTCACCATATTTGTTGGTTCCTTCATTCTGTTGAAAGCAATAAATGCACTTGACCACAACTTAAGCCACTCCATGAGAGATGACTTGAAGCTGACACATGGGCACATTAGATGTTTTTGCAAATTGGTAACCTGCTTCTCCGTTCTCTGTGCTTAAATACAATTTTGATGTAAACAGTGTCCTGATATACACCTTGACTTGTAAAATCCAGTTTCTCTTTTTCTTGTAATAAAGCAAGGCACGAGATTTTCTCAAGTATGGACCTGCTTTGGGCACTAGTTGCATGTTATCGTGTTGCTTCAGTTGTTGGCAGACTGCCTGTTTGCATATGCTCAAGCTTCTGCCATCAGATTGAAGTTAATACCAACTTTTGTGAGGTATAGACTTGTATCTCAGTTGACCCTCCAGGCTGTATAAATGACCCAGCTGAGGTTAGTCAAGATTTTGTCGGCTCTTATCACACGGATGTATATGTGGAATTCGCATGTTAATTGGCAAAATGCATGCCTTATTAAGATTGTTAAAAAGTATGAAAATTTAACCCAAAATATGGACAAAATATTCAAGCAAGCAACTTAAGTTTACATTGTGGGAGCAAAACACTGTCTAGTGTGCAGTTTGTTAGAGTAAAGGAGAAACTGGCATTTGGGTTGCTGGGGAAGTAGCCTTAGCTGACAAGTAACTGTGGCTGTCAACTTCCTGTCCCTGTTGAAGGAAACCTTCCAAAATCAGACTACCTTTTCCATTAAGAATGGTATGTGCCTGACCCACCACCTCCATTGTGGGGAAAAATACTTTAGAGCAAAGAAAAGGTTAATTTACAAGAGAGGGGGGACATATTGTGAAAAGCAACAAATTTAGAGTAATGTAGCAGAGAAACAAATGAGCAACTGGGTAAATTACAAAAAGTCATAGTCATACTTTATTGATCCCAGGGGGAAATTGGTTTTTGTTACTGTTGCACCATAAATAATAAATAGTAATAGAACCATAAGTAGTTAAATAGTAATATGTAAATTATGCCAGTAAATTATGAAATAAGTCCAGGACCAGCCTATCGGCACAGGGTGTCTAACCCTCCAAGGGAGGAGTTGTAAAGTTTGATGGCCACAGGCAGGAATGACTTCCTATGACGCTCTGTGCTGCATCTTGGAGGAATGAGTCTCTGGCTGAATGTATTCCTGTGCCCACCCAGAACATTATGTAGTGGATGGGAGACATTGACCAAGATGGCATGCAACTTAGCATCCTCTTTTCAGACACCACCGTGAGAGAGTCCAGTTCCATCCCCACAACATCAATGGCCTTACGAATAAGTTTGTTGATTCTGTTGGTGTCTGCTACCCTCAGTCTGCTGCCCCAGCACACAACAGCAAACATGATAGCACTGGCCACCACAGACTCGTAGAACATCCTCAGCATCATCTGGCAGATGTTAAGGAACCTCAGTCTCCTCAGGAAATAGAGACGGCTCTGACCCTTCTTGTAGACAGCCTCAGTGTTCTTTGACCAGTCCAGTTTATTGTCAATTCGTATCCCCAGGTGTTTGTAATCCTCCACCATGTCCACACTGACCCCCGGATGGAAACAGGGGTCACTGGTACCTTAGCTCTCCTCAGGTCTACCACCAGCTCCTTAGTCCTCTTCACATTAAGCTGCAGATAATTCTGCTCACACCATGTGACAAAGTTCCCTACAGTAGCCCTGTACTCAACCTCATCTCCTTTGCTGATGCATCCAACTATGGCAGAGACATCAGAAAACTTCTGAGGGTGACAAGACTCTGTGCAGTTGTTGAAGTCCGAGGTATAAATGGTGAAGAGAAAGGGAGACAAGACCGTCCCCTGTGGAGCCCCAGTGCTGCTGATCACTCTGTCGGACACACAGTGTTGCAAGCACACGTACTGTGGTCTGCCAGTCAGGTAATCAAGAATCCATGATACCAGGGAAGCATCCACCTGCATCGCTGTCGGCTTCTCCCCCAGCAGAGCAGGGCGGATGGTGTTGAACGCACTGGAGAAGTCAAAAAACATGACCCTCACAGTGCTCGCTGGCTTGTCCAGGTGGGCATAGACACGGTTCAGCAGGTAGACAACGGCATCCTCAACTCCTAGTTGGGGCTGGTAGGTGAACTGGAGGGGATCTAAGTGTGGCCTGACCATAGGCCGGAGCAGCTCCAGAACAAGTCTCTCCAGGGTCTTCATGATGTGGGAGGTCAATGCCACCGGTCTGTAGTCATTGAGGCCGCTGGGGCGCGATATCTTCGGCACAGGGACGGGGCAGGACGAAAAATCTGAGGTTGTCATGATGGACCACAAGTTTAATTCCTTTGGAGCTTCCTTGATTATTATTTTGAACTTTGGGAAAATGCATTTCCCCACTGTTGTATAAAGAATGCAAATTGATACAGTAATGGAATAGACATATTGTCTCCAAAAATAAATCACATCACTGTGGTTGATTCCTGGTTCACTGTAGATCGCTAACCTTCAAGGATGCAGATTTGACCCTCTTCTGCTACATCAATGTGAAAGCCTAGATGGAAGCCTAAGAGATGTTATCTGAATCTGTAATATTTGCAAAACTTGGGAAATGATTTTGGATGTTTTATGTGACTTCAGGTGAATAGTCTATCCCTAATTTAAAATTGCCAGATCCCCTTATGTTTAACGTAATATGCCTTTTCCCAATTGTCAGAATTAAATTTGATTTAATATTTACTGTAAATCATAGTTTGAAATACCAGGTGCAGGCCAGTATCTTTACAGTCCTGTGGGTCTGCTTATTCTTGAATGGAGTCGCTGATCCAGTGGTGCAGAGCTTTAAGGAATGCAGGTAGTACTTTGCCTCTTTCCCCCTAATCATTGCTAAACTCACCACGTCTCAAGTTGCAAGTAATCCCCAAAATAATGATTTCAGAAGTAAATTGCTTCAATCCAATGTTAACTGCCTCCACCATCATTTCAGGGAGGGCCATTCCACCGATTGGCCACTCCTTTAAGAGCACATACCTTTTGGCTCAAGGGAGATTCAGTTCCTTAAGCATGTTTTCCTGAGCCATGTGGCCTACAACTTAAACAAGAGCCAATAAGCAGTCCAGTCAATCAGAATCTTCAAGACATCGTAGTTAAGGCTGCAAAGACAAGTGGCAAGTTTGGCTGAGGGGTTGAGGCCCGAGCTGAATGTGGGAATGAATAAGAAGTTTGTTGGTAACCCCATTTAGAGCATCGAACATTTCTTTTCAGGAACTTAAATGAATAGTGTTTCCTTAATTGCATAGGTTTTCCATGGCCCTTATGACTTTTTAATCATTCTACAATTTGTTTAATGCGTCTATATTGAACACAAGCCAAGGCAGCCATTTCCTGTCTCTCCAGTGGAAGCCAGGAGCAATTTTTATTATGCTAAATTGCTTCCAAAATTTGAGTATTTTGCTTATCTGAATCAGTATATTTTGGAAGTGTATGCATTGAGCGGCCACTTCAGGCTGTTTAAGCGGATCCACTGGCTACAGTGAGAGGTGTTCTGTGGAGGCATAATTTAATAATAATTGCACAGGATGATTGACGGTTGAGTTGTGGTGTGCTTTGACCACGTGTTAGCTAGGTTATTTGCCCAAGGAATTCTGTGCCAAAGTAAATCTGACTATGGAACCCTCACCCACGCCTCACTGGTTCAGGCAGCAACTTAGTACATACAACTTAGAACTTTCAGGAACTTAGTTTGGATATGAAGGTAAGTTGCAAGAAGTTGACTTAAATAAGTAAATATTAAATGTTATCCTGAAGTCATCTGTGTGGGTGTGGAAGTAATGAATTGAACGACCTTGATACTTAGTGGTTCAAAACATTAATTTCTGTCCTGCTTATATACATTTAAGTAGCATTTCCTCCCTTGTACTTGTTTCAGAAATATAGTCGGGTCTGGTTGATTTTTAGTGATACTAATTCTAGTGTTACTGCTTCAGTTCCACTGAGTTCTCCAGCATCTGCATTACTGGCCATGGAAACAGAGTGATGCAAGCATGATTTATTGCTGCTTTCTGTGAAACTGTGAGGATTTCCTTTTCGCATGCAGGGTGGAGGGAGGCTTGGACTTGATCAAGAAATACTTCTCCCTAATTATAATTTGATTTAAGGTAGCCTTTCCAGAGATGGTTGAGGACTTGTACATAAGTAACATATTTGAGCAGAAAACTGTCCAGGATTACTAATTCAGTCGTGAGGTGAATTCTATAGTATGTGGTTAAGATTTGAACTGTGCAGCTTTTCAGTTTGTAATCTGGCTTGTGTGGAGTGTGAATGCTGCATTGACCCAGTTGAGCTGCATGACCTGCTTTTCCTGTGGATTCAGTATAACTGAAAATCAGCCGTGGATCTTGCTTACATCGGATTACTGCGTAGGTTTAAATCCCGCTCAAGACACTTTAACACAAAAATTCTTCAATAGGAGTCCCAAGTTGTCAGTGGTGTTTTTTTTTAAACATATCTTCCATTATTTTAGGTAGATTACAGTGATTCAAAGAAGAGCAAGTGTAATTTATGATGCTCTGGGTATTGCTTCTCTTTTAATCAATGTTACGGAAACAAAATTATAGCTTTATCATCAGTTCTTGTGGCATGAGGCAGAGCATGGAAAAGTTTGCACACATTTAAGTCTGCAGTGGGTGCTGGGTGACTTGTCCAAGAGAGAAATGGCTGGGTCAGGTCAGAAGTAACTATGGGCAGTCTGGTGGACTGAAATGGATTTATGTCATAAACAAAAGTGTGCCTAAGGCAGATACCACAAAGGTGATTAAGCCCTTTGGTTGGATTGATTTAGTTGTTTTCTGGTTCCACTTCTGCTTGGCCTGCATATGCTCCTGTCAAAGAGATTGGAAATGCCTGTTGCTTTCCACAAAGCATCACCAACATTCTGAGTAGTTCTGGGCCAAGGATTCTCATGAGCAGCAGCATGGTGAAAATCAGTGACCCCTTCATTTCTGACGAAGTTGATCAATCCTAGTGTAAACCAGGCAATGTAGTCTTTGCATATCGTCTAGATTCCCAAGGCATAATGTCCAAGATGCGCTTTTTTAAAAAAAAAATGATGTCCTTTAAATTTGTGAACATTTTGTTGAAATGCAAAGTTATTGACAACAGCATAAATTGCGTAATGATTTGGGTAAAATATATAGAGACGAAAGAAAATAAAACAGCCAAGAAACTGCCTATACAGTTTCAATAGCTCAAGTTCAACAAAACCTTGAAGCTGATTGAATACAGTGAACGTCAAGTCCAACCGCTGATGTCAGTTGTGTTGAAATTCCACGGAAGAATGTAAAACCTATGCTCAGTATGTTTGAGTTCTGTTTTCACTTTTAGAAACCAACTATTTCACAGAAGGAATTTGAGCACTGGGGAGTGTTTGGGGGGGGGTGGTTGATGATCGGGTGGGATGGGTAGCTTCATGGTGAGAATATCGTACGAATTTGGGATTTTCAGTCAAGAAATTAGGCAGTTGGGAATAGTTTTAAATTCCAATGACATAATGAAAGAATGGATTGAAACTCAAGAATTGTAATCTTGAGATTGATAGCTTGATGCTTTTCATGTGGTGAGGAAATGTAGAATAGAATTCCTGTAGAGATCAAAACACTCCATTTGTACATTATAACTTCAAATAAATGAGTTATGTAATAAAGGAGGTACTGGGTCCATCAAGATGGAAAAGCTGAAATGGGGTTCATCAGACTGACTAACTTAAATCCTGCTTCATGAATTATATGTGAGTTGTCCATTTTCTTTTTTCCTAAATCTGTAGTCCCCATGTTTGAGGAACATTTGAATGTATCATCATCTGGCTGTGTTTAATATTTATCGCAATATGCCTGTTAATACAAAAATAATTGAAGTTGCACATACTTCAAATTAGGTTAATATATCAGACCAAAAGCAGCACTGGAAAATAAAGTCCTTGAGTATGTTATAGCTAATGAGATAGGGAAATATTTGGCACAATGAGTTCTTCAAACTTGGAACATAGCTGTTTGGGGCTTGGGGTTAGATTTGTAGAACTTGGAGGCAATTTTTCTGAGATCTGTTGTGTCTCTGGTTAAAGCAGGGGGAGGCAAGCTACGGCCTGCGGGCCGAAGGTATTTTGACCGGCCCACGAGCAAATATTGGGGTACTTTGCTTATCTGGCCCGCAAGCGATTTTTCCTTATTCTGAGTGTTTCACACAACCACACTGATGGACAAGCCTGGCGTCTTGTTACACTGGCCCCAGGTTCTGTTTTGTTCCAAACCAAACACTGGTATATACGAATGACGGGAAGGCAGACTACCTTATTAATATAAGACCATAAGACAAAGGAGCAGAAGTCGGCCATTCGGCCCATCGAGTCTGCTCCGCCATTTTATCATGAACTGTTCCATTCTCTCATTTAGTCTCACTCACCTGCCTTCTCACCATAACCCCATTTAAATAATAGTCTGCCCATTTATTTCTTCGGCCAAAGTGCATAACCACACACTTTCCAACATTGTATTTCATTTGCCGCTTCTCTGCCCATTCTCCCAATCTATCCAAGTCTCTCTGCAGACTCTGTTTCCTTTGCACTACCGGCCTCTCCACCTGTCTTTCTATCATCAACAAACAGCCACAAAGCTATCTATTCCATAATCCAAATGGTTGATGTACAACGTAAAAAGAAGTAGCCCCAACACGGACCCCTGTGGAACACCACTGCTCACCGGCAGCCAACCAGAATGGGATCCCTTTATTCCCACTCTGTTTCCTGCCAATCAGCCAACACTCTATCCCGTAATTTCATGGGCTCTTGTTTAGCAGCCTCGTGTGCGGCACCTTGTCAAAGGCTTTCTGAAAATCCAAATACACAACATCCACTGCACCTCCCTTGTCTAGCCTACTTGTAATTTCCTCAAAAAATTGCAATGGGTTTGTCAGGCAGGATTTTCCTTTAAGGAAACCATACTGAGTTCTGCCTATCTTGTCATGTGCCTCCAGTACTCCGTAACCTCATCCTTGACAATCGACTCCAACAACTTCCCAACCACCGATGTCAAGCTAACAGGTCTATAATTTCCTTTTTGCTTCCTTGCCCCCTTCTTAAATAGCAGATTGACTTTTGAAAGATCATCACTAATGCCTCCGCAACCTCTACAGCTACTTCCTTCAGAACACGAGGGTGCATTCCATCTGGTCCGGGACATTTATCTACCTTTAGACTCTTCAGCTTCCTGAGTACTTTCTCTGTTGTAATTGTGACTGCGCACACTTCTCTTCCCTGCCACCCCTGAGTGTCCGGTATACTGCTGATGTCTTCCTCAGCGAGGACTGATGCAAAATACTTGTTCAGTTCCTCCGCCATCTCCTTATCTCCCATTACAATTTCTCCAGCGTCATTTTCTATCGGTCCTATATCTACTCTCACCTGTCTTTTACTCTTTATATACTTGAAAAAGCTTTTAGTATCCTCTTTGATATTATTTGCTAGCTTCCTTTCATAGTTAACTCTAATATACATAGTTCTAATATGTATTAGATACTCTCCGTGCACGTGTAGGTTTTCAGATGAGATCGTTCAAATTTGTAAACAGAAACAGCGTCGCTGTGTTTTAACAAGAAATCCACGCTAAATATCCAGATATTCACATGTGCTACGATACTTGTTGAATAACTCGAGTTTCGAAATAAAATCAAGGAAAAAAATTCCAATGGCAATGAATGCAAAACACAGGAAGGTAGACACTGAGTGCCGAAATTTCCAAGACACTTGGACGCCAGATTACTACTACTTCAAGCAAGCTGGGAAACCAGTTTGTCTCATTTGCCTAGAAAATGTTGCTGTGAAGAAGGTGGCAAATATCAGGCAACATTACGAGACCTGCCATAGTGGAAATTTGAAAGTTCAGCGAATGAAGGCTAGTTTCGGAAAACAAACGTCATTTTTTGCCGAGAAAAGCAGTGAAAATGAAGGAAATACCTGTGCCAGCTACAAAATCTCAAAACGTATTGCAGAAAAGATGAAGCCTTTTACAGGTGGAGAGTTTGTCAAAGAATGTTTACTGGCAGTGGTGGATATTGTTTGTCCTGAAAAGAAATCTTTATTTGCATCTATCAGCCTGTCAGCAAGAATGATCACACGGCGAGTTGAAGAAATGTCAGCAGATGTTAAAAGTTGTTTCAGGGATGCCTGCAACGAATTGCAATTTTTTTTCAATTGCACTTGATGAGAGCATAGACTTGAGAGACACTGCTCAACTTGCAGTGTTTGTGCGAGGAGTGACCTCAACTTTTCAAATTTTTGAAGAGTTTATTCAATTAATTCCTATGAAGGACACGGTTACTGGAGCAGATATTTTTGAAGCTTTGTTGAAAATGATGTCAGAAATGAAACGTAATGTGTCGAAGCTAATTGGCGTCACAACTGATGGGGCACCAGCAATGGTGGGACAGAAAAAAGACATCATCGCATTGATGCAAGGACAAATGGAAAACCTTGGAATCGCACAGAAACTGGTTAAAATTCATTGCATTATCCATGAAGAGGTATTATTTGCCAAGTCTTTGAAATTAAAGGATGTCATGGGCATTGTTTTGAAGGCAGTGAATCTGATCCTATCTCGTGGATTGAATCATCACCAGTTTCAGCAGTTTTTGGATACGGAGGCAGAATATGGGGAGTTGGCTTATTTCTGCAATGCACACTGGCTTAGCTGAGGGTCAATGCTGGAAACAGTATTTGCATTGCTTGAAGAGGTGACAATATTCCTTGAATGCAAAAATGAGGATGCTTCACATTTTCGTGATCCTGATTGGCATGCATTATTCATTAATTTGAGGCAAAACATAACTAGATGTATTTAACTGGATAATTCTCATATTTCAAGTTTTTTTATAGCATTTATCTGGCCCACCGTCTGCTCATTAATGCATGATCAGGCCCACAGAGGCAAAAAGGTTGCTGACCCCTGGGTTAAAGTTTCATCAAAAGTACAACTCAGTGGAACAGTGTGCATATCTGCAGTATGGGACTAGATTTTATGCACCGGATGCTGGAGTGGAGCTGTAGTGATGTGCGCTCTTGACTATTGAGAATTTGGGCTGTTCCCCGGTGGGAAATCTTGAATGGTAAGTTGTGCATTGTTTTGCTATGGTACTGTCTATTGAGATTCCACTTAATGAAACTCTTGCATCTGAGCTACAGAGGGATCAATTTATGGCAGTGAGTGCATGTGTTTTAGAGTAATGACTGATGGAGTAGTGTCAGTTACATCTGTTGCAAGAGAAACTGCATAGACTGGGTGGAGGGGAAAGGAAGTAAGGCAGGATAGCACTTCTGGATGGATGGAAAGTGATTTGATTTCACTTTCCCCTCCTGGCAACCTAAGTTGCACTGGGTCAAAGATTTATTCATTGTTACTTCATCGTTCCATTTGTGAGTGTCCGTAAGGGGGAGAAATGAAATTCACCACTGATTGCACTATCTAGACATATTTCTTTATATCGACATTGTCATCCTTACAAGCAAGATCAAGCCTATAAACTGAGGTCTGTCTTGCATTTTTATTTTGACCCCAAGAAGGGATGTTTTAAAGAGCCATTTCCATGAGGAGGGGAGGGAGGGTGGGAATGTCGACTCAGACCATGAGAGGCCTGCATCGGGCATTTTCATGCCTTACAAGGCACAGATTGGAAGTCTGTGTGGGCACCACTCCTCGCACAGACAAGAGCATTGTGTGGTTAAGTGCCTTGCTCAAGGGCACAAACACGCTGCCACAGCTGAGGCTCGAACTAGCGACCTTGAGATCACTAGACAAACACCTTAACCACTTGGCCACGTGCCCAACATTTCCATGAAGCACGATGGTAACATTGGCTTAAGTGGGGTAACACTGACATTTTGTATTTTGAGGTGGGGAAAAAATAAGTAGTCTAAAGTTCTGTTATTTCAGAGAAATATGGAAATGCTAACTAGCCAAGTAGTTATTAATGGTTAAACTAAGAGTATTGTGAAATTATTGAAACTTAACCGGAATTGGAGACAACTTTTGGAGTGATCTTGGGGAACACAAGTTGTTTGTCTTCACTTAAGCAGTGTTTGGTGCATCTAACTTTGTTTATTTTTTAAATGGTGAGGCTCGTTTTAAGTGCATTGCAATGTTAACAATGCTCTACATCCTAGAGCAGGAGTGACAAACCTTTCTGAGAGCATGTGCCCAAATTGGCAATAATCTTCCAAAAAGATTTCTCGCATGCCATGGTAACTGATTATTATTGATTAATCAATCAGTGTCAACAATTACGGAGTTTTTTTTAAGAAAAAGGATGAGCTCTTGCATGTATTCATTGTTTTAGTATGGGTGGGGTTTAAAGAATTGAGGGTTGACACTGAATGCTGCTAGTCAACAACATTTTTGTGCTTGCCATAGTTTTGCTGCCCCTACCCCAGAGCAATTGCGCTCTTTGTAGTTGAAGTTAAGTTTTTCATAGCCAATGCTATAGAGATTCCATAGATGGCTCCTGCCCCAACCCCCATGACCCTAGATTCATCCAAGTATAATATACCACAAAGTATAAAGTTATTCTCTGTGTGGTGCCTGCATTGCCAAGAAATTAACATGCAGCATGCAAGGTTTTCTAATCAAATTACTGCACAAAAGTGGCATTGTGTGTTGATATCTGGAATTTTCAATTTTTGTGAAGTATCTGTTTGACTTGACTTTCATAATTTTTTGAGTTACTATTATTTAATCTGTTGCAAGGTTTCTTTGCACCATTGCCCCAAATCAGACCATACATTGAATTAAATTACCAGCTTGTAAATGTTGAGTTTGCCTACCAGAGATGGCAGAAAACTTTGCATTATTCCTCTTTGTGCAAACAGAAGAGGTCATTTGCTGCAGTTTCTCTGAGGTAACTGATAGAAAAGTGCATTTATTTATTTATGGCAGTGTGAAGATAAGTGCTCTTATAATGCAATTTCGAAGGCCAGGGAGTTATCCCGATATCAGGCTAATGTTTATCCTTTGAATCAACAGTGTTAAAATAGTGTTATGTTGCTGTTTCTGGGAGCTTGCAAATTGGTTGCCGTATTTTTTTACATTAAAGGAGATGCCATACGTAAGTATTTAATTGGTTACTAAAATCTTCGGAATGATATTCTGGCATTTTGACAAAAATACTATACAGTTGATGTAAACATGTTTGTCACTTAGTTGCGTCAGTACACTTGACTTTGTTTTTACTTGCCCATCTCTAAGTTACTGACATGGTTAGAACACAAAGAGGAGAAAATTTGCAGATGTTGAAAATCCCAGCAACACACACAAAATTCTGGAGGAATTCAGCAGGCCAGGCAGCTTCCGTGGAAAAAAGTACAGTTGACATTTTGACCCAAAACATTTCCATAGATGCTGTCTGGTCTGCTGAGTTCTTCCAGCATTTTGTGTAACATGGTCAGAGCATTGGCTGATTGGTATGAGGCAGCGAGTTGCAATAAAAGGATCCTTGTCTGGTTGGCTGCCAGTGACAAGTGGTGTTTTGCAGGGGTCAGTGTTGGGACTGCTTTTTATGCCGTATATAAATGATTTAGATGATGGAACAGATTTTGTTACCAAGTTTGCAGATAATACGAAGATTGGTGGAGAGGCAAGTAGTGTTGAGGAAACAGGCAGGTTGCAGAAGGATTTAGACAGATTAGGAGAATGGGCAAGAAAGTGGCAAATGAAATACAATGTTGGAAAATGCATGGTTATGCACTTTGGTAGTAGAAATAAATGTGCAGACTATTTTCTAAGCGGGAAGAAAATCCAAAAACCTGAGATGCAGCTAGAGTGGGTGGTGAGGAAGGCAAATGCAATGTTAGCATTCATTTCAAGAGGTGTAGAATATAAGAGCAGGGATATGACGCTGAGGCTTTATAAGGCCCAGGTGAGGCTTCACCTTGAGTACTGCCATCTAAGAAAAGTTGTGCTAGGATTGGAGAGGGTTCAGAGGAGATTCACAAGGATGATTCCAGGAATGAAAGGGTTATCATATGAGGAACGTTTGATGGCTCTGGACCTGTGCTCTCGGGAATTTAGAAGGATGGGGGGGGGGGTGGCGGATGGATCTCATTGAAACCTTTTGAATGTTGAAAGGCCTAGACAGAGTAGATGTGGAAAGGATGTTTCCCATGGTGGTGGAGTCTAGGACAAGAGGGCACAGCCTCAGGATAGAGAGGTGTCCATGTAAAGCAGATGTGTTGAAATTTCTTTAACCAGAAGGTGGTGAATTTGTGGAATTTGTTACCACAGGAAGTCGTGGAGGCCAGGCCGTTGGGTGTATTTAAGGCAGAGATTGGTAGGTTCTTAATTGGACATGTTATCAAAGGTTACGGGGAGAAGGCTGGGGAATGGGGTTGAGGAGTGGATAAAAAGATCGGCCACGATTGAATGGCAGAGCAGACTCAATGGGCCAACTGGCCCAATTCTGCTCCTCTGTGTTATGGTCTTATTATTTAAACGTAACCAACATGATTTTCAGCCAGTATGTTTGTTGAGGAAGGGAGCCCAACAGAGACCGTTTACTGTTCATGTTAAGGATATAGTATTAGTTATTTGTGATTGATTCATGGTCATATTTCTATTGGCTGGAATTTAGAATCCAACAGTATGGAAGTGAGTCCTTCAGCTGAGAGTCCCTGCTGACCTTTTTTTCCGATCGTACACCAATCCCATTTTTTTAAAAATCTCCCCACATTCCCAGAGGCACGAGCAGATCCCTGTACACTCTAAAGAACAATTTACAATAACCAGTTAAACTACCAACATGCACTTCTGTGCGATGTGGGAAGATTCTCATGTGGTCGCTAGGGAAACATGCAAACTCCACAAAAACAGCACAGTTGCTAGGATTGAACCCACATTATTCAGGGAGAAACAATGGGACAGTGAGGCCAGCTGGATTTCCCTTTACTGCAGACTTGGTACCTCAAGTGGCCTCCATAAAACATTTATAAATTATGTCACTATCCCCATAAGCCAGTTCAGTTTGTTCCTTGGTCGCTGCTATTGATGCCGCAGTCAGCATACCTTACAGTTTTGGTGAATTCCCTTGTATTAGTTAATACTATGGTGCCTTTTAGTTTCTCACCTATCCACTGAATGCTACAAAAGGACTGTAAACATACGCATTGTAGCTAGAGCAAACAATAAAGCAAGCAAATGAATGCAGGGGAGATTGTTGGTTTCTGTTAATATTTGGTCAATGCAAAAATCATTAACTTGGTCGTGGCTGTCGCTGTTATGGAAGGGGTTTTGGCAACTGACTTGCAGATGTAAATGTTCAGGCTTCTTGAAGGATAATTGCCTTCAGAGAACTTTCTGAAGTTTATGATAAAGGGACTTTTTCCCTATCTAGTGTGTATAAATTTTGAGTACAACACACTGGCATTTGGGTCAGGTAATAATGATGCAAAAGCTATTGGAAAAAGTGGTTGTGAAAACAATGGAAGTAAATTCATTTTAAGGAATTAGGGTGACTAAACTTGATAGTCCCCCAGAACTGGCATGTGACTCACAATGCAGGAATGATTGAACCCAGTGTTTCTGTGCAGGCAGGATGCCAGCTTTCTGCTGGCTGCTAGTGAACATGATGGCACTGTGCAGCCAGCACTAACCACTCAGAGCAGGGGTTTGCAATGCTGAGAGCTGCTAGCACTCTTCAAAGACTGCCTGCACTTTAAAAGGAATGTGCACTGTGATTGACTCTGCTCTCACTGAACAAAAGACAATTCACACATGCTGTTCCTTGCTGAGTTTCAGGTAGCAAAACAGCTTCCTTCATATCCTGGGCAGATGCAGCCTCCTGCTGTGAGCCTTACTCTTGTCAACCTCCTCTGCCACCTCCTCCCTTTTATGGCTTATCCCTTTCTATGCCATCTTCATAAACACAAGGAATTCTGAAGATGCTGGAAGTCTTGAGCAGTGCGCGCACACAATGCTAGAGGAACTCAGCAAATCGGGCAGCATCTGTGGAGGGGAATAAACAGTTGACGTTTTGAGCTGATACCCTTCACCAGGACTGAAAAGGGAGGGGGCAGAAGCCGAAGCATGAAGGTGGTGAGGAAAGGTGGGTGGAGGAGGGGGTGAAGTAAGAAGCTGGAAGCAGATTGGTTGAAGAGATAAAGGGCTGAAGGAAGAGGCGAGGACAGTGGGCCATGAGAGGAAGAGGCAAACCAGGGGCAGGGAAAAGGTAGATGAGGGCAAGAGTAGGGGTGTGAGTAACCAGAATGAGGAATAGAAAATGAAAGAAGTAGGGAGGAAAGACAAATTTCCAGATGTTGAAGGTTACCGAGAAAGAATATGATCGTCTATTGTATCCGGGGCTCCCAGTACGGTCTCCTCCACATTTGTGAAACACCAACAGATTAGGAAGCCACTTGGTCGAGCGCCTTCACTCTATCTGCCACAAAAGGCAGTGTCTCCTGGTAGCTATCCATATCAATTCGATTTCCCATTCTGGCATGTACATCCATGGTCTCCTTTACTGCCATGTTGAGTCCAAACTCAATAGAGGAGCAAACCTTCCACCTGGTTAGCTTCCGACCGATGGCACAAGTCTCTGACCTCCCGTAATCTTTCTCCTGCCCCCCCCCCCCCTTTTTCCATTCCCCATTCTGGTTTCCCTCTCATTCCTGTCCTCACCTGCCCATCACCTCCCCCTGGGTCCTGTCCTTCCCTTTCTTCCATAGTTCACTGCCCACTATCAGATTTCTTCTTCAGCCTTTTATCTCTTCCACCTATCCCTTTCCAACTTATTACTTCGTCCCACTTTCCCCCTCGCTTAGTTTCACCTGCCAACTTTTGCTCCCCATCTCTTCCCCCTCCCTTTCCCCTCCCTTTTCCCCTCCACAGTCTTCTGGCATCTTCCCCTTTCCTTTGCAGTTTTGATGAAGCGTCTTGACCCAAAGCATTGACTGTTTATACCCTCCATAGATGCTGCCTGACATGCTGAATCCCTCCAACATGCTGAATTCCTTTAATACTTTGTATATGAGTATTGAACATTTCTGTCCCTCCTACCCCTGTTCCCCAGCCCTTCGCATTAGAATTTAAGAGTAATTGTTGTTTCCACAGTGCTTAGAGCCATTCATGTATTCTCAGTTAATAAGGAATCCCTGGGCTACATGCAGCGAGATCAGGACAAAATGGGTTGATGAGTTGGCAGACAATGTTGTGTCTTCAGTGTCTGACAATCACACCCAACAAGTGGTTCTTGCCAAGTCCAGTTGACATCAAAGAAGCATTACCATGATGGAATTCCACACAATAGACAGGCAACATCAACCAGCCATTTATACTGTTGCTTCAGGAGCTGGCAGAAATGGTCAACAAGCGTCTTGGTCGATGAAGAGATTGCAACAGAGGTTGCGTGGAGATTCCCCGAGTTCTGTTGAGAGCAGAGAAACAGACCTTCCCACAGTGAATGTGTGTCTGCTGGGAGGAAGGGGCAGTTTATTAAACTGTATTCTCATAGGCATTTAATTTAGCTGGCAGCAGTGCTTTCAATTTCTGTGAGCATTGCTGCGTTTTATCAGTTTTTGCTTTTGCTTTTCTCTTCTCACTGACGTCAGCCCTTGCATAGCTAGTAGAGCAGTTTTTGGACAAGTGGTTTTGAGACATTTCCTTGGTCACAACCAGCATCAGTGACTATATGTGATTGTCTGCACGAAATATAGATTGGTGGTTTCAAAGATCTGGCAGCTGGTAACATACTGGTTTGAAGTTATGTCAAGTTCTGTCAAGGCAAAGATAGCTGTTCTCTCAAAGTTTGTAACCCATCTTTCGACCTTTCAAAATCTAAGGCAAGTTTAATCTACTAATAATTTGCTCCTCTGCATAGTAATCTTCCAGCACACTCACTACTCCGTCAAAGTTTATTGAGCAGTTAACAAACTTTTGTGCAAAGCTAGCTAGCTGAAGTGCTGCAGTTTCCAAATGCTTTGTTCATGAAATGGGAAAATATTGGTGCATTATGATTGGACACTTAATGACTGCCTGAATTTGAGCAAAATCCAGAACAGTGGCTCCTCGGAGTGTCATCACAAAAGCTTAATCATGGGCTGAAAGATGCACTCTGTGCTGTTCTGTACTGTTTTAAGTTTTACTGGTACAGCTGACCCGGGTTCACTTCCTGCCGCTGCATGTAAGGAGTCTGTATGTTCTCCCTGTGACCGTGTGTGTTTCCTCCGGGTGCTGCAGTTTCCACCCACAGTCCAAAGACCTACCAAAAGGTTAATAGGTCATTGTAAATTTTCCTTGATTAGGCTAGGATTAAAACAGGGGATTGCTGGGCATCGTAGTTCGACAGGCCAGAAGAGCCTGTTCCATACTGTATCCCAAATAAACATTGGTTTGGAACAATCCTTGTGAAGGCTATTTTCTATTTTGCAATCTTCGTGGTACTTCATACTGTGTCACTGTTAAACACTGGTCTCTCTTATACTGGGTGATTTTTCTTTCTATGCAACTAAAATCTTTAGGTTGTGTTGATATGTTGAGCGCTCTTTTTTTATTGAATACTCAGAATGAAGCAGTCTGCATTATTTTTGTAGTTCACAGAATGGAAATGCCATGTGACTTATGTCCGGCTTTCAAACTACTGTGGCTTTTGGAGTAGACAGGAAGAATTTGTAGTTGGGAAGCTGTTTACATAGTATTACTCAGAGGATATTACGAGGTTGTTTTAGCTCCTTCGCTGTTTTGCAAGTATTTATGCTTGCATCCTTCATTTCTTGTGCCTATATTCCTGTAGGTGCAAGAGGAGGGGAAGATATTGCTCACAAACATTGTCTCCCACCCCTCTACTCAACAAATTCTGCCACTGAGTTTTAAGGTACTTGGCCGTGCCCTGCTGCTTTACTGGTACAATTTCTTCAGTCTTTTCTACTTAAAGTGTCATTATTCTGCACATGCAGCATTGGGAGCTGTGAAAAGCCATTATCAGCAACCTTTGAGTATAGATTTTTATATTTATCCAGTTAATATGGCCCTTGCATTGGAACCATGCTGTCGACTCAAAGATGCAGAATAGAAGCAGACCTTTGGCCCAATGAGGCTGCATCAACCACCAACCGCTTGCTTAGAACTAATCCTGCATTAATCATTTTTTTTAATTCAACCTCATTCCCTTCAACTCACCCACAAGGGGGCAATTGGCCTATCTACCTGCACATCTTTGAGATGTGGGAGAAAATTGGAGCACGCGAAGCAGATCTGCGAGAATGTGCAAACTCCACGCTGACATCTCCTTGGGTCAGGACTGAACCCAGGTTTCTGTCACTGTGGCAGTGGCTCTGCTAGTTACCCTGCTGCACACAATCCCTCCCCCACCCACCCACCACGCCAGGCTACCTTGGAATATGATGTCTTTAGACCTGCTGAACTGACAGCCTAGGCGATCTGCAAACCACAAATCTTTTATGATGGATGTTTTAAAATAAGTGATTTGTGTAATATTTATTGTATTATTTTGTTGGTTAATTTTATGCATTGTGTATCACATCCTTCCACCACTTGTTTGTATACTTAAGATGCCTTTTTAAAGCTCTTTAGAGTTTGATCTGTCTTGGAAATTGCATGGGGCTCCCTCTCTTTGCATTTACTGAAGTAATACAGTGCATATTAAAGTGATTTTTGCCTCACAATGTTTTCACGAAAATCTTAGTAATGCATTTACAGATCATTTTGTTTAGCTTGTGACTGAAGCCTCTGCAAAGATTCCACTGACCAGATTATTTGACAAGGTTCCACACGGTAGGCTTATTCAGAAAGTTAGAAGGCATGGGATCCAGGGAAGTTTGGCCAGGTGGATTCAGAATTGGCTTGCCTGCAGAAGGCAGAGGGTGGTGGTGGAGGAGTACATCCAGACTGGAGGATTGTGACTAGTGGTGTCCCACAAGGATCTGTTCTGGGACCTCTACTTTTCGTGATTTTTATTAACGACCTGGATGTGGGGGTAGAAGGGTGGGTTGGCAAGTTTGCAGATGACACAAAGGTTGGTGGTGTTGTAGATAGTGTAGAGGATTGTCAAAGATTGCAGAGAGACATTGATAGGATGCAGAAGTGGGCTGAGAAGTGGCAGATGGAGTTCAACCCGGAGAAGTGTGAGGTGGTACACTTTGGAAGGACAAACTCAAGGCAGAGTACAAAGTAAATGGCAGGATACTTGGTAGTGTGGAGGAGCAGAAGGATCTAGGGGTACATGTCCACAGATCCCTGAAAGTTGCCTCACAGGTGGATAGGGTAGTTAAGAAAGCTTATGGGGTGTTAGCTTTCATAAGTCGAGGGATAGAGTTTAAGAGTCGCAATGTAATGCTGCAGCTCTATAAAACTCTGGTTAGGCCACACTTGGAGTACTGTGTCCAGTTCTGGTCACCTCACTATAGGAAGGATGTGGAAGCATTGGAAAAGGTACAGAGGAGATTTACCAGGATGCTGCCTGGTTTAGAAAGTATGCGTTATGATCAGAGATTAAGGGACCTAGGACTTTACTCTTTGGAGAGAAGGAGGATGAGAGGAGACATGATAGAGGTGTACAAGATAATAAGAGGAATAGATAGAGTGGGTAGCCAGCACCTCTTCCCTAGGGCACCACTGCTCAATACAAGAGGACAGGGCTTTAAGGTAAGGGGTGGGAAGTTCAAGGGGGATATTAGAGGAAGGTTTTTTACTCAGAGTGGTTGGTGCGTGGAATGCACTGCCTGAGTCAGTGGTGGAGGCAGATACACTAGTGAAGTTTAAGAGACTACTAGACAGGTATATGGAGGAATCTAAGGTGGAGGCTTATATGGGAGGCAGGGTTTGAGGGTCGGTACAGCATTGTGGGCCGAAGGACCTGTACTGTGCTGTACTATTCTATGTTCTATAATTTCTCAGTGCAATTTGTTTGTCTTCATCCTCTCCTTTTCTTTCCCACAAAATCCAGACTAATTTAATTAGTTAATCTAAGGTTGATTGAATTTATGGAAGGCATAGAGAAATCGAAGTTCACATGCGTTAACTTGTCTTTTCGATAAGTTGCATTGAAACTTTGACCTAGATTCATAAAAAGCTTGATAAGGAGCTTAATAAAGAGTGTCAAAATAGTATGTAGTAGGTCATGTTGATTCCCTGCCCTCCCCCCCCAAAATCAGAAAGGTGCCTATCAAATATGGATGAAACGCATTTGGATTTTATTCACATCTTGGTCAGTCTTTACAATTCTCTGAAGTTAACATTGCTTTCCCAGGAACCTGTGAAGAGACTCGGCTGGGTATTGCTAATCCTTAAATCATTTCCTTTCCCAGTGCTCTGCCAACATTAAAGCCTGGCGTGACGTCACAAATGGTGATTCCAGCAGACAGTTTTGCACTTAACTTGTGATCAAAGTTAATCATTGAAACACTTACAATTCCATGTGGGGGAAAAAATGTGGTACACGTTGTAATTGTAGATTTCAGAGCATCTTGTTTCATAAAGTAGGCAAGTATATTGACAAATACGTGTATAAATAATCAAAGTGGGAGTAATATTATTGAGCTAATGATGCTGGAAATAGTTTTTTTTTGGGAGATTTTAAACTGGTGTCAGATTAGCTCTTGCAGGAAATCTGCTTGTGAGAACAAAAAAGGTTGAGAAGGAATTTGGTATACAAGATGGACAAGACAAAGCTGTCTGTTGGCAGATGGCTCAAAACAAAACCACAGAAACCAAGTGAAAATAAATTGTAATTTTAGACCGGGTGGTGATAGCAGAAAGTGCATTTGCTCTTTCAAATGGGAATTGAATTAGAATTAAAGGGGAATTAATTAATGGGAAAGACTGAACTGGTTTGAGGAACTAGCTTGCAATGATGAGTTGAATGACAGTTTTAAGTGTTGTTACAATTTTGTATACTATGGGTGTATTGTCACAGCAAAAAACAAAATTGAGACCTATGGTTTATAATGTTGTGGAGGAGCCGAGGAAAGTGTGGTTTGCGGGGGAAAGTGAAATTGATGTAGATGATTAGCCTTTATCTTATTAAATATCTAACCATAATCAAGTCCTTTAAGGCGTTCTCCTGTTTAGTTCAATGGAATTTATCTTCATTCCCAAAGATTTGTGTTTTTTTCCATTTTGGCTATCTATTTTTGATCAGTAAACTGACAAATTGGTAGGAAGAGAGGATCAATGCACAGTGTAGTCCTCGTGCTTCAGAAGAGATATGCAGCACCTGTCTTGTGTGTATATATTTAAATGAGGCTTCAGTTTTGTTTAGTTGGAAATTGCAATGTGAAATGCACTTGCAAAATATTGATTGGTGAGGGGAAAATTAGGTTTGAATTCACGTTACATTGGCACAAATGTTAGGGAAGAAGGGAACTGTTCTTGAGTGACAGACTCTGAACCATACTGGTCAGTGTAAGGCATAACGTAATAAGGCAAGGTATTGAGTATAAGAGCTGGAATGTTATGATGAGGTTGTATAAGGCATTGGTGAGGCCGAATCTGGAATATTGTGTTCAGTTTTGGTCACCAAATTACAGGAAGGATATTAATAAGGTTGAAAGAGTGCAGAGAAGGTTTACAAGGATGTTGCCGGGACTTGAGAAACTCAGTTACAGAGAAAGGTTGAATAGGTTAGGACTTTATTCCCTGGAGCGTAGAAGAATGGGGAGATTTGATAGAGGTATATAAAATTATGATGGGTATAGATAGAGTGAATGCAAGCAGGCTTTTTCTACTGAGGCAAGGGGAGAAAAAAACCAGAGGACATGGGTTAAGGGTGAAGGGGGAAAAGTTTGAAGGGAACATTAAGGGGGACTTCACACAGAGTGGTGGGAGTGTGGAATGAGCTGCCAGACGAGGTGGTAAATGCGGGTTCTTTTTTAACATTTAAGAATAAATTGGACAGGTACATGGATGGGAGGTGTATGGAGGGATATTGTCCGTGTGCAGGTCAGTGGGACTAGGCAGAAAATGGTTCGGCACAGCCAAGAAGGGCCAAAAGGCCTGTTTCTGTGCTGTAGTTTTTCTGTGGTTTCTATATCTTGAGCTGTGGATAGACGTTTTGGCTAAATAGTTAGGAGGCTGGGTTCAACAGCGTGAGAAAGTGTGGATAAAGTAAGAGAAGGAAAGCACAGGAGAGGTTACTGAAATCTCGAGAATAAAGAAAAACAAAGTTTAGAAAGGGATAAGAATTTAACTTCAGACAACTTTGAATTAAGTTGAAAACAAGAATGATAAATACAAGGCTGAAGGTGTTGTATTTGAATGCACAATACATGGAATAAGGTAGATCTTGTAGCTCAGTTAGAAATTAGCAGGTGTGAGTGACATTGTGGGCATCACAAAGTCATGGCTAAAAGAAAATCACAGCTCGGAGTTTAACATCCAAGAATGCATGTTGTATTGAAAGGACACAGGTGGACAGAGGGGGTGGGATGATTCCATTAAATACTTAGAAGTGACAAATGATCAGATGGTATACAACCCTTGTGAGTAAAGAAAATACAAGAGGTAAAGTGACCCTGATGGGAGTTGTGTACAGCTTCCAAATAGCAGCCAGCATGTGAGATACAAATTACAATTGGAGATTTTTGTTTTGAAAGGCTTGTTAAAAACGGTATTTTTACAATGATCATGGGGGATTTTAATATGCAGGTAGACTGAGAAAATCCAATTAGTACTGGATCCCAAGAGAAGGAATTAGTAGAATGCCTTTGTGATGGCTTTTTAAAATAAATTGTGGTCAGATCCACAGGTGAAAAGGCAGTTCTGTGTTTGGGGTCATGCAATGAACCACATTTGATTAGGTAGCTTAAGGTAAAGGGACCCTCTGGAGGCAATGATGATATAAAATTCATCCTGTAGTTTGAGGGGGAGAAGCTAAAATCAGATGTATTGATATTAAAGTTGAGTAAAGGTGATGAGAGAGGAACCGGACAAAGTTTATTGCAAGGGGACACTAACAGGGATGACCATAGAGCTGCACTGCCTGGAGTTACTTGGGAGTGCTTAGAAAGACACGGGATGCATTTTTGGAAGAGCAAGAATAAAAGAGGGCTTTTCTGGTTGGCTGCCGGTGACTAGTGGTATTGAGTCCGCTACTTTTCACCTCACTTGTTAATGACTTGAGCAACAGAATTGATACTGTTTTGGTCAAGTTGGTGGATGATACTAAGATTGGTGTAAGAGCAGGTAGTTTTGAGGAAGCAGTGAGTCCTCAGAAGGACTTGGACAGATTAGAAGAATGGCCAAACAAGTGGAAAATGGAATACAGTGTTGGGAAGTACATGGTCATGTGCTTCGGTAGAAAGAATAAAGGCATGGGCTATTTTCTAAAGGGAGAGCAAATTCAAAAATCTGAGGTGCAAGTAACTTTATTTTTAGATTAGACTTTAGATTATGAGGACACGCAGTCCTCTTTTATTGTCATTTAGTAATGCATGCATTAAGAAATGATACAATATTCCTCCGGTGTGATATCACAAAAACACAGGACAGACCAAGACTGAAAAACTAACAAAACCACGTAATTATAACACATAGTTACAACAGTGCAACAATACCATAACTTGAAAAACAGTGCATGGCACAGTAAAAAAGTTCAAAGTCTCTCGAATGTCCCACATCTTACGCGGACGGGAGCAGGAAGAAAACTCTCCGTGCCATGCCCGACCACCGTCCAACTCTGAG
This sequence comes from Mobula birostris, assembly GCF_030028105.1. NCBI lineage: Eukaryota > Metazoa > Chordata > Chondrichthyes > Myliobatiformes > Myliobatidae > Mobula > Mobula birostris. The sequence goes on along the minus strand of NC_092377.1, from coordinate 70,851,066 downwards.
TTGTCCGAAAACTTTGAGCTCCAATCAGCCCTCCGACACCAAGTGCCGAGCACCATCTCTATCCAAACAATTCGACCTCAGCCTCGGTCGCCAGCAGCAGGCAAAGCCGGGGATTTTGGGGCCTTCCCTCCAGAAGACTCTCGATCACCCAGTAACAGCAGCAGCGAACCGGCGTTTCAGAAATTTCTCCAGATGTTCCTCTGTGCTTTCACGTCTGTCTGCATCAAATCAGAATTGTCCACGGCCCCTATTTAACAGAAACGATATCATTTTCACCGGAGAGCTGCTATCTTCTCCTCTTGCCAGCCTTGGGAGTCCTAGTGTAGGATTCCTTGAAGCTTAATTTGCAGGTTGAGTCAGCAGTAAAGAAGGAAAATGCAATGTTAGCATTCATTTCAAGAGGACTAAAATATAAAAGCAAGGAAGCAAACACAATGTATGAGGAATGTTTGATGGCTATGGACCTTATTCACTGGAGTTTAGAAGAATGAGGGGTGGGATCCCAGTGAAACTTATCAAATATTGAAAGCCCTAGATAGAATGGACATGGAGAGGATGTTTCCAATAGTGGTAGAGACTAGACGCAACCTCAGAATAGAAGCACATCAGTTTAGAATGAGATGGAAAGGAATTTCTTTAGGCAAAGAATCTGTGGAATTCATTCCCACAGATGGCTGTGAGGGACAAGTTATTGGGTATATTTAAAGCGGAGGTTGATGGGTTCTTATTAGTAAGGTCTTAAAAGGTTGAGAGGAGAAGGCAGGAGAATAGGTTTGAGATGGAAAATAACTCAGCCATGATCAAATGGCGAAACAGACACTATAGGCAGAATGGCCCAATTCTGCTCCTTTGTCTTTAGGCTCCAGTGATCCAACGGAGCAGAAAGTGCATTCTAACTACACCGAGAAGAAGTTAAGCTTTATTTGACACGTATACATCAAAGCAGGCAGTGAAATGGGTTGTTTTGCATCAAAGACCAACATAGTCCAAGGATGAGCTGGAGACGGCCCATAATTGTCATCGTGCTTCTGCCGCCAGCATAACAAGCCCATGACTTACTAAGCTTAACCTGTACATCTTTGGACAGTGGGAGGAGACTGGAGCACTCAGCGGAAACCCAGGTGGTCAGGGAGAGAATGTTCAAACACCAATCTTCTGAACACTGCCATTGTCAAGCATAATACTCAACTGCTACACTACTGTGCTGCTCAGTGCTGGTCTCTTGTCAGTTGGCTTCTTAACCTGTCAGATAAACTGGTTGTTACCAAATTGATGTGGCTGCCTTTGTTTCTCTGATGTCCATGTTGCTGGTCAAGCTCTTGTGATATTAATTTGCCCTTGGGAAATCAATATATTGAAGCTTGGCATGCTAATGTATGTTGTAGTCATTGCACAGGTGAAAATTATTTTAAATCTGCTTTGCTTAATGGGCAACATCCCTTGCACTAAAGAGTGTCTGATGGTTTAGTTAGAGGTTAGTTTTTGGGAAGGTGGTTTAAATGGTGGTAGTTTATAAATTGAATGGCAGCTGACTTCCTCTTACTCTGCCATCAGTCCAGTCCCCTGTGAGCGTTGAGGGTGATGCATAGAGTTGAACAAAGTAGGTACAAATGTGTAGCTGTTTCTTTTCTTTGAATCATCATTGTTAGAAGTTCTGGATTGTTGATACTGACCTTATTGCTACAATTGCTGCCTTATTCACCAGTGATGCATGAAAGGGAGGTTTTGATATTAATCTCACGGAACTTTGTCTATTTTTGGTAGGAGAATGTTTATTTGCTTTGATCTTTGAAGCATAATCCTGGGGGTTGTGGGAAATGAACACGGAGTTGTATTTAAGGTATTCAGAAATTGAGATGAGTACTGAACATCCGGCAAAATCTGCCTGCCATAAGTATTTTGACACTTTAGTGTATTTATAGTGATCCAATGCTTTAGGTTTTTTTCCCATCTGAATATTAAGTGAATGGGTAACATTCAGTGGTGTTCTTCAATGTGTTTTATACACCTGGAGCTTTAAAGTAGATCAACTCTCATCTGCTTGGCACATTTGGCGTTTCCAGTACAAAGCAGTCCCATTCCACTTTGTACACTCTAGTCTTGTGGCATGTTGTGTCTCGTACCCACCGGTTCCCTTTGTCCCACTTCTGCGCACTAAGCTAATAGGGCAGAATGGGCAGATGTCCAGCCTGAGATACAGTGTGACCTGAAGCTGGATGGATGAAGTGGCAGGTTGATGTTAGCATGTTGGATGAGGTAACCTGCCCTGGTGTCTCAGCAACTTTTCTCCATGGAGTAGGTTAGTGATTGTCTGGCTCACTCAAACAGAAAGGCATGCACAATGCAGTCATCAGCTTGCATGTACTTGGGCTGCAGCCATGGATGAGGCCAAAGAATGATCCCAGACTAATCATGAGACCTGAACACAATAGCTACCCCAAAGCATTGGGTGACATATCAGTGCCTTCATTGAAAGGATAGATGAGCCAATGTTAGTATCTTCCTCCACACCAATGACCCTACAAAGCTCTGACTGGGAGGATACAACATCAGAGTCCTGAAACTGTCATGCTATCGAGGTACCATCTCAGCAATTTATTTCTAGCAGGACATAGAAAATATATGAAGATATGCCTTCCTTATTACAGACTCACCTTGCGAGCTATCTGGGTAATCCTGTACTAGGACTCCCAAGTCCCTTTGCATCCTGATCACTGAATTCACTCCCCAGTTAGAAAGTTGTTTCCACTGGTAGGTGAGACTAGAACTAGGGGATATTGCCTCAAGATTCAGGGGAGAAGATTTAGGATGGAGATGAGAAATTGTTTATCCCAGAGAGATGTGGATCTGTGGAATTCTCTGCCCAGGGAAGCAGTTGAGGCTTCTTCACTAAATATATTTAAGAAACAGATAGGTTTTCACATAGTAAGGGAATTAAGGGTTATGGGGGAAAAGGCAGGTAGATAGAGCTGAGTTTACGGACAGATCAGCCATGATCTTATTGAATGGCGGGGCAGGCTCAATGAGCCAGATGGCCTACTCCTGCTCCTATTTCTTATGTTCTTATAGTCTACGTCTTTATTCCTTCTACCGAAGCACATGACCTTACAGTTCCCTTCACATATTCCATCTGCCACTTTCTTTTGCCCATTCTTCAAACCTGTCTGAATCCTTCTGCAGCCTCCCTGCTTCCTCAATGATATGCCCTCTACCTGTTTTTGTATTATCCACAGAATTGGCAACAAAGCCATCAATTCCATCATCCAGATCATTAACAAATGATGTGAAAAGTAGCGAACCCAACATGGACCCTCTGGAACACCACTCGTCCCTGGCAGCTAACCAGAAAAAGCCCCATTTATTCCCACACTTTGCCTTCTGTAAGTCAGCCAATCTTCAGTCCTTTTTAGTATCTTTCCTGTAATACCATGGGCTCTTATCTTATTTAGCAGCCTCGTGAGCGGCAACTTTCTGAAAATCCATTGACTCTTCTTTGTCTATCCTGCCTGTTACTTCCTCAAAGAATTCCTACAGATTTGTCAGGCAAGATTTTCCTTTAAGTCAACCATTCCAATTTAGGCCTATTTCATCATATGCCTTCTAAGTACCCTGAAATCTTATCCTTAATAAACTGCAACATCTTCCCAAACACTGAAATCAGAATAATTGGCTTGTAATATCCTTTCTTTTGCCTCCCCCTCTTATTAAAGAGTGGGGAGACATGTATGATTTTTCAGTCCTCCAGAACCATTCTAGAATCTACTGCCTCCACAATCTCATCAGCTACCTCTAGTAGACCCTAGGGTGTATTCTAACTGGTCCAGGTGACTTACCCACCTTCAGACCTTACAGCTTTCCAAGCACCTTGGAGACGAAAGTGAGTGTATTTGCTATTACTCTCTCTCTTGAATTTCTGGCATGTTACCGTTATCTTTCACAGTGAAGACTGACATCAAATGCTTAAGTTCATCCACCATTTATTGTTCCCCATTGCTACTTCCCCAGCATCATGTTCCAATGGTCCAATATCTTCCTTGCCTCACTTACTCTATACAGTATATACGTATATATCAAGAAACTTTTGTATCCTCTTTTATATTATTGGCTAACTTACCTTCATATTTAATCATTTCTCTCGTTATTGCTTTTTTAGTTGTCTTGTGTTGGTTTTTTTTTAAAAGCTTCCCACTAATTATTGCTATATTGTATGCCCTCTCATTTGCTTTTCTGCTGTCTTTCATTTCCTTTTTCAGCCATGGTTGCCTCAGTCTCCCTTCAGAATACCACTGCTTTGGAGGAACTGATCCTGCATTTTCCAAAATACTTTCCAGAAATTCCAGCTGTAGTTTCTACCATCATCATGTTAGTGGTTGCTCTAACAGGTGCTTCAGATCAAGCTTTGACAGCTAATCTGTTTTGCCTCTCTTTTTACCTTTACTCAACTGTGATACCAATACATCCAATTTTAGTTTCTTCTGAAACTACAGGGCAAATTCTGTTATAATCACTGTCTCCTGAGGGTTGCTTTACCTTAAGTTCGTTAATCTAATCTGGTTTACTGCACAACATCAAATCCAGAATTGCCTTTCCCCTAGCGGGACCAACCACAAGCTGTTCTTAAAAAGACACCTCTTGGGCATTCTACAAATTCCTCCTGGAACCTGGTACCAACCTGATTTACACACCCAAGCTGCTTATTGAAATCCCACATGATCATTGTAAAATTGCCCTTTTAACATGCTTTTTCTATCTCCCATTGTAATTTGTACCCCACATCCTGGCTATCTTGCAGCTTCTTAACTCTACTCTCAAGGATTCTACATCTTCTGCTCCTATGTCAATTTCTAATGATATGATTTTTTTTTTACCAACAGACCTTCCCCCACCTATCTGTCTTTCAATAGGATGTGTATTCTTGGATATTTAGCTCCCAGCTTTAATCTTCTTTCAACCATGATTCTATAGTGCCCACAACGTCATGCCTGCCAATTTATAGCTGTACTATAAGCTTACTAGCTTATTTCGTATACTGCGTGTATTCCAAAAATGAAACTCCTTCTGTCCTCTATACACCACTCATCTCAGTTTTGTCTCCATATTGCCTGAGACCATAATCACCTACGTCATACAACATGGCACATGATGACAAATGTGTGAAGTTAAATCCTTATTCCTTTATAAACTTTTTGTGTTGTGCTATATTCTGGAGATTTCAGTAGCCTCTCTTGTACTCTACCTCACTTTTACGTTATCCATACTTTTCCAAAGTGTTGAACCCATCCTGCTACTATTTAGTTTAAAGACCTCGAGCCGTATTTATATTATCTGACAGAACAGTATGTTTCAGGTGGAACCCGTCCCATCTGAACAGCTCCTTCACTCCCCAATAATGGTGTTTATGTTCCACAAATTGAAACCTACTTCTCCAGCACCCATCTTTGAGCATATTCTCTGATTTTATTAGTCCTGTGTCTCAGATAACAATCCCATGATTATTAGCTTTTTCTGGTTCTGCATTTCAATTTAATCCCTACCTGCTCAAATTTTCTCAGCAGAACCTCATTCCTTGTTCTTCTACATCATTGGTACCCACATAGACCACAATAATAGGATCTTTCCCTGCCCACTCCAAATTCCAATGCAGGTCAGATTAACCGTAGCAGAACTGGGACCTTGGTAAGCAACACATCCTTTGAGGTTCTCGATCCTTGTGACAGAGAATTGTGTCTATTCCCCTGACTGTGCTACCCAATTACAACTATATTTCTCTTCTGCGCCCCCCCCTCCCCGAATGCCTTTCTGAACCACAGTGCCACAGTTCAGTTGTTCATCCTCCCTGCAGTTCCCACTCCCATCCACACAGAATCTCAGACCTGTTGGGCAAACTCAAGTGCAGAAGCTCCTCCCGCACTAAGTTTGGGATTTCTCCTGTTTCTCCCCCCAATCTGCCTCACTTGCAGTCACGCCACGTTGTACCTGGCCACAGACTGAATTGGAAGGGTGTGGATACCCCCTGAGACAGTGTCCAGTAACTCTACCTCTCCCTGGTGATTGAAGCTCAGATTCCAGGTCATCAACTTTGAGCCAGGATTCAGTGAGCAACCAATGCTTGCTGCAGATGTGATCACCAATGAATACAGTCCACCAATTCAATATAATGAGCTGAGAGGCCAGTGAAGTGACAGGGAGCTCCAGGTAAGCTGGTGGAGTTGGTTGATGTGATGTGTCACACCAGACAGCGCTTCCGAAAGTGTTGGGTAGGATCCAGCAGCTGTAACCATGGCAGTCAGTCCGACTGAATACGTTCCCTACACCTAGAGAGGTTTTATTGTGCTGCATCGATGCTGGTGTTGACATCTGACCAGTTCACAGGTGCAGGTTTTCTAGGATTTTCTATGAACCCATGATATTTAATATGTATCGATGCATTAAAGGTAGAAAGAGAAATTCTGTCTACTTGTAGCCTGTTCTTCCTGCCTAGCATCAAAAGTTACTATGAATTTGAGGCACAATTATTCAAAGTTCAAAGTGAATTTATTATCGAAGTATGTATATCACTATGTCCTACCTTGAGATGAATTTTCATGTAGACATTCACAGTAGAACAAAGAAATATGATAGAATCAGTGAGAAGCTTTGCATAAACAGGACAGAAGAGCAACTAACGTTCAAAAGGAGACAAACTACAAATAAAATAATGTAATAATAAATACACAAAATGCACAGGGCTGCAAGTGTTTCAGATTTCAGATTTTTTTCAGTTTTGGAATATATAATGAGATAGCTTGGGATCGCCATCATTTCCGACTCTGAACTTATATGCTACCAGTAAACAGACTTCATCTTACACTTGTTCATCACACATATGTACCTAACAGTAAAAATGATTGCAGACCATTAGTATAACGTGTGCAGGGTAACAAAAGCAGCACAACAGCATTGGGAGAAAACCTGAATCAGCTGTTGATCAACAGACCATGGCAGGCTTTGGTGCCATGTTCGGTTAAAAGGTTACAGTGCACTGTATTTGTATTTAACTTTTTTGTAGGTCTTATATAAGTTCTAAACACAAACAATATTGTCAACTTGTTCTGGTGTTAGATTTTCATCAACAATGATCTCAGCAAACTCAATGAATTTCTCAGCTGCTTCATGATCAGCAGACACTTTTTTAAAAAAAAATGAATACCATGGTTTTTCTTAAATTTCTGCAACTAGCCTGCTGAATGTTCACAATTACCTTCAATTTTCAGATTGCTGTGATAGATCTTTGATTATTTGATCAGCATGCTGTTAAGCAGTGCACATTCACTCTGACTCTGACAAATCCACTCTTTCAATACTCAATCGAGATCTTCATTTTTTCACTTTAACAGTGTTTTTCTATTTTTCATTAACTTCTGTTAATTGCATATGTGGGGTCACTTCTCAGAACTGTCTGTGGTGTGCAGAGACCTGTGTATTGCTTGGGAACCTTCCCAGCGATTTGTGGAATTTCCTATTTGTGATATCATCATGTCGCACTCAAAAAATTGGATTTCGGATGTTATCAAAATTTGAAATCTCAGATAAGGCGTACTCCACCTTTACTGAGAACGGTTGTTAGAGTTCTTGAAAGTGAGTGCCCAGGTTGTGGAATCAGTTCAGTGTTGAGGTGATTGAAGTTATCCATGTCAGTTCAGGAGCCTAATGGTTGTAGGGTAATAATTGTTCCTGAACCTGGTGGTGTGGGGTCTAAGGTTCCTGTATCTCCTTGAGTACAGCAATGAGAAGAGAGCATGGCCTGGATGGCGGGGGTCCTTGATTGATGCTGCTTCATGGCCAAGTCATGTAATTGGCATTTTATGTCCAAAGGGATCACAGTGAGGGAACAGACATATTTTGTAGGAACTAGCAAGACCCCAAAGTTTAGCATTTTCACCCTTGTTAATGAATTCCAGTTTTAACTACTTGTACATACTTTTAAAGAAGAATCAGATGGAAATCTTGAAATAATATTTAAAAGGTATGAGTGAGTATTGACTGAGCTGTCCAGTTTAAAGTTGTTAATATATATTTGGGGATCTATTGAGATGGCAGAGCATCTTGCTGGTTAGTTTAATGGAATAAATTTTAATGGGTGAAGTCTATATATGAAGCACATATTTGAAATGTTTGCTTTGAGTCATTTGCTGATTGAATTATTGGACCCAATTCTGAAGGCTATAAATGTTGAGTAATAGCATTTGTTACAATTTTTGAGTCAGAGTACTATTTCTATTCTGCTATCTTTTCCTGAGAGACAGGATGTAAAAATGACATGAGGGAATTACAGGTCGAAGTGCGCACGGACTTAAATGACTCGTGCAGCAATTGAATGGAGGTTGAATCATGAAGTGCTTTGGTCTGCCATCCACAGTTGCTACAGTGGGTTGCAATTTGGTAGAGGTATGCATTGAAAGCACCAAGTTGTCCTCTGAGGCAAGCATGGCCTATGAGGAGAGGTATACATGTGGTTATATGTATTACTGAAGGTTTGATTCTTTGCATCTGTTTCAACTTGTTTGGGTTTATCAGGAGAAGGAAGCTCTTTTTCTTTGTGCAGGCACTGATTGCAAATGAACACTGTGCTTCTTGGTGAGGGTGAAGCTGTGCATTTCTGTATAGTATCTTTTCAAAATCTCAAATCCGTTTACAGTGAGTTAGGAAAAACAGCAACCAAACTTGCACCCAACAGATGCCCACAGAAGTCAGCCTGATAATCACAGCGGTCTTAATTGAAGATTGTCTAGTTAATTCAGTTTCTTTACTGTGAAATGCACCTTCCCAGGAGAGCAGGTAGCACCTCTATTTAATGTCTCTTTCAGAAGCTTGTTCCTCCTATAGTATCAGGCGAGTTTCTATTGTCAGATGTCCAGAATGGGACTTGAGCCAGCACTCCTCTGACTACGAGATGATTAAACTGTGCAGTAAGGGTAGAGTATGTCACGAGAGCCTGAATTCTGTGGTAGGCTACTGAGTGAAAATAAATTGTAATGACACATTAGGAGGAGGCTGTTCAGCCCTTGAGTCTTTTGAAGCATTTTTATGTTTCAGTCACTGGTCTTTGCTAGTAAAAGCAACATTTACTGTCTCTTGAATGTACTGTTAGTGATTTGTCATTACTCGGCAGGAGGATGCATGTTTGTATGAAGATAAAAATACAAGCATTAATGATTCATGAGCAGTTAGAACTGTGACTGCATGAATACAAGGATCAAGTACAAGTGCCTCTTCACCATTGCGCGTACCACAAACTCAATATATTTGCAGGAGTGTTCCAGTCTGCTTACTCAAGTGCAAATCCCTGCTATCTTTATAAATTTTAACTTATCTCTATCCAGTCAGCAGTAGGTGTGTCAAGACTGGTCTCTGTACCTCTGTGTCAACAGGAGTCTTTTTTGCTCATCTGATTTATTAGAACTCACTGGGCACAGGCAAAATTGAGTTTGGTTGCCATCACTCCAGGCCGAAAACCTGCCCATTTTGACTGCAAGGAGTCAAAACTGCAGAGTTAACTACGCACAGATAACTGGTACCAGAGGAATGAAAACCCAGCAGGAAACCTCATTTGGTAACCAGGGAGAATCATCGGAGAGCAGTTGGTCTTGTTTTTTCTGTCTCTGCAGTTTTTCTGTTTGATGGGAGTGAGTGTAAATTAGTTATTGAAGGGTGTAGTGGTTAGCGTAATGCTTCACAGCACTAGTGACCACGATCGGGTTTCAGTTCCCACAACTGTAAGGTGTTTGTATGTTCTCCCGTGACTGCGGGGCTTTCCTTTGGGTGCTCTGGTTTCCACCTACATTCCAAAGACGTATGGTTAGGATTAGTGAGTTATGAGCATGCCATGTTGGCACCGGAAATGTGGCGACATTCGCAGGCTGCCCTCAGCACATCCTTGGACTGCTGGTTATCAACACAAAGGATGCATTTCACTGTCTGTTATGATTATACGTGTGACAAATAAAGCTAATCTTTTAAGTTCCTTCTGTAGAAACCAGTATGGATGAGAGGGGAAAGTGGAAGCAAGGGACAAAAAATTCTTAGCAATTGCTTTGTCCAAAATGTTATGCCTCCGGTTTATCTATTGGTTCCCCAATATCCTTGTCCTTTTCCTTTCCCTTCCTCTGCCTGCTGGGAAAATTAAAAGATCTTGGCAGCCCCATTTTTTTTCCACTGTCTTCAGACCTATTACAGACCAAGAACAAATTTTTAGTAGTCATTCCTGCATGACTCAGTGAATGTTCTAGTGTTCTATTTGAGCTAAATTTGTTTTTCCACATCCTCTTCGTTCCACCCCCACCACCCCCCACCTTTCAGCCCACACAATTATGTGGTAATGTTTATGCATTATCCCAGAATCTAGTAAATACAAATCTTTTCTGACCATTGCAAGGCAAAAATTTATTTTTGTGTGAGGTTATTGTGAAAGCTTTGAAGGTGTAAGTTATTTTCATGCTCTCATTCTAAAGATCAGCAACCAACCAGGGGAAGAGGGCACAAGGTAGTGGTTTGGGCCTCTGGCAATCCGTCCAGCAGTCTTTCCGTATCCCTGTATGCCAGCAATTGGAATAGGATAAAATGAAGTTGTGGAAAGGCGGGGAGATTCTGCCAGTCACCAACAGATTAAAATATACAGATACATTTCCAGGCAAGAAATGCTAATATTAATTAATATGCTGCTGCATCTTGGTGTAAAAAGCTGCTCTAAAATCATGAAGCAAGTGGCACTAGGTTTTGAATTTTGTTTGAAATACACTTATTGTGAATGAGTAAAAGCACGAAGTCATTGACAGGCATGGAAACAAATCCCTGCTGCTTGCTATTTTTAAATTTTGGTTATGGGCCAAAGCAAGGCAGAGCTTAGAGTTTAGTTTGTGAAATATTGTGTGGTTAAACCACAGGTAGGGATGTTTTCTCTCAAAGTGTGCACCCACCAAACATTGTAATTATTGCCCTGGTATAGGGTTACATTCTGCTGTTGAATTAATGGTGGAGAATCATGACAGACCACACTGTGTTGCCCAAGTAGCCACAAAGCAATGGGCTATCAGCAGCAATAGAACTGTATTCTAACCAACAAACAATGCACTGGGAGAACTCAGTGGGTCCCCCAGTGCATTGTTTGTTGTGGGAGGGAGGTGCAGCAGTCTATCAAGAAAGCAAATGGAATGTTGGCCTTCATTGCTAGAGGGATTGAATTTAAGAGCAGGGAGGTTATGCTGCAACTGTACAGGGTCCTGGTGAGACTGCACCTGGGGTATTGCGTGCAGTTCTGGTCTCTCTACTTGAGGAATGATATACTGGCTTTGGAGGTGGTGCAGAAGAGGTTCACTCTGGGTTGAAATGTCCTGCTGAACGCCGACTGTACTCTTTTCACAGATGCTGCCTGGCCTGCTGAGTTCCTCCAGCATTGTGTCTCTATATAGCTTTGTTCTATGTTCCAGTTCCACAGTCTTTGCTGTACAGAATACTGCAAGCTTTCTGTTAACATCACCTGGAGTGAATCAAATTGGTTGAAGAATGGCTTCCATGTTGGCTTCCTGCCATAGTCAGTGGCAAGTTGGATTATGTATTCGACGCTTCTGGCTGAACCTTGTTACACATGTTCTGGGCTTGTCTTTGCCTCCTGCACTGTTTCTCAATATCATCAAGGGTGGAGATATTCTTGGACTTGTTGCAGCTTCCACCGTGTTGACATTTCAGTTTTAGGTAGGCCCAGTCTACCCTTCTGTACTCTTCAGTGAATGATATCATAACAGTGGGTTGTGGAATGTGACTGCCTCGGTGGTCTTCGTCAACCTCCATCTATCAAAGTCTCCCAACTCTACTCCTGCTCACCTCCCCTACCTATCTGTCATCTTACACACTTCTCAGTCCACCATTCACCTCAGAATCCTGCTGAAGGGTTTCGGCCCGAAACGTCGACTGTACTCTTTCCATAGATGCTGCCTGGCCTGCTGAGTTCCTCCAGCATTTTGTGTGTGTTGCTCATATTTCCAGCATCTGCAGATTTTCCTCTTGTTTGTCACAAAGCTACGTAGAAATGGAATTTGCCCAGAGACCATGATGTTTGTGCAACCAACATGCCAATTTAAACTGTCCGTATGCCTCCATTCCCTGAATGTTCATGTGCCTGTCAAAATGCCACTTAAGTGCTGCTATTGTATCTATTTCCACACCTACCCTGGCAGTACTGTATATCCCAGACACCTACCATAGTCTGTATTAAAATAAAATTTTCTTATAGATCGTCAAACTATTCCCTCTCACCTTTAATGCTATACAATCTAATTAAACTTAATATTTCCACCCGGGGTGGCGGGGGGGGGAACTTTATCTATCCTATTTATGTCTTCCATGATTTTATATACTTCTATCAGGTCACCTCCTCAGCCTCTTAACACTCCAGAGAAATCCTCTCCTTGTTACTAATATTCTATTAGAGCTCTTCTGCATCCTCTCCTGTAGTGTTACTCTGTATTAATCGAAATTATATGCAAAGCTCCAAGTGAGAGCAAGCCAAAGTTTTATATATCAGCATCATGAATTCCCCACTTTTATATTCAATGTCCTGACTGACAAAGGCAAGTATGATGCCTGCTTTCTTTAGCATCTTTCTACTTGTGTTGCTATTTTCAGGGTTGCTATTTGGACTCCAGGGTCTCTCTTTGTGCATCAATGCTCTCAAAGATCCTACCATTTACTGTGTACTTCTGTATTTGACCTCCCAAAGTGTAACATCTCATACTTTTCATCTGCTATTCTCCACCCTTATTTCCAATTGGTCTGTATCTTGCTGGGTCATTGGACAATCTTTCATCCTGTCCAAAACTTTGACAGAAGCTGTAGAGAACGTGTAGCTTGTATGCCTTTCTGCAAACTTAGGAATCGGCCACCTATCTTTTCATCCAAATCATTTAATTATTACACAAACAAGAAGTTCCAGTACTGATCTCTGTGGAACACCAATGCGCCCCAAGGGATGGAGAGGAACAGCACGTGTTCACATAAAGCAGAATTAATCCAATAAGGTTCATTACTGCCCAGCAGCCGACTGTATCAAAGTGATTGAAGTTTAACAACTGCAAGACCAATTAGCATTTGCTCTCCAATAACCTGTTAAACAAAGCCCACTTGGTTTCACCAGGACCCCTGGCTTCAGAACTCATTTATTTATTTCAAGGTTGAAGTACATTTATTATCAAAGAATGTATGAACTATACAAGCTTGAGATTTGTTTGCACACGGGTAGCCACAAAGCAAGAAACTTGAAAGAACCCAATTAAAGGAAAAAAAGAAAAAAATCAAATAAAATACCAACCAATGCACAAGATGGGGGAAAAAACACGCCATTCAAATAATTGAAGCAGACAACTGCATTCCAAACCAAAATTGAGTCCTCGGATCTGAACTCTGGAGCAGCTCAGAGTAGGCCCTTACCCTCACTTATCAGTTCTTCATGTTAGCAGGCATGGAGCACAGCAGCCGGGGTAGTCTTCATAGCCTCAGCACCATGGAGAGAGGAGGGACCGTCACGGAGAACGAACAAAATCGGCGCTCGCCTCGGATCTCAATGTCTTTCCAGTCTGTCTGGGCTGAGGTTAAAATTGGCTGAACAATGGAACAGTGAAAGGCCCCTGCGCCTTTGAGAGAGGAGTGAACGTCGCAGAAAGCAAATGAAATTTGCTCTCGCCCCCAATCTGGGCCGATGTTCAAATTGTCTAAATAGGGAATCGTACCTCACACCAGGGCCTGGCTACAACAAAAGGCTTTGGGCCTAGACCATGCCACCCAGTGACTCACGCTTTTGCCGCCCAGCTGGAAGCCACTCTCAAGCTCTTCAAATCAGCTCGGCACTCAGAGTGATCCAACCTCACACCAGGCCAGTTGTACTGGGACCAAATCTGATCTGCCCGTGCCTCAACTTCTCTGAGTACTCGGAATGATCCAACCTCGCACCAGGCTAGTCATACAGACATTGGAACTCCATCTCCAGTGATTCTGCAACACACCATCTTGGCTCATCCCCCAAACTTACCTCACCATCCCTAGCCCTGTTACGGTTTGCGGCGATAATTTAACACAATTTACCTCAGGAAAGGTATTTTTTTTAGTGATGATTTTAGTCTGATTTCTTAACTTTTTAACTACCAGAGAGCTGCCACATGTGTTTGGTAGTGTCACCTTCACCTGGAATTTATTTGTTGAGATACAGTGTGGAATAGGCCCTTCTGGCCCTTTGAGGTGCACTGCCCAGTGGACCCCAACCCCCACCCCAACTTAACCATGGCCCAATCACAGGACATTTACAATGACCAGTTAACCTACTAACCGGTATGTCTTTGGACTGTGGAGGATATCGGAGAAAACCCATGCGTTCCTTGGGGAAAACATACAGACTCCTTGCAGATGACATCGCAATGGAACTCCGAAGCTTGATGCCCTGAGCTGCAGTAGCATCGTGCTAACTGCTACATTACAATGGCATCCAACAGCTCATCATGGCTGTCATCCAAGCATGGACCAAAAGAACAGAATTCCAGAGGCAATATGAGTCCATGATACCGAGGCATTATTTGACAGTCTCTCATCAAGAATTTAGTCAAACACAAAGTCTGCAGATGCTAATAATCCAAAGCAACACACACAAAACGCTGGAGGAACTCAGCAGGTCAAGCAGCATCTATGGAAAAGGGTAATTTGTCGGCATTTTGGGCCGAGATCTTTCATCAGGACCCAATCAGGCTCCTGGTGAAGGTTCTTGGCCCAGAATGTCAACTGTTTTCCACAATTGTTGCCTAGCCTGCTGAGTTCCTCCAGCATTTTGTGTGCAACTCAGTCAAACTGAAGTCAGTAGACATTAAGGAGAAAACACTGCACAAAGGAAAATGGTTGTCAGAAGTCATTCATCCAATGAGCTCCGCATGATTGCAGGAGCTCTCAGGGAAGTGGTTTCTGGTCAAACATCTGGAATTACCAGCAGGCATCCAGTGTTCAATTCCATTCATAACTGCTCAGCACCGGCTGCAAACAGGCATGGGCCACTTAAGGGTCCAGACAATATACAGACAAGGACCAGGTTGGTAGCAAGAAACATTTGTGCCAATCTAGTGTATAGCAATGACCACTTTCAATAAGAGAGTATCCATCCCTATGTTTAGTGACTTTGTCATTGTCGCGTTCCCCACCAGCCATCAATGGGGCCATCCACATACATTGTGCCTATCAGAGGCTGGGTATCCTCCAACAAGTCGCTCGCTTCCAAAGCCTTTCCATCTACCTAGGCAATTGCCCTCCACTTATCTGCAAGTATGCGCCTGCAGCAAATTTTCAGAAATTTAACACAGCCCAGGGCAAAGCTGCCCACTTCATAACAGCCCACCTCCCAAACTTTCATCCCTTCTCCCCCTCCCTTCCCCCAGCGCCATCATTTGCAATTATTGTGCTGCAGTGTGCCATAGTTACTTGCCCAGGTTACTGTGAAAGTGCCATCCTAACCACACTCTCAGCACTAATGACAGAGGCAACAATACACGAGTTATGCCAACTGCATGTTCCCTTCAAGGCAGGAGCCTTTCACACTGAGGAAATCATTGCTCTTCCGTCTGCTGCTCCCTCCCTGCTGTGGTCGCATCTACTGGAAGGTAGCAGCTGCTTAAAATGGTGGTTTGCCAACAGCCTCCAGTGCAATTAGGAATGGGCAGGAAATTGCTAGTTGCATCCACACCTCATAAATGAATAAAACAAAGGTATAATATAGATAAATGAGAGCAGTTAAAGGGTGATATTTCCTCTATCTTGTGTCGCCACTCCTCTCAATGTGTACTATGGTTATATTTCAAAGGGAAACGTAAGTTTTAACATCTTTAATGCCTTTGATAGGGAAAATCTGAAAATCGTTCTGTTTATATACAAGGCTTGTTGCATTTACTTGAATGATTTGGAGTGTAGATACAGTGTCCATCTGTTTTGTAATATGTTTAGCTTATGTACTTGTGACTATCAACATTTCTGAAATGAGATAAAGCTCTTCAAGCTAGTTAATGATAGCAAGTCTCAAAGTTTCTATGTAGCTGTTAGTGCTAACTCAAACTTTTGATTTGGCAAGTGCCTGTCGGCTTTATGCCAGACTTGAGGGAATGTGAAGGGAGCAGATTGAAAGCTGAAAGACAACCGAGTATTGAAATGGGTTCCGCTAAGGATGATTATATTAGTGAGTTAATATTACTGGATTTTGTTTCATTGTTGGCTCTTCACTGCTACTTGTTACAGAGAAAGCTCTGTCCTTGCCAGTTTCAGGATGAAAAGTACTTTAACAAACATCTGAAGGCCTCTCTTGGTTGCTGACCTGGTGGGTTTAAGCAATCTAATTATTTCCTTTAGGTAAAAGGAAAGCAATATGCAAGGAGTGAACAAGGGTTATCAGACACACACAGACTCACGCTTACTTTCACAATGTAAAGGCCAGGTTTCAGAACAGTCCTCAACTCCACTACAAGGATTAATAAATGGCTGATGTGTTAGTTCTGTATTGAGTTGAAGATGCCACTTTCTGTGCTAAAGTAATGGCCTTGTGGGGTTAAAGCAGTTTTGCCAAGTGACACCCCTAGACAGTGCATTCTCTTCCTTGGTCTCTATAATACACTTTCATGACCATGCGATTTTAACATAAATCTTGTGCCAGTCCCACCTAAGTTTGGTATATTTTTAAATATTTTTCTTATAGTTCAGTGTGCCTCTTTTTCATCTTTAATAGTTGCACTGTTCCAATTTTGTCGCTGTATTCTGCAATGTGTTCCAATAAGATCCTGATGTGGTATTTGATCATTCATAAACCAGTTGCTCCCTCTTTGTATCTCGTGCTGTTGACCACCAGGAATATTGATTTATTGATTTAGAGCATGGAATAGGCCCTTCTGGCCCTTTGAGCCGTGCTGCCCAGCAGCTCCAATTTAACCCTGGCCTAATGTTTTTCATTCATTTACGGGATGTGGGCGTCACCACCTAAGCCAGTATTTATTGCCCATCCCTAGTTGCCCTTGAGAAGGTGCCTTCTTGAACCGCTGCAGTCCCTAAACAATTTATCCTAGGATAATTTGCAATGACCAATTAACCTACCAGTGGATAGGTCTTTGGACTGAGAGCAGACCGGAGTACTCGGAGAAAACCCACAGGATCACGGGGAGAGCGTACAGACTTCTCACAGGCAGCACCGGGAATTGAAACTGGGTCACCTGTACTGTAAAGAGTTGGGCTAGCCACTACGCTACCATGCTTCTCCCTCCAGTGTTCAATTACCAACAGACCAAACCATTTGGTTTGATCTGACTTTGCTTGCACTTTGTCATCATGTAATCTTGCACACTTCATTGGTGCATCAGCCCAGGTATTTGGATTTCAATGCATAAGAGCAAAGTCAAAACATAAGCGTAGTATAAGGTATTCGGTAAGGTTTTAGTCAGTTTTTTTTAGTCTTGGTTTGTCTTGTGTTTCTGTGATACCATACTGGAGGAACATTGTATCATAATGCATGCATTACCAAATGACAATAAAAGAGGACTGTGTGTCCTCATAATCTAATCTAATCAAAAACTTGATTTAAAATGGTTGCTCTTAAAAATCAAAGAGGAGCAGAAGAGAGAGTTGTACTAAAAAGTGAAGGAAATTCCAGAGCCACGTAGCAAGAGTTTGCCACCAATGGTAAAACACAAGTATTTCCAGATCTCAGAAGGTTGAGGGCCTGGAGGAGGCTGCAGATGGTGAGAGAAGAGGCCTCTTAATTGGTATGAAATTGCAGGAAGAAGCTGTAAATCAGTGCCCAGGGGCAGTGAGTAAACAAGATTTAGTAGAGCTGAAATTGCTCATGGATAATTTTGAATGAGATGATGATTGTGGTACAAAGTTTAAAGTAAATTCATTATCAAAGTACATGTATGTCACCACATACAACTTTGAGATGAATTTTCTTGGAGGTAGATAGAAAATTGGAGGCTTGTAGCATATTAGGATACTTGACACATGCAGTATTTTATGCAAGGCAAGGTTGGGTATTGTACAGTCTCTTTGAAGGCACAAAATGTAGCAGTTTGAAATGGAATGTAGCTTAAATCCAGAAAATGACAACTGCATCAACATGAAATAGTCAGATTGCTGTATAAACCCAACTGGTTTTGTGTATTTTGTGCAGCAATTTTAACATGTTCCAAGTTGCTTTGCAAGAGCATTATCAGGCAAATTGTGATGGTGGTTAACCCAAGGAGATTAAATCTGTCTTGGTCAAAGGAGGAGGTGAGACTGGACGTGTAGACTTTAGTGAAGAAAACTCCAAAGCTTAGCACCTAGGCAGATGCATCAAGGCAGCCAGTGTTATATTAGAGTGATTTAAAATCGGGGATACCTGTGTAACTGAAAGTTCAGATTTGTTTAAAATTTGTTTTATCAGATAAGGGATGTAATCTTGGTCATAGTATAAAGTGTCTCCCCCACCCCCAGACCTCTATGCTACTGCCATCACAACAAACGTAGTTGCTATTGGCATGAATGGCCACCTGGATGTCCACAGAACCATATTAAAGCCTCAACAAAAGGAGGGATGAGGAGAATCATACAAAATTATACAAAGGCAGCAGTCTTAGTGGCAAGCAAACTAAAGGACTGAAATTACTTCAGGCAGGTGAGATGTTTTTTTTGGATATCCAGGGAACTGATCTGGCACTTGGGGGAAGTTTATTTCCACTAATTGGCAAATTTGTAATGATTATTCTAGAAGCATTATCATGTCTAAAATAGTTACTCTAGAAGCACTGTCACATCTTTCAATTAAGAAAAGCTTATAAGCTAGTGGAATTTAGGAATTCTATATTGCTGACCCCAAGTTGAGTTGTGCAGCATCTAAGGCAGGTATGACGAGTTATTTCACTGATTAGTAATGACAGAACAGGCTGGAAGTCTGAATGACCAGTTCCTACTCTTGTGTTTCTTTTAAATATATTGCACAATATGCCATGCAACTAATGCAGTGGAATGGTTTGCTGTCTGGCACATGTCATTGCATTCTAGGAATCGGGCAGGGTGTACACTGCCTTGACCTGGGACCATGTCAGTGGCATAATAAAGACTTGCAAGTGTTGTATGTGCCAACAGTGCACTTACAATTGAGATGGGAGCAGTACTTGATCGAGGATGAAGTAACGTGGACTATTAAATAACCGGGTAATAACAAGTACAGGAATGGAGGGAAGAAAGATTTACTTCTTTTAAAAAAAAAAATCAAAAATAGTTTTCCTTTTACTCATTGCTGCAAATAATTGGATGTGTTTTCAGTTTGACAATACATATAATCAGTATTCTAACTTTGGATATTCTATGCCACCAAAAGTTGCAGTATTATAAAGTGTCTTAAGCCATACTTCAATATTTAATAAATTCATTTTAAATTCTCTGTAATGCCATCTAAATGAAAGACTCTGCTGTAAAGTGACTTTCCCTTTGAATTTTCTTGACAGTTACTACATCTGGGGCCGTAACACAAAACGCTTGGAAGCTGTGATGCAGGAAATGCTTCATGCATCCGAGTTCTGGCCTCGTTTCCAAGTTTAAACATTCAATCCCAGTTGAGCAAAGAGGGAGTCTGCTCAATATAAGAGGAATGCAGCTTTTAAAACTTGCGTCACATATGTTTTTCAATAGTTTATTTTGATCGTTCCTAATGCAGTATGTAAGCAGTTTGGTTAACAAAGCTTGTTTTTTTTTATTTATAAACATAGTGGTTCTGTCAGTTGAAATTAATGAAAATTAGTTCTCTACTATTACTACTCTATTGAATGTCTTAATGTACAGTTACCAAGGTGTGGTTAGTTCAAATCTGGATTTAAAAATATGTAATTAAATATGAATATTCAATATGGAGTAGAATAAGCCTCTGTTTCTTCAGAAAGAAGTGTTCGAATTGAAATGTTTTCAAATAAATCTTAGGTTTGAAATGACAAAGAAAATTTCACACTTGGAATACAGTTTCATGGTTTCTTCCATTTTTGTACTGATAAACTTCAGTCATGGCTTGGTCAGTCATGCAGACTCCCTATTAATGGATTTTGAATTGTATTCCAGTTTGATTTATTTTTGAGGGATGGAAAAAGAATCCCGAATAATTTGCTAAGGCCTGTTTGAGTCATGAACATGTCAAATGGCAGAGGAAAAATTGAGGAGATGTATGCCTGAGGAGGGTTGGGCTGATTTCACGATGTTCATTCCTCTCTCTGCGGTGCTGAGGCTGTGGACAACTCTGGTGGCTGCTGTCTCTGAGTTTTGCAGCATTTTGCCCCGCTGATGTGATGAACTGAGAGCGAGGTTTGGGCCTACTTCAGCTGCTCTGGGGAGCGGATCTGAGGCCTCAGTCTGGTTCAGAAGGCTGTCATTCAATCTCAAGGTGTATAATTTGTACATTCTTTGATAATGTACTTTGATTATCACTAATTATATTCTAAATTTGACGATACTCATAATTATTTGAAAAATACAAAATCTGTTATTCTGCTGATGTGCTAGGAGGTTTAAGGTGGGAGCTTGTGCACTTACAAAGCTTTACGCGTCAAACTTGTTGGGACCACAAGAAGCAGTCTTAGCCCTCCTTTCATGGCTAACCTTGCCCTCTGTGTCTTATGTTTCTAGTTCATGAACTATTGACAAAAATTCTGCTGGGCAAGCCACTGTTTCTTCCAGAGCATATCAAAGGCAAGGAATCCTGCATTTACTTGACTCAGTTTCTCACTCCCAATACCTATCTTTTGTTGATAAGATACAACAGGAGTGTTGAACATTTTTCACTTGCCTGGTAAACTGTATTTCCAGCATCACTTGAAGTTTGACACCGTCGAGGACAAAGCAGCCCACTTACTACCCTAAACGCTAGCACACAATTGTAAAGGCTGTTGTGGAGCTATCATCCAAGCCCGTGTGTACCAATAAGGACAATATCAGTTAGCCACAAGGGAGCATCACCTACAGGTTCCCTTCAGGTGCTGGAACTCCCCAGCTAATTTCATTCCTGTCCCCTTTTGCATGCATGGAAATTTATACACACACAGGCGCACAGGAAGAATCGCAATGTAAGATGTAGGGGAAAGCTGATTCTTTACAACAACTCATATAGATAAACTTCAAATAAATGATTTGAAGTCCTTCATTTTAAGCTTGTATGCTTGGATTTTTTTTTGCATCATTTGAATGAAAAATTATAGATCCTTGGGTTTTGTAGTTGGAATTCATCCAACTGACTGCACAGGATTTTTTTTAAGGCTTATTTTGTCTTCCTCTGTGGTAGAGCTTTGAGAGTTGTGTTGAACTTCTGTTAGTTCTTATTACATTATGCACCTATGGCCACATGCCATTAAATGAATGAGTCTTCCATTCGTGCCACTATTTGACCAATTAATGTAATGTTTTTAATTATCAGATGTTTAATTGGTGGTCTGTTCATGATGATGTAATATTGCAGAGGCCAGACCAATTATTTTCTTTTGAAGCACCAGATAATCAGAATGAGGAGTAGCATTCTTTTCACGTAAAACACAAGCCAAAATGGCAATATTTTGTCAAGTTCTCAGCACGTTGATCTCTTGTCGGAAGGGTATATTTTGTATTTGTGAGAAAGGGCAAAGCTATATTGGCAAGGTAATCACTGAGGTTATTAAATATGAAATTCAGGAACAAATTTGTTTCCCAAAGGTAGTTGAGGTATAAGGAATAAAGTATTTAAGGAAAAGCTAGATATCTATGAAAAGGAAGGATACATGGGGTTGCGGTGATATTTAAAAACTCTATTCTAGTTTCCACATATACACTGACAAGTACTCTCTGGGCCTGGTTTCTGCCCTGTATGTTCAATGTAATTCTACTACGGATGCACTAGAATGAATGGGTTGCAGGTAGTAATACATCCTATGGCTTTGTGGTTCTTTTCCAGCGTTTACAACAGTGCAGTTTTAATTCAATGAAATACAGTTTGAGTGCACCTTATTCAAAACTCCCAAACCAGAAAACCTCTGAATTTTTTGAGCGCTGTCATGATGTCACAAATGGAAAATTCCCCAAGGCCTTGGGAAGGTTCCCTTGCAAAGCAATGGTGCCTGAGCATTGCAGACAATCCTGAGAAGTGACTTCACGTACGTAATGAACAGATTTTTAAGAACATAGAATAGTACAGCACAGTACAGGCCTTTCGGCCTACATTGTTGTGCCGACCCTCAAACCCTGCCTCCCATATAATCCCCCCACCTTAAATTCCTCCATATACCTGTCTAGTAGTCTCTTAAATTTCACTACTGTATCTGACTCTACCACTGACTCAGGTAGTGTATTCCACGCACCAACCACTCTTGCTCATCTCAGCCCCTTCTTAAGCTCCTTTCTTGCTACCCTATGTTCCTCAATAGACCCATCTGATCCTTGCTTCCTAAACCTCATGTATGTTGCCTCCTTCCACCTGACTAGATTTTCTACCTCACTTGTCACCCATGGTTCTTTCACCCTACCATTCTTTATCTTCCTCACCGGGATAAATTTATCCCTAACATCCTGCAAGAGACCACATGTCCGTAGTACACTTCCTTGCAAAAACATCATCCCAATTCACACCCACAAGTTCTAGCCTTATAGCCTCATAATTTGCCCTTCCCCAATTAAAAATTTTCCTGCCCTCTCTGATTCTATCCTTTTCCATGATAATGCTGAAGGCCTGGAAGCGGTGGTCACTGTCCCCCAGATGTTCACCCACTGAGAGAGCTGTGACCTGATCCGGTTCGTTACCTAATGCTAGATGTAGTATGGCATTCCCTCTAGTCGGCCTGTCAATATACTGTGACAGGAATCCGTCCTGTACACGCTTAACAAACTCTGCCCCGTCCAAACCCTTGGAACTAATCAGGTGCCAATCAATATTAGGGAAGTTAAAGTCACCCGTGATAACAACCCTGTTATTTTTGCATCTTTCCAAAATCTGCCTCTCAATCTGCTCCTCTGTATCTCTGCTGCTACCAGGGGGCCTATAGAATACCCCCAGTAGAGTAACTGCTCCCTTCCTGTTCCTGACTTTCCATACTGACTCAAAAGAGGATCCTGCTACATTAAACACCCTTTCTGTAGCTGTAATAGTATCCCTGACCTGTAATGCCACCCCTCCTCCCCTTTTCCCCCCTCTCTATCCCTTTTAATGCACTGAAATCCAGGAATATTGAGGATCCCTTCCTGCCCTAGTGCCAGCCAGGTCTCTGTAATGGCCACTACATCATAATTCCATGTATGTATCCAAGCTCTCAGTTCATCACCTTCGTTCCTGATGCTTCTTGCATTGAAGTACATGCACTTTCACCCTTCTACCTTTTACACCTTTTATTCTGCTTCTCTTTCCTTTCAGCCTCTCTATATGTTAGATCTAGCTTTATTCCATGCACTTCTTTCACTGCTGTATCGCTCCGGGTCCCATCTCCCTTGCAAATTAGTTTAAACCCTCCCGAACCATGCTAGCAAACCTACCTGCAAAGATATTGCTCCCCCTCGAGTTCAAGACAAAAGGTCTGCTGATCAGGAAGCAGCAGAGAAATTCATTGAGTTTGTGAAGATTGTCGGTGATGAAAACCCAGCACCAGACCAGTCGACAATGCAGATTGGTTTGCATACCTTTTGTATGTAAACCTTTTTTTTAAAAAAAGTGAAAAATACAGTGCACTGTAACCGTTGAATCAAAGCACAGCATCGTAGGTGGAGAGGAGACTGAAAGCCTGCCATTGTTGCTCAACAGCTGATTCAGATATTCTCCCGAAGCTGCTTTTGTTAGCCTGCACACATTATATTTTCATTATATTAATATGTAATTTTTTTTTACTGAAGTACATGTGTGGTAATTCAAAGACTGCTTACTGGTAGCACAGAAATTCAGATTCCTTTCTCCAACACCTGTATTTGACTGTGATTTCAACAGTGGTCTGATGACATCATCGAGTAGACCAGGAGTCGATCATATGGTAGAATTCTCACGCATCAAGTCCAGAAATAAAATGTCCTAGATTTAATTTGTGAGAACATAGTCATATAGCTCAGAAATGGCCTACCTTGTCCAAACTGAACTTGTCCATCTACACTAATCCCATTTGCCTGCATTTGGGCCATAATCCTATGTCTTGACCTGTCTTGAATGCCTAAATGCCTCTTAAGCATATTAATTGTATCTGATTGCAGTGAGTTCCAGATATAAAGCCCACTTTATCCAATCTCTCCCCCACCACCACAAAGACATCCTTCTACAGTGTGGTGGACAGAATTGCATGCAGCGCTCCCAAGTGTGGCCTAACCAGTGGAAGTTGCAACATATCATCCTAATTTTTGTATTCTATGGCCCAAATCTAGTTTCAGAATAGCTGAGGGAATGTCAGTCCACATAAAACAAAAAAAATCACACTTTAAGAATTGAAGATTATTAAGAGGCAGTTGTGACTTTGGAACAAGCAAAGCTTTTTTTGTTTAAAGATATAAGTACATGAACTTGCAGTCTATTCTGCTGAATACACTGGTGAAAGACTACAGATTTCACTGTGGAGGTGCAGGGGGTCTAAAAGCATCTAGATTCTGAAATTGTGCATTTGGGGGCTTCCAAGAAATTTAATTTTTTTTTACAATCTAACAGTGAATACTGAAGGATCAGATTTCCATACAGTTTACAGTGAATCTTACTGTATTAAAATAGTTAGTGGTTGGAGATAATTTTGCAAATTAGTGTCAGAATGTTTAGGGGAAGGCCTCCTATCATCCTGCCCTTACAATTCTTGTTGAAGCAGCACCTTTGGAATTACAAAGTGGAGCAGTGGAGATTATTTCTGATGGTGAGACCTGAGATCAGAGCAAGGTTGTGAAAAGTGAGTTTTGAAATCAAAGCCTTGTTTAACTAGTTTTTAAACTTGGGTTAATGATGGGTGAATGAAAGAATACAAGTTGGGACATGGGTAGAGACTGACAGATGATTTTGAGGTCAAGGAGGACTGCCAAAGTGTGTACTAGAAGTGTCATGTTTAGACACAATGAAGACATGGCAAGGATTTCAGCCTTCAGCCTTCAGCAATTCTATCCAATCTCTGATAACTGGTCTGTTGATAGTTTGATTTGGGAGTTACCTTTCAGCAAGTGGACCACACAAAAATCAGAACCATTTACCAAATGAGATCAGGGTTGAAAATCTTAGTTAGCAGAGTTAGGAAAACTGCGGGTCATTTCATTACCACACATGACCGTTTAATATTTTGAAAAAATAGTTTTCTCAATGTGCTTGCAAATAAGTTATTCATTAATCATTAGCTCCACAGTAATAACTTGTTGTTCAAAAGCAATTGAGCAGATTTTAGGGAATGGTTAGAACTTCTCAAATTATTGGTACATTGAAATTATATTTTATGTTTATTGATAAATATCAATGGAATATGATATCAATTGGACAAGATTAAATTTTAGAGAGCTTTCCAGCCATGGTTGTAGTGTTACACAACTGCATGCTTTGTAAATTTGTAGATCAAATTTACAAAGTCCAGAAGTAAAATCCAAGACTAGAGGACACAGCCTCAGAATAGAGGCACATCCTCTTGGAACAGAGATGAGGAATTTCTTTAGCCAGAGAGTGGTGAATCTGTGGAATTCTTTGCCACAGGCAGCTGTGGGGGCCAAGTCTTTGTGTATATTTAAGGCAGAGGTTGACAGATTCTTGATTGGTCAGGACATGAAGGGATACCATAAGACAAAGGAGCAGAAGTAGGCCATTTGGCCCATCGAGTCTGCTCCGCCATTTTATCATGAGCTGATCCATTTTATCCTATTTAGTCCCACTGCCCCTCCTTCTCACCATAACCTTTGATGCCCTGGCTACTCAGATACCTATCAATCTCTGCCTTAAAGACACCCAATGACTTGGCCTCCACTGCTGCCCGTGGCAACAAATTCCATAGATTCACCACCCTCTGGCTAAAAAATTTTTTTCGCATTTCTGTTCTGAAAGAGCGCCCTTCAATCCTGAAGTCATGCCCTCTCGTACTAGACACCCCCATCATGGGAAACAACTTTGCCACATCCACTCTGTCCATGCCTTTTAACATTCGAAATGTTTCTATGAGGTCTCCCCTCATTTTTCTAAACTCCAAGGAATACAGTCCAAGAGCAGACAAATGTTCCTCATATGTTAACCCTCTCATTCCCGGAATCATTCTAGTGAATCTTCTCTGTACCCTCTCCAACGTCAGCACATCCTTTCTTAAATAAGGAGACCAAAACTGCCCACAGTACTCCAAGTGAGGTCTCACCAGCGCCTTATAGAACCTCAACATCACATCCCTGCTCCTATACTCTATTCCTCTAGAAATGAATGCCAACATTGCATTCGCCTTCTTCACTACCGACTCAACCTGGAGGCTAACTTTAAGGGAATCCTGTACGAGGACTCCCAAGTCCCGTTGCATCTCAGAACTTTGAATTCTTTCCCCATTTAAATAATAGTCTGCCCGTTTATTACTTCTGCCAAAGTGCATAACCATACACTTTCCAACATTATACTTCATTTGCCACTTCTCTGCCCATTCTTCCAATCTATCCAAGTCTCTCTGCAGACTTTCCGTTTCCTCAGCACTACCGGCCCCTCCACCTATCTTCGTATCGTCAGCAAACTTAGCCACAAAGCCCTCTATTCCATAATCCAAATTGTTGATGTACAATGTAATAGGGAGAAGGCGGGAGATTGGGGCTGAGAGGAAAATTGGATCAACTACAATGAAATGATGGAGAAGACTTGATGGGCCAAATGGCCTAATTCTGCTCCTGTATCTTATGGTCTTGAATCTGAACTGCATCAAAATGAGTTGGAAAATTCTCAGAAGTTCGAGTTTGATCTGCTTGCAGTCGGGGGAGGGAGAATGGTCTGTTTACACATGGAAAGTTTATTTGCTGCTATGGGGAAAATAAAGCCCGCCTTGACTTGCATTTTTGTACCCTCATTCACTGGAGCTCAGCAGATCACTGTCCCCCGTTTCATTACTCTCACCAATTACATTTGCTACCCAAAATTCTCTCTGACTCTCTCATTCTCATCCTTCAAGTCCATCCATGATTTATTCACTCCTTTTCATTGTAATCATAATACACAGCTGTTACAGCACCAGTTAATCTTGCCTCGCCCCTGTCTCAGGAAATCCCTCAAATTCTTTTCAATCTCTCATTCCAATTTAAGACCTTTGCTTCTCTTTTAATTGCCTGCCCTTGTATTTCTCTCCTCCTGATTGGTGTCAGATTTTTTTGATTGCCTCAATGAAATACATTTTTCTTTAACCAGGTATTGTACGTTGTTGTAGAGGTGGAGACTTGGGAACCCTTGGCTACAGAACAAGAATACAAGTGCAGCATTCGTGAACTGCCAGTGTGCAGCTGAATGTGATCAGGAAAACGCTTTATTTTTCTTTCCTTGAAAGAAGTTGCCGGAACTCTTGCTGTGCTATCTTGGTGCTGTTATTATTTGAATGGACCAAAAACTTGGACACATCTACAGTCATATTCACATTGATCTTAATTGTAGTTCTTGAAGACATTTGTATCATTGAATAATAGTGGCCCAAGCAATCCAAAACAAGGCTTGCCTTTAGAGCTGTGGTTCTCAAACTTCTGGGTTGCTGCACCCTTGGCTACCAGACCATATCTCCAGTTCTCTCCTCTCCTCTTCTACACCCCCCCCAACCCAAAAAAACACAAACACACACACACACACACACACACACACACACACACACACACACACACACACACACACACACACACACACACACACACACTCACTCACTCACTCACTCACTCACTCACTCACTCCTGTCAAGTACATATGAAGAATTTTGCTTCAGGCTGGGTGATGGAATCTGGGCCTGCAGCAAGTGGCTGGGCAGCATGGTCTAGGCCCGGAGCCTTTTGCTGCAGCAGTGCCTGGGTACTAGTGCAAGATATGATACAATGTTTAGGCAGTTTAAACGCCGGCCCATATCAGGAATGAGAGCAGATTTTGCTTGCACTCTGTGACATTCATTCTACTCTCTAGGGCACCAGAGCCTTTTGCTGTTCCGTCGTTGGGTCAATTTAAACACCGGCCCGGGTAGTGAAAAGATAGCGTGCTAGTTGGGACATGAGCTGATTTTGCTCATTCTCTGTGATGGTCATCTCCATGGCTCTGAGTCTATGAAGATTGCCCCAGCTGCTGTGCTCTGTGCCCACTAATATGATGAACTAATAAGCGAGGCTTTGGATCTGAGGACTCAACTTTGGTTTGGAACTAAGGACTCTATTTTGGTTCAGAATGCTGTTATTTATTTTGATTGCTTGCATGATCTGGGTTTTTCTTTCTTTTGCACATCAAGTATTGGACTTTTTATTTTTATTCCTTTTTTTCTTTAATTGGGTTCTTTTGGGTTGCCTGCTTTGTGGCAACCTGTGAGCAAGCAAATCTCAATGTTGTACAATTTAATATATTTGTTGATAAATGAATCTTGATCTTGATGCACGTGAGAAAATAGGAACTGAAAATTCAAAGCAGTGCTAAATAATCGCAAAAAATAATTCGGATCTATTTAAACCTAGAAATAAAGTTCATTTAATTACAGTAAAAACATATTTTGACATTTTTAGAGCATACATTAATAGTCCAACTGTTCACTACTTTGCATTTTTCACCTTTCAGTGAAATGGATGGGCTTGGTGCAGTGATATCAGCTTCTCAACATCAGGCTGAATGTGACTCAGAAGGAGTCTCAGTAATTTGCAGTCTGTTTCGTTGCTTTGAAATAAATTGGGCAATTGCACTGAAACCTCACTCCACAGAATATGATGTTGGAAAGGCAATAAAGAACATCTTGACCGTTTTCCACAGTGTAGAATAGCATTCAGAGATTTCAAGTTTATTGTCATCTAACATGTACAACCAAATGAAACAGAGTTCCTTCCAACCACGGTGTACCCACAAAACATATAACACACACAAAGCACATAAGCCAAAGTATGCTATAAATTAATAAAATAGAATTCAAAATGCATGCAGCACGGGTAAACAGTAAGGAGGACGGTATACAGTAAACAACATGCTGACCCAGTGATGAAACTGCAGTGGTGGCAGGGTATTCATTAATCTCACAGCCTCCTCCCTCCTTGATGCTACTGGATCAAAGAAATTGTGGGATGAGTGATAGGGATCCTCAACAACACTTTGGGTCCTTCGTTTGCAATGCTTCCAGTTAAGTTTACAAATAGGGGAGGAGGGAGGGAGACACTGGTGATCCTCTTGGCAGTTTTTACTATCCGCTGTACAGTCTTGTTGTCCGATGCCTTGCAGCTTCCATAACCACACAATGATGCAGACAGACAGGACACTCTCAATGGTACTCTTGTAGAAAGTTGTTAGAATGGGGGCCGGGAGCCTTGCACACCTCAATCTCCTCAGAGTATAAACACTACTGTGCCCTCTTGACTAGTGAGGAAGCATTGTGGGTCCAGGTTAGGTTGGCTAATATGTGCACAACAAGGAGCTTCGTGCTCTCCACGGCAGAACCATTTATGTACAATGGAGAGTGGTCAACCTGTACCTTCCCAAAGTTCACTATCGTCTCTTTTGTCTGGTCCACATTGAGACTCAGGCTGCTGTTCTCACACCATTTAACAAGCCTCTCTACCTTCCCTCTGTAAGCTGACTGGTTGTTGATGATGAAGCCAACCACTGTTGTATCATCAGTGAATTTGATGCAATTTGAGCTGAATTGGGCAATGTAGTCATGAGTCAGCAGCAGTGGGTTGAGCGCACAGCTCCATGGGGGCACCAGTGCTCCGTGTGATGGAGCTTGAGGTGTTGCTGCCAACTCGGTCTGACTGGGGTCTTTCCATCAACAAGTCCAAACTCCAGTTGCAGAGAGGGGTGTTGAGTCCCAACGAGGACAGTTTATCCACCAATCTCTGAGGGATGATGGGGTTAAATGCCGAGCTGAAGTTGATGAAAAGCATCCTGGTTTATGAGGCATTGTTTTCTAGGGACAGGACAGAGCGAAGGGTCAGGCTATGGCATCATCAGTGCACTGGTTTGAGTGGTAGGCAGACTGGGAAGGCTCCAACGTAGCTACTCAAAGCACTTCATGATTGTTGAAGTCAGTGCTACTGGGTAATATTTTTCTTCAAACCTGTGCCTCAGCTCGTTCATTTTGTAGTGAGATCAATTCTTCCTTCATTTTTAATTCCTCATTACAAGTGTTCAGGAATAGATCTATTACCCAATCTGGAAGTTGGATTAAGAGAATATCCTGAAATCTCTCTGACATGTCTTTATGCACCTTACTCTGGTAGGCACAGTATACCTGAAGATCGTCATCGGTATTCTTTCTTTCTCTTCCTACTCAGAGAGGCTTATAAATTGGAGATGGTCATGATGACCAATGTTGCACTTAATTAGGGTTAACTTGGATAGAAATGCTGAGGTGACTGATTGACTTTGATAAAATTCATGTAATTTCCTTGCAATTGAAAATTAATTTCATTAAACTTTGCAAATAATTCTGACAAGTAAGCAATGTCCTGCCTAATATTCTTGTGTTGATTACTGAGTGAGACATTTGAATCATCAAATAATTTTACCACATTTTCAAGAAGTGCATAAAAGTGTCCAAGGCAGTTTCTTTTTGAGAGCCATCTGCCTTCTGTGTGCAACAGCAAGCTGTCAAACTGTTTATCAATCTTAATACAAAGCTCTCAAAATAGTCGGGAATTGAGTGCATGGGACATGATTTTATTTACAGCCATGATAACAGTACATAATGATTTGTGCAACTGATCACTTGGGTATTTTGGGACGAGATATTGTCTGTGAATTACATAATAAATCGTAAATATATAAACAGTACAGCTATTTCCTCAAGAAGGTAATAATCACATGGTATCGCTCTGTCAAACAAGAATGTGGGTGAGCAGAAAGTCATTGTCTTTGAAAAAGTGTTCAACCTGAAATATTGACTCCTCCTTCGTATCAGTTTCTAGTTCCCTTGCAAACAGCAACTCTTTAACCGTGCTTTCATCCTTTATGAAGTGAGCATAACCAAAAAGCAAAGATTCGATGCCTGGTAAAGTTGATTCATTCAAATGCAGAGCAAATTCTATTCTCTTAAGTATGATGCAAGATGTGTCTTCCATATTCTCAGACATTTCATCTATTTATCTTTAAACAGAGTTGTGGCTGAGTGGGGTGGGCTTAATTATTTGCTCTGGTGACTTATGCAAAACCGTGCCCAGAACCTCCCTTACTGCAGGCAGAATCAGTTCTTTTCCAATTGTATGGGTTTTTCCAAATTAAAATGTTGTATGAAACACGCAAACCTCACTGTTTTGTTGTGAAGTGCTGGCAAATGCATTTTGAAGTGTTTTCCATTTCTGAAAGTTTTTATTTTCACAGAAGGAAAATAAGGCAAGTCCTTTGCCCTATCAGGGTGTATTCTTTTCAAATGTTCGAGGAACCTGAGAGGTTTCATTGCCTCATGGGGGGAGGAGGGAGAAAACCTTTTCCCACAACAATTACCTTGGCTGCTGAATAAATCCATATTTCAGATACCCCGCAGTATACCGTCAACTTTTTTGTTTTGCCTGCTTCTGCCATTCTCATTATGGTGTAAAGACCACAGCCTTTTGTTTAAGTCCAACCTCAAGCTCTGCAGTCATTGAAGGGGAAAGTTCGTCATTGCTCAGGAAAAACCTAAATCTCTGCCTGTGGGTACATAACATGGGGCAGCAATATTTCAGTTCGGCTGTGGGCTAGAGAAATGCAGTCAAGACTTTTCGAAAGGGCAGTTTCTGAACTTTACCCCATTGAACACCGTACCCTAATTCACATGAATTGTGTCATAGCATGAATATAGTGTGGGAATCGTAGTGGTGAATGGCTATAATGCATGGGGTGACGCTGAAAGCAACACAATATCTTCAGTCCAGATTTCTCGTGATAAGGCCAAGTACAGGAGTATCACATTGCTTTTCAACAACTATAATGAGCTTTGAGTAAAGTCTAGGATAATGGTGGATTGGCAAGAAATGATCATTGTAATCAATTAGAGGCACTGATGAACAAATGCTTATAAGTAATTCATTTCTTAAATGACGCCTGCAATCCCTCAGCTGCCCCCCACCCCATGCTACCGAGCGCCCCCTTCCACTGTCCCCTTAGAAACTTCTACAGTCCCTGGGGGTGTGGGTTTGTGAAATCACCCACTTTGGGAGCTACTGCTTCAGAGTATATATGTTTGGAACATGCCAAATATATTAACAGACACTGGTATTTTTTTTGAAGAGTTAAATCGTTATTACAATGTAGGAACATGACCAAGTGAGTTGGTGCAGGTAATTTATTGTGTGTGAGCAATCTTGTCCAATTCTCGTACGCACATGCTTTTTCTGTATCATTCCCCAAGTAATTATATACCCTTGTTAAAAAGAATTTCAGGAACAGTTTATATTGTGTACAGTCTTTATTTTGTTCAGTTTTTAAAGAAAGCTTCAATTTAAATTCTGACTTAAATTGGAGTCACATCAGCTTAAGAATGTTTGTAAATGCAAGTCTTTTCATGTTAATGAAATTTATTTTGGGTGTATTATTGGCCAGCCTATATTTAGTTAATCTTGCAAAGTTGATCTCAATCACATGAAGGAGCTTAATTAAAGCAGTGAATCCATGGGTAACTAAGAAGAATTCTTTCATTATTGGCATCTGTCCCTCATCAGGGTTGTGTTAAGTCAGCCCACCTGACAAATTTTCCTTTTTAGCCTTAGTGTGTAGGCCATTGTGCAATGTCACCTTTATACTTCCTCATATTGAGCATGAGTTTGGTGATTTCCATATGGTGTCAGAGCAGGTTTGAGGTTTGTAAATTTCTTCCCTCTTGCATCCAACATTTTGTCCAAAACCATTTGAATCAGAATTGTCCGTGGGCAAATTCTGACAAATGTAACTTCCTGTTTTATATAAAGCCTGACTCAGAGTTGTGTGTTGTGGAGGAATGGGGACAGTGGTAATGGAGTGCTGGCTGAAAATGGAAGCATGCAGTATAGTCTCATAGGTTGTTTGTATATTAAGAGTTGTGGGCCCTTCGTCCCCTCAGATACTTGACAGGATCATTGCTAACTTCTACCTTAACTCAATTTTTCTTTTTGATTAATATCTGTGAATTTCTTTAAAATCTTTTGACCCCGTTGTGTAAGTGGTTAAGCATGCGTCAGCTTCATGGGTGAAATATTCCCTCTTTCTACAACCAATATTGTGACACTGCTGCTCAAGCCACTGTCTTGCAGCACTAGAGGTAGAGGTTTGGTGCTGTCTCTGCGGTATGTGTACGTTTTTCCTGTGGCTGTTGCTTCCCTCATTTTCCATAACCTCCAAGGATGTGCAAGTTAGTGGATTAATTACCCCTAGTGCAGGAGCCCCCAACCTTTTTTGCACTGTGGACCAGTTCAATATTGACAATATTCTTGCGGACCAGCCAACCGGGGGTGGGGGTAGGGTTGCCAACGGACAAGAATAGCAGTCAAATACGTTGTGTTTACCCCGAGAAAGACTACAATGACCATGAAGCCTTGCGGGGGCACCTGTGTGCGCATGCCTGTATGTGCCGATTTTTTTTCCTACAAATCATTTTTGGCGATTCTGTTCGGGGGGGGGGTGCGGGTGTTAATCACGACCAGAGTATAGCTGATAAGTGGCTAATACACTCAATTTCGTTTCTAAAAGTGTTTATCTAACGAATTTAATATTAAACACACAGCGCATATTTTCCTCGCATGAATATAGTGATAAGTAAATTAACAGGGGAGGACAGGGGAGCTTGAAGTAAGTGTTGAACGAACTTCCAGTAGAAGTGGTAGAGGCAGGTTCGATATTATCATTTAAAGAAAAATTGGA
This sequence comes from Mobula birostris, assembly GCF_030028105.1. NCBI lineage: Eukaryota > Metazoa > Chordata > Chondrichthyes > Myliobatiformes > Myliobatidae > Mobula > Mobula birostris. The sequence goes on along the minus strand of NC_092377.1, from coordinate 70,817,063 downwards.
TAGGTATATGGACAGGAAAGGAATGGAGGGTTATGGGCTGAGTGCGGGTCGGTGGGACTAGGTGAGAGTAGCGTTCGGCACGGACTAGAAGGGCAGAGATCGCCTGTTTCCGCACTGTAATTGTTATATGGTTATATAAGTCACTTATAAGTCAATAGCATCATAACATTTTAAGTAACGTTTGGATATTAAACACACAGCACATATTTTCCCCGTATGAACATATAAAATAATTGCAACACACCAATATGGCTGAATCAGTGGGAGCCCTGGGCTTGTTTCCCTGCAACAAGACGGTCCTATTAAGGGGTGATGGGATACAGCGATACTCGAAGGGGCTTCCTTATGTACAATCTATTCCGCAATTTAGTTTTCGTTGCGTTCATTGCAGAGATATGTTGGAAATGGAAGCAATGTTTTCAGTGCTTTCATGGCTATCTCAGGATATTCAGCCTTGACTTTGATCCAGAATGCCGGCAGAGCTGTTATGTTAAACGTACTTTTCAGCCCACTGTCATTTGCAAGCTCGAGGAGTTGACCTCCTTCCCACGCTGACATGGATGATGCATGCGTAATGACCTCGCGTGCGTTCAAGCTCAACAGTGGGCGTGACAGGGAATGAGGAATGGTGCAGCTGACTCCTATCGCCAAATCATATCGTTTCTCACGGCCCGGTAGCACATGCTTTGCGGCCCAACACTGGTCCGCGACCCGATGGTTGGAGACCACTGCCCTAGTGTATAGGTCAATGGTAAAATGTGGCGGAGTGGATAGAATGGGGAATGGGATCAATGTAGGATGGGTAGATGGTCACCATGGATTCGATAGGAGGAAGGGCCTGTTTCTGTGCTGTATCTTATTATTACTATAACCGTTCATGTAAGGAAAATGGATTCCTGATACAACACTGCATTCCCAGTTTCCATTTATCCCATTGATCTTAAAGTTGTCTCCATCAAGGCAAAATGTTTCTCTGTAACTATTCGATACCACCCAGAACTCAACTTAAACTCTTCCTTGTTGTGTGTCAAGTATTGGAAGCTAGTTTGTGCCATCGATTGTCATCCAAAGTCTCTAACCCAGCAGGCTGTAGGTGCTGAGTCATTATGTAAACCCAAGTTCATACAATTTTGGACAGGAAGCCAGAATACAAGTTAAAAATTTTCAGGGACGTTCTGAAAATCTGGCACACTCAAATTTGGCAGCAGATGTTCAGGACTGTTGGAGGCTATTCATATTAATACCCCAACACCTTTTTAATTTTCTTTTTTAGATGATACACGTTATAATTTTTTCAGTTTAAACTAAGCACAGGAGCCAGGGCTTTGGGTAATTCCAATCACCAGTGCTTAACCATTGGGATTTCCAAATGGTTGGATGGGGGATTATCAGAGATTTACAGTAATTCCAAAAGCAAATTACTGCAGACGCTGTAATCTGAAATATAAACAGTAAGTGCTGGAAGTTCTCCGATCAGGCAGCAGCTGATGAAAGGTCATCAACCTGAATTGTTTACTTTGGATTCTCCAAAGATGCTGCCTGACCTCCTTCAGCACCTCCAATATTTTCTGCTCTTTTTTGCTGATCTAATTGAATGGCAACAGCGTGAAAGGATGATGTGAGCTACCACTGCACCCACTTGGGTTAATATTTTTATCAACCTGCTAGATTGACATCATCTTGCTTTTGAGATGGTATGTTTTCTCTAAAGTGTGGTGTCCAAAGCTCACCATTTTGCACTCTGGCTGAAAATGCATTCAACAGCAGCAAAATCAACTGCAAATGCTTGCAATCAGGTCTATGTTCCATTAGCTTTTGATTTAGTGTATTTTATTTGCTCAGTTGCTTTTATTGATGTATACAGTGACACCAAATCCCATTACTTCCCTACAGTTCCTAACCTCTTACCATTAGAAATGTTATTCAAATGTTTATTGATCAGACTAGTCATTTCTTCAAGTATTTTTTAATTGGTTAAATATAACTCATTTTCATGCTGGCTGTCCTGGATTAATCACATTTGATGCAGAATGATTAATTCCAATAGTTTACCAATGGTTATCTAGTTATTAAAAGGCCATTTCCACATTATAATTTGTATATTGAGTGATAGGGAAGAAGTGCTGCTCTTCTCCCCACTTTGATTAACAACCTTATCAGGGCCTTGGGATCTAACCTGTTTTGTTAAGCTGTTCTGAACTGATGGCCTGTATATCTGCCTATGTCCATAATTTATCAGCACATCTAATGATGTTCAGTGAATTCAGCTGTGAGCTAAATTAGCTGGACTTGTAGTTCTTTCATTTAAATACTCGTTCATTGCATGATAAAATATGCAAGCTAGTTGAAATCAGGAAGGATAATTAAGAAACTTTTCAGTCTGGTCAATGTGAAGAATTTATCCAATGTTTCCTAGAAGCATTAGATCGCTATCACTCCATTGATGCCCTATATCCTCTTCCACAGCCCTCCTCACCTTGATCTTACAGTTTTTCTTTTTATGATTAACTTAAAACTGAGCAGCAGTTTTATCTGCTGCTTTGTTTTTTTTAAATCACGTTAATATTGATGGATTTTATTTTTGTACAGGATATTGTACAAGGGTAATGCAGATCATACAAGGGCTTCCATTCACAACTGTATTAGGCAAGTAAAGTAGAAGATTTATCACACTTTGTGGCATTTACCCTGTCTTCTTGATAGGACATTTAATTAATACATTATGTCTTTGTAAAAGAAAATATTAGTGAAAGCAAAATAAGTACTTTATAGTTCTTACTGCTCATGTGACAGCCCCAATATGACATGTGGGAATCTTTGCATAGGGTGGAGATTTCAAACTTTATCCCTATTGATAACTGTACTTGTGTAATTAACCTTTGATATTATGATTCAGACTGCACTTCCGAATTGTTGCATTGGGTGCAGCCATTGTATTGCTGTTTATCTCTAAAGATGAGGTGGGGTATTACCCAATTGTTTTATTGGTGATTTTTTCCCCTTCTATCAGCATTGCTGGCAAACTCTTGTCCTTTCAAAGGTGATGGTTCGAACTTACATCAGCCAAGAGAGCTGATGTAAAGTTGACGATCACAGTATGAGGATTGTTGAAGCACAATCACTGAGAACTCAGATGACACGTCCTCATCCTCGGGCAGCCATAGTTTGGTATTTTTAACTACCCAGCTGGGCAGCAATACTAATGCTTTATAGCATGATAAATCTCCCAAAGTATTGTGCAACTTTGTGCACCAAAGACATGCAGGGGTGTATCACTAGACTTGCTTTCTATGAGGAATTCTAGATGTGGTTTTGTTTCTAAAGGACACATGGAAGAAAAAAATGTGTTTGTACATTTATTTGTTTAATTGTGAAAATTCTTTTATGCACCTTGTGCTCTAGAAAGATGTCAATATTTTATTAATGAGTTAAAATAAGTGCATCAATGTAAGGGCCAGCATTTTATTGTCCTTGAAGTGACCAGCCTAGCCCAAGATTCTTTGGTGGGCCGGAAGTCGCTTTTGGTGCATCTACACCAAATGTTCCTCCCTAATTAGCAACCAGAATTTCTTACAATTACAATGGTGCACTATCCAGATTTGTTAACTGATTTTTAAATGATGAGGTTTGAACTTGTCTTACTGGATGATCAGTTCAGACCTCTTGAAATGATGGGCTCTCTGGTTGTAAAGGTTCATGCGACCTTCACAATTTGGAATGTTTTTTTTTTGGATGTTGTTGAAATGGGGTACCATTCCCAATGTGACCAATTCTACTTCTGCTTTCCCTCTGCAGTGACAGCTACATCGTACGTGTCAATGCTGTGGTTATGACCAGAGATGACTCTGGATGGTTACCACAGGAAGGAGGTGGACTCAGTCGAGTTGGTGTCTGTAAGGCCATTCAACCAGAGGGCACTGGGAGAAGTGAGTTTCTCATCCTTGGAGAACGACTTAAAGACAAACTGGTAAGTCCAGCAGTTTTTGCAAAATGACTGAATAGCTGCATAGGCTGCATCACTGTCTGGTAAGGGCACGGGACCGAAAGAAGCTGCAGAGGGTTGCAGCTCCATCTTGGGCACTAGCCTACAAAGTACCCAGAACATCCTCAAGGAGCAGTGACTCAGAAAGGCAGCACCCCAGGGCATGCCCTTTTCTCACTGTTACCATCAGACAGGAGGTACAGAAGCCTGAAAGCACACACTCAGTGATTCAGGAACAGCTTCTTCCCCTCTGCCATCCGATTCCTAAATGGACATTGAACCCTTGGACACTACATCACTTTTTTTTTAATTTATTTTCTGTTTTTTGCACAATTTTTAATCTATTCAATATACGTATACTGTAATTGATTTGCTTATTGTCATTATTTTTTTCTCCTCTATATTACGTATTGCATTGGACTGCTGCTAAGTTAACAAATTTCATGACACATGCCGGTAATAATAAATCTGATTCTGATAGTTTTTGGCCGCACTGGGATTAAAGATTGTTTTTTGCGTGTCAGCAAAGGCATTATTTTTGACTGTTTTAATGCTTGCAACCATATTTGACGTACACAAATGTTATCCCTTTCTAACTGGCATAGGTTTATTACCATAGCGATTTGCTGTATTCCTGACAGAGCTTTTATGTAATGTGTTAATGGCCACTAGTTTTTGCTAGTGACCACCAGTTGTCGTTTGAAGGTAGTGGAGTTGCTTCTACATAGACCATTGTCCATGCATTGCTGCCCCACAACAGTATTGGTTATGTGTTGACAAGTTGGAACTGCTACTGTCATTATAGATGACATTATGTGACATTTCTTTTCCGGTAGGATTTGTTTTGTAATCTTACAGCTCTAAGTATCACATGCACTCCTGGCAAGTCTTAAATCGTGTATACAAAGTTGTAGGAAATGAGCAACATAGGTTTTCCAATCTAGGGGTCAAGTGTCTGTTGGATGCTGGGATAGCCGAGACAAATGAAGAATTACAGAACAAGCGTTACAAGATGTAGTCTTCCCATTGTAAGAAACATTGATGCAGATGTAGAAAATCTGTTGCTGCTGTCATTTACTATATGGGTTTATAGCACATTGGTCTGTTGCAGTTACAGATAATTGGCCTGTGTGAGTTGGTTGTTATAGGGAACCAGTTGGAATGTAGAGCTGAGAACCAGGTCATATCAGCTGTGATCTTTTTTTCTGTAACAGAACAGACTTGAGGTTAATACTGTGTAGCCTGCTGCTGTTGTGTTCTTATGGCTCTTGAAAAACTTGGACTATAATGCAAGGGATGAGCATAATTTTTCTGCCATTTTTCAGGCTTCTTTAGCAGAGGTTTTTAAGCACTCTTATATACTACTCCCACAGCTTAACATGTAACTAAAACCAAAGTTCAAAGTAAATTTATTATCAAAGTACACATGTCACTATATATGACCCTGAGATTCATATTCTTGTGGGCATACTCAACAAATCTAGAGAATAATAACTATAATAGAATCAACAAAAGACCGCCCAACTAAGGCATTCAACCAGAGTGGAGAAGACAACAAACTGTGTAAATACAAAAAGAAACAGTAATAATAAATATATAAGCAATATATATTGAGAACGTGAGATGAAGAATCCTTGAAAGTGAATCCACTGGTGTGGGAGCATTTCAATGATGAAGCAAGTGAAGTTGAATGAAGTTATCCTCTATGATTCAAGAGCCTGATGGTTCAGGGGTAATAATTGTTCCTGAACCTAGTGGTGTGAGTAGGTACTGAGGCTCCTGTACCACCTTTTCTGATGGCAGAAGTGAGAAGAGAGCATGACCTTGGGTGGTGGTCCCTAAAGATGATGCTGCTTTCCTGCAACAGCGTCTTGTGTAGATGTGCTGAGTGGTTGCAAGGGCTTTACCCTGATGGACTGAGTCGTATCCAGTTCTTTCTGTTGGATTTTCCTTTCAAGGGTGTTGGTGTTTCCATAGCAGGCTGTGATGCAGACAGTCAGTATGTTCTCCATTACACATCTATCGAAGTTTGAGAGGTCCTGCCAAATCTCCACAAACTCCTAAGAAAGTAGAGGCACTAACGTGCTTTTTTCATAATTGCACTTGCTGGGAAAGACAGGTCCTCCGAAATAATAATGCCAAGGAATTTAAAATTCAATGTCCTGTTAAACCAGTGGTGATAGGATGTGTATTTGGCTGCAGTTTAGCCTAGGTCCTTGCAAAATAATGTTCTTGACTCTTGGTTTTGGTATCAAAACTATTTTCTTAATTCTTATGTAACACAAAATAACAATGATCTTCATGTGATTACTGACTGTAACCAGTTACTCAGCACATGCAAGTGGTAATGTACTGGACTTGTTAACATCAAGCATAGTGCTAGTAACTTAAAGTCAGTGTTGCTCTCATCAGAATTTACAGCACATTCGGTTTTCTTAGCCCAGTAGGTCTGTGCAGTTACTTGTTTTCCCTGTGAGCCTTCTCTCGTATGTTGTTTTTCTGTTCCCTCAACCCTGATTGCAGCATAAGAGGTGGCAACCAGCCCTCTACCGGAGCAACACTCTTCCTGCCTGACCCTCTCTGTCACCTTACAAACGTTAATCTGATTGATTTATCCACTTCCCTCTGGTAGTGCCATTCCATGCTAGGTGGGATTTTTTTTTTAAAAAAGTACATTCCTAGCGTCATTTTTAATTCACTTACCCTTTTGATTTCCACCTTTGTGCTCACATTCTCCACCACTGTGAACACAATCCCATTATGAACCTTGTCCAGACACTTCATCATATAATACCTGTCTGAAGTCTTCACATCCTTTATATAATGTGGCAAACAGAAATGAACACTCCGTATGAACAGCCCCCTTCGTAGTTAGACTCGTGCTTTATAAAGGTTCAGCATGAATCCCCTGCTTTTATGCATGATGTTGAGTCTTCATGAAATAGAACAATCTATGCCTTCTTAACCACTTTCTCAATCTGCCGTGCTATTTGCACTAATTTGTATGCAAGTGCCACTAAGGTCACACCATTCCTGCACACCTTTCTGAATAGTGTCCATTGTTCTGTTTTGCCCTTTCTTATTCTCCCTACCAAAATATATCACCTCACATTTTGGAGTTGGAGGTCCTTAATGAGTACTTGGCTTCACTATTCACCAGTGAGAGGGACATGGATTGTGAAGGCAGTATAAAATGAGCTAATGTGTTTGAACATGTTGATGTGCTAGAACATTTGAAAAACATTAGGGTAAACAAGTCCTTGGGGTCAGACAGGATATGCCCCGGGTAATAATGCAAAGCAGGGGCAGAGGTTGCTGCACTCTTGGTGATTATCTTTACATCCTCTGCGACAGAAGTTGTACCAGATAATTGGAGGGTGGCAAATGTTATTCCTTTGTTCAGGAAAGAGAATATGGATAACCCTAGGAATTATAGACCAGTGAGTCTCATTTCAGTGGTGGACAAATTACTGGAGAGGTTTCTTGGAGACAGGATTTATAAGTATTTGGAGAAGCATCGTCTGGTTAGGGATAGTCAGCATGACTTTGTGAGGGGCAGATAATGCCTCATGAGCCTGGTTGAATTCTTTGAGGGTTTGACAAAGCACATTGATGAAGTTAGAGTAGTGGGTGTGGTGTATAGGGATTTTAGTAAAGGGTTTGATGACATCTCCTTGGTAGGCTCAATGAGAAAATCAGGAGCCACAGGATTCAGGAAAACTTGGCTGCGTGGATAGAGAATTGACTTGCCCATAAAGGCAGAGCATGGTGATGGATGGAGGTTATTCTGCCTGGAGATCGGTGACCAGCGGTGTTCCTCTGGGAGCTGTACTGGAACCCTTGTTCTATGTGTTTTTTATAAATAAACTTGGTGAAGAAGTGAAAGAGTGGAGTTGACGTGAAGGTTGGTGGAGTTGCAGATAGCATGGAGAGTTGTAGGTTACAACAGGACATTGACAGGATGCAAAGCTGGGTTGAGAAGTGACAGGTGGATTTCAACCTGGAAAATTGTGAAATAATTCATTTTGGAAGGTCAAATTTGAAGGCAAGATACAGGGTCAATGGTAGGATTCTTAGCAGTGTGGAGGAACGGGGATCTTGGGTTCCATATTCAGGTCCCTCAAAGTTGCTATGTATTTGATAGGGTTGTTGGCCTTCATTAATCAAGAGATTGTTTTCCATTCTGGTCACCTCATTACAGGAAGGATGTGGATGCTGAACTAGAGGGCATGTTTTATGAAGATAGGTTGTGTGAGCTAGGACTTTTCTCTTTGGAGACTGAGAAACAACCAGTGTGTAAAAAGAAGACAAAACCGCAGAAAAAAAACAATGAATGAATAAATAAATATGGCAGGGAAGGCTTTGCCTGTGATAGTCTGGGCTGTGTCCACCACCTTCTGTAGGTTTTTTCATTCTTGGCCGTTGGTGTTTCCATACGAGATGTGATACAACTAATGTATAGAAGTTTGATTAAGTTTTAGATGATGTGCCAAATCTGAATAAACTTCATAAAACCAAAAGCAGAGGCACTGTTGTTCCTTCTTTGTGACAGCTGGCCTCAGGATAGATCCTCTGATATGACGATGCCAGGTAACTTAAAGTTACTGACCCTCTCCACCTCCGATCATTTAATCAGGACAGGCTCGTTGACCTCTAGGTTCTTCCCCTGTAGTTCACCTGAAATCAGCCCTTTGGTTTTGCTGACATTGACTGAGACCATTCAACCAGGTTTTCAATATCCCTCTTATATGCTACCACCTTTCTCCATGGTAGACTCATTCAGAAAGTCAAGAGGCATGAGATCCAGGGAAGCTAAGTTCACCCTAACAAGGACATGCTGCCCCTGGAATCTTGATGTGACCATTTTAAAAGCCTCCCCCTTATCAACTGTTCCTTTGCCTTTTAAATAGTCACTCAGTTAAAATCAGTTAGATCCTGCCTAATGCACTTAAAATTAGTCAAAGTTCGAAGTACATTTAGTATCAAAGTACAACCTTGAGATTCATCTCCTAACAGGAAGTCACAAAACAAAAGAACCCCAAAAGAACCCATTTAAAAAAAAAACACCATCAAACACCCAAAGTGCAGAGAAAGAAAACAAATCATGCAAACAATAAATGCAAGCAAAGAGCGTTCTGAATTGAAGTCCACAAAGAGAGTCACTGTCCCAATCCTCCCCGACTACCACTTCAGTTACTTTGCCACTTTTGTTCCTTAAGAATGTAAGTCCAGCATTGCTCGCTCTTGAGTAGGTTCCTCTAAATATTGCATGAGGAAACTTTCTTGGATGCACTGCAAAAAATTCTGCCCCATCCAGGCGCCCTGCACTCTGGATGGTCTAGTCAACACTGGGGAAAATTGAAATCTTTCATGGCACTACCCTACTATTCCCACAACTAAGCAATTTCTTGACACATCTGCTCCTCAAGTTCCCATTGACAATTCAGGAGTACAAATAGCCCTACCAAGATGGCAATCTCCTTATTTCCAAGTTCTACCCAAAATCTCATTATGAACCCTGAAGAATACCTTCTCTATGCCTTCTCTTATCATGGGACCCCTTCCGTGAAGACCTAGAATATCTTACTAGCTTTTGGCACCTCCTCGAGTAAGACATTGCTTCTTGCAATGCCATGCTGACTGTCCCTAATTGGGCCATGTTTTCACAAGTGCTCATAAATCCTGTCCCTATGAAACCTGGCCAACAGCTGACAAGAGGCTCGGTGGTCTATAATTTCCAGGATTATCCATATTTCTTGAACAAAAGAGCAACAATAGCTATGTTCTAATTGGAGCAAACATTTTCCCTTTGGGATGAAGAAGGGCGAGAGGGGACTTGGTAGAGGTACATAAGATGAGAGCATAGATAGAGTGGACAGCTAGTGCCTCTTTCCCATGATGGTAAGAGGTAGTACAAGAGGACTGGGGTAATGGGAGGCAAGTATAGTGGGGTGTCAGAGGTATGTTTTTGACACGGTAAGTAGAGAGAGAACACTGCCAGGGGTGATGACAGAGGTAGATACGTTGTGGATATTTAAGAGACTCTTAGGTAGGCACATGAGCGAAAGAAAAACATGGCTATGTGGGAGAAAGGGTTTGATTGTTCTTGGAATGGACTGATCAAAGAGCCTGTACTGTGATATGCTGCTCTATATTCTGTTTGTCAGTCCTTTAGGGCCTTGCCAATGGCTCAGACACAGTTCTCTATATCAAGGCCCAGCAATCTTATCTCTTGCCATTCTCCATAACCTGGGATATATCCCATCAGGCCTTGGGGTCTCATTTCCATTCATATCCTCGAAATTCCCTAGCATTTTTCTCCATCTCCTCAGTGAATACCAACACAAAGTACTCATTAGAACCTCATCTACATCCTCCATTTCCAAGCTTACATTCCCTCAATTCTTGAATGACCCTCTCCCTAGCTATCCCCTTGCTCTTGTAGGTATGAAATGCCATGGGTTTGTGTTTAATCCTACTTGCCAAATACTTTTTATGTCCCCTCCTGGTTCTCCTAATTCCCTGCATTCTTTTCTGGCTTTGTATTCCTCAAGGGTCCTATTGATTTTAGCTTCCCAAACCTTCCTTTTCCTTGACCAAATTTACAAACTCTCCAGTCATCCAAATGTCCCTTACCTTGTCATCCTTGCCCTCCTGACTGGAATACCGGTCCTGTACTCGGTGGAGTTGGTCTTTAAACAACCTCCACGTGTCAGATATGGACTTCCCCATAAACCTCTGTTTCCAATTAAATCTGCGTGATATTCTCATAATTTGCCCTCCCCTAATTGATACTTGCAATCATTGGTATCTTGTCCATTTCTGGTGACTAGCCTGCTTTAACTTCAGACAACCTTTCTACTACCCCTGTGCTATCTTCTGCTTATCTGATCGCTCAAGTGTTTTCCTGGATGTACCAACTCAATAATAAGTGATGAAAGACTGGTACAGTGTGCTAGAAAATCTGTGAAACCTTTAGAATTTTTCTCTATTTCTGCATAAATAAGACCTTAAAATATGATCAGATCTTCACAAGTCCTAAAACTAGATAATGAGAACTGAATTAAATAAATAACACAAAAAAATTATACTTGTTCATTTATTTACTGAGAAAAATGTGTCAATATTACATGTTTTTGTTGGAAAAAAGTATGTGAACCTTTGCTTTCCGTAACTGATGTGACCCCCTCCCCCCACCCGTACAGCAATAACTTCAACCAAATGTTTCCGGTAACTGTTGAGGAATTTTAGACCATTTCTCCATACAAAACTGTTTCAGTTCATAAATATTTCTGGGATACCTTGCATGAACAGCCCTCTTCAGGTGATATCACAGCATCTCAATTGGGGTAAGATCTGGACTCTGACATTTAGAACCATTCTGTTGATTTACTCCTGTGTTTTGGTTGCTTCGGGTGATGGACTGCTGCCCTGACGTTCTCCTGTAAAATGTCTTCATACAGTTTTAAATTCATTGTTTACTCAGTGATTGCAGGCTGTCCAGGCCCTGAGAAACAAGGCAGCCCCAAACCGTGATGCTCCATCCACCATGCTTCACAGTTGGGATGAGGCTTTGTGTGGGCGGGCTGTGTCCTTTTTCCTCAAACGAGCAGTGTGCATTTCCTACCAAAAAGTTCAACTGTCCACAGAACATTGTCCCAGAAGCATTGTGGTACATCCAGGTAGTCTTGGCAAACTTGTGGCGTGCAGCAATATGTTTTTTTATTGAAGGGCAATGGTTTCCTCCATGATGTCCTATGAATACCATTCTTGTTCAGAGTTTTTCTTATAGTGGTCATATGAGCAGAGACTTTAGCAAGTTCTAGAGATTTCTGCAGGACTTTTGCTGTTACACTTGGGTTCTTTTTCACCTCCTTCAACATTGCATGTTATGCTCTTGGTGTGATCTTTGCAGGACGCCTACTCTTAGGGAGAGTAGCAACAGTACTGAGTTTCCTCCATTTAGAGATAATTTTCTCTTAGTGTGCACTCGGATCTTTAGGAATGCTTCTGTAGCCTTCTCCAGCTTTGTGCATCTCTACAATTCTTCTAAGGTCCTCTGAAAGTTGTTTTGATTGAGGCATGGTGCACCTAAGGAGATCTTTCTTGAGAAGAGCAGGCTCTGTCAGCAACCTGACTTTGTGTCTTTTTTTTGTAGGGCAGGGCACCTCTACAACCCACACCTCCAATCTCATCTCATTGATTGGAACATCTGACTCAAATAGCTTTTGTAGAAGGCATTACCCCAGAGGTTCACATACTTCTCTGAACCTAGACTCTGTTTAAATGCTATACTCAGTATTGATGTGAAGTACAGTTAGTTGTTTGTGTGTTATTAGTTTAGGCAGATTGTGTGTGTCTATTATTGTAACTTGGATGAAAATCAGACCACATTTTATGAGTAGTTAATGCAGAAACCAGGTAATTGCGAAGGGCTCACAAACTTTTTCTTGCAACTGTACATCTTGACTTGTACATGAACTTCTGACTCCAGCACCACATGGCACGGATGTCACCTTTGTAAAAAGAGACCATTTTGTAGCAGAGTAAGTCAGATGAAGCATTCAGATTGTTGAAATTGGGCAGTAAAGTGAAAGTAGGTTTGTTTTGGTCTTTGTTCTTTTGGCACTGTCTCTTTCGATTGTGACTGTAATTGTTCTTCTATTTTCTTTTACAAGATTGTACTGGAATGTTTCTTGAAGAAAGACTTGGTGTACACTAAACCAACACCCACGTTTCACCATTGGATGGTTGACAACAGGAAGTTCGGACTTACGTTTCACAGTCCTGCTGATGCGCGAGCGTTTGATCGAGGAGTGAGGAAAGCAATTGAGGATCTGACGGAAGGTACTAATTTGTTACTTTTCCAATGTCAAATGCAACATCTTGTTGACTGTTATCCCAAATGTAAGCTTTACGTTTTGGACTTCTGCATGTTCTGACACGCTTGCAGATTTAGAAAGCTGCTCCATAACAGGGTCCAGGGGCAAAGCCCAGTTTTGCCAGATTACCTCTGCATCATGATCTGAAATCTCAACTGAGTTTGCAGGCTGTGCAAAAGTATGTGGCTTTTATGGCAATCGTTGATCATTCTTATCATCTTTAAGTATTTAAGATTTTTTATGTTTTTGAATCTTGAAGTATCAAAATTCAGTTAGTACTTTTACACCCATCTAAGTCCATCTCAAGCCTTGCCATCTCTGGGGCCAAGCTCAGAGCCCCTATGCCTTTATCCACTTTGTTACAAGGGCATTTGACCAGCAGATAATGGCTGAAGATCAAAATATCAAACCGAGCACCAGTCCCATATTTTATTAGCAACAGTGATTCGCCCCTTCTGCATCTACTTCAAAGTGTTGGAGAGACGTTCAGTGGAGAGAGAAACCAGTGTCAGCATCCTCTCCCAGGCTATAATTACAATCCTTCAGCCCCAACAGGCGAGCTGTATCATCCAAATGCCCAAAACCACAAATCTGAAACTGACACTCTGAACCAGGTTTTGTCTGGCAAAAGATTATCAGGCAGACTGAGGGAAAGGATTAAAGAGATTTTTAAAGCCTTCTTGGAGAAAATGTAGCTTCCCCACTGACTTGTGGGAATCCCCCTCCATGATTCCTGAAAATGGAGAGGCAACATTCCAGACCATGGGGCCCTTCAGGAGTACAAAGGTGACCAGTGAAACAAGCAGAAGGAATGAATCACCTCCCATATTACCTGCCCATGAACCATCTGCTGGAATTGTAGAGTCTGGGACTCCACGGTGATTCCATCGGCCACCAGAAGCATTTAATCTGAAAGAGGAGAACTTATCCTTTATCCCAATCGACTGTCAGAGACAAAAACTTGCATTTTTTTTTTCGAATGATATAACTTGGGGTGGGGGAAGGAATAGAAGCTGTACTGGTGTCTTACCTTTGTTAGACTTCATGGGGTACTGTGTAAAGTTCCTGAATTATTTAAAAATACCAGATGCCCTGGCTAGAGTGCTTAAAAAAAAAATTCCAAGGAGGATCCTATAACTGCAAGACTAACCCTATCAGGGTAGAATAAACAGTTGGGTTTCTTCTCTTGGAGGGTAGGCTGTGTGATGACTGATTAGATTAAGTTGTTTTGATTGTGCAGACATGAACAGTGTTTCCACTAATGTGGGATGTATGAATGTAAGATGTTCACCAAGGAAAGCAAAATTCAAAAGAATTTGTTTACAAGAAAGTAGCAAGATTTGTTACTGCAGGGCACCGTTGGGGCAAGTGAACATGCATTTAAGATTAGAAGGAGTGAGAGAACAGGTTATGCTGAGAGGAGGTTTGAGTATTGCACAGAAACACCAACTTGTTGGGGCTGTATGATCAGGTTCTGTGCAATTTATATTATGTATAAATCAGCGCTTTCTTCCTCTAGGTGGTGGTGAATGTAGCCGAAATCTTCTAATCATTTGGGGAAGGGATCAGCAAGTATTTTGCTTGACCCCAATTAAACCCTGTGGGCTCAATATTGAGGGTACACAGAGCTATTCCTACCCAACTGTATACCATTGTACTGTTGCTTTGTAGATCTGCCCTGACTGAGGAGCAGTTTATTGACTGATTCATCTGACTACTGGTACTCCTAGTCACTTATCAAGTAGTTCTGGGAGATAGATACATGCCTGGAAGTTGCTCTCATCTCAGAAACTTCTTCAGATTTAAGAGCATATTTGAAGAATTTGGCTGGATGTTTCGTAGTTGTGGCCCGGAAGTTTGTTTTCTTTCTATCCTAATGTTTGTACGAGAACTTCTGGGAGCATGAAACGACTTTCCAACCTGTAGATCTAAACTGAATAGAATTAATTGCATCCCTTGCTTGGACATTAGTAGATCATCTGGGTTGTAATGACTTTCTGGCAATTTTCCATTTAGTTCTGTAGCTGGCTCACATGACTAGGTTTGGACACTCGTAGCTTTCAGATGTTGACAGGTTTCAATGAGTGCTCTCCACTACTTGACTGAAATATTTGTAGTAATGTCTATTGCTTGGAAAGGAACTTGCTTGGGAGTCTTGTACTTACTTTTCTTCTTTCATCTGTTTTCATTCACACCCCCTTCCCCAACAATACTAGGATCAACCACATCATCTTCAACAATTCAGAATGAAGTGGAGGTTGGTGACGATGATGTTTTTACAGTAAGTACAGACTGGCTACTTTTCCTCAGTTGTAATAACTTGCTTAATGGTCTTTAACGTTTTAAATTGAAATTAATGGAATTAGCTGCTTGGAAATGTTTGGGATACCTTGAGACAGAACACCTTGTAGTACAGTAAGTGTTCTTGGTGTTTCCTGGGATTGAGAAATGTGAAAAGGCATTATCAAGATTTTGATAGCAATTGAAACCTGTGACAAATTTGAGAAGTACCAAATCTTTTAGCATCTAGGGATAAAAGACAGAAGTTCAGCTCTGAGTTGGATGTTATTTATAGTTACAATCTTTAGCTCTTCAATCCAGTGTTGATTGGTAGGTCGAATGTTGAACTCTCTAGATGGCTTCTATCATTGTGGAGACGAGAATTTGTTTATTTTTGTTTCATCGTGAGTCTTCTCCAAACATAATGTAAATGTTAAGATATCTTTGAAAGTTGACTTGTGAAAGTTGGTCATTCAAATGAGTTGCTACCTTGTTGGTTTTTAAACACGAGTGCATAAGTTCTCCACCTCTCATTAGTACAACTTTTGATGTTTGTCTTTCTACATGCTATGTGAATAATAGCTTTTCACAATGAGTGAACAAGTTACACAGCGGATGTGTGGCTTGCTGTTTATTTAAAGTTGAATTCCGGATGCATGCGTCCTTATGAGACAGAATGTCCATCCATAGAGATCAAAGGTAACATGCATTATGACTAATAAAAATCAGTAAAGCAATCCCTTTTAGCAGGCTGCCTCTGGCAGAATAATTTTAGTGTGTTCTCTCTTGACTATAAATTTACAGTCATGGACTACTGTAAATTTTGAAGTATGTTGTGTCAGCTATCTGTAAAGTCTGCCTAGAACTAATTGTGATGAGAGGATCTATAAACAAAGAAGTAAATTGGAAAAGATGCTGGTCTTGGGGGATTAAGATTTATTGAACATTTTAGAGTCGTAGACTAATATGGAACAGAACTGGATCTTTGGCCCAACTTGACCATGCAACCAATGTGCCTACTGGAACTCGTCTCATTTGTGTATGTTTGGCCAAAGTTATATTTATTTAGAGATGCAGCACAGTAACTGGCGCTTCCGGCCCAATGAGCCTGGGCTGTCCAATTACATCCATGTGACCATATGACTTATTAACCCCCGTGTGTCTTTGGACTGTGGGAGGAAACTGAAACAGTCACAGGGAGAACGAACGAACAAACCGCTCCCAGACAGCGGCAGGAAATGAACCTAGTTCGCTGGTGCTATAACGCATGAGGCGAAACGCAAGGCTGAAATGCCACTGCTGTCTGTGCCTCTTGGCCTTGCCCATCCTCATAACGTTCTAGATATCTTTTGAATGTATCTGCCTCTGGCAGTTTGTTCCATTTACCCAAGCACACTCTGTGTGGGACTAACCTGCCCCTTGAGTCTTTAAATCGTTCCCCCAGTTCCGTAAGCCCGTAGATTCCCCAAAAATGAGAGATTGTGACAATCCACCTACCCTAGACTCATGATTTTGTAAACCCCTATAAAGGCGTTTAAGGTGCAACATTGAAATAGTTTAATGTCATGTGTATGAGTAATCTATGCACAGGTGCAATAAAAAACGTGCTTGCCACAGTACCACAGGCATATAGCAGCATTCAGTAGAAAAACATAAAATAAACATGAATTTTATAGTTTTAATAAAAGAACACAATCCGAACAAAAAGTCAGTTTAGGTGCAAAGGCATGAAAGTGGTCATAATACTGCTAACTGTAGCGGTTAGGGTTGTGCCAGTTGGTTCAGGACCAAGTGATTGAATGATGGTAGCTGTGAAGAGATGCCGAGGTCTGGATGGTGGGGAGCCTGCCTTCTTGAGCAATGTCTCCTATAGATATCACCAATGGTGGTGGGGGATATTCTTGTACATTTGAATTACTGTACCAGACTATGATGCAACCAGTCATGATACTTTCTACATCAAAGTTGCTGGTGAACGCAGCAGGCTCAGGCAGCATCTCTAGGAAGAGGTACAGTCAACGTTTCGGGCCGAGACTCTACGTCCTGACGAAGGGTCTCGGCCCGAAACATCGACTGTACCTCTTCCTAGAGATGCTGCCTGGCCTGCTGCGTTCACCAGCAACTTTGATGTGTGTTGCTTGAATTTCCAGCATCTGCAGAATTCCTCGTGTTTATGATACTTTCTACAATTCATCTGTAGAATGTGCATATGAACTAAGTCGCAAGCTACTGAGTAATCCTAAAAATAGTAACTGAAAATATTTTGTGGAACACTAAAATGAAATTCATTCAACACAATGCAAGTCAATTTCATACTTGAATTGAGATTTAAATCCACGTAATACTTGTAGTCAGATCCTCTTTGGTATTGCTTCTCTGGATTGTTATGACTTAGTGTTTTCAGAAAGCACCTTCAGTTCCTGTCAAACATTTAGTTGTAGAGACCATTTCTCAAAGCATATATTGGCCTTGCTAGCTGGTATGGTTAAAGACCTGTCCAAATAATGCCACCAGTCAAAAGGTTATATGCAACAATGACCAATTACACAAAGTTATATTATATTCTCTTGTGCTTAAAGAGGTTGGGTACTTCAAATGAGGTGTAGAAAATGCTGTGCCTTTAGCAGGGTGGATAAAGAAACTGATTGACTTGAGAGAATTTGGGAAGTGCTTTGTTGCTTAAAGGCTGGTAATTATGAATGTCACGTTTTAAAATCCACGCATCCTGATCCAAACTGTTGCCAAAACCTTAATTGATCGAACCTTTTAAGAATGACCTTTAAGTGCCTCTTGCAAATTTTACTGCTGGGAGTAGCCTTATTTCAGAAGGCCTGAACGCAGGTAACCTGGTATTCCTCACAACGCATGCACAGGTTTGTCTACCTTGTCTCGTATACTTGTGCAAATGCCTTCCTACGCACCATTGAAGTCAGTGGAAATAAAGCATTATCAGCTTCATGTGGAAAGTGAGTAAAATATAGTTTGTTTCGAATAGGCAATGGGCTAATTTGAGTTTGAGATCAGTGTGTATGCTGCACAACAGGCAGATTGTGTTTTCCAGAAGCAACCCACTGCATCTCAGCCCCATAAAGCAGTTTGTTTTGTGTTCCTTGTTTTAAGCCATAAGGCTTTTGTAGAATTTCACTTCAACAGTTCCTTGTAATCTTTTCCTTCACCACTTTCACAAGCTTGCCTCAATGTTTTAAAAGTTGATAATACCTTTACTTCAACAGTGCATTCTTCACATACAGCACCTGTCACCTGGTGCATGTAGTGGCTCTGCTGTTGGACACCTCTGCACTGCATGTACCGGCTTCCTTGCTTTCCTGCAAGATGGATCGATAATATAGTTTTAGTTAGTTTAAATTTTCTGATTTCATTTTTCTGAGGAGCTCCATTGCAAACTGTAAGGTGCATATGAAAAACTGATGGACATCTGTATTTTCATTCAGATTACATTTAAGAATTGAGGCGCAACTTGTGTAATTTGGATGTAATTTGTACACAGCCTTCGATATTTTTCTATCTGGCTTGGATCTTTTTCTTATTGTAAATGTAATTAGTTTGAGTCATTGTAGCAGTGTGCTTAATCCAGTAGTGGAAGATTGCTTGTAAAGCCTTGCTTGTAGAGTTTAAACTTTTAACAATATTCCTTCATAACTACTGGGTGAGGCTCATGTCCGATGCATGTTTACCAGATTGCTGAGTCTTGGCATTTCATTCACTTACAATCTTTTGTCACCAGTCTACAAGGGGAGTAACAGGAGGTTGGGTTAAAAGGTCATTTCCTGTGCTCTTCAGTCAAACTATCATTAGCAGCTGCTTCCCAACCACCTGCCAACGTGATTTACTAGAGCAGTGGTTAAGAGGAGGCACATTCAGTATTTCGCCTTGCCCCCCCCCCCCGTTGTAAATTGTTCAGGAATGTTTGGATTTTTATGCTCTTTTTTTAAAAAAGAGACTTTTCCATTTTTCTCACACGCACTCACCCGCTCACCCACCCACCCAGACTAACACTAACTGGCGTAGCTTACTTTGTTTCATGTTGCTCCCATAGCCCAGTGATACATTGAAGGGTCAAAGAAACAATTGCTTTCACTCTGTCGGTACTGACTGATGAATGTGGCTGAAGGAGGAAAGGAAGTGACCCTTCTTTAAACAAAATGCTTGTGTGGAGCGGAATAATTGTGGACAGCAGCAATACTGATGTGGATTTGGAGCTCGAGGGCAAGAAGGGTGCATGGCTGATGTATTATCATGACTAAACAAAACTATATATACTCCCACATCTATTCAAGCTGTCATTTGGAATTAATAGTGTGGCTGCTACATAATCACCAGTTATTGAAGTGAAATGCTCTGTGGCATTTCCTTTATAAATTCATATTCTTCAGCAATGAGGGCATGGTTGACTTCAACACTGGAACTTTTAACATTCAGTACTGCAGCTGGCTGTGAAAGTATTATTTGACTACAGATGGTAATTATAAAATGTTTCTCTGATGCTTTCAAATCAACAGCTTCGCTTTTATAAACTGTTCCTGCTAATGTTTTATCCTGTCAGTTAAGGTCTGCAGTTCTTTGTCTAATCTTCACTCTTTCACTTGCCGAGACAACTTGCTGCCTTGCTGTTTGTTTGTGCTGCTGTTGGGTAGTCCATTGAAAGAGCTCCAAAGGAGGCCCAGTAATGAACCTTACTTTCTCCTGGAGTGAATAACTGGACGTTGTGCGGTTGCCTCCCCGCGATCCAGCATTCCACCGATGCTTTTACATTTTTGTTCCTTGCTTAGATTTTTTGAGTATTTCCTGTTTGGTCCTGAAAGCAACTTTTTCTTTAAATAACCACTAGAAAGCCTGATGTCATTTGAAATGTTGTTGGTGAGCTCGCTCCCACTCCCCCTTTATCTGAGCACAGTTAGAAATCGTACATTTGACCTGCCACTTCTTTCCACCTCTACAGAGCAGCCTGCATCCGGATCTGCTACGACTTCAATCACTATCCTTGTGTTCTGATCTCTCTCCTCGTATTGGGGTTGCTCTTGTGCAAAGCCTTGTGTATCATCTTCCCTATGTACTACCCTACTCAAAGTCAGTTGCCCATCTTTGACTTTGCACCAGATTTCGCCAATTTTGTGTTGAGTCTCTGTTCCAGCACTATTTTATTTATTCCTCCCAAATCCTCATGCTTTGGTTCCTCTTTGTCCTTGGCTAGCCCTCTGCCTGCCGCCTCCAAGTTCACATGGTCGTCTATACATTTAGTTTCTGACACTAGCTGTATCACAGCTTGCCTTGGCCTCCTTCTGGGAACAGGCCTTTTCCATAGTGTCGTCCCAGCTTGCTTAAAAACTCCCTGCTTTAAACTCGTGGCCTCCCCACTTCCTGTTTCGCATTCTACAAACTTCACTAAACCATTTTTTTTTGACCAGGCATTTTGATTAGATTTCCTAACACACGCACCAAGGCAGAATATATATTCCTTTGTGTTTCCCTGTACCTGTCGATTCAATGATCATTTGCCAGGTGTTCTATCATAGCTTGCCTGCTGTATATCTAAGTAATTTTGTATGATGACCAGTTTTTAATGTGGGTTTTTGTATTTAATGGGATTGTTTGTGAATCCCTGAGCAGCTGCAGCACATTCTGAAAGCAGAAAGAGAATGCAGTTTTGCTCAGTCTCCTGGATATAAAAATCAGTTGGGTAAAGAAAATATGATGCAGTCATATTTTAAGGAAACAAGAGAAAGATGAAGGACCCTAGAGTTCTAATTCCTTTAAGGTCCTTAAAGACTTATTTTGTAGAAATAGGAAGATAGTTCAGCTGAATGTGTGACTAGAATGATGGTGCAAGAGGTGCAACAGCGTTAAATCTTAGAGATATTTGGAATAGTTCTGGGAGAGTGGAATCTCCCCAGGACAAATGGGTTGTGAAATGTGACCCATGTCTATAGACCAGGTTTGGGGAGGGCTTAAACCAGCTTCGCAGTTGAGTACAAGGTTGGACATGGATTCAGAGGAAATCGAAAGCAAGGAATTAGTGGAGATTGAGATGGTGGAGTAACTGAAGGGAAGGATACATACCATTCAAGTATAATCCATGAGCATAATAAAACAGATCCACGGGCTGTGTGTGCACACACTCACAAGCACACATACACTCACGTTAAATCAGTTGTCACTGAGTCACGGTTTAAAGAGGTACATGAGTGACAGTTTCATGTTCTTGGTTCCAGGATAGTCAAGTGTAGCGAAAGTAGCAACATGGAACCTGAAGGAGTTGTCAAATATTGGTCAAGAAACCACATGTGAAAAGGGGTGACGCTTTGTGGACTAAATTTTTAAAGTTAAATGCATTGCAGGATGTATACTGCAGATAATTATGCACTGGGAGCAGATAGGTAGTCGTGTATCTCACAAGTGCTGAGGCATAAGATATGTAATAGTGGGGTGCGGGCTCTCCAGGCTGCATTCAGATGGTATTAAAGAGCTCAAAAGGTAGGATGAATTTAGACATCGCGATTATTTCTGGGGAATGAAGTTGAGCAGGCATTAGGAGTATCAGTGGGGGAAGCATAATTTGGTTAAATTTAACCTAGTCATGGAAAAAATTGGGAATAGGCTGGTGTTATGCAGTTGAAAAGTGATTTTGCAAATGTGGGCTGGATAATTGAAGGCAAATTGGACTCAAAGCCATTGGAGATGTTTAAGGAGATTTGAGGAATTAATCTTGCCACGAAGGAAAAGGGCGGGATTTACACTGTTTAATGAGGTATGGTTCAAGAACGAAAGGAAACCCAGCAGAAAGCCTTGCAGGTGTGGTTAGTGTAGACGTGGAATTGAAAAGAATGGTGAGAAAGCCTAGGAGGGTCACGGAAGAAATAATGACAGGTAAAATTAAAGAATATCCGAAGATATTTTGTTAGTGCGTAGTGAGATGAAAGATGAGGGCCAATTAAAAACCAAAAAACAATCTTCTTTGTGGAGGTGGAGGATATGAGGAAGTGTTCTAATGAATACCTCATGGCTGTCTTCACAAAAGAGGAGGTTTGATGCCACTGTTGTTAAGGAGGGGAAAAAATGAATTACTGCATGGGCTAAGCCATGATAAAAAGGGAAAGTAGTAAGAGAGTTAGCATCTTTTGAAAGGGGGTAAATTTCCATGCCATATGAAATATCTAGACTGTTAAAAGCAAGTGAAGAAATTTTAAACATTGGCCATCATTTCACAGGCTCTGCCACAGCAACGATAGCATACAATGGGAAGGCTGATCATGCTTAATGTTTGTAAAAACAAGCCAGAATAAACAGGCATGTTCTGTTAAATTTGGTAGTGGTATATTATTGGAATGACTTGGGCACACATTTGTCAAGGAAAATCAGCATGAATTTAAAGCGGGGGATCTATGCCATGGACACCTACCATTAACCGAGGGGTGTGTGGACCCCAGGGTGGGAACCCCCAATTTAAAGGAAGGCATTGTCCGACTAATAGTTTTCTGAGGCACAGTAAGTGGACAGGACAGTGCATTTGATGTAGTGTGCATGGATTTTAATAGAACTGTACAGTGCAGGGACCAGCCCTTCAGCCCACAATGTCTGTCTGCCGATTTAAACTATATTCCTCCATTCCCTGTCTGCTCATGTCTGCTGAAGTGTCCCTTCGAGGTTGTTGTAGTATCTGCTTCCACCACTTTAGGCAGTGTGCTCCAGGCACCTTCCACTGACTTGCCTCACCCCCCCTCCCCACACCTTAAACATGCCCTCTAATATTGACATTTTCTCCTTCTGAAGACCATCAACCCTATCAATGCCTCTCAAAATTTTGTATACTTGTATCAGGTCATCCCTTGGATTCTGATGCACCAGGGGGAAAAACATCCAAGCATGATCAACCTCTCCTGACAAGTAATCCAGGCAATATCTTCGTGAGCCTCTTCTACATCCTTTCCAAAACCTCCCCATTCATTTTTGTAATGTGGCATCCAGAACTGCACTCAGTGTACCAAATGTGGCCTCATCAAAGATTGGTGCAACTGCAATGTGAAATCCTGAATTTTATAGTCAGCACCCCATCTGAAGCCACACACATCTTTGCCACCATATCATCTTGTGTTGTCACTTACAGGCAGCTGTGGACTTGACCGCAAGGTAATCACTGTGTAAATCTGTGCACTTTTCTCTTGCTTTTAACCTTCCAATGTGCAACGTCTTGTGCTTGTCTGGATTAACCTCCGTGTGTCATTTCTGTGGTCAGTTTCCTGCTGAATCCTTTGAATACCTTTGTTACTATCCATTTCAAATTTACTGATGGTCCATCTGCATTTTCGTCCAAGTTATTGGATCACGAAGACCAGAGGTCCCAGCACTCATCCTTGTGGGAACACTGTCACAAACCTGGCGTCAGAATGATGCCCATCCACCACTACCCTTTTGTCTTCTACAGTCAGATCAATTTTGAATCTAATCTACCAAGTCTCTGCGACACCCGTGTGCCAGTTTTGGCCAGGCTTAGACGAAATACCATTTGGCAGGCTGATCAAAATTAAAAGGCCATTGATCTGAAATAGGCTGAGTGACAGTGAATCGGGAGGGTGGCTGGTAAAGGTCAGTGGGTGTGTTTGGTGTTTGTATAAGAAGTAGAATCACACATGAAATAATTTGAGCTTTCTTGTATCAAGATACAAAATGTAAATACAGGATGCCACTGAATAAATATTGGCCATGTGGTTGACGGTGAGGAGAAAAGCTTTAGGCTGCAGAAAGGAGGAAATGGTTTAGTCAGTGAGGTGAGAAAATGGCACAGGTAATTTGATTTTTTTTGAAAAGGGGTATTTGGGGAAGTGCAGCAAGGCAAAGAGCTGTGCAGTTTATGAGAGGAACAGGGGAACCTTGGAGATGTATATCAGTGGCAGCACAGATCATTCAGAGTCAAAAGGGCATGTGGGATGTTTTTGGTGGAGACAACACAAGAACAGGAAGAATATGTTGGAACTGTTTACAGCACCAGTTAGACCACAGGTTACAAACCACATCCAGTCTAATCAGAACAGTACAGGAAGGACGGTACAAGGAAAATGTATGAAGGTGTTGCCAAGACTTGGAAACTTCAGCGGAGCAAGATTGGATAAGCTATGATTGCTTTACTTGGAGCAAGCGAAGCTAAAGGATTTCATTGAGAGGTCTTGGCAAAAAGGGTCAAAGGCTTGAAGGCCTTGTGGAGGGGGGGCACAGATTTGAAGCATTTGATAATGGTATTTGAGGGAAGAAGGGGTGAGTGGGAAGATATTTTGCCCAAAGAGTGGAAAAAGTCTGGGACTTACAGATTAAAAGAGTGCTGAAGACATAAAGGTCACACCATTGAATAACACTTGTATTTGGGCTAGTCATGGCCTGTTAATGCCAGTTGGGATTGTGTTAGATGGTTTCTTTCTCACAGATAGGAGACCGTCTGCCTTGATATGTATGTAAGGCACTTTAATCTTTGTCTTCAAATGTACTCGCCTCATATCAGAATAGTGCCAGTTACGTAAATTGTGAAAAGGCCTTGCACAGTTTCAAAGTAATTGTCATTAAAGGAAAGTACAAGATGAATAATCTTGGGGTTACATGACTTATTCCTGCTTCCTTTGCTTTTCATTTTAACACCATCTTGGATACATTTCAGATTTATGAGACTTTTACGGTGCTTGGTTACTTTTGAGTCATGTATCCAAAATACCTTCCCAGTATAGACATAGCAGTTTGTGATCCTGAAATTCAGGGTCACATTGACAAATATTTAGATGGCAGAGTGGAGATTTGTCTCTACCAAAAGAGATGTAAGGAGTTTCTTGTCTCCATTAGCCAGTAGGTCACCCTGGGACAATGTGTAGCACCTCCCCGCTCCCCCCCCCACCAAAATCAGGGTTAAGTAAAGCCATGAGCGCAGGTAGTGGATGGTCGTATGAGCAGCTGGTGCAGATTGCAAGTCCTGGTTATGCGGCCACTGATACCAGACAGACAATCTCTGAAGAGATTGGCAGGGGCCACCAGTCTTGTAAAAGCATTGCCCAGAAGAAGACAATGGCAAACCTTTCTGGGGGAGAAAAAGCCAAGGACAATGGTGGTGAAAGACAGTGATTGCCTACGTCATACGGCACAGCACATGATGATGATGATGACTGACAGCCATCGATCTGTGTCCCCCACAGTACAAAACAGAGAGACCCTTGCCCCTACATGTGTTTCTCTCTCAGGTTTTTAGTTGCTATTTTAAAAGGAATAGTGCAAGATTATTTTGAGCTATTGCGATTAAATAGGTTTTATTCTCACAACTCTAAATTTCATAAAGATCGACAAAAAGCTAACCAAAATAAATATATTTGTTTAGTTGCTTGATTATGGCCTTCTGTGTTTTGACTACATGTTGAAATATAGAACAGTTGATTGCCAGGGCTTGTGGTTGACTTTAGCAAAAAGAAAGCAGGCTTGGTTCTCATTATGCAGAAATATACACAGCATATGGTTGTGGACGTATAACTCAATGTGCTGTATGGCTGTGGGTGTGCTTAACTTCTCTCACGCACACTTACTCTGAGTCGGCTAGGCTTTTTTCAGTAGTTGGAGGTAATTGTGCAATATCATTTTCTTCCACGAGATAGAGAAAGGATCCCTTCACCAGTCTGCATGAAGTTATGTGAATATCGTAGTTTGCAATTCCAAAAAAAAAATTAATTGTCCCTCTTCCTTTGGTGACGTGGTAGAGAACGTACAAGTCACTTAGCTTTGGCCCGAGCCACAGAGCCGGCTGACACAGCTTGTAAACATCATTTTGTTTGGGAAAGAGACAGAATTGGCAAATGCACAGTAAGATGATTGACAACTTCCTCCTAGGCCAGAATGGATTAGGGAATCCTAACACAGCACTCTGAGCAAAGCCTGGGAATTTGCTGGAAGGAAGTAATGTCTGAAAGCTTTGCCTGGGCCCAGAGCAAGCAGGAGTTTAAAAACAGCTCCGTGCTTTCACTGTTTGTTGCTACCATCTGTCACAATGGTGACAGGAGGAGTTGACACGGAACTGGTGAAGGGCAAAATGCATTCTGACACTGCTGATTTGAAAACAGAAATGAGCATGCAAATCGTCTTTAAGGCTACAAATTTCATACCATTAATGTTGCACAGTTCTCTTCACTTGAGGAAATATGATTGTTTCTACTTTAGCAATCTAAATGTTTCCTTTCATGCAAATAGCATATTAAATGCACATTCAGTAGAAGTTTTGGATTTCTTTTTAGTTAAGTAAAAGGTGTAAAACACAAGCTTGTTACCAAAATATTGTAAAAAGAGCCTGAACACAATGTGTCCAACATGCTCATGCTGGGTCTCCAGTCCGAATGACATGGGAGAAGAACTAGGCCATTCATCTCATCAAGACTGTTCCACCATTCCATGACTTGATGGTTATCCCTCTCCACCCCATTCCCCCACCTTCTCCCGGAATTTTAATGCCCTCACTAATCACAGACCTATCAGCCTCTGCTTTAAATTTACCCAATGACTCTGCCTGCCAAGCCTCCTGTGGCAATGGCAATGAATTCCACAGGTTCACCACCCTCTGGCCAAAGAAATTCTTCCTTAGCTCTGTTTTAAAGGGACGTCCTTCTATTCTGAGGCTGTGTCCTCCGATCTTAAACTTCACTTTTGGAAACATTGTATGGAGACTTTTCAATGTTTAAGCAACACACACAAAAAGCTGGAGGAACTCAGCAGACCAGGCAGTATCTATGGGAAAAAAATAATTACAGTCGACGTTTTGGGCTGAGACCTTTAAGCAGGACTTGCGGGTTTAGTGAAACCCTCTCTCACTGCTCTCCTTACGGGAGTTTAGTGAAGCCCCTTTTCAATATTCAACAGGTTTCATTGAACCTCCTCCACCTCCCTCCCCCATTCTTCTAAATTCCAGCAAGTACAGGCACTGAGCCATTAAACACTCATCATACAGTAACCATTTCATTTCCAGGATCATTCAGGGAACAGTCGAATAGTCAACCTCTGCATTCTTTTTCCCAGAGTCAGGAATTTTTGCCTCCAAGTACTTGCCTAGTTTCATATTGAAAGTTGCCATTGAGTCTGCTTTCACCATTTAAAGTAGTGCGTTCCAGATCCTAACAACTTGACACATAAGATTTAATTTCCTATTGACTGTACCTTTTTTGCAGATTATTCTTGAGAAGTAGTAAGTTTGCTTGTCGCGATAGCCTTCAAAGTTCAAAGTAAATTTATTATCAAAGTACATGTGTGTCACCATGTACAACCCTGAGAATTACTTTCTTGTGGGCAATCACAGACAAGAAACAAGGGATCAATGAAAGAGCTCGCCCAACAGGACAGATGAACGACCAAAGTGCAATAGACAAGAAACCCTACAAGTACAAAAAAAAATCAAGTAATAAATATTGAGAACATGAGATGAAGAGTCCTTGAAAGCAAGTTCATAGGTGTGGGAACAGTTTAGTAATCTTCAGAATAATTTTTTAATTCCATTTGGTGTAGTAGAAGCAAATGCTTTGGAACCAACAGCTTAAATATCCAATATCACTTGAGCGTGGTAACTCAGGGGTTTATTCAACCTTGATAAATGTATTATTTTATACAATAAAACATTTAAATGTTTGCACTGTGATTATGGATCAAAACAAATTTATGGGTAATCCATTACTATCATAACTACATTGCAACAAAACTAACAAACCTTGGAATAGGATTTGATGTCTGCCTGTTTGTGAGCTAGCACTAATGGCCCATATGGTCTGCTGTGAAGCAATCTGAGAAAAATAATGTTAATATATTTGGAAGGGAATATAAGTGGGCATTAGTGGTTTAAGATGTGTATGTTGCTAAAGATACAGTAGTTAGTGCTTCAGTGACCCGATTTCATTCATGTTCTCTGATGTTGCCTGTGGAATCTGCAAGTTCTCAGTGTGACCCTGTGGATTTCCCCTGGCGTCTTCAGTTTTCTCCCACATCCCAAAGTGCTGACCGACTAATCTGCTGCTCAAAGATTACTCCTGGTGAAGGGAAATCATAAAAACATTATCAAAGGGAAGTTGGTCTGTGAGCCAATGGGCTACACAATTGAAGGAATTGGACTGGAGGGTTTTCTCTGCTGGGAGCTAGTACAAACTTGATAGACGAATGGCCACCTCCTGTGATGTAGCAGTTAACATTTTAGCTGTTAGATGCTTTCGCATTGGACTTCAAAATTCCCTAAGCACATGCATCTGCACAGAGCCATTTAAAAACAGGTGACAAGATGCACAAGAAGCATTGGATTAAAAGGGGAACTGAATTTATTTCATTGCAGTTAGCACAACGCTGTGACATCTCGGGGCGTCAAGGGTTCAGTCCCTGCGTCCTCCTAAGAAGTTTGTACGTTCTCCCGGTGACGGCGTGGGTGTACTCCAGGTGTTCCTGCTTCCTCCCACAGTCCATAGATGTCCCGGGTAGATTGATTGATCATTGTAAATTGTCTCACGATTAGGTTAGGGTTTAATCAGGGCAGTGGGCCGGAAGGGCCTATGCTGCACTGTATCTCTAAACAGAATAAAATATGACTAATTATCGAACCAGTGCTGTCTCACAGCCAATTCACATGACAGTTCTCTGAGCTGAGATGTTAATTCTCTTCCCATAAGATGCATATTGACCTCCAGGGTACTTCCAGAATTGTGTATTTATTTCAGATTTCTAGCATTTACAGGGTTTTGGTTTCCAATTTTTATTAATATAGCCTTTAGAATTTTGGGGGGACAAAACCCTTGGCAATCAGTTGGTATTTATTTAGTGTGAAATGTCATCACCATAGAGAAACAAACATCACTGACAAAGCTGGTTAAAGTGAATCCATTTCAGAATGCTTTTTGGCTCTATGGTGCTTTTTCAGAAAGATCTTTATTGTTTAAATGCAGCTGATTCCTAGACATAAATTTAGTCCAAGTCGTATTTTAGTATATGTGCTAGCTATTAAATAGCTAACACTGATTAAAATAAGGATCAGAATCTTATACTGCTATATTTATGCAAAGTCTTATGGGTACTCTGATTTTAAAGAAGATTAACCATATCGAAAACATATTTTGTATCGAATGTGTATTTTTTCCCAATAATGTTAAGCTGTTAAAAGTTCACCCTTGTATTTTGTTCTGTATGGTACTTTTCCTGCTGTGGGTCTGAACTATGTAATTTTATCTCCTTTCAAATTTTGGTAATTTCCATTCTAGAAACTTAAAAAAAAATTTTGCATATGCTGGAAATCTGAAATAAAATCACTTTCTGCAGGTTGGACAGGATCACTTACCATTTCAGGTCAGTCCTGAAAGATCATTGACTCGAAACATTAACACCGCTTCAAGTTGCTTTTAACTTTGGTAACAGAAAATTGAATGCACCAAATCTACCCGAAGCTAAGATCTTCAGGATTTTCACTGATCGTGCAATTGCAACTCCTTTCAGCCTTGTTAGTCACTAGTTAATGCAGATGACAGACATAACTACCACAGGTATAATCTGAGTGCTGCTGCTTCAATAAGTGTGAAGTGTGTTTAGCTTCCTGCCCTACACTTCTCATTTATCTCAGTACACAGTGGTATTAGAAAGTTTGTGAACTCTGCAGAATTTTCTTTATTTCTGGATAAATATGACCTGAAACGTAATCAGACCTTCACACAACTTCTAAAACTAGATAAAGAGAACACAAATAAAAAACACAGAAAACATTATACTTGTTCTTTTTTTTGAGAAAAATTATCCAAAATTTAATGTATTTGTTGGAAAAACTATGTGGACCTCTAAGGTAATGCCTATACAAATGCTATTTGGAGTCAGGTGTTCCAGTCAATGAGATGAGATTGGAGGTGTGGGTTGGAGAGGTGCCTTGCCCTATAAAATGCACACAAAGTCAGGTTACTGACATACCTGCTCTCCTCAAGAAATTCTGTTTGAGGCACCATGCCTCAATCAAACCAACTTTCAAAGGGCTTAGAAGAATTGTAGAGACACATGAAGCTGGAAAAGGCTACAAAAGCATTTTGAAAGACCTGGGTGTTCATCAGTCCACACTAAGAGAAATTCTCTACAAATAGAGGAAACCCAGTACTGTTGCTACTCTCCCTAGGATTGGGCATCCTGCAAAGAGCACAGCATACAATGCTGAAGGAGGTGAAAAAGAACCCACAGGTAACAGGGAAGGACCTGCAGAAATCTATAACTTGCTAACGTCTCTGTTCATGTGTCCACTGCAAGAGAAACACTAGAAACACTAAACAAGAATGATGTTCATGAAAGGACACGATGGAGGAAACCAGCTCGCCAAAAAAAACATTGCTACACGTCTCAAGTTTGCAAAAGACGACTGGTATGTTCCACAATGCTTCTGGGACAATGTTCTCTGGACAGATGAGACAAAAGTTGAACATTTTGGCAGAAATGCACACTGCTATGCTCAGAGGAAAAAGGGCACTGCACACCAACACCAAAACCTCATCCCAACTGTGAAGCATGGTGGAAGGAGCATCATGGTTTGAGGCTGCTTTGCTGTCGCAGGGCCTGGACAGTCGTTGAGGGAACAATGAATTCAAAATTGTATCAAGACATTTTACAGTAGAATGTCAGGGTAGTGGTCCGTCACCTGAAGCTTAATAGAAGTTGGATAATGCAACAAGGCAATGATCCGAAAGACAAGAGTAAATCAACATCAGAATGGTTTAAAAAGAAAGAAAATTTGTGTTTTCAAATGGCCGAGTTAAAGTCATGCCCTTAATCCTATAGAAATGTTGTGGAAGGCCTGAAGCAGGCAGTTCATGCAAGGAAGCCCACCGACATCCCGGAGATGAGCAGTTTTGTAAGGAGGAATGGCCAAAGATTCCACCAAGCCAATGTGCAGGACTGATCAACAGTTACCAGAAATGTTTGGTTAAAGTTATTGCTGTACAAGGGGGTCACAAATGAAAGCAAAGGTTCACATACGTTTTCCAACAAATATGTGTGATATTGGATAACTTTTCTCAATAAATAAATAAGGAAGTATAATGATTTTTTTGTGCTATTCACTTAACTGGGTTTTCTATCTAGTTTTAGGACTAGTGTGAAGATCTGATCACGTTTTAGGTCATATTTATGCAGAAGTAAGAGACACATCTACAAGGTTTGCAGACTTTCTTGAACCACTGTGCACGCAAAGTTACACTAATGAATGCTTGAAAGAATTTCAAAGCTTTAAACAATAATTTGATGATTACAACCATTCAGCTTCTTCAGTGTCTTTTAATTCTAGTCAACCAATTTCTCTTTCACGATTAATGTAAAATTATGAATGTGGCCAATCTGATTATCTTTGAAATCCTCTATGGTGGGTAGAGGGTTTGTGCTATTGGTTAGGGCAAATTGATGTATGTCTTTATGGACGTTGCTCTTATTTACTTCTGCCATTTGCAGTGAATTAAATTGACTTTACTACTTACATCCTTCATACGCACGTGAGAATTTTTTTGCAATGTAAGTAAAAGTATAAAGTTCTTATATTTTGACTTGCCTCTGTTCCAACCCCCTGTCATCGTATGTGCTGTGACCTATGACATGGGTGATCATGGTCTCTATGACCATGATTGTTCTTACAGGAGTGGTTTGCCATTGCCTTCCTCTGGGCAGTGTTTGTACAAGACAGGTGACCCCACCCATTGTCAATACTCTTCAGAGGTTGTCTGCCTGGCATCAGTAGTTGCATAACCAGGACTTGTGATATGCACCAGCTGCTCTTACGACCATCCATTATCTGCCCCACCGTGGTTTCACGTGACCCTGATTGAGGGAAGGTGGGGCTAAGGGCTAAGTAGGCCTTGCCTAAGGGCGACCTGCGGGCTAGTTGGAGGTGTCTTGCACCTCCTTTGGTAGAAATGTATCTGCACCCCACCTTCTGTAACTCAGCTCCTCTTTATCCACCTCCATCCGCCTCCCCCAATCCTTAACAAAACCCTTTCCCTCCATTTCTTCTAATACCATACATATTCGCTCCTGCAGTGCTGCATTGAAATGGCAGTCTTGATTTTTGTGCTGAAGCCTCTGGAATAAGTTCTAAACCACAGCCTTCCCTTGTGAATCTGCTCTTCACCGAGCCAGAGATCTTGCAGGTTTACCCTCCAGATTTCTGGTGTTGCATTTTCTCAGCATCTGCTGTTTGAAATGCAGTGCAACAAAGCTGTAAACATCGTAAATGCAGAAAGATGCAGAATTTTAAGAAAAAACACGGCAGAATCTCTTCTCCCCATCCAGGAAGTTAAGCAGTTAATAATTCCCACATGGCCCTTTATTGAAATGCTGACTGAGCTGCTGGGCGTTTCCTGCAATACTTCCATTGTCTACCGTTTGTCTCACCTCAGAGAATAAGGTTATCTCTCCACTGCAAAAATGAAGGGAGTGTTAGAGCTTTTATAAGTGATAGTGTTTGCTTGGTACATTAAACCAGTGACCCATCTGGAAAAAAAAAGTCTTAAAAAACTTAACAGGTTAACCAACATCTGTGGGCTTGGTGTCTAAACCCACCATCAGGATGGAGAGGGTGAGGGAAATACTAAGAGTATGTAGTAGAATTGGGGAGGGGGAGCAAGACGGGAAGAGAGAAGTAAACCAAGTGGAGAACACCAGAGGAGTGGATGGGGTTTCAAGCTAAGAAGTTGACAATTCCTCCCCCCACCACCCCCCATTCTGCTTGACCTGCTGAGTTCCTTCAGATTGTTGCTTATTGTTCATACCTTTAGGTTCCAATCTACACCAACAGAATCAGAATCAGGTTTAATATCCCCAACATATTTTGTAAAATTTGCTGTCTTTGCAGCAGCAACACAACAAGAGAAAAAGATGTGAATTGCAGTAAGTACATTAAATAGTTAAATAAGTAATGCAAAAATAAAAATAAAGAAGTAGTGAGGTAGTGTTCATGGGCTCCATGTCTGCTCAGAAAATGGATGGCAGAGGGGAAGAAGCTCTTCCTGAATTGTTGAGGCTCCTTTATTTCCCCGTTGATGGTAACAATGAGGTCCTGGGTGATGGGTGTTCATATTAATGGATGCCGCTTTTCTGAGGCATCACTCCTTCAAGATGTCCTGGAGGCTCAGGAGGCTAGTGCCCATGATGGAGCTGACTTTCAGTTTCTTTCCATTTGTGCTTGTACTCAATGGATGTTGTGGTGGTGTGGAAATGGGATGGAAGTTTAAATGATACATAGGATAGTTTTACCAGGATATTGCCTGGAATGAAACATTGCAGTTATAGGGCCTGCAAAACATGACCATATCACATTTCTTTGGAGTGAAGGAGACTGAAGGTCATAGAAAATGGATAGGGAGCAGCCTTTCCCTATAATGGAGGAATCTAAAAACAGTCATTTAGCTTTAATGTGAAGAAGGAGAATTGGAATTCTGAAGAGAAAGCTCTTCACCAAGAGAGTGGCTGCTGGGTTCTGGAATGAACTGCCTGAGAGGAAACAGGTACATTCTCAACATTTAAAATATCTGCAAGCACTTGAATCTTCAAGGCTACCAGGCAGGTGCAAAATGGAATCCATGTAGATGGGTGAAAACAGGGCACACTGGCAGAGACATTTGATCATACTTTCCTCAGACTCTAGCAGGCCACTGTCATCTGGACCATTACAGATATCATCAGGACATCCCCCATCTATAGTCTCCATTCAATGGCTGTTTGTTATTCCTACCTAAAATCCAGCAGTGGGGCAGGTCCAGTAGACTCAATGTTTCTGCCTGCTTTTACCTAACAGAACTTGACTGTATCCTGTCTCTTTGTCCAGTCCCTTCTACCTACGTCCAGCACTCCTCTCATGCCCTACACCATATCGATAACTTCCAATTCCCAGGTCCCAACCATCTTTACCCTGGATGTCAGCTCCACCCTCCATCAGTAAGGTTAAGGTCCTCTGCTGTTCTGAGGAACAAAGACCCAGCCAGTTATCTTCCATTAACACTCTGATTAGCCTGGCAAACTTGTTCTTATCCTCAACAAATTCTATATGGACTCCTCCTGCATTCTACAAATCAAAGGTGCAGTCATGGGCTCCAGCCTGACTTTGTTGCTAAGTGGAACAGTTCTTGTAGGACTTGAGGTGGGGGGGGGGGGTTCACCCACCCCAAACTAGTTCCACTGGGCCATTATCTTTCTCATCTGGTCCACCTAGCAACTTTTCTCTATTCTGTCCCTCCCATTCCAAGTGTCTGAGCTTCTCTTCTTGCCCCCACCTATGCCAATTTTCATCTATCACTTTGTCTCCAAATTATCCCCCCCTCTACCTCCTGGTTCCATCTATCCATCAGCTTCCAACTCCCTTCTCTCCCCCTAACAGCCTTTGTCACCCCCTCCCCCCAAGCATTTCTTTATACTGGCTACTTTCACTCTATTCCCTTGGTCTTGGCCTGAAATGTCGATCACCCCTTCGCTTACACACAAGCTGGTCGATCTGCTGAGTTCCTCTTTGTTCGTTCCAGTACAGAAGGTTGGGTAGGGCGCGCTGAATGGCATGTTTCTGACTTTCAGAGCAGCAGCATTATCCCTGGGGCTCAGCCAATGTTTATCCTGCTGCTGGTATCAATGAGGGGCTTATCTGCTCACTGCCACAAATAACAATGTAATAACTTGCTGCGCCCAAACTGGCGGCTGCAAGTGACAGTGTTTCAGGGCAATGCACTGAATGGGAGGCCTTCAGCAAATGGCACAGTTTCAACTATCCCATGCATTCCTGCTCTGCCTTCTGTCACTTTCAGAAAGCCTCTAAAACTTGGCATTTTCTGAATCCACTTGTCAGGCTTATTGTCACAGCCACTGAATGTTCTCAAAGTTGGTTGCTTCTGCATGCAGTTCTGGCCTTCTTGGAACTCTGAGACCCCCAATAAGTCATCGTGCTAATTTAAACTAACCCAGTTTATTCTGTATCTCTCAGACGAATCTTTCCCATGACGTCTGCTGAAGTGTGTTTTGAATTGGAAAAACAGCTTAGAGGGCAGGTGTCAGTTCTATAAAAAGGTTTGGATATATATAGCACCATTCACAACCTCAGGACTTCCCAATCTGCCTCACAGACAATTTTTAGTGTGGTTGACAGTGGAATGAATGCTGGCGAGAACAGCGGGGGGAACTCCCTTGCACTTCAAAAATGATCACTGAATCTTTCATGTCCATCCAAGGGAGAGGATAGTGCCTTGGGGTTTAATGTCTGAATGTAAGTACTGCATCTCCAGCAATGCAGTACTCCCCCAATATAGCAGATGGGCTGGCCTCAGTTTTACTGCTTTGGTCTCGGCACTGGAGCTTCAGTCCATGAACTTGTGAGCCAGAGGGTGTAGACCCAGTCTGAAAATCTTGCATTGTGATATGGTCATGTTTTGCAGGTTTGAATGTTCTGTCTGTCAGAGGTGGGGAGGGGGGAATATATGCGGGGTGGGGAGTGTGCGGGCCCGGGCTGAGCCTTGCATTCTGTGGAAGCTGATGAGATTTAAATAATTACAAATGTAGTTAAATTGTTGAAAATAGAAAGTTTAAATTTAGACACATGCCTTATGCTTGGTCTGGCCACATGCTCGTTTCTTCATTTGAAGATTAAGAGAAAGTTTTAGCAGGAGTGACTTTTTTCCCCCCTCTGTGCTACTGATAAGGAATGCACAGCTAGGTCAGGAATGCCCATGACCGAGTAACTGCAGTCTGCCCAGGAACAGCTAATAAATAACATTTTAACATAGAAACTAGTGTCCTGCTCTCTCCTGTGCTTGTGCTGCTTTCTCTGATATCGGCACCAACCCTATTTGCTTATTTTTGCCTAAATTTAATAGTTTGGTCGCTTGATTTAACTGGAAGTTATCTCCAAAACACCAGGCTCTTTGGAGTCCACATTCAGACATATAGGGGCAGAGTGAAGCGCCCTCTAGAGACCATGGTATTTCTGTTCAATTGAGTGCTGTGCTGTTCTACTCATTTCATAACAACACAGAGTTTATCTGCTTAAACTGGGCTGTCTTTTCTCCATGGCCCCAGAGATGCTGTACTATTCAGCGTCTCTCCTCTGTGGAAACTGCCTGAAACTTCTAGCTTTGACTTTAAGAAAACAATTCTTGCCCACACTTGTAGCAGCAAATGCAAGCTGAATCAACAAAAACTATTCAGCTCATTTGTTTCCTGTTTGTTGTGATTAATTAGCCATGCCAAAGGGACTAAATGAGCCTCAGTTCTTTGTTCTGAGTGTTAAAGGACGCAGTCACTTTCCTGTTGGTGTTTGAGGAAGCCAAAAAAAACGTAGTCACCTTCAGCTCTACTGCTTCCTATGTCTCCGACCTGCCACTTGTATCCTGCTCGGAGCTGGACAGTTTTTGGCTTCATCTCGTTTAGATTCTGAATCATCCTTAGGAAAAGATGTTTTTCTGTATATTTATGCTTCTGTATATTGAGGCAAATTGGAATGTGGGGATTAGTTCTGTACTGAAGCTGCACAGCCCAGGTAGATTGCACTGGCCCATAAAATATAGAGCATCCTTCAGGGCATGTTGTGGCTGTGGAGAGGTGCTTTCTCGTTATCTCTGATTTTGGGATTGGGGCAGCAGACTTAAGGATTATCCAAGCCTCAGCCACTACTGAATCTCTCTTTTCCTTTGTGCACTTTGAAGAAAAGTGTCATCTCCCAGGATTAAAGCTGTGTGGGGTGGGGGTGGTATGCAAGCGGGCTGCCATCAGAAGAAGAAGGTCCGTTTGGGGTCGGGGGTGTGCTCACATTTGGTATCTACCTGCTGTGGGGTAGGAATGGAGGTTAGGATGTCTATGGGTTGTGATCAGTGGGAGCATGAGTACGGAGCTAACTGGGAAGAGGCTCAAAGGAAAAAGTATTGAGACTTGTGCTCCCAAGTGAAAGCAAGGTTGTTCATAAGAACAACTGTGTCTAACTTCCCCAACAATTGGAAAAGGATCAATCAGGGACCATTTGGGTTTTTTGTGTCTCTCATGTCAGAAAGTAACCAAATTTTCAAAGGCACTGAACAACTGATTACTACCCCATCGTAATTGGTGGGGCGGGGGGACCTTTATTTTCAATCACAGTGCTTACAAAAAGTGATCAAATTTCTAGACAGTTTAACGTATTTGGATTTTGTCATAAATAAGTTGCCTTGGGCGTCATTACATCCTCATCCCTCACTTAATGGAAACACTTCACTTATCCTGCTGGTGATTCTACAGGGAAAAGGCGGGAATTCGGGGCAGAACTAGGACATGGATGACTCTCCAGTTGAACTATCTGAAAGAGTGACTGATGCTGATGAAAACTCAACATGGGGCACAGCTCAATGTCTTGGGTTGGAGTATAGGAAGTGGTGTGCACCTCCAGTTCATCGGAGCCGTGGAGAGCGGTAAACTAACGCTCAATCTCGCAGGCACGGCACTTTGACAGGCTGCAAAATGTTCTAGACTATTGGATGTTTTTCCTATCAACAAACCAGCATGCTTTTAACTTGATTTTTAAATTTGCCAATGCAAAGGGGTGCAAGGGAAGAAGGGCACCAGTAACTTTCTGGGGGCTGGAGGCAGAAAGCATTGCCTCTAAGTCAGATTGCCTAAACCAAGGTTCCTGATTAGGTGAACAGAAGATTATTGGATTTATACTGTAATTATTTTGTTCCTCATTGGACAACCTCTACTTTTTTTTTCTTTGGCTTCATAAAAATGTACGATGCCTGGAGTCTGTCAGGATATATGGGAGCATTGTTCTTTCATCAGTGGGACCACATTGGAAAGTGATTCCATCACTTTGGATCTTTCATTACTATGGATTATAGATTATGTTCTTGAAAATAGCTGTCTGTTTGCAATTATATTTGTGAATGTGAGCAAGAGAGATCTGTTCCTTTTTGCAGTAACTTGTGAACAGGATTGATTCCTGAACAGGGAATGTTTGCATTGAGGGTTATTTACGATGTGCGTTATTTCTCCTAACAAACAGGAAAGATTGGTTATCTGAAATAGTTGAATTCAATATGGAGCCCTGAGTGCTGCCTTTTATTGCATTCAGTAGCAGTGTGGCGGGCATGCCTGCCTGTTCCCAGTAGTTCCAGCTACATTTGTCTCTGCACTTGGGATTGAACACTTGAATCAAGGCAGACTTTGAAAACTCAGAGCAGAGATAATTTTCAATGCTTAACTCTGGTCCAAATGCCTAATGGTTTTTTGTTTGTTTTTGAAGCCAGTTTAAGGTTGCCATAGGTTCTTGCTAAGTGGAGTATCTATTTCTTCTAATAAATTTGAAGAAAATGGCTAGAGCACAGCTGGTGTCTCCTGGCTGGGTATCTGCACTTTGAGGATTATAAAATGTTATAGTGCTCTGCTCCATTGTAACTGGCCTCACTCCTTGAAAGAGCTTTATCTTTCGGTTCCTGTTCTTTCCCCCGTGTCGTGCAAATTGGCCTTTAATTATTTAAACCTTTGCTGTTGAGCAGTTATTGAATCCATTTCTACTGCACATTCAGGTAGTGACATGGAGTCAGAGAGAGTTGATCACAGAAACAGTTCCTTTGGCCCACTGAGTCTGGAACACAAACACGAGGAAATCTGCAGATGCTGGAAATTCAAGCAACACGCACAAAATGCTGGTGAACGCAGCAGGCCAGGCAGCATCTATAGGAAGAAGTACAGTCACGTTTCGGGCCAAGACCCTTCGTCAGGACTAACTGAAAGAAGAGATAGTAAGAGATTTGAAAGTGGGAGGGGGAGGAGGCGATCTGAAATGATAGGAGAAGACAGGAGGGGGAGGGATGAAGCTAAGAGCTGGAAAGTTGATTGATAAAAGGGATACAGAGTTGGAGAAGGGGGAGGATCATGGGACGGGAGGCCTAGGGAGAAAGAAAGGGGGAGGGGAGCCCAGAGCCCTATCATTTCGGATCTCCCCCCTCCCCCTCCCACTTTCAAATCTCTTACTATCTCTTCTTTCAGTTAGTCCTGATGAAGGGTCTTGGCCCGAAATGTCGACTGTACTTCTTCCTATAGATGCTGCCTGGCCTGCTGCGTTCCACCAGCATTTTGTGTGTGTTGCTTGAGCCTGGAACAAACATTTTTTAAAAAATTTACACTATTCTTACATTAATCCCATCTTTTACTTCACCCCACATTCTCATCAGCTCATGCCGAAATCCACCACTCACTTATGCACTTGCAGCCATTTGCAATAGCCAGCTGACCAGCCCACCCACATGTCTTTGAGATGGGAGAGGAAGCCAGAGAATGTGCAAACTCCACACAGACAGCACCAGAGGCTGAGACTGAACTGACCCTCTGGATATGTCTAGTCAAAGCTCTACTTCAAACACGTAACAGCTCACTGCCTTTTAAGAAATACAATTTCTCCTCTTGGACATGCTCTCTTCTCATTACTGCCATCACGGAGGAGGTACAGGAGCCTGAGCAGCCACACTCAAAAACAACTTCTTCACCATCAGATTTCTGGGTGGTCCTTGAATCAGTGGAACGCCATCTCACTTTTTTTTTGCCTTGCACTGTACTTTTGCTGTAAAACAACAAATTTCACGACATAGGTCGGTGATAATAACCCCGACTCTGATTCCGGTATTTCAGTTAAACCTGTGGCATCTGGTTCATGACCAGATTGTGTGCACACCTCTATCTGTACAGTCGGCCCTCCGTATCCGCGGGGGTTTGGTTCCGGGACCCCCCCCTCCCGGCGGATGCTCAAGTCCCGTATATAAAATGGCGTCGTATTTGCATATAACCTACGCGCATCCTCCCGTATACTTTAAATCACTTTAATTCTTTAAAGTACTTTAATTCTTGGTTGGTGCAACTGTAACGAAAACCAGTTTTCCTCGGGATCAATAAAGTATGACTATGATCTCTAGATTACTTATACCTAATACAATGTAAATGCTACGTAAATAGTTGTTATACTGTATTGTTTAGGGAATAATGACAAAAAAAGTCTGTACATGTTCAGTGCAGACTCAACCATCGTAGCTCTTCTGGGAACGCTGATGCTGCCTCGGCATCAGCCGATGCCAATTCTCCCGTGATCTTTAAGTTCTTGAGGCTGTAGTGCTTTACGTAGCCAGCCAGCCATCCCTTACTAGCCTTAAACTCCTTCCCCTCGCTCACAACACAAGTAGTGAACAAACGAGACGCCAGGCGAACAATGTTCAAACAGCGAGTAATACTTTTAATCGTCTGTAGATTAGAGTACTTTATGCTCCCTCTCAGCCTTTGAGGAATTGCTTTGACCACTTAATTGCTTTTTAGGAGCCATTTTGTCACAGAAACAAAGGATGCACACAACGCAAGTAGCGACCGAACGAGACGCGAGGCGAACAATGCTCAAACAACGAGTGCTGGAGAGAGAACTTGCAGGATTTTTTTTTCGATCCCAATCTGCGGTTGGTGGAACCCGCGTATTCGGAACCCACGGATATGGAGGGCCGACTGTATGCTACTTATGAGATGCCAAGCTTCGAAATACAATCCAGAGTGGGGGGAACAACAGCCGCTGAATGCAGTGAAAGGACTTGGATTTTAAATGCGATCAAAGCAAAACAAAATTCTTTTTAAAATGTATTGCCAGTGTTGCTTGGTGCAGGTATATC
Source organism: Mobula birostris (assembly GCF_030028105.1). NCBI lineage: Eukaryota > Metazoa > Chordata > Chondrichthyes > Myliobatiformes > Myliobatidae > Mobula > Mobula birostris. Next base: position 70,776,261 of record NC_092377.1, on the reverse strand, counting down.
TCCACCCATGTTGAACATCTACCATTATGACAAATGTGGTTTGTGGTTGAGCATGTTTTTGGTGAATTGTAAAATGCTGAAATTGAGCCTGTCTTGATCACTAAACTGCTGATTTTTCAGCTCAATGCTTTCCTGCTCAAACCAGCCAAATATTACTATGAATTTCAGAGTTATTCACTTTGATAATAAGTGAACCTTTAAGCCTTTGAATATCCATTGCTGCTTGTTTAATAGCTGTATTGCACTATTCATAAAGTTGTGAAATGCCATCATAGAAAATTAGATACATTTCCCCCAGGAGAGCCTTCCGTGCTGTTTCAGAAATTAGTTGTATACAGACTGCTGAGACGAGAGGCTGTAGTTACTTTTGGCACTGTCAGTTTAGAGCATATCATAGTAGAGAAAGGAGATGATATCAAGAGTTACATTGGCTTCATCTCAATTAGGTTCATTTTTGAGCAGGTCAGGACCAGGAAATTTGGGTCAGAGTAACATGAGCTGGAGATGAGTGTGACTAATGCATTTGTTTCAGGGGGACTAGATAAATTTTTCAGAGATAGGGGACTTTGATTTTCAGTATTTTCATCATTAGACTGTTTGTTATATTCTAAACATCAACTGCACTCACTTGCAGCTTTAACATAGTGAAGGATATCACATCACTGTCAGAACGTTGATGTTGGGCCATGCAAGGACATATGGGGGCAGATGGCCAGAAGCCAATCTAAATGCCCCAAGACCTGTTTTCACTCTTAATCGAGTAAAGAGTAAGCATTTTACTGTCTAGTTACTTGTTCAAAATTGATCAGCTTTTGTGGCAATTATTGAAACCCAATAAAAGCTGAAGAGCAGCTTACTGACAGGTAAGTGACGTTGTGGCGGCCGGCCCAGGTCCGTGACGTTGTGGCGGCCGGCCCAGGCCCGTGACGTTGTGGCGGCCGGCCCAGGCCCGTGACGTTGCTCAGAAAATCGGCTTCCATCATCGAGGACCTCCACCACCCAGGACATGCCCTCTTCTCATTGAGGGAGCCTGAAGGCACACACTCAGTGATTCAGGAACAGCTTCTTCCCACCCGCCGTCCAATTTCTAAATGGACATTGAACCCGTGAACGCTACCTCACTACTTTTTTTAATTTGTTTTTTGTACTACTTGTTTTAATGTAATTATTTAATATACATATGCTTACTATAACCCAGTTTTGTTTATTTATCATGCATTGCAGTGTCTGCTGCCACTAAGTTAACAAATTGCACAGCATATGCCAATGATATTAAACTTAATTCAGATTCTGATAATATTGTGTCATCTGCCCCAACCCATAATATTGCTATCTGAGGAATAGTCCCAAATATTAATCTGTGATGTGTGAAATTCAGTAGTTATGTGGGCCTTTTTGATTTAAGTAGTAGGTATACCTGACGTTCCTTTCCTTTGTTTCTACTGAGAAAGAAAATGTGCCTCTGTGTGTGTGTGTGTGTGTGTGTGTGTGTGTGTGTGTGTGTGTGTGTGTGTGTGTGTGTGTGTGTGTGTGTGTGTGTGAGAGAGAGAGAGAGAGAGAGTGTGTGTATGTGTGAGAGAGAGCAAGAGGGAGAGTGTGTGTGTGAGAGAGAGAGAGAAAGAGGGAGAGTGTGTGTGTGTGTGTTTTGTGGTTGAGATGAAAATCAAAACATTGAAGAAACATCTCTAGTTTCCCTGGGGAAATTGCTGGTATTTTTGCAACGGAAATTTTAAGCACATGCAAAGTTCACAATTCTATTTTTTTTTCCATTTTTAAGAAAATAATGATATTGGCTTTTAAGACAATTCTAGATCTTTGCCTGAATGTTACTTCAGTCATTCTTCAATGTCTAACCTCCTTCAAATTTCAGAGGTCCTCTTGCAACTCCTCACCTAATCATGGCCTCTCATTGATTTTCCCCCTTTCCTGTACACATTGAGGTTTCTCCTTGCCTTTGTCCCAACCTTTCATTTAGCTGCTGTATCCTTCCTACCTACTGCCACCCATTCGAGCTTGCCGCCTGATCCTGTTCAAGTAATCAGCACTCCAAGCATCTCTAAACCATTTCTCCCTCACCCCTTCCCACCTGTCCATGCACTTCATCTGCAGCTAATTCAATGGCCTTCTCTTCCCACCCTCACCCCTCCAATTCTGACTTTCTCAGCCCCATTCAGCTTGCTGTTTTCCACTCTTTGTTCCAAGCTGGCGGTATTTGTTACTGCTGCCTTCCATCTCCCCACTTCAGGCTAAAGTTGCCTTACTTTAAATTCCTCTTTCAGGAACTCCAGTTCTGTGAACCACCTCCATGGCATCATAGTTAATATCACTGAACATTGGACAAGTTGCGCTCACGTGCTTACTACAGAAAGAAGTCCTGTATTCGTAATAGTTTAAACTATTAACCAACTTCATGAAAGCAGTGAAAAGTATGGAAGGTTTGCTGCTGTGCATTTTTGACTTTGCTTGTTGGCTTCTAATTAAAACACTGAAGTTCTGACAGTCAGTGAAACCAAATTGAATTTCAGTTTATTATTCAGAATATTGATTTTTTTAAAAACTTAAAGATACAGAATGTAATAGATCCTTCTGACCCTTCCAGCTCCCAACTTAACCCTAGCCTCATCATAGGACAATTTACAATGACCAATCAACCTACCAACCGGTACGTCTTTGGACTGTGGGAGGAAACCAGAGCGGCCAGGGAAAGCCCACATGATCACGGGGAGAACTGCTCACAGACAGCGGTGATCAAGTTTGTGAACGGAGACTCCATGCCTGCAATTTAAAGCAGACCACTTTTTTTTTATTATTCAGTTTTAACCCACCGCTTGATGTCGAGATGTGCACCTAATTTATCCATTTTGCAAAGAGCTGAAGATCTTTAAGAAATCTTTGGAGTTATTCGGTTTACTTTCAGATTGTAAATATATTTCGTTATCCCAGCCACTCTCCTGTGTTCCAGCTCAATGTTTGTGGACTATTTAATTTTTTTTTAAATTGATTTCTTCTTTCAAATTAATCAAATGTATTGATCATAATTCTTAACTACTGCTAATCGGAGTCCTCTTGAAACCTAAGTTGATTAAGCAGCTGAATTAGAATGTTACCCTGTACTGTTAGTTCAAGGTTAATTTATTATCGAAGTGTACAGATGCTCACCATGTACAACCCTGGATTCGTATTCTTGTGGGCGTATCTAATAAATCCAGAGAATGAGAACCAGAACAGAATCAATGGAAGATCGCACCATCTTTGGCGTTCAGTGTGCAAAAGACAACTGTGCAAATACAAAAAGAAATAATAATAAATATTTGAGAACCTGAGATGAAGAGTGCATGAAAGTGAATCCATTGGTCGCAGGAACATTTCACATGGAGGAAGTGAAATGATCCCCTTTGGTTTAAGACCCTGACTGTTGAGGGGTGATAACTGTTCCTGAACCTGATGGTGTGAGTCCTGAGGCTCCTGATGGCAGCAGCAAGAAGAGAGCGTGTCCTGGGTGGTGGATGTTCCTGGTGATGGACGCTGCTTTCCTACGACAGCGTTTTGTGTAGCCGTGCTCAGTGGTGAGGAGGGCTTTGCCCGTGACAGACTCGGCTGTATCCACTATCTTTTGTAGGATGTTCCATTCAGGGCATTAGCATTTTCATACCCGGCTGTGATGTAGCCAGTCAATATACTCTCCACTATAGAAGTTTGTCAAAGCTTTAGATGTCATGCTGAGTCCTCGCAAACTCCTAAGGAAAGTAGAGGCGCTGCTGTGCTTTCATCGTAATTGTACTTGCGTGCTGGGCCAAGGACAGGTCCTCTGAAATAACAATAACGGAGGAATTTGAAGTTGCTGACCTTCTCCACCTCTGATCCTCCGATGAGCACTGGCTCATAGACCTCTGGTTCCCTCCTCTGGAAGTCGATAATCAGCTACTTGGTCTTGCTGACATTGAGTAAGAGGTTGCTGGTAAGGCACCACTCAGCCAGGTTGTCAGTCTCCCTCCTATATGCTGATTCATCACCACCTTTGATTTGGCCTACGACAGTGCTGTTGCCAGCCAACTTGAACAGTAAATCATATATTTAATTAGAAATCATTCAGATAAAAGGTGACTTGAAATTGAGGCATTCCTTCATTGTCTAAACACCTGATGCAGGCAAAAATAATTGACCTAATTCAGGGAAAACCCTTTGTTCACATGTTGCATTGATGCTCATAAAAGGTGTCTTAAATACAAGACTGTTGTCTTGTGTTAATGGCATTCTGCAAGCCTTGCTCTTTAATTTCCCCCTCAGTCTCAATCTTCTGATTGTAGTATGCTGGAACTGTGCTTTGCTCCATTACGTGTGAGTCATAGACATAAGCACTCAGCTTTATCTTGCCTTTTACCTCTCTAGTGACTTCCAAGGAAGCAGCCACACCTGGAACGGGTCAGTTTTAATCTTTAATCTAACTGTTTTAGTAAATACTTCTGTATTGATTCAGGCTATAGAAGTCTGGCCTCGCCCTGAGCTGTGGTCTTGCAGATCCCATTTCATATGCTTGTGTGTTTAAAACGTCAGACTCCGGGAAGATCACATTTGCCCAAAGCATTAGGGATTATGCTGTTTATATGCTGGAGCATAAGATGGTAGGCATCAGTGAAATCAGAGCAACAGAGAAGGCACAACTTGACTACATGTAAAGCATTCAGACGATCTAAGCTTTGAACATCCTTGGTTCCCCATGTCAGCAGTCAATCATTGAGACCGAGCTTGTTCTACCACAACAACTTGGAATTCCACTGGGCAGAACATCAGAGGCTTTGAGGGCAAGTCAGGCCATAGTTGCTATGCCAAAGGGAGAGGATAGTTTGTCACTAGCTCTACGGACCCCATCCAAAGCCTTTGGTGGAATGGGGAGGTGACAGAGACTTGTAACTGCGATAGTGCCTTCCAAGATATTCTGGTAAAGTGGCGGCACACTCCAACGCCGCGGCCTCTCAAGGGCCAACCAAAGGTGTTTTTATCTTTTTTTAAAGGTTTTTACAATTGCAAAACAATGCTGGATATTTAAAAACTTAAGATACTGCAGGTCTAACCTGTCAGCGAGCAGCTCATTGGCGGAGAAGCTGGACTTGATGCAAAAACTGCTACAGGAAGGCAGTGGGCAGTCACAACTGCGAGTTACTGTCTTGAATGTGTCTCTTGCGATTGCAAGACCCTGTTGGACATTGATGATGTAAAATGCTACAAGTCTTGTTTCCTTTGTTTATCGGGTAGACAGACAGCGGGGGAGCCGTGTGGCCTCGGTTGTAGCAAGGACTAGGCCTCACACTGCAGCTTGCCTGTTGCAGCAGTCCAGGTCATCCGCTAGTGCTGCCATCCTGTGCTCAATTGGTGGAATGACAGGCTGGATTGTGTGCATGCTTATGTTTATGGACTGCTAAGAACTGTTTGGCCTTGCTGATAACACCCATGCAGCATCAATTTACCAGAGCATGTCACTTGGGGATTTTGGCTACATATATTTTCCTTTGTGTGGCTGTTTACCTTGTGCTATGTATGGCTGTTGATACTGTGTTTCACACCTCAGCGCCGGAGAAATGCTGTTTCATTTGGCTGTTTTCGTGGATGGTTGAATGACAATTAAACTTGAACTTGAAATGCTGCACTGCATAACCAGGGAAATATTATAACATCTCCAGATATTGAAACCTATTTGGTTGTCCACAGAAACCTGCCACCACATTGCCAGATTTAATGAATTGCTTTGAAAGATTGAAATTAACATTAAGTGATCCTGATTATCTTCCATTAACAAGAGCAAGGGTGTATTTTTTTTCCATTCACCATTATAGCATTCCTGCTTCTGCTCGGTTTATGAAGAAATAAGATCAAAGTTAAGCAGATTGAAAAGTGCATTTTCAATCATATTGTACAGTGGTGCTAGAAAGTTTGTTGACCCTGTATAATTTTATTTCTGCATAAATGTGATCTAAAATGTTATCAGAACTTCACGCAAGTCCGAAAACTAGATAAAAAGAACCCAATTAAATAAATAACCTAAAAACATTTACTTGTTAATTTATTTATTGAGAAAAATGATCCAATAATATGTGTATTTGTTGAAAAAAGTATGTGAACCTTTGCTTTCAATAACGGGTGTGACCCCCCCCCTTGTACAGCAATAACTTCAACCAAACGTTTCCAGTAACTGTTGATCAATCCTGCACATAAGCTTGGAGGAATTTTACGCCACTCTCTCCGTAAGAACATAAGAAATAGAAGCAGGAATAGGCCTTCTGGCCTGTCAGGCCTGCTACACCATTCAATAAGACCATGGCTGATCTGGCCATGGACTCATCTCCAACTATCTGCCTTTTCCCCATAACCCTTAATTCCCCTACTATGCAAATATCTATCCAACCTTGTGTTAAATATATTTACGGAGGTACCTTCATGACTTCATTAGGCAGAGAATTCCACAGGTTCACCCCCCTCCCCTTGGGAAAAGCAGTTCCTTCTTACCCCCGTCTTAAATTTACTCCCAGAATCTTGACGCTGTGTTCCCTAGTTCTAGTTTCGCCTACCAGTGGAAACAACTTTCCTGCCTTATCTATCCCTTTCATTATTTTATGTTACTATAAGATCTCCTCTCTTCCTCCTGAATTCCAGCAAGCACAGTCCCAGGCAACTCAATCTCTCCTCATAGTCTAACCCCCTCACAGTCTAACCCCCTCACACCTGGCATCAAGTTGGTGAACCGTCTCTGCACTGCCTTCAAGCCGGTATATCCTTCCTCAAGTAAGGAGACCAGAATGCATACAGTACTCCAGATGCGGCCTCACCAGTGCCCTATACAGTTGCGGCATAACCTCCCTGCTCTTAAATTCAATCCCTTTAGCAATGAAGGCCAACATTTTGTTTGCTTTCTTGATAGCCTGCTGCACCTGCAGACCAACCTTTTGCAATTCATACAAAACTGCTTCAACTCTGGGATGTTGGTGGGCTTCCTTGCATGAACTGCATGCTTCAGGTCCTTCCACAACATTTCTATAGGATTAAGATCAGGACTTTATTTCCTGAGGAGACTGGGGTCCTTTAACATCTGCCGGACGATGCTGAGGATGTTCTACGAGTCTGTGGTGGCCAGTGTGATCATGTTTGCTGTTGTGTGCTGGGGCAGCAGGCTGAGGGTAGCAGACACCAACAGAATCAACAAACTCATTCGTAAGGCCAGTGATGTTGTGGGGATGGAACTGGACTCTCTGACGGTGGTGTCTGAAAAGAGGATGCTGTCTAAGTTGCATGCCATCTTGGTCAATGTCTCCCATCGACTACATAATGTACTGGGTGGGCACAGGAGTACATTCAGCCAGAGACTCATTCCACCGAGATGCAACACAGAGCGTCATAGGAAGTCATTCCTGCCTGTGGCCATCAAACTTTACAACTCCTCCCTTGGAGGGTCAGACACCCTGAGCCAATAGGCTGGTCCTGGACTTATTTCATAATTTACTGGCATAACTTACATATTACTATTTAACTATTTATGGTTTTATTACTATTTATTATTTATGGTGCAACTGTAACGAAAACCAATTTCCCCCAGGATCAATAAAGTATGACTATGACTATTGACATGGCCATTCCAAAACATGAATTTTCTTTTTTTGAAAAAAAACTATTCTGTTGTTTATTTACTCTTGTCTATTGGATCATTGTCTTGTTGCATCATCCAACTTCTATTAAGATGGAGGTGATGGACTACCAACCTGACATTCTCCTGTAAAATATCTTGTTACAATTTTGAATTCATTGTTCCCTCATCGGTTACAAGCTGTCCAGGCCCTGAGGCAGCAAAGCAGCCCCAAACCATGATGTTCCTTCCATCATGCGTCACAGTTGGGATGAGGTTTTGGTGTTGGTGTGCAGTGCCCTTTTCCCTCTGAGCATAGCAGTGTGCATTTCTGCCAAAAAGTTCAACTTTTGTCTCATCTGTCTACAAAACATTGTCCCAGAAGTGTTGTGGAACATCCAGGTGGTCTTTTGCAAACTTGAGGTGTGCAGCAATGTTTTATTTTGGAGAGCAGTGGTTTCTTCCGTGGTGTCCCTCCGTGAACACCATCCTTGTTCAGAGTTTTTCTTATAGTGGACACATGAGCAGAGACTTCAACAAGTTCTAGAGATTTCTGCAGGTCTTTTGCTGTTACCCGTTGGTTCTTTCTCATCCCCTTCAGCATTGCACATTATGCTCTTGGTGTGATCTTTGCAGGATGCCCACTCCTAGGGAGAGTAGCAACAGTACTGAGTTTCCTCCATTTGTAGACGATTTCTCTTAGTGTGGACTGATAAACACTGGGATCTTTCTTGAGAAGAGCAGGCTCTGTCAGTAACCTGACTTTGTGTGTCTTTTTAATTTGACAAAGCACCTCTACAATCTCATCTCATTGATTGGAGCACCTGACTCCAAATAGCTTTTGTAGAAAGCATTACCCCAGAGGTTCACATACTTTTTTCCAACAAATACTTGTAATACTGGATCATTTTCTCAATGAATAAATGAACAATTACGTTTTTTGTGTTTGTTTATTTGGGTTCTCTATCTTGCTTTAGGACTTAACATGAAGATCTGACATTTTAGGTCATATTTATGCAGAAATAGATAAACTTCTAAAGGTTCACAAACTTTCTAGCACCACTGTACAAGTGGGAAGATGTTCTGTTCTGCACAGTGTTCTGGGTGTATGTCAACAAAAGGAGTGTGGACTTATCCCAAACTTGTCTCCATGGAACATGAACACATTGACTGGAGGATGGACCGCTCTGACCACATACCAGCCTTGTAATGTTGTTTTCACCAAGATACTGAAGTTCTTATCCAGCGCACCTCTTCTGGAGCTAACCAAATGGAACTTGCTTCAAGCCCATAATCAAACTTCCCTTGTATTCCGCAGTGGACAGCTGAAAAGTCAGCTAGAGTCATTGCATGGTTCAGGGAAAACGTTCACTCATTTCATTTTACAGACGGCCCTCCTTATCTGCGGGGGATTGGTTCTGGGACCCCCCCACCCCCCGCTGATACCAAGAAACGAGGATGTTCAAGTCCCTTAGATAAAATGGCGTAGTATTTGCATATAACCTACACACATCCTCTTGTACACTTTAAATCATCTCTAGATTACTTATAATACCTAATACAATGTAAGTGCTATGTAAATAGTTGTTATACTGCATTGTTTAGGGAATAATGACAAAAAAAGTCTGTACATGTTCAGGACAGATGCAACCATCGTAGCTCTTCTGGGAACGCTGCTGCTGCCTCAGCATCAGCCGATGCCGATTCTCCCGTGATCTTTAAGTTCTTGAGTTGCTTTGACCACTTAATTGCTTTTTAGGAGCCATTTTTTCACAGAAACAAATTAGCGACCAAACGAGATGCGAGGCGAACAATGCTCAAACAACGAGTGGTGGAGAGAGAACTTCCGGGTTTTTACCGATCCGCGATTGGTTGAATCCGCGCATGCAGAACCCGCGGATAAGAAGGGCAATGTCTTTAAGTATGAACTCAGTGCCTCCAGATTCCTTACCGCTGCTCTCTCTCTCATCCCTCGACAATCCACAGCCTTTGGAAATTTAGTGGCATCTTCAAATTTGAGATCGTTTAAAAATCTTAAAATAAACTGTCATCAGCTTAAATGGCCAAAAATGGTTACATTGGAACTTAAGGTCAAAGAAGTATAATCTGGAGTTGGCCATTTGATTAGATTATTCTTTACCACAGTTCCCTTTTTCCATACCTGATTTCCTTTATCCAAAAATCATCAAAACCACATCCAAAATTGGTTTTATGGACAGTTTGTTCTATTTGGAAGGAAATTCTCATTTATCCAGGATGATTTAAGTGGGGCCTGTCCCACTTTAACACAGTTGACTTTTAACTGATCTCAAGTGGTTTAGCAGTGTTTTATTAATTTCCTACAATAATTCAATTGGACAACTCCCACCTCTGCAAACTGGAATTTCTGCAAGTAATGCAGAAAACAGTCATATCCCAAAGAGAAATAAAGAAGAATACAAATTTCGGTCACACACCTTTTGTATCAGTAATATCCTATAGTTTCACTTGGGTAAGATAGTTGACCCCAGAATAGAGGGCTTCTCTGCAGACTTCATTACTGCTGTGAGCAGAACACTTGCACTGATAGGCTGTGACAACATGCACTTGGCACATCAGCAAGCTCAAACCTTGGCCAGTCTGCTTGGTTGTGATCCAATTTCAAGCTATAATACAATAAAATCTGAACCTTTGAGCAAGCAAGGACTGTCAGCAACATGTGAAGACAGCTGTGATGGGGAAAATGCACTGATTTAGTTTTCCTTGTTTGTATCAAATTAAACTTCGTTTCGCAACCTTAACCTGTTACCACAACATTGAGAATTCTTGTGGTTTGCCAGGCTTCATCTGTGGCCTACTGAAACAATGTGATGGTAATTGCAGATCTCAGTGAAAGTCCAAACAGAAGTATCAGATCATGCCTGGATGGTAAACTAGAGTTCTGGATGGGGACCAGAGCACCAGAACAGGTGGTGGAGAGGTTATAAAGAAAGATGTTAAGGTACATACAAGGTCAATCAAGAAGTTGATTGTGGTGGGACTAATGTTCTGAGCTGCGTATATTTCAGTGCAAGGAGTGTTGTAAGAAAGATGGATGAGCTTAGGGCATGGATCAGCCCTAAACTCATTTATGAGATTATAGTATAGAACCCCGCCCAACAGTCCACAGATTTTAGAGAAGCAGATTTATAAACAGATCGCTGGCTGATGCAAGAAACAAGTTTGTGATTGATGATTTTTAACTTTCCACATACTGAGTGGGACTCCCATATTGTAAAAGAGTTTGTCAAATGTGTTCAGAGAAGTTTCCTTAGTATATAGCAGTCCCAACAAGAGAGCGTGTGATACCAGGTCTTCTATTAGAGAATGACAGAAGTTTGTGTTGGGGTCTAGTGATCATAATGCCGTAGGTTCAAAGAAATTATGGAAACGGATAGTTCTGGTCCTTGGGTTGGGATACTAAATTGGAGAAAGGACAGTTTTGATGATTATCAAAGCATCTGGCAAGTTTGGATTAGGACAGACTTTTCTGGCAGAGATGTACTTGGTAAATGGGAGGCCTTCTAAAGTGAAATTTTGAGAGAACAGAGTTTGTATGTTCCTTTCAGAATAACAAAGCCAAAAATATATCAGGTTTATGGAACCTTGGTTTTCAAGAGATATTGAGCCCTGGTTAAGACAAAGGAAGTGCATAGCAGGTATGGGCAGGTAGGAGAAAATGAGGAATTTAACTGTAAAAAAATGCAAAAGAAAACTTAAGGAAATCAGGAGACTGAAAGCAGACGTGGTTGCCATGTCAGACAAGGTGAATCCTAAGGACTTCTACAGATATATTAAAAACAAAAGGAAAGCGAGGGACAAAACTGGTCCATTGGAAGATCAGAGAGGTAATCTGTGTGGTGCCAAAAGAGATGGGGGCGATCTTAAATGGATTTCTCTCCATCTGTATTTACTCGGGAGATGGACAAAGAGTCTGTAGATGTGAGGAAATGCAGCAGGGTGGTCATGGACCCCATACAGATCACAGAGGAGGTTTGATGTCTTGAGGCAAATTAGGGTAGGTAAGTAAATCCCCAGCGCCTGACAAGTTGATCCCTCAGACGCTGTGGGCCCATGCAGGAATTGCAGGGCACATAGCAGAGATAATTAAAACATTCTTAGCCACGGGTGAGGATTGGAGGGTAACTAATGTTGTTCCGTTGTTTAAGAAAGGCCCTAAGAATAAGCCAGGAAATTGCAAGCCGGTGAGTCTGACATCAGTAGTGGGAAAGTTATTGGAAGGTATTCTAAGGGCCTTCATATATGTATGTATATAGATAGGGACTGATTAGGGATAGTCAGCATGCCTTCGTGTGTGGTAGGTCGTATCTGACAAATGTATAGAATTTTTCAAGGAAGTTACCAGGAAAGTGGATGAAGGAAAGGCAGCAGATATTGTCTACATAGATTTCAGTAAGGCCTTTGACAAGAACCCGCTTGGGATGTTGGTCAATAAGGTTCATTCGCTCAGCATTCAGGATGAGGTAGTAGAGTGGATTAGGCAATGGCATTGTGGGAAAAGTCAGAGAGTGGTAGTAGAGGGTTGCCTCTCTGACTGCAAGCCTGTGACTAACAGCGTGCCACAGGGATCGGTGCTGGGTCCTTTGTTTATCATCTGTATCAATGATCTGGATGATAATGTGGTTAGCTGGATCCGCAAATCTGCAGATGACACCACTATTCAGAGTGTTGTGGATAGCCAGGAAGACTATCAAAGCTTGCAGCAAGATTTGGACCAGCTGGAAAATGGGCTGCAAAAAGGCAGATGGAATTTAATGTAGACAAGTGCGGCGTTTTGCACTTCGATCAGACCAACCCGGGTGGGTCTTAGAATGGTAAGGCACTGAGAGTGTGGTGAAAAAGAGGGATCGGAGAATATAGATCCATAATTCCTTGAAAGTGGCATCACCGGTAGATAGGGTCATAAAGAAAGCTTTTGGCACCTAGGCTTTCATAAATCAGTTTATTGAGTACAGGAGTTGGGATGCGATGTTGAAATTACATAAGACATTAGTGAGGCATAATTTGGAGTATTGTGTGCAGTTTTGCTCACCTACCTACAGGAAAGATGTAAATAAGCTTGTAAGAGTGCAGAGAAAATTTACAAGGATGTTGCTGGGAATTGAGTTGAATTGTAGGGAAAGGTTGAATATGTTAGTACTTTATTCCCTGGTACATAGAAAATTGAAGGGAGATTTAATAGGGCTATACAAAATTATGAGGAGTATAGACAGGGTAAATGCAGGCTTTTTCCACTGAGGTTGGGCGAGACTACAGCTAGGGGTTGTGAGTTGAGGGTGAAAGGTGAGAAGTTTAAGGGGAACACGAGGGGGTATTTCTTGAGAGTGTGGAATGAGCTGTCAGTGCAAGTGGTGGGTGCAGGGTCGATTTCAACATCTAAGAGAAATTTTGATAGGTACGTGGTTGAGATGGGTATGGAAGGCTATGGGCTTGGGTGCAGCTCAATGGGACTAGGCAGACTGTTGGTTTGGCACAGAGTAGGTGGGCTGAAGGGCTTGTTTCTGTGTTGTAGTGTTCTATGACTCTGTATACCACTATCTGCTGATAATCTCATTACCTTGTCCATGTTTATTATGTTTTGGTACTGAAATCTAAAGCAAGATTATATTTTATGTGCAGTTGTCACTGCTGGATATTTTCCACAGTTTGAACTGCTAACCCCACTTCTCAACACCATACTTGGTATTGGTGTAATTTTCGTTGTTGAAGTTGTCAGTTTTATTTTTCCCTTCAGGAACCATAAAGATGTGTGCATTAACTTAAAAAGCCACATAATATTTGAATTCAACTTTGTATTTGTACATAATTCAATCTACAGATCTAGATATTGTGTCTGAATATTAAGTTTCTCAGAAGAAAAGGCAAATGACTTCCAGCCAGCAATAATACGACAGTGTTCAGGACTTAGCGGGCGAGGGTTCAGTGGTTCCATTTAACAGCAGAGAATGAATGCAGTCTATAACCTGAAATCCTTACTCTCCGCAGAGCTGAGACAGCAGAGTTCCAGGGATCAAAAGCTGCTTTCTGTCACTGTGACAGAAGTTAATGGTCCTTTTTGGAAGATGCTATTTATTATATTATGTTCCAACGGCTGAAAAAATATGTAAATATTGGTAGATTATTAACAGCATTCACTTTTTAGTACTGGTAAAAAAAAATCATTCAGTTTCATGGTGGCTCTGATGACTTGTCTCAGGAGGAGTCATGGGCTGCTTTCCAATCTCCTCTCTCCAGTGTTATTAATCCGTGGATATTAATTGTTTTTATGCTGTCAGTCCTTTAAGAATTGTATCTCACAGCCAACTGTGGCTCGTGTCACAAAAGCTTTTGGGGGTGCAAGGTTCCAGAGGGAAAATTTGAAAGCAAGGCAACTGAAAGTGTGTCAACCATTGCAACAATAATAAGTTAGGATTAAATTCCTGACTATTCTAATTTTTGGGACATGCTAAGACCTAGTGCCAGTTAGTAAAACTATGAAAATTAGCCACTGAGCCTGAGCCAGGATACAGAATGCCAGGCGAGAAAGCCTCAGTTGGCATGACACATGAATGTGCACCGTACGGCAGAGCTCTGTGATTCACTTGAGACCGTACACAAATAGAGCACCAAGTCGAACTCCTGGATTGGCAGGCAAATAATGGAGAGCAGAAGGCAGCTTTCTTAACAGCTAAACCAAATCCAATAAAAGTAAATGATGTTCTTGCATCTCAATCATGAATAGAGAAAATTGTACCCTGCAAGAAGCCCTCAAATAACACCCGGGTGAATGAGTTGAACACATCACAGATTGCAGATATGGCAGAAATGAAACAGGATTATGCAAAAGTCTATCTAACTGTCTTAAATATATTTATTGAGGTACCTTCAGCATCCCTTGTCTGATACTGCCACAGATTGACTACTCTCTGGCAAAAGCTGTTTCTCATCTCCAACTTAATCCATTCCCCCAAATCTTAAAGCTAGGCCCCCTAGTTTCTAGTCGCAATTACCAGTGGAAACGACTTTTCTACCTCTATCCTATCTATCCCTTTAATAATTTTCTGTCTCTATTAGATCCCCTCTTACTCTTGTGAATTCCGGCAAGTATAGTCATGGACAATTCAATCTCTCCTCAAGGTTAACCCCCTTATCTCCAGAATCAACCCAGTAAACGCCCTTCACACTACCTCTAAACGCAGTATCTCTCCTCGAGTAAGGAGACCAGAACTGCACACCACTACAGGTGTCCTCACCAGGACCCTGTACAGTTGCAGCGTAACCACCCGGCTCTTAAATTCAATCTTTCTAGCAATGATGGCCAACATTCCATTTGCCTTCTTGATAACCTGTTGCACTTGCAAACCAACCTTAAGCAATTAATACACAAGCACTCTCAAGTCCCTGTGCACAACAGTACACTGCAATCTTTCACCATTTAAATAGTAATCTGATCTTCCCCTTTTCCTTCCAAAGTGGATGACCTCGTGTTTACCAACATCATACTTCACAGACCCTTGCCCACTCAATCTCTGTCTCTGACTCCAGACTCCACATCTTCTGCACAATCTGTTTTTCAACTCAATTTGGTGTTCCCAGCAAACTTGATGCTACACTCAAACCCCCCTTTTACTCTCTGCTGATGAGAGTTCTCCTTGCTTTCCTGAGCTTGGCAGTCCTTCAAACTCCTTGAACAGAAAGCTGCAGTCCTTGAAAGTGAGCCCATATGTAGGCTGTGAGCTCAATTCAGTGCTGATGTATGTGAAGTTATCCACGTTCGTTCAGGAGCCGGATGTTTGAACTGTTCCTGAACCAGATGGTGTGGGATCTAAGGCCTTTGGTGGCAGCATCGAGAAGAGAGTATGGCCTGGACAGTGGGAGTCCTTGGTGATGAATGCTGCTTTCTTGTTGCAGCCCTCCTTGTAGATGTCCTGTATGGTGGGGAAGTTTTATACGCGTACAAGAAGTGGTGATACTGCACGGGGATGTCACTCGATTCCTGGTCCCTGTGCTGACTCTTCATGAGATCTTCCCATCAGTTCCACCCTCTGAATGCAGTTCCTCTTCTACAGTGGAGTTCGCTTCTCCAGTCAGTACATTCAAGATCACAAGGCAGTACATTCAAGATCACAATTGTGTCATACATTGCTGTCAACTTTTAAACTAATAACGGACAGACTTGTGTTTGAAACAAAATCACCTCTGTTTTTCCTCCTATTCTGAGGGTGTGCCCTCCAGTTCTAGACTCCCACTATTGGAAACGTCCTCGCCACATCAACTCTATTTAGGCCTTTCAGTATTTGGCGGGTTTCAAACTGGACTCTTTCCCCCCCCCTCCCCCTCCCCCCATTCTTTTAAACTCCAGTGAGTGAAGGCCCACAGCCATAAAACACTCCTTGTAATCCTATTGATATCCAAACCTTTATTTCATAACTTTACAGTAAATGTTCTGATGACCCCAGTGAGTTTAAAGAGACCCAGAAATATGCAAGCCCTCTGCTTTGGCTCCAGCAGTCAACCCACACGCATTCCTGGCCCGCGGCATTCCGGGCCCCAGCCCCAACCACACACCCAATGGCTTTCTGGACTACAGAGTGAGCCAGCTGCTGACCCATGAGAAGTTCTGAACAACCTGGTGGTGAATCATTAGAGTTTTGCTGTAATTAGAACAATGATTTTGTCTCAAGTCCTACTGTCCAAAAGATGAAGCCTCTGGGACAATGCTTGCTGTCCATATGAGAGACACATGTACAGCTTCAGTATAATTTCTCCCAAGAGTACTTGATTATTTTCTTTGTTCCTGGTGCATGTTCATTAATTCAACCTGGTTTTCACATCAGATTTTGAGGTGATAGCTTTTCGGCAATAGGCAGGCTGTTAAGTTCAGCAAAAAGTTTGTATTAAGTGTCATGTTGTCCAACTGCAAATGCTTTACTTTGAAATATTTTGCAATGAAACACTACACAGACCTTGGTAGCTAACATGTGAAATGAAACGCTTGCCTTCTGTGTGAGATTCTCAGAACTGGTGATTTCGTCCTGCCAGATATCTTTTTTTGTTCATTGAGATAGAGCAAAGAATGGGCCCTTCTGGCCCTTCAAGCTGCGCCACCCACCAATTCCCAGTTTAATCCTAGCCTAATCATTGGACAGTTTACCACAGCTGATGAACCTACCAGTCGGTACGTCTTTGGACTGTGGGAGGAAACTGGAGCGCCCAGACGAGGAGCCATGCATTCACAGGGAGAACATACAAGCTTCTTACAGACAGCCGCGTGAACTGAACCCTGGTCACTTGTACTGTAAAGTGTTGTGCTACTGTGAGTTAATACGAAGTATTTTTTATGTCCAGTGAAGATGGCATTGAAAGCAAATGTAGCTGCTGAAGAAAAATTTGTGTTAAAATCTGCCTTATTTATTGCATGAATTTGGTGCCCATATTAATTCAAAGATTGAAAATACATTTAATTATAAAAGTATACAACCCCGGGATTTGTCTTCCCACAGACAGCCGCAAAACACAGAAACACCATGGAACCCGTTCAAAAACATCAAACACGCACAAAAAAAGAGAATATATTGCACAAATGGCAAAAACAGGCGAATAGCACACAATGTTAAATGTCAAACCATAGAATCCTTGGAACAGTCTAGGAATGTTCAGTTTAGTTCAGATCTGTTCAATTTAGTGCTGTGTCATTGCAGAAACACACACAACATGAAATGCAGAGTCCTCTGAGAACGTGTCCAATCCACAAACCACACTAATCAAACCTTGCCCAAGATCCAAGGCTCCCGCTCTTTCCTCCACCAGCAGCAGGCAAAAGGGAGAAGGAAACCGGTCAAATGCAGCCAGCGGAGATTCAACGATTCAGACAGTGCTGAATACCCGCTCACCTTCCACTCTCATTCTCATTATTTCAATCATGCTGGATGCTTTAATCAGCAGGTTGGTTGAGAATCGGAGTCAATCATTGGTTTGCGCTTCGCCATTAGGCACGCTCCATCCTCAACCATGCCAAATTTTCTCAGATACAGCACAAGTGTCGGATCACTCAGTTGGCCCAAAAACACATCATCAAAATGTTAACTACAGGCTCGAATTGCACATGGGCTGGTAGTAGAAATATATTTAAAAGAAGGAGAAGAAGTTGTTTTGTGAGCATTCTGCAGGTCGGCGTTGTTGGTCACATTGGTCACTGGCACCATTTTGCCTGTACAGCAATTGTTATTTGAACATACTTGAATTTACAGTGGTTAAGTATCTGTAGGTTTGCAGATTATGGTCAATGCCTTTTCTAGCTGGAGTTCAACCTTTCATTTCGTGGACTCAGTTCACGTTACTCAGATTGCGGGCTTTCTTTCTTGTCTCTCCTCCAGAATCAATTATACAGCATACGCCAAGACAGCTAGTAACTGCCTTTCTTGAAGCTTTTTAAATTCTATGTTCACTTCTTTCTCAGAACTTAGCTTATGGCATTTGCAGCTCTGCTCGGATGAACATTGAGCCCTCGCAACTCCACCTCAGAAAGCTGATCTTCCTACCTCCCAATTTCATTTTTATTTAATAAATGTATGCCCTTAAGTTTAAAAACAGCATCCCGCGGAAATTATGTCTGTGGGTTTCTTTGACCCCACCCTTATAATTTTGATCTCCACTAACCTCTTGAACTTCCCTGTTCTGAGAGAAACATCACCTATTTGTTTAGCACCCACACCCTTTGAAAGTTTGAAAATGTGGGTTATTAATGGACTTCCTGATGGAGTCTAATCATAGGAAATGCATTAATCATCTTTTTCCAAATCTACATATTCCTTCAAGAGGTACCCAACTTGTCTGTCTAGTGTGCTTGAGAGTTGATATCTGATTAATTTAGTTAATATCTAATTATTATATTAAAATATATTTAATTGAGAATTGGAAATTATATTAATAACTTTTATGGTAGAGACTTGCTCCATGTATGCACACTTTTGGTTATATCCTGCAGACTATTCCCTTCACATGGTTTACTTCCTATGTTTATGAATTTTAGAACCTGTATGGTTAATATACTGATAACTTCTAATTATGTTTTAAGGTTTTCATTATTAACCACTGTAGTGTAAAGCAAAAGCAATGAACTGTACATGCCTAATTTCAGCATACTGCAACAACTAACTATGGTGTGTATTTGTATAGTGCTCTTACGATAGGCAAACATCCAAAAGTGTTTTTGTAGCAGCATACCAAAGGTGATTCTTTTAAAAAGTCAAGCGACCATGAAGATTTGTCAGAGAAGTAGGTTTTGAGGGACATCTTTGGGAGTGAGACTGAAAAGGGACAAGAATTAGGGAGGGAATTCTGGAGCTTGTGTCTGTGGCTCACCTGAAGGTACAGCTAAAGTAACTAAGAGCAGCAGATGCTCAAAAGGCTGAAATCGAAACAGATAATCTGAAATTAAAACTTGCTGAGGCCACAGAGGGATTTGAAAACAATGAGAATTTTTAAATCCGAAGAGATCTAGTCTTTTCTTTTTGAATCAGCAAATAGAGCATTTTGAGGTTTCGAAGCATCCTGTCACTGTCAGAATCAGATTCATTCTTACTACTATGGGGGTGACCAGAACTGTGTGTAGTACTCCAGAAGTGGCCTAACTACAGATTGTAAAGCTGCAACGTAACTTCCCAACTCCCGAACTCACTTCCTCAACTAATAAAGGCAAGCATGTCATCTTTATCACCCTATCAACCTGTGTAACCACTTTTGGGGAGCTCAGAATATGGACCCCAAGATCATCAGCACTGTTAAAGGGTCTTACCGTTAATGGTATAAGATCTCTTTACTTGCAATCTCCCAAAGTGCAACATTGCACATTTTATCTTCCTTGTACCCTCTTTTTTGAAAATACCGGTGCCAGCCTCGGTCGACGGTCATCTTGCACTGGGACTTCCCCGGCTCCTCTCCCAATATTTGCCAATATTGTTTACTGATTCCAGCAGAAGTGTACAGCTGTGCTGCAAAATTAATTGAATTGACTTTATTTCTTACATCCTTCACATACATGAGGAACAAAAATCTGTACACTATGTTTCTGTCTAAATGTGCAATCACAGTAATTTATAATAAATAGAACAATCAACGTAACATAGAAAAATCAGCGAGCATTAATTAGTCTGATGGCCTGGTGGAAGAAGCTGTTCCGGAGCCTGTTGGTCCTGGCTTTTATGCTGCAGTACCGTTTCCCAGATGGTAGCAGCTGGAATAGTTTGTGGTTGGGGTGACTCGGGTCCCCAATGATTCTTCGGGCCCTTTTTACATACCTGTCTTTGTAAGTGTCCTGAATCATGAGAAGTTCACAACTACAGATGTGCTGGGCTGTCCGCATCATGCTCTGCAGAGTCCTGTGATTGAGGGACGTACAGTTCCCATACCAGGCAGTGATACAGCCAGTCAAGATGCTCTCAATTGTGCCCCTGTAGAAAGTTCTTAGGATTTGGGGGCCCATACCAAACTTCCTCAACCGACTGAGGTGAAAGAGGCGCTGTTGTGCCTTTTTCACCACACAGCTGGTGTGTACAGACCATGTGAGGTCCTCGGTGATGTGGATGCTCCAGATCCATTGATGTCAATAGGGGTTAACCCGTCTCCAGTCCTCCTGTAATCCACAACCAGCTCCTTTGTTTTTGCGATATTGAGGGAGAGGTTGTTTTCTTGACACCACCGTGTCAGAGAGATGACTTCTTCCCTGTAGACCACCTCGTTATTGTTTGAGCTTAGGCCAAACAATGTAGTGTCGTCGACAAAGTTAAGTAGCAGATTGGAGCTGTGGATGGCGACACAGTCATGGGTATACAGGGAGTAAAGGAGGGGACTCAGTACGCAGCCCTGAGGCGCGCTCCTGTATTGAGAGGCAGAGGGGTGGAGGTGAGGGAGCCCACTCTTCCCACCTGCCGGTGATCTGACAGGAAATCCAGGATCCAGCTGCACAAGGCAGGGTCAAGGCCGAGGTCTTTGAGCTTCCTGTCGAGCCTGGATGAAATTATGGTGTTCAATGCTGAACTGTGGTCCAAGAACAGCATTCTTACATAAAGTGTCCTTCTCCAGATGTGTAAGGATGGTGTGTAGAGCTGTGGCTATTGCATCATCTGTCAACCGGCTGTGTCAGTAGGTGAATTGTAGCGGGTCTAGTGTGGGTAGTAGCATGCTGCAGATGTAATCCTCGACCAGCCTCTCAAAGCATTTGCTTATTATTGAGGTGAGTGCAACAGGACGCCAGTCATTCAGGCATGTTACCTTGGTCTTTTTTGGTACAGAGACAATGGTGGATAATTTGAAGCAGGAGGGCACTCTACACGGGAGAGGGAGAGGTTAAAAATGTCTGTAAACACACTTGCCAGCTGTGCTGCGCACATCCTGAGTACTCGCCCTGGGATGCCGTCCGGTCCCGCAGCCTTGGATCAGGCAGTTGTAATTAAGTGTCACTGGGATGCAGATTCCAAATTCTAGCTTTTTAAAATTTTGTTATCCCATAAAAGTTGTGTAGTCATGTTCATACCAAACCAGACCAACTAATGTGCTTCCATGAGGAACTGTGTTCAAGGATGCAGAGGTTAAAGTGAACTTTTGGAGTTCTGATGATACAAGGGCGGAGATCTTGAGTTGAAGCAAAATTCTGATCAAGGGGAAAAACATCTGTTTATAACTCCAGTACGAGTAAATGAATGTAGTCTGTGTGGGATTGTACAAGTCTTTGTTGTGGGAATACCATTTTCTGATTGTGAATGATGTACATTTGTGGAAAATATTAAACAGCTTGCAGCTAAACCATGTTTAGTTTTATTTTGTTCATGGCATGTAGCTATTCATTGCTATCCCTAAGCATTCCAATTAGAATCTGCTTGTGATGACCCTGGTGTCAACGTGGGCCAGATGGGATTAGAATGGCAAAGCTCCTTTGCTGGAGGCTATCAGTGTGGATTCTGTTGACAGTCTTGTAGCTTCATGATTACCATTACTGAAACAGGATTAATTCCAGATTTATTTAATTATTTGAATTTTAATTCTCCATTTGATAGGATTCCAGTCCACTCCTCTGGATTAATCCAGAAACATAGTGCTACAGCACTGAACCAGGCCCATCGAGTCTGTACTGAAGAGTTATTCTGCCGACACCTGGACCATAGCCCTCTGTACCCCTGCTATCTGTACAATTCTCCAGACTTCCCTTAAATGTTGAAATCATTATTGATCTACCAACCCTATTAATGCAACTCCCATAGACTGAAATGTGTATGTTAGCAAGGTCTGTGCATTAAAAAATCTTTTTTCTGACATTTGCAAATGCCACTCCACTCTTTGAGAAGCGAGGAAGGCCAAAAAAAAAGGAAATTCTAGGCCAGTTAGCCTAACCTCAGTGGTTGGGAAGTGTTGGGGTCTATTGTTAAAGATGAGGTTTCGGGTGCTTGGAGACTAGTGGTAAAATAAGTCAAAGTCAGCATGGTTTCTGAAAAGGGAAATCTTGCCTGTCAAATCTGTTGGAATTCTTCAAAGAAGTAACTAGCAGGGTGGACAAAGGAGAAGCAGTGGATGTCATTTACTTGGACTTTCAGAAGGCATTTGATAAGGTGCCACACATGAGGCTGTTTAAGATAAAATCCTACGGCGTTACAGGAAAGATACTGGCATGGATAGATGAATGGCTGACAGGCAGGAGGCAGCGAGTGGGAATAAAAGGAGACTGGTTGGCTGCCAGTGACTAGTAGTGTTCCTCAGAGTCAGTATTGGGGTCGCAGCTTTTTACATTGTTTGTCAATGATTTGGATAATGGAATTTAAAAACACGAACATGAGGAATTCTGCAGATGCTGGAAATTCAAGCAACACATCAAAGTTGCTGGTGAACGCAGCAGGCCAGGCAGCATCTCTAGGAAGAGGTACAGTTGACGTTTCAGGCCGAGACCCTTCGTCAGGGCTAACTGAAGGAAGAGTGAGTAAGAGATTTGAGAGGGGGAGGGAAGATCCAAAATGATAGGAGAAGACAGGAGGGGGAGGGGTGGAGCCAAGAGCTGGACAGGTGATTGGCAAAGGGGTATGAGAGGATCATGGGACAGGAGGCCCAGGGAGAAAGACAAGGGGGGGTGGGGGAACCCCAGAGGATGGACAAGGGGTATAGTCAGAGGGAGAAAAAGGAGAGAGAGAGAAAATGTGTGTATATAAATAAATAACGGATGGGATATGAGGAGGAGGTGGGGCATTAACGGAAGTTAGAGAAGTCAATGTTCATGCCATCAAGTTGGAGGCTACCCAGACGGAATATAAGGTGTTATTCCTCCAACCTGAGTGTGGCTTCATCTTTACCGTAGAGGAGGCTGTGGATAGACATGTCAGAATGGGAATGGGATGTGGAATTAAAATGTGTGGCCACTGGGAGATCCTGCTTTCTCTGGTGGGCAGAGCGTAGGTGTTCAGCAAAACGATCTCCCAGTCTGCGTCGGGTCTCGCCAATATATAGAAGGCCACATCGGGAGCACCGGACGCAGTATATCACCCCAGCTGACTCACAGGTGAAGTGTCGCCTCACCTGGAAGGACTGTTTGGGGCCCTGAATGGTAGTGAGCGAGTAAGTGTAAGGGCATGTGTAGCACTTGTTCTGCTTACAAGGGTAAGTGCCAGATCAATGGGAAGGGATGGGGGGGACAAATGGACAAGGGAGTCGCGTAGGGAGCAATCCCTGCAGAAGGCAGAGAGAGGGAGAGAGGGAAAGGTGTGCTTAGTGGTGGGATCCCGTTGGAGGTAGCCAATATATAGAAGGCCACATCGGGAGCACCAGACGCAGTATATCACCCAACATACTGTAACCCACCTCCAACGGATAATGGAATTGATGGTTTTGTGGTAAAGTTTGTTGATGATACAAAGATGATGCAGAAAACCAGGTAACGGCAAAGGGTTCATAATTTTTTTCTCTTGCTACAGTACTTTGGGTGATTCTTTTTAATCCAGCTTTCATTGAGCTGTGACTAATGGTAAAGTGGCTCAAAGCACATGTTCTGACACTACAGCCAGTGGGCCACTATAAGGTGTTGCATTCCAGCATCTGCCCAGTCCATGAATTCAGTTGTATTGATTTGCTCTGATGTGAATGACGTTTGCTTTCAGACCTGGTGTTTTACGCTTTGCTGATGAGATTTCTCCTTGCTTTCTTGAAAGGCTGCAACAGACAGTTCTTCAAACTCATCGAACAGGAAGGAGCAGCCAGCAAGGGTGCTGACTCCCACAGTCAGTGACGCTCACCGGCCCCTCTGTCCTCTGAGGCACACGCTTGATCATTACAGCCCTGACCACTACCTCCTGGAACAGGTGAGTGATCAATTCAGCTGCTCCCTCGTGCATTCGGGTGGAAGTGCTGGGACAGTTCGAGGTCTGAGAAGAAAATAAGATATCAAAGTGCACAAGAGCTGGGAGAGGAAAGGGGTCTGAGAGAGTGTGTGTGATCCAGGAGGAACCCTCCTTACTGAAGCATGAAAGGTTTTATTATCGATGGGATAAATGAAGATGGCATTATTTTAACAAGTATGCTTTCACCAGCTGTAGCTCAGTGTGTTCGTGCCCTCCCCTAGTGTTCCAGTCCTCCACCAAAATGTTGAGCCCCATCCTCGCCTCTAAGATGAGAGGACTCTACTGAATTGGGGCTGCACTGCCACTGGGAACATTTTTCAGATGCAGTGCTAAGACATTGTAAAGTATTTATTTAGAGATACAGCACGGAAAAGGCCCTTCCAGCCCTTCGAGTTGTGCCACCCAACAACGCCCCCCCCCATTTAACCCTAGCCTAACCACGGGGCAACTTACAATGGCCAATTAACCTACTAACCAGTACGTCTTTGGACTTTGGGAAGAAACCAGAGCACCTGGAGAAAACACACACGGTCCATAGGAGGATGTACAAACTCTTTTCAGAGGATGCTGGGATTGAACTCTGAACCCTGGTGCACTGAGCTGTAATAATCTCACTAACCACTACGCTACCGTGGCGCCCAATGAATATATCTATCCCAATCATAATTTGAGGATGAGGATAAGCATGAGAAGCATTGCCAAGAAAATGCTTACCCTGAAATATATACACCCTTTTCTGAGGGGTATATATTTGAGAGAGAATGGCTGAAACTTGAATCAAAAACAGAAAATATTGGAAATACTCATCAGGGCAAGCAGCATCTCTGGAAGGAGAAACATGGTTCGTGTTTTGACCGACCTTCAATATTAGGAAAGAGAAAATAAATTTTAGGTTTCAGAGACCATGGGGGGGTGGGAAACGGGTATGAAATGAACGTTGTGAAAAGCAGTGAAGGTGATTATGCTGCTTTCTGTACTGTGTGTTGCTCATAGCAGGGCAGAGGGACATTTCAGAAGGTCAGGCTGTACTAATGGATAGGGAAAGTCTGAGCCAATATTGCTTACAACAGAAATGGCCAGTACTGAAGCAGAAAGTAAAACAAGTTACCTAATGTGGGGGAATTCATTCGAGTTCAAAAAGTTGCAAATTGTCCAGATGCTAGAGGTGTTGCTCCTCAGGCTTAAGTTCAACCACACCATCACAATCCAGCGGGCCACAGACAGAAGGGTCAGGGTGAGAATGAGATGAGAAATTACAGTAGCAGGCAACTGAAAGCTCTGGGTTACTCCTCTAGATTGAACCCAACTTCTCCATTCTTCTTGCTGAGTAAAGTCATCATGGGTTTCCTGGTTTGAGTGATTTTCAGCTGCCCTAGATCTACATGCAGCCCTGTCACTGCATCTTCCCCCAATTTTCTTCTGCCACTGCCCTCTCCACCTCCCCCATTCTTTTCTTTCCAAAACACTGTGCTGTGTTTAGTCTTCTATTCCATTGGAGCTTGCAGCTTCTCCCTGGTACCAGTTACTGTCTGAATTTCCAGTCCCAATGCTGGTTGGCAACGTAACTGATCCACATTCCGTGTACACATTCCAATTTTCCCATGAAAATGTTGAGTCTCAATTTGTTCAGCTTTCACCTGGGAGAAGTAATGCATGTGGATGTGATATAAAGATGCTTGTAACCTTTTCTAGTATTCTTTATTATCAGATAAAGATGTTTCTAGTATTCCTTATTACTGGAATGGATGCTGAACGTTTACAGATCATGAATGATGTAGGTGTGGATTGGTCTTCTATTGATACATGGTGCTGTAGTGAAGAATGCATCTCCTTCCATATAGAAAATGTCTAAACGTGCCCTGACCATCTAGTGGATGCCAAGCCAAATAGGGCTGCCAGCTGTGGTTGGGCATATCCATGGACACTTAGGTCATTTGAGGGTTTGAAAACCTCAATGCCGAAGTTTACCCTCAATAACACTTTACAACTTTCTAATGTAATGCACCTTCTCCATTTGGGTTTCTTGATTTTGTTTTTAAATATAATCCATAAAGCAATCAATGTTTATTTTATTTTAAAGGGTTATCTAAAGTTTGCATTCGAAATAAACCAATATGTAAACTGTTCTGAATCCCTCTGAAATTACTTGTTTTGTCTTGCTATGATTAAACCTAAAGCTGAGTAACCAATTACAAATGTAATTTAATCATTTGTGTGTTGAAAGAAGTTCAACATTTGTACACTAAACTAATAGCTTGTGTACCCCCAAAGTTTGCAAATATTTTGAGGCATAACTGAAAAGACTTCATCTATCAATACTCATTATTTGGGGTTCATGTGAAGAAAGGTATATTTTTAAATATCTGATAAGTGAGAAATAGAAATTGCCAAAATATTGCCTAGGTTTGTTGCAACATTGGACACATCCAGTATACTTGATAATATGTCACATTTTGAGGGAGTGATCCATATTTGGGATTTTTCCCTTCATTATGCCTTCCCTACAGTGCAATGGGATCTTATCATGTGAGCTTCCCTCATTCAAAAGATTGAGACATAAAATATAGGCAGAGAACCAAGGGCAATGCAATGTCATTTGCTCTTTACTGAATACAGACAAATATGTCAAACTTAATTTGATAACTAATCGTGCTATACTATTTTTAAAGGGTGCACATGAATTGAAAGCACATTTTTGGCACTTCTTTCTACATCGTTGTAATGTGGTCTGCTGAGGAACCACATCAAAAGTGCTTTAAAATGAAAAGAGCTGATTTGTTTTTCTGGAAGTGAACATTATGCATTGAGGAGGAGGTTCAGTTCATTAGTTGCCTTTCTCAGTCTCAACTTGTACCAGAGTTTGTCCCCTTGATGTACTGTTTTAACTAATTGCAAGCGAAGATGAAGTGAGAGGTTAAGTTTGCTTATCAATTAGCTTATATAAATGCTGCTGGAAGCCCTTTTACTTTACAATTTTAAATCTAAAATATAGGCAAAAGGGGGAAATCACTGACCCCGTCATATAATTGTACCTGTACAGGAGTTAGTGTTGAATTCTTTTGAAGCCGTTAAAAGAAAGAACCCATTCATTCGTACATGGATCCAACAATTCTATTTCCAAGCAACACACAAAATGCTGGAGGAACTCAGCAGGCCAGGCAGCCTCTATGGAAAGGAGTACAGTCGACATTTCGGGCCAAGACCCTTCATCAGGACTGGAGGAAAATAAGATGGGTCATCAGAGTCAGAAGGTGGGAGGAGGATCAGATTCCCCTTCTCCAGCCCTGTATCTCTTTCACCACTCAATTTCCCAGCTCTTTACTTCACCCCTCCCCCCGCCACCTCATACTCCTTCCTCCAGCATTTTGTGTGTGTTGATTGGATTTCCAGCACCTGTAGATGTTCTCTTGTTTGGAATTCTAAGACCAAATGGTGTCGTCAACTTACTGCTATGAGGAATTATTTTGCATTTGTCCATCTCTTATTGGCAGAAAGCACTAATATATTTCTTGTCAATTTTAGTCTGTGCCGAAGCAACGCCATGTCAGTTTTCGAGACGACGAAGAAGAAATTGTCCGCATTAATCCACGAGAAAAAGCATGGTTAAAGGAGAGATATGAGGACTACAGGTATGCAGCAGTGCGTCCAAAATACAACGACCACGGTGACGTGGATTCCTATGTACATTTTGACAAAAGTGATGCTTCAAAGCATGATTACAATTATCCTTACGTAGAGAGCTCTGATTTTGGATTCGGTAAAGATTTGAAAAGTGGTGTGGTGAAGACTCAGCCTATGCCCTCAAAGTCAAAACTCCGCCGGAGGATAGACGAGGGCGAAAGATCGAGATGCGTGTACTGCAGGGACATGTTTAACCATGAGGAAAACAGAAGGGGCCAATGCCAAGACGCCCCGGATCCTATTCGAACCTGCATCCGTCGAGCAAGCTGTATGTGGTGTGCGGACAGCATGCTGTATCACTGCATGTCTGATCCGGAGGGAGATTACTCAGACCCTTGCTCGTGTGACACCAACGATGAGAAGTTTTGCCTTCGTTGGCTGGCATTGATAGCCTTGTCATTCATCGCTCCCTGTATGTGCTGTTACCTTCCCCTCCGAGCGTGCTACAAATGTGGGGTGATGTGCAGGTGTTGCGGTGGAAAACACAAAGCAGTTGGGTGACTTGTGTCTGTTTCTGCGGAACATCAGTTCCTGAAGCACATTTTTGGTCTGGAGAATTCTGATCGTAAGTTTGATGCAGTTAACGTCACCAGTCTCTCTGGAATACACTCATCTCTGAAACTGCAAGCCCATAGGTGACTGTGTCCTTCCAACGTTAAACAGAACTAATGATAACAAGTAGACTTTTCTATCATGAATATATATATAAGAATGTCTCACAATTGTTTATAATTTTTTTAAAATCTAAAGCGGGTGAGAGCTGAATGATGTGTGTTGTGGTTTGGAGATGTCATGTGGAACCAGGGTGGGCATTTGATGGTTTGCTACACCGTGATGTGCCAAGGTGTGCTGTCCTAGCTTGCCAACAGGATGTAGCATTAAACAAGTAAGCTGGCATGACCAACTGAGACACTTCACCTGTAGTCGGGTATCGTATATTACCTTTTTTTCAAAAAGAAAGTGTGCTAGTAAACTTGTACCACAACACAGTATTGTCATTACTGTATGAAGCCAAAATAATGCTGCTTGTTAATTGCACCTAATTTCTCTTCAACACTCTGACACTTACTAAAAATCTAACTGTAGGTATCATCCTCTTCAGCACAGTTCTTAAAATAATAATGAACTTGCTTTTGACTAATCGCTGAACTCTAAAGCAATTATTGAATCTCAAGATGTAACACTTATCCCCACTTGTTTTTATTATAATGGTCAATGGTAAATTTGGTTTCTGTCAAAATGTTGAATTTTGAAAAACAGTAGAAATGCTTTTCTAGTTAAGGGGTTCCTTGAGTAGAGTTCTCATTTCAATTGTCAATACACTAAAGTTTATCTGATAATACTATATAACCAAGCTCCCTGACTGCTTGGTCTCTTATTTACACAGCCTTGTAGCCAGTACAATCAGAGAGCACAATGTTAGTTCACTACATTTAGCAGGGTGACTGAAGTATAAGACCCTTGCATTCTATTAGTTCCTAATACTCTGGCCATCTGATTTCACTAACCTAGTTTGCTGACCTCTGCCTTCTACAGTCTTTTCTCGAGTGAGCCACAGGGAGAGGTTACCACAGACTGCTCAGTCGTTTCTATTACTTGTGCCATTGATTTGGACGTAAACCAAACCAAGGCCTAGCCAACTGTACTGTATGGATTTTGCATGTGACTGGAATTCCAAGTTTGACAGACAGTTTCGCAGAGCATTAGTGAGGAAATACTGGGTCAATTTCGGAAGATCCAAGTTGACTTTTTTTTTGAAAAGCACAAAGTGTCCTAGAAAATAAGGATTTTTGAAGCCTTACAAACTTGCAGTCACTGTGACTGTAAACATCATGGGGTGGGGGGTGGGTATTTGTGGGAGAGAGAGAACTTCCTTCAAAATCTTAATTGCTCAGGTTAATAGGGGTAGTGCATAAACCATCAAGTAGAAAGCTTTATGCTTTGAAAGAATATTTTTGTAACACTGGGACTAGCCTTTTATTTATTTGAAAAGCGGCAGTTTTAGCTCAGCAGCATGGTACAATCTGGTCTATTTTAGTTTAAGGCAGCTAGCAAACAGGTCTGTTGGAACTTGCCATCCTGTTCATGGTTAATTACCGATGGTTCACCATCTTGCCCCTTCTTCCATTGTGTAACCAACATAAGATTTTAAAACAAGACTTCCATGCCAAAAAATGAGGGCTGCACGTAAGTCCGACAGGGTAATCTGTTGACCAGTGCACGTCATTGTATTCTGTTGCTGCATCTGCAATTTTTTGCTCATTGAATACTTCTGACACGCATGCAGCACAGAACTGCTTGCATAATTGTATCCTGTATGCATGCTTTTTTTTAAAAGCTTTGGATAATGACAGAACTGATTGATTCAGTGTGCATCACAAGTGAAAATTGACAACTTCATCTGGGCATTATTCTCCCAACACCAGTGTGAAAAGCATTACAGCGGTGGCTGGCCCGAAATAATAACTGAGAACATCTCGTGTAAAGGGATTATCACCCTGATATTTTATGTGCACAGAAACTTCGCAAATTGTGATTTCAGTTTTATTAAAATCACCATGTGGTCTTAACTACATTGGAATACAACACATATATGGGCTTAAATCAACACTAATATTTCCGGAGACTTTGCAGTAATCCAGCAGCTCACTGGTATAACATAGATAAGGTGCCTCCACATCTGACACCACATGGACATGCGATTTGGATCCATCTGGTCAGTTTAGCTTCTTCCCACGCATACACACTGTAAATTTGTAAATTGAGGTATGCAGTCTATGGTAATGGAGCTGAGCTAGAGTTTTTTTTAAATATAACTCTCATCTGTCATCCACACTGATGTTGAATAGTGATGGTATTCCTCCCAATCAGCTTTGCAATACAAAAGACAATTGTTGGGGGTGGGGGGGGGTCACAGGGTGGTGGGTGAAAAACAAATCAAATTTATTTTTGTATCTGTGGTAAGAAAGTTAACCAAAAGCTGTTGTTTGTGCAGTCTTCAGCCAATGCACACCTTAAAGGATTAAAAGAAAGTGCCTCCACTATCTTGTACTAAAAACCCTGTTGTATTGATTATTAGTTTTTTTTACAATAAGCATTTTTACCTCTGTAAAAAAACAAATATCGTGTATGATGTACATTTTAGTTCTATTTTTTTTATTGTTTCTAATGTATGATCATGATGTAGCCCTTGCTTTTCCAATGTACTGTGTAAATATGAATACATCATATCAAAACTACAAAATAATGACCTGACCAGTACATAATTCTTCTACATTTATGTCATATCTTAAATATGTACCTTGGCAGATCAGATGGCAATAAAATGAAAGGAACATTGATGTTCAAAATGCTGTGGATGGTGAGTTGGACAAGTTATTCAATAGGAAATCTTAAAATAGTGTGATGATGTGTGGTTGAGAATGGAATCCCTTGCCTCTTTCCACATCATTAACAAAGCAATGAATTTATAAATCTGTGGCTTACTTTTGGTATCCCCATTGTAGGAAGTGGTCTATGTAGATTCACAGGGTATGACTAATGTTGTCCACTCTCCAACTACTCATTATCCTAGAGATGTTGCTATTCTCTGCCCCTCATTCTCAAAAAAAAAATCAGTACTACACCAGTAGCTTTCCACACATTCTTAGCAAACCCAGACTGTCTCATTTCCCATTTCAACAAAATCCATTGGAAAGGGATATACATTTTTAAAAAAACGCTTACATGGCTTTTATTTAATTTGTTATGCTCGTTTGGCCCTCGGCATAGATTAATAATTTAGATGAATTCAGCTACTTAATGGTTAATCAGATCAATCACATTGAGTGGACATGGTTGCTAATATATCTGGAATTACCTTTTTCCATAGCTCGGGTGGTTTCAAATGTTACGGCGATCTATTTTAATAATCATTTCTGGTATACCGTCTCAGTATGTCTTGGTACAGGCAGTAACTCTGGTTAAACATCCAGTGATTTTGGGACACTCTCTAAGTTATGCTGCAACATCTATGGGAAAGAGTGCATAGTTGATGTTTTGGGCCGAGACCCTTCATGAGGACTGGAGAAAAAATGATGAGAAGTCAGAGTAAGATCGTCGGGAAGAGGGGAGGAAGAAGTACAAGGTAGTAGGTGTTAGGTGAAACTGGGAGAGGGGAAGGGGGTGAAGTAAAGAGCTGGGAAGTTTGTTTGGTGAAAGAGATAAAGGGCTGGAGGAGGGGGAATCTGTTAGGAGAGGGCAGAAGACCATGAAGGAAGAGGAACACCAGAGGGAGGCAATGTTCCCTCTAATTTTTAGTAGTTAGTGTGCGCAAAACTCTTATGTTGTGCAAATGTTTTTCCTGTGACAGAAGCATGTGCGCACTGAATGCACACATGGGACAGTTTATGTAGGTTTATAAAATACTAAACATAAAACTGCACAGGATAACAACAATTTAAGTCACACACACAAAAAATGCTGGTGAATGCAGCAGACCAGGCAGCATCTATAGGAAGAGGTACAGTTGACGTTTCAGGCCGAGACCCTTCGTCAGGACTAACTGAAAGAAGAGATAGTAAGAGATTTGTAAGGGGGAGGAGGAGATCCGAAATGATAGGAAAAGACAGGAGGGGGAGGGAATGAAGCTAAGAGCTGGGAAGTTGATTGGCAAAAGGGATACGAGGCTGGAGGAGGGAGAGGATCATGGGACAGAAGGCCTAGGGAGAAAGAAAGAGGTGGGAAAGCCCAGAGGATGGACAAGAAAGTATAGTGAGAGGGACAGAGGGAGAAAAAAAGGGAAAGAAAAAAATCATAATAATGATAATAAATAAATAAGGGATAGGGTACGAAGTGGAGGAGGGGTATTAACGGAAGTTAGAGAAGTCAATGTTCATGCCATAAGATTGGAGATATTTAATCTTTATCATATTTAAGTCACTCAGTTATTTTTTCTCTCTCCTAGCTTTGGCATTTACCCATTTTTTGTAAACTCTATCTCGACTAATAGAACTTCCATCGCATTGATAGCTTTTGATTCTCATTAACATATCTAAATGACATTCACCTAAACGGTTTCTCAGCTTGTTTTTGAGTTGATTCATTAGGCTAAAACCTCACTCACAGTCTGCACTAGACGCAGGAAAGGTTCCCCCAATGTCCATTAACTGTGTAAGGTCGCAAAACTTCATTTTGAATTACAAATGCCACCATTTGAGAGAAGTTTGAAATTGGTTTGGATTTAATTTTTTCTTGCATGGAAAATTTGAAATCATTAAACTAACTATTACAATATCCTGAGCTAGAAAATCATGATATTTTAGACATAAGGCATTAACTTTTTCATTGCCAAGTATGAAGTCACAATCTACAATTGCGGAGACATCAAAAGCTGACCATTCTTGTACCTCAACTTTGATCTCCTCTGGGTTTGATCTTTTTCGCTCTCGCTCATCTGCACTCAACCGTAACATGCGTAGCACTCCTGTAATGGGTAATGACAGGTTCTGTTGCCTGAGCTTTTGTACACCGTCCAAATGCAATTTACTTGCCAATGACACTTCAAAAAGTCAAGTTTCCAAATATCATCCCACTTCTTTCCACTAGCAAATTCTCCAGCAACTTTCGCATCACGACAATACAAGCAGATAACTCCAGTTTCCGAATCATAAATATTTCTCATAGCTGAACGTTCATGACCTCATGAGCTTTCAGTGTAACAGTTTCTACTATTTTGTTAAGCCATTCAACTTTAACCAAATTTGCAGTTCTTTTGCACTTCACGCCCTTCACTTCTTTTGAATTCGACATACTGAATCAATATTTTTTCCAATAAAAACTTAGTAAGCTATCTACAGGATTTGAAATAGATCCTTATAAACTTTACGATATGAACACTGTCCACCAAACATGGCTGCCGCCATGATGCAGCTGTACAAAGTGGAACATGATAGGTGAGGTGACGTAAATTAGTGACGTGCATTGTGGTATTTGAAAAACTGACTGACTAGTTAACAGAAATAGTTAGCTAAAAGATTATTTTCAATAAGTATAATTATTAACTACTACATTATTTTACGTAACTAACCTTTTGTGCACACATTAATTTCCTTTGTGCACTGGATGAAAAACTTGTGTGCGTGCTATGGAGGGAGGTGATGGGCAGGTAAGGAGAAGAGGTGAGAGAAGGGAAGGGGGAAGGCAATTACCAGAAGTTTAAGAAATCGATGTTCACCTGGTTTCACCTACCACCTAGTACTACTTCTCCCCTTCCCTCCACCTTCCTAGTCTAACTTATCATCTTTTTTTTCCAGGTTTCTGCGTGAAACATTGACTGTTTACTCTTTTCCATAGACGTTGCCTGATCTGAGTTCCTCCGGCATTTTGTTTGAGTTAATTTGTATGTGGTGTTTGATTTCCTTAAAATTTCTGAATGAAGATATTGCTTGGATGCAGAAGCAAGGTAATGTACTTTTTTGCTTAGTTTTAATTGTGCAGCAGTGGATAAGGGAATCCAAGCTTACTCATTTTTGACCAACTATCAACTACCATAAACCTCCAAGTCCTCCGTTATTGTCATATTGAAAGATCATTTCAATTGCGTTTGGTGAAGTTTTAACTCCAGTGTTCCCAAGGCACCACTGGTCTCCAGCTTGTCTGAAGACGCTAAATACTGAGGCAGCTGTTCTGGCATGTTCTCTTACACTGGTGAAAATACAATAATTTCGATTGACGCACAGTTACACCAGATGTCAGCCTTTTGAAGGGGTTCCCACTTGACCTTGCTGAGGTACAACGTTTGTTAAACCTGTGCAAGATGAATGATGCTAGAAGGGGAATGACTTTCAACTTGAAAAGTGAGGAAATTCATTGGAAATAATAAATGCCCATCTCAAAAGCATGCTGCCACCACGCAAGTTCCTGCCCTCATGAGAAGCTCCTTTCGGTCACAGTTCTCATTTTTATTTTCCTTCTCCCGCTCAGGAACCATATCTAGTTCCAGATGAACACTAGAAACATGAAGTGTGCTGGTGGATTTTGCTCTCTGGTCCCATTGTCACATCTGACAACATCGGGACCTCTGGTGTCTGCAGAGCCATGACTGCATCAACTTCCCTCCATCTGTAGAACACCCAGTGCCTGTCCTCAGTGGGCTGTTTGTCTATGGGGTCGGACCAATCTGAGGCTGTTGATCCACCTCTGCTTCAAACAGCTGCAGTTCAAATTTGTTCCTAGCTGATGATGCAGTACTGAGGTAGATCCATGTAGGCAAAGATCCCATCATTGGAACAAAATATCTGGATAAAGACAGGATTTTTGAGCTCCACTGATATCCCCTTGATCAAAATAAAGTGAACAATCTTATTTTGACTTTATCCCATTTCTATTTGGAGCAACGCTCCATGTGCAAATTAGCTACTGTTGCTCCCATGTTACAACAGGGACTTCTTCAGGCACTTCATTGATTGTAAACTGTTTTGCGACGAGGTTGTGAAATTACAGCTTGGTGATTTGCTCCTTTTCAAAGCAAATTTAAAGATTGTGCACAGGCATTTTCTGTTAACATCTGTTGTACATTTTTATTTGCCTGTGGCATTTTCTCAGCACAAGGTCTGAAGAACGATCCTTAACACTGCATTGTCCGTTAGATTAAATCCTAATTACTTAGTATGAAAGTAACATTGATTGCCTCCATTGTCCAGCAATAGCTTCCAGCCAGTTTTACATGATGTACTTAAAAGTCAAGGTGGTGTTCTTTCTGTTTTATGTTCTTTGTCATTTCAGCTTGTGATTTCCTTTCAAAGGACTCTGGGGATGGGTGGAATTCATAAAATCCCTCTCAATATACGATTGTTTGATATATGATGATCGTTGAAATTGAATCGACTATTTTAGTTCCTCTCCACATTCTTTCATTTCCTTCATTCACTTTACAGAAGTCCAGGTACTGCCTTCTCTTTTTCCACTAATTCTATACCACCAACATCACACCCCTGAGATGTTCTTCTGTTATTCTCTGGACAGTGGCCTCAATCTTCCTTATTGACACATCTGATATATAAAATCTGAGAATTTCAGACAAACATTGATATATACTTTGCATTATATGAGGTAAGGATTTTGACCACAAGAACCGAACCTCTCAGCCCAAACTGTTGACTCTTTACACTCCCCCTGGCTTAAGCAACATGCGCAAAATATTGGAGGAGCTCCTAACTACAAGAATATGGTTTCCTGGTCTTTCATTGTTTGATAAGCAATTAGGGTATGTGCTTTTGTTTATTGAGCTCACCTGATTTTCTGAAATCATTGTAAGATTTGTTTCCCTGCAGAACAATTAAACACTTAACTAATTTAATGTTCAGCTTTGAAATTCCAGGTGTGTCCTCCAGATTTTGTCCATCCAACAGCTCTGAGAGGCACTATTATTCTCAGTATAAGTGTCAGATGAATTATCCATTTATGCATAAACTTGACAAAACTAGCAAACTGCAGAATTTTTATCAGAATTTAAATGCATTTATTTTACAATGTAAACCAATAAGTTTGCATAGAATCATGGAGAATTGATAAGTTGCACTGACAGGAAAGTAATATGAATTTATGAAGTTCACATATGTTGCCTGCCACTTTTAGAGCCGAGGTGCGTGGGTGTTGGGAGGAGAAGTCAAGGAGCAGACATTAATAATGCTAAAATTTTACTTCTTGGAACAGCAAACTTCACCCAGAGCCTAAAACAACAGTTTCAGGAAATTGTGATCAGCCCCCATTCCCCAATGTACATGAATAGAAGTCAACAGCCCAGTTGTGATTTGAAGACATTCGTGTGTTTTTTTTTGAAAAGAAGCTGGAAACCACCCTGGTATTTAAACTTCCACATAGAGATTGTTCTGCCTTTTGTTTTATCAGAGCAATGTACGGGTCATAAATGGAGAAAATGTAACATTACAAGTTCACTCATTGTGTATATTTTATAATTCCAAAAAGAGAAACTTTTGCTAGGTTAAAGGAAAGTGCACCCTTCCCATTACGCTGTAATCTCAATATAATTCTGCATATGCCTGAAAATTTGTTGGCATTCCTTGAGGAAATAACAAGCAAGGTAGTCAGTTAGTGGATGGTGTGTACTTGGATTTTTAGAAGGCCTTTGACAAGGTGCCACACAAGGTTGCTTAACAAGATGGTATTACAGAAAAGATACTAGCATGATAGAAGATTGGCTGAGAGTTGGAATAAAGGCAGCTTTTTCTGGTTGGCTGCCGGTGACTAGTGGTGTTCTACAGGCTTCAGTGTTGGGACTGCATCTTTTCAAGATATATGTCAATGATTTGAATGATGGAATTGATAGCTTTGTGGCCAAGTTTGCAGATGATAAAAGATAGGTGGTGGGGCAGGTAATGTTAAGGAAGAAGTTGGCAGAAGAACTTGGACAGATTGAGAGAATGGGCAAAGAAGAGGCAGATGGAATATAATGTAGGGAAGTGTATGGTCATGCACATTGGTAGAAGAGATAAAGGTGTAGACTATTTGACCAGGAAGAAAATTCGAAAATCGGGTGCAAAGGGACTTGGCCTCGTGTAGGATTCCCCAAAGGTTAACTTGAGGGTTGAGTCAGTGGTAAGGAAGGCAAATGCAATGTTAGCATTCATTTTGAGAGGACTAGAATATAAAAACAAGGATGTAATGCTGAAGCTGTATAAGGCATTGATCAGACTGCACTTGCTGTATTGTGAGCAGTTTTTGGGCCCCTCATCTCGGAAAAGATGTGAAGACATTGGAGAGGGTCCAGAAGAGGTTCCCAAAAATTGTTCTGAGAATGAAGGGTTAGCATATGAGGATCATTTGATGGCTCTGGGCCTGTACTCACTGGAATTTAGAAGAATGAAGGGAAAATTTAATTAAAACCTATCAAATATTGAAAGGCCTAGGTGGAGAGGATGTTTCCTATATTTGGGGAGTCCAGGACTAGAGGGCAAAGCCTCAGAAAGAAGGGGCATCCATTTAGAACAGATAGGAAGAGGAATTTCTTTAGCCAGAGGGTAGTGAATCTGTGGAATTCATTACCAAGGCAAGCTGTGGAAGCCAAGTCATGGGTGTATTTAAAGCGGAGTTTAATAGTCTCTTGATTAGTCAGAGTATTAAAGGTTATGGGGAGGTGACAGGAGGATAAACGAGCCTAATTGATTGGCAGAGCAGACTCAATGGGCTGAATGGCCTAATTCTGCTCCAATGTCTTATAAAAGAATAGAAAATGTGTTGCACAAAAAAGTTGCTATCTTGTGAACAATGAAAGGTATACAAGGGAAAGGTGTCACAGGTGTGAACCAACAGTTTCAAATACAGTTTCCCAAGATTGATAAAACCTTGCAAAAGTCTATCAGCAATTTGTGTTTTATAATAGACAAGAAAAAGATTAAGGCATTTACAGAAACGTTATGATGGGTTTTACATGGTGTCAACAGATAAAATTATTTCTAGATTTGGTTTGTGAGGAGAGATTGCTGATTTACAAATGAGAGAAACAGGGAACCTGTTGCAGTGCTGGAGAGTGGAATAAACAAAGTATTGGGTCCAGAGTTGGGTGTATCTTGTAAGGGAAGCTGGTCAATGCTTTGAAGTAGATCTGTGGAGGGGAATCATGGTTTTTGATTGCTCGAATAGAAGCAGAGCAGGCACATATCACACTGCCACAGATTGCCTTTATCCAGGGTTGTTTTAAATACAGGCAAAAGTTTTAGAGTTCAGTGGCCTTGTGTAAGGAAAGATTTACTAAGCAAGTGAAGTACAGCAGGCAGATGCATGTTTTGAGCCTGGATCTGGAAGACTCTACAAAAAAGGAGGCCTTTAATGGGGTTTAGAGCTTTTCACTACTCACATGACCATTGTACTGAGAAATAGAAGTTGATGGGCTTCAGGGAGAAGGCAGGAGAATGGGGTTGAGAGGGATAATAAGTCAGCCATGATGAAATGGTAGAACAGACTTGATGGGCTGAATGGCCTAATTCTGCTGTTATGGTGAATCTGTTTAGTTGTTCTGCCATGTTAACACATTCAAAGTTAACCAATAAAATGTCCTCTTTTCATGGTGCAAGTGGTAGGGCTGCTGCTGCACAACTCCAGTAATCCAGGTTCAATCCTGAGCTCTGGTGCTGTCTGTCTGGAGTCTGCATGTATTCCCGTCTATCCGCAGCCGGCATGTATTCCTGTTGACGTAATGGATTTCTTTCTGGTGCTGGAATCTCATCCCAAATCCCTATACCCTGCAGATAGATAAATTACTTGGCCGATATAAATTACCCCAAGTCAGTTGGAGGAAAGAAGTGTTGAGGAATTGCTATACTTTGCTTCTGATGGATGATGCTTCCATGTAATTCCAATTGGCTAACCCTCATCACCTTCAACTGAACTGCCAACAAATTATTTATCTCACTCATACAAGGCGTGTATTAATGCGCTCCTCCTGACTTCAGTATTGCCCAAAGACTTCACTGTAAATGAAATACAGATAGCTCCAGTACTGTAAAACAAAACTGCAATGATGAAATTGTAAAACAGCAAGCTTTGACAAAAAAAAGTGTCAATATGCGAATGATCATTTTGGTGATGTTGATGGGAAATAATATCGACCGTGGGACCAGAGTTAGCTCCCCTACTCGTGGGGTATCCAATGGTCACCTGAAAAGATAATCCCTCCAGCAGTGTAGAGTGTCCGTAGGAACCTGTATAATTTGATCCGTTATTCCCAGTACAGTACATAGTGGTGGGAGCAAGAGGGATATATCTTCTAATGAAGAGGCTCAGTAGGTCTGTTCATCTTGTATCTCAGCATTTTAATTTCTTAAGCTTCTGGCACTTTTAATGAAGTCACAATATATGCCCACCCATGAGTTTTTCTCCACTATCAGGAGGAATTGAGTCTAAAAACTGATATTGGCAACATTAGTCCTGAGGATATTTAATACTCCTGACTTTCCACTTTCCACTGCTGTAACACTCATCCTGTTCTACACTCTCGGTTACAATAAAGTGGATGAGCATTGTTAATTGTTGAATACTTTGCGTTTTCATAGCACCTTTCGGGGTCAAAACCTTTAAAGACATTGAAGTACTTTGAGCTGCCGTCTCATATTGCCTTGAAGGAAATGAGGTCAGTGTGCGTGTGTGTCATTTCTGGGCTGTCTGCTTAAATATATGTACATAGGGCACTCTCCAGTGGGATGTGGTTACAGGTGAGAAGGCAGTATTTCTCTTGGTATTTATTAAGACATCATGTTAATGTTCCCGCAGTTGAGTGACTATAACCGGCAGGAAAGATTGCACAGATTGAGCGACTAGGGGATAATGCATTTAAGGTCCTTCAAGATTCTAAGACAATTTGGTGGATTTGACAGAGGTGTTTTCCCCTGAGAATGAGACCTGTGCTGGTGACCTTGCATACATCTAACAGATAGTTCAAGAGAAATACTGTATGTCGATAGTGACTGAGGCTAGAAACTGGAACTTGCAACTCCCAAGTACAGTTGAGGCAAAATAGCCCTGACATATTGAAGGGATTACTTGATGGTCATGTAGAGGGTGTAAGAAATGGAAGGGTGTGGTCAGGGGGACTGAGCTGAAGTTTTAGTAATGAGCTGTCGAGCTGTTAATAATTCATAAAGAGGTAGAAAATGTCCTGCATTGAGCTATAATCCCTCATTGTCTTTGCGCGAGGATTGGAAAGAGACAAGATTGCTGGTGATTAGTATTAGCTGGCATAGTGTTTCATGTGGGCACTGCTTAACCGTTCAGCGTTATTACACCACACTCCTGGGGCCTGCTCATGTGCTGTTCAGCCTATGGGGATTTCACTCCGCCGGTTTTTAAAATGAAACCAGTGGAAAAAAATGATCAAAGGTGTAAGGTTAAAGAAAAATAACCAGAACATTTTTGGTTTCTTAACCCTTTCAGAAAGGGGATAAATGAACTGCTTGTTTATTTGTTTATTTTAAACATAGTAGAAGGTTTTTAATGGCCACAGCCCTGCGGTGAACAAACCATTTCCTTTATCCAGTCTTTCCTATAAAGCAAACACTAGCCTATATATGGAGAATGAATCAGTGTACCTAAGCAAATGTTTCCTTTAAACAAACATTCCTATTAACAGAGGCCCATTAACAAGGCATGGACTTTTATTTGTCAATTACAACATTTCTGTCACGGAATGTTCCTTTAATATTGATGCCTAACCGAGCTTGCTAGTCTACATATGTACTGGCAACTTCACTTAGAAGGGATATAACAAAAGAGATTTCATATAATTTCTCCGCGTTTGAAGTCGATAGATAAAACAAAAATCATTCACACCTTTACTGAGTGATCAAGATGGTGGGATTTCTGAAATGCCGCTTGTTCGGAGGAGTTTAGTGTGCTTGCCAGGTTGCAGTTGCAAGTTGCTCCTGAAATGTGAGAACTTGCCTAGCAAATGCATTGAAGTCACTGTTTGATGTTTCCAGCAGAATTCCATCAGCACTGAAGATTATCACAAAGGCAGCGGTACTTCTCATCTTTTTGACCATCTCTTTTGCACTACTTATTTACGTTCTAGTTATTGTAGTTTGTTATGCCTGCACGGTACTGCTGCCACAAATGTCATGGCTAATACCAGTGACAATGAACCTGATTCTGATTATTTGTGATCTCTGTTTTTCCACTTTGACTGCTTGCATCCTGGGCTATACGTTCTGTGGGTTCTGTAAATCACCGCGAACGTGCTGCTGTATCATCTCCAGTGCTGACAGCTGACACCATCACTATGGTAGTACATCCAGTCTCCATCAGCCCCATGAGGTTAAAAACCACACCCAGGCAGTGTCTATTTATGAAGAAACTATTACAATGCCATGTACTGTACAGCAGGAATAATGGAAGAAAAGAAGTTCTTGCTGTTGTATAGAGTTTTATAAGGTGGTGGAAGCAGGTGGGATGAGAATTTGAATGGCCAAGGCAGAGAAAGGCTACGGATCAAGTGCTGGTGAATGTGATTAGTGTGGATGATTGACTGGGATGTCGTGCGCTGGAGGACTTGTTTCTCTGTGTTCTATGACTCTACGATTCGAGTTTAGAACAACCTCAGCTGCTTTGCAGATATTCAGTCCCTTTGGTATAACAAATGCAACAATCAATCAGCACACAGCAAGCCTCCACAAAGGAACATGTACATGTACAGTGGCGGCCAGATGCACTGTTATAAAAGCACTGGCTGTGCTGGGGGTGTAACCCTTTGCTTTCCTTACAGGCAGTGAGTGGGATCCCCTATCTCCTCCACCGAGCACCGAAGCTTGCTTTAGCTTTACCACCAGACGGACACCACCTCCAAAAAGTGCACCATTCTCTCATTAATGCCCTGCCCGTCCTCCAGAGTGGAAGGAACCCACAACCTCTGGGGTGGGAGTGAGGTTGCTCCCTCTCTTGACTGTGGCCGGGATTATTTCCATCATCCCCGTGTCCCACAAGAACCAAATCAGGAGAGGCTTTATAGCTGAAACTTTGGCCAATGTCTAGTCTGCCAAATTGTCACTTTGTTTGTGTTTCGAATGAAGTTCCAATTAAATCCCACATTTACAGCAGAAGCCGGAGTACTGTTGCAATATTAAAGACTAGTCTGAGTGTATCATTGCACGTGTCCAATATGCATTATTCACAATGTTCCTCATGCCTATATTTAATCGACTTCTGGGGTTGCTAGGCAATGTGCTATATATGGAGGTGAGTTTAAAAGGCATGGTCGGAAGAGTTGGTGAGTAATTGTAACACTATTTCTGCAGCCTTTTCTTCTAGTTTTTTTTCAATGACATTTAAATTCCAGGAACCCTTCCCTTTTATCACCCCCCTCCCACTGACCCCCCCCCCCACCCCATCCCCACCACCACCATACCTACTGTTTCATTAGTGCTGCAACCAGCAGTGCCAGGCAGATTGGGGAACACAAGTTGTGCCCAGCACTCACTGCTGGTGCCTTCGAAACTACATCTTCTGATGTGGATTAATGTATTTTTCCTTGGTCAAATGATTAATGTCTGTGAATACTCCAGATATGCAGAGAGACCGGACTGCCTCACCTTATCAACTCTGTCAACACACACAAAATGCTAGTGAACGCAGCAGGCCAGGCAGCATCTATAGGAAGAGGTACAGTCGACGTTTAGGGCTGAGACCCTTCGTCAGGACTTACTGAAAGAAGAGATACTAAGAGATTTATCTCTTCTTTCAGTTAGTCCTGACGAAGGGTCTCAGCCCGTAACATCGACTGTACTTCTTCCTATAGATGCTGCCTGGC
Organism: Mobula birostris; assembly: GCF_030028105.1. Taxonomy (NCBI): domain Eukaryota; kingdom Metazoa; phylum Chordata; class Chondrichthyes; order Myliobatiformes; family Myliobatidae; genus Mobula; species Mobula birostris. The sequence goes on along the minus strand of NC_092377.1, from coordinate 70,733,279 downwards.
CTGCTACGTTCACTAGCATTTTGTGTGTGTTGCTTGAATTTCCAGCATCTGCAGATTTCCTCGTGTTTGCGTTATCAACTCTGTGTTCAACTTGTAGCAGCCTTGCCTCTGAATCAGAAGGTTGAGAGTTCAAGTCCCAATCCAGGAATTAGTGCAATGTTCCCAGAGCTGTTCAGAATTCCAACTGGCTGTCATTCCTGACCCTCAGATGAGGTACTAAACCCACTGCTATTTTCCCTCTTTGGAAGCTAAAGATCTCCTCCCACCTTCTCATTTAATTCCCCTCCCTCATTCACCCACCTTCTCCATCACCTGGCCTCGCGTATCACCTGCCAGCTGCACCCCTTCCCCTTCTTATTCTGGCCTCTGGCCCCCTTCCTTTCCAGTCCTGATGAAGGGTCTCACCCAAAACATCGACTGTTTATTACCCTCCTGACTTGCTGCACTCCTCCATCATTTTGTGTGAGTTGCTCTGGATTTCAGCATCTGCAGAAACCCATGTGTAAAAGATCTCGTGCAGTCTCTTTGGGGGGGGGGGGGTGGATTATCCCCAGAATTAAAAACACAAGAGATTCTGCAGATGCTGGAGATCATGAGCAACGCAAAATGCTGAGGGAACTCAGCAGGTCAGGCAGCATCTATGGGGGAAAATAAATACTCGATGTCTTGGGCTGAGGTGTGATGAAGGATCTCAGATCAAAACCTCGACTTCATTCCTCTCCATAGATGCTGCCTGACCTGCTGAGTTCCTCCGGCAGTTTGTGTGTTGCCCTAGAATCCTAATGCACATCCAGCTCTTAAATTAAAACATGGCCCTGTAATTACTATTTTTCATGTTTTTCTTACAATACAGCAAGCTTCCACTCCTGAGAAACACTGCATAAGACATAAACCATCTTAGGAGGGCCCAAGGTTATAAAAGGCATGACACAAATGCAAATCTTCCTTTAACAATCCCAAATGAAATTCTTCACAGCTCCTGAAGTATTACTGCATTAAAAATGTTTTATTATGGATCACTTCAGGTCCGTGCCTTCAGACACCAACTCCTCTGTCGCTGCAAACGATTTCAGCTCATTTAGCAAAACTGTTTTGATTTATCTCAGTAAAGCCAGTGGAACATCCTACTTCTCTTGCCTCAAGTCTTTGTCCCTGGTCCCACTCCTGGAAGGTACCTCCATGCCTTCCCCTTCCTTTGGCTGAGGCAACACCAGCACTTCATACAGTCCAATATCGTGCCCCGCCACCTCAGTCCAGATCAGAAAAGTGTGAGAAGTCGTGTAACATTTGCAGGGACAGCTAACGTGCACCAGAGCACTGGCACAAATGGTGCTGCCTCCAGACAAGTTCAGCTTAGCTTCCCTGCAGCCTCACCCAAGTACCTCCACGTGGGACGGCTGACCCACTCTCCTTGTGAGCATTTAGTTCAGTACCAGCAAACATTTAACTGGCTCAGGTATTAGGCTGCTGGAGTTGTTAGAGTCAAGGAGAAATACAGCACTGAAGCTGGCCCTGCAGCCCACTGAGTCTGTACTATCAGGCACCCATTTAACTTAATCCAAGCAACACACACACACAAAACGCTGGAGGAACTCAGCTGGCCAGGCAGCACCTTAGAAAAGAGTACAGTCGAGCACCCTGCTGCAGAGTCGCTCTTCCTAGATGCTGCCTGGCCTGCTGAGTTCACCCAGCATTTTGTGTGTGTTGCTTAAATTAATCCCGATGTTTTATTCTCTCCACATTCTTGTCATCAATTCACCTCTTACCAACACACGAGAGGCAACACAACCTCCCAATCCTTGTCGTTGGAATTTGGGAGGAAACTGGAGCAGCAGAGGATGCTCAGGTCATCGCGAACTCCATCTAGACAGACTCTTTCACTCCACCCAGATGTGTGTCCTTTTGTTTATCCTTCCTTTTTAATCCACCACTTCCTCTCCTTCAATAGCGATAGCCAAACCTGCTGTTGACTGAGATACCTTTGCAGCGATCACAAAGATTTCATGTCAGTAAGTCTTTGAAATCTCAGCTAGATGCTGAGGCACGTACAAATCTCCTGAAGCTGACCGTAATAATGAGTGAACCACCCCTGGAACACTGCATAATCAGCATTTCATTCGGTATTAGTTTCCACCATACAGTACCTTTCATGCCACAATAAGCACCAGATTAATATTTGCCAAAAGCTCCACCTGGCGATGCTTGATACAGCTGGTAGATAGAACAGATAATTTTGGATCTCAAAGTTGATATTCTGGACAACAACAATAAAATAAACCCAAAATAAAAAGCATCATCGATAATGCCGTGCACATTGTTCTTGAGATATAAGCATCCACTGGCACATCTCATGCTCTATAGTGGAAGAAATCAGTTATCCCTCCCTTTGTCATTTTGAATTCAGGCCTACAGCAATATGATGGGTCCATAGCTGTCCCTGACATAGAGAAGTAAGGATAGGAAAAGAATGTTGGCCTCAGCATAGCAACATGTATTCCATGAACAATAGAAAAACAAATGCAAAGGACTTCATGTTCCTCATTGACATCCAACAGGCATTAATCCAGTGACAAGCACAGGTGAATGAGAGACAGATGTACATTTCATTTTGCTTTCCCACTTCTCTGGAGAAAGTGTTCATAGGAATCGAACTCCTTTGAGGACAGGAATCAGATGAGCAGTGATGGGAGGACTTCAGCCGAATTCAGGGAGCCTTGAAGGATAATATCAGCCAGCGTTTCTGTTCCCCATTGACACGCGATCCACTCCAGTATTAAGCGAGAGAACTGACGGAGAAAATTCTTTCTGCCTACAAAATTGTAAATCCATCTTTTGTTCTTAACTTTATGGTTTTATTGAAAATTTTAAAAAACAGAAGATAGCCCTTTTCCTCATGTTCAGCAACATTTTTGTCAGTGGGTCCCTTTCACCTATTAACATGCAACACGTCAGAAGTGTACAAGAAGTGAGGACTGCTTTCTTTGAGGATTGTGAACACATGGGTGGGGAAGTTAAGGTTTTGGTGGCTTTCCGCCAATGCATCATAATCCTTCACACAGAGCCTAAAGAGAAACCAGGCAGCAGAACAAAGGGTCTCCATAGGTGCTTTCATCTGAGCTCTCAGATGGATTTGCAAACACTTGCTCTCAAGATGGTCCAACTTTCATATCTTTGTTGCTGTCAGCAATGCTTTTCTGTTTTGACCAAGACATCCTACAAAGGAAAGAAAGTTATTCCTCTCTCACTTCCTCTGTGTTTCTTGCGGCGTACAAGTTATAATTTGCAGAAGAGCTTGCTTGCAGACATGAACAAGTTGTATAATGTCTCAAAGCAAATGTCTTTAAGATGCATGAGCGCACTAGGACATTATGAGTAGGTTTGGCTCCTGGTGTTATTGAGTGTTGGAATATGACCTGAAGATCACTGAGAAATTATTCAGGGAAAATATTCTAACGTGTTGGTTTCTTCAAGGCAAACAATGACCAGGGTGAGTTGCATCATAGCCCAAAGTGATAATATTTGAAATATTTCAAATTATAGTTGAAATTTCCCTGCTCTTTCACAAGACATAAGAGCAGAATTAGACCATTTGGCCCATTGGGTCTGCTCCACCATTCTATCTTGGCTGATTTATTATCCTTCTCAATCCCTTTCTTAAGCCTTCTCTCTGTAACCTTTGACATCCTGACTGATCAAGAAACAATCAACCTCTGCTTTAAATATACTCAATAGCAATTGGCCTCCACAGCCATCTGTGGCAAAGACTTTCACAGATGCACTACCTTCGGGCTAGGAAATTCCTCCTCATCTGTGTTTTAAATGGACATTCCTCTATTCTGAGGCTGTGCTCTCTGGTCCTAGACTCACCCACTCTAGGAAACATCCTCCCCACATCCACTTGTCCAAGCTGTTCAATATTCAATAGGTTTCAATGAGATCCCTCCCCATTCTTCTAAACTCCAGTGAATACGAGTCCAGAGCCATCAAATGCACCTCATATGTTAACCCTTTCATTCCCATAATAATTCTCGTAAACTTCCTCTGGACTCTCCAATGCCAGCACATCTTTTCTTAGCTAATGGGCCCTAAACTGCTGACAATACTCTAAAAGTGGTCTGACCAATGTCTTAAAAAACCTTAGCATTACATCCTTGCTCTTATGTTCCAGTCCTCCTGAAATGAATGCTAGCATTGAAATTACCTTCCTTACCACCATTTGCAGCTTTGACTTTTACATTTTCTCCTCATTTAGGAAATAGTCTATGCCTTTATTTCTTCTACCAAAATGCATAACCATACATTCCCCTACACGATATTCCATCTGCCACTTCTTTACCCATTCTCCCAATCTTCCAATCTGTCTAAGTCCATCTGCACACTACCTGCTTTTTCAAAACCATTTGCCCCCACACCTATCTTCTTATTATTCACAAACCTGGCCACGAAACCAACAATTCAATCATCCAAATCATATAACATAAAAAGAAGCAGTCCCAACACCATCCCCTGCTGAACACCACTAGTCACTGGCAGCCAACCAGAGAAGTCTCCCTTTATTCCCACTCTTTGCATTCCGCCAGTCATACAATTTTCTATCCATGCTATTATCTTCCCTGTAATGTCATTGGCTCTTACGTTGTTAAGCAGTTTTGTGTGCGGCTCCTTGTCAAAGGTCTTCTGAAAATCCAAGTTATCTGCTTATCTATCCTGCTTGTTACTTCCTCAAAAAATTACGCATATTTGTCAGGCAAGATTTCCCCTTAAGGAAACAATGCTGATTTTGGCCTACTTTATCATGTTCCTCCAAGTACCCCAAAACCTCATCCTTAATAATGGACCCCAACATCTTCCCAACTACTGAAGTCAGTTAGACTAGCTGGCCTACAATTGCCTTTATTCTGCTGCCGTCCCTTCTTAAAGATTAGAGAGACATTTGCAATTTTCTAGTGCTCTGGAACCACCCCAGAATCTAATGATTATTGAAAGATCATTACTAATGCTTCCATAGTCTCTTCAAGTACTTCTTTCAGAATGCTGGGGTGTAGTCCATCTGGTCCAGGTAACTTATCCACCTTCAGACCTTTCAGCTTCCCAAGCACCTTCTCTGCAGTAATACTATTGCGCTCACTTACAGTGGCATGCAAAAGTTTGGGCACCCCGGTCAAAATTTCTGTCACTGTGAATAGCTAAGCGAACTGATTTCCAAAAGGCATGAAGTTAAAGAAGACACATTTCTTTAATATTTTAAACAAGAAAACTTTTTTATTTCCATCTTTTACAGTTTCAAAATAACAAAAAAGGAAAAGGGCCCGAAGCAAAAGTTTGGGCACCCTGCCTGGTCAGTACTTAGTAACACGCCCTTTGGCAAGTATCACAGCTTGTAAATGCTTTCTGTAGCTAGCTAAGAGTCTTTCAATTCTTGTTTGGGGGATTTTCACCCATCCTTCCTTGCAAAAGGCTTCTAGTTCTGTCAGATTCTTGGGCCGTCTTGCAAGCACTGCTCTTTTGAGGTTTATCCACAGATTTTCGATGATGTTTAGGTCAGGGGACTGTGAGGGCCATGGTAAAAACTTCAGCTTGCACCTCTTGAGGTAGTCCATTGTGGATTTTGAGGTGTGTTTAGGTTCATTATCCTGTTGTAGAAGCCATCCTCTTTTCATCTTAGGCTTTTTTACAGACTGTGTGATGTTTGCTTCCAGAATTTGCTGAATTCATTCTTCCCTCTACCAGTAAATGTTCCCCGTGCCACTGGCTGCAACACAAGCCCAAAGCATGATCGATCCACCCCCGTGCTTAACAGTTGGAGAAGGGTTCTTTCCATGAAATTCTGCACCCTTTTTTCTCCAAACATACCTTTGCTCATTGCGGCCAAAAAGTTCTATTCAAAAGGTTCAAAGGAACATCTAAACAAGCCTGATGCATTTTGGAAACAAGTCCTGATGACTGATGAAGTTAAGATAGAACTTTTTGGCCGCAATGAGCAAAGGATGAAGGGTCTCAGCCCAAAACGTCAACTGTACCTCTTCCTATAGATGCTGCCTGGCCTGTGTTCACCAGCATTTTTTGTGTGTGTTGCTTGAATTTCCAGTATATGCAGATTTCCTCGTGTTTGTGAAGATGAAAAGAGGATGGCTTCTACAACAGGATAATGATCCTAAACACACCTCAAAATCCACAATGGATTTAAGAGGCAGAAGTTGAAGGTTTTGCCATGGCCCTCACAGTCCCCCAACCTAAACATCATCGAGAATCTGTGGATAGACCTCAAAAGAGCAGTGCATGCAAGACGGCCTAAGAGTCTCTCAGAACTAGGAGCCTTTTGCAAGGAAGAATGGGCGAAAATCCCCCAAACAAGAATTGAAAGACCCTTAGCTGACTACAGAAAGCGTTTACAAGCTGTGATACTTGCCAAAGGGGGTGTTGCTAAGTACTGACCATGCAGGATGCCCAAACTTTTGCTTCGGGCCCTTTTCCTTTTTTATTTTGAAACTGTAAAAGATGGAAATAAAAAAAAGTTTTCTTGCTTAAAGTATTAAAGGAATGTGTCATCCTTAACTTTATACCTTCTGGAAATCAGTTCATCTTTTACTCGCTTAGCTATTCACAGTAACAGAAATTTTGACCAGGGTGCCCAAACTTTTGCATGCCACTGTGTACCCCCTGACTCTCTCGAAGTTCTAGCATACTGCTAATGTCTTTCACAGTGAAGACTGATACAAAATAATTAATCTGCCATTTCTTTGTCCCCCGTTACTACCTCTCCACCAGTTCATGACACAGCACCCAATCCAGAATTGCCTTTTCCCAAGAAGGCTCAACCACAAGCGGCTCCAAAACATCACCTCATAGGCCCCTCACCCTGCAAACATTTCCTTTCCCTTTAGAAAGATTCTATTGTGCTCTCAAGTTAACAGACTGGAGTTATACTTTGCACAAGGAAGACGGTTGTGATTGAAAGAGATCAATCATCCCAGCCACAGAACATCACTGCAGAAGTTTCTCAGACTGGTGTCCTAGGCTCGAACAACTTCAGCTGTTTCCTTCCAGCACAAGGTCAGACAGTGGGTGTGTTTGCCGATGATTACACAATGTTCATTTGCTCTTTACAAAATGAAGCAGCCCACGCACGGATAAGGTGCCGCTGCGGCATAGAGGTTAGCACGGCATTATTCCAGCTGGGGGCATCGGAATTCAATTCTGGCGCCCTCGCAAGTAAGTTCGTGCGTTCATTCCTGTGTGCATGCGGGAATTCTCCCGGTGCTCCGATTTCTTCCCGCAACCCAAAGGTATACCAGTCAGGATGTTAATTGGTCATTGTAAATTGTCCTGTGGTTAGCCTAGGGTTAAGTTAGTGGTTTGCTAGGCGGTGGTGCTCGTTTTGCATGAAAGGCCTGTTTCACGCTGTATCTATAAATAAAACCAGACCGAAGGAACTTTCAGGCATGTCAGATTCCCACTCCATCCGGGTGTCACCACTGACCAGAAACTCAACTGGACAAGCACAAAGATATTAAGCTAGGTCAGAAGTGGGGTATTCTGCCATTAGTGGCTCACCTCCTTACACCCTAAAGCTCTTCCACCACCTACAAGGCAATATTCAGGAGTATGACAGTATGCTCTCCACATGCCTGGACCAACACTCAAGTAGCTCCTTGCTGTCCAGATCAAAGCAACCTATCTGATTTGCATCCTACTCACTGCCATAAAACTCCAGCATTTCAACACATCTTCCACAAAATTGATGAAGGCGGACCGGTAGACGTTGTTTGCATGGGCTAAGGCCTTTGACAAGATCTTGGATGAAAGGCTGATCCAAAAGGGACCTGACGCATGTGAGCAAACTAGATTCAAAATTGGCTTGGTGATAGAAGGCCAAGGGTATTGGCGAACAAAGTGTTTCTCTGACTAGAAATATGCAACATGGTGTACTGCAGTCAGTGCTGGGATCTTTAAATGGCCTAATTCTGCACCTATGTCTTATGATCTTAAAGGTTACAGGGAGAAGGCTGGCCAGTGGGGCTGAGGAGGGAAAAAAAGGATCAGCCATGATGAAATGGCAGAGCAGACTCGATGGGCCAAATGGCCTAATTCTGCTCCTGTGTGTTATGGTCTTTATTATTGCTAGGTTTGTTCTCACTGGAATGTAGAAGGCTTGAGGGGTGACTTTATAGATTTGTAAAATTAAAAGGAGCATAATCAGATAGTAAAAGTCATTTTCCCAGGGCAGTGGAGTCCAGGGCAAGATCTTTAGCTGAGAGGCAAAAAAATAGAAGAGATCCAAAGGGTATTTTTTTCCCCACAAAGAGTGTAGTGAATATCTGGAATAGCTGCTAAAGAAGATGGCAGAAGCAAATACATTTTGAATACTTTAAAGTCATCTGGACGGCTACTTGAATAGGAAAGGTACAGAGGGATATGATCCCAGTGCAGGCAAAAGGGATTCACATAGGGAGGCAACACTGTAAGCATGGATGAGATGGACAGTACGAAAATACAGTGGCCTTATTGCCAAGGCATCTCTTGCACCGTCAGTACTTTTCACTTCCGTTGGAATGGACTAGGAGAGGAGGTGCACAGGAGCTTCGCCACCTATAGATTCCCCTGCAGGTACCAAACACATCTGACAAATGTATCACCAGTCCCTCCTCATCATTGTGTCCAAATCCTAGAACTTCCTGCCCAACAGCCCCATGTAGGTCAGAGTGACAACTTCTACCACCTTCTCAGGACAAAGGAGGAAGGACAAGAAGCACTGGTCTTTCCAGAAACACTCACATGCCATTAATAAATAATATCAACTCAATGAATCAAAAAAAAATTCTCTTCCTCTTACCACTAGTCACCTTAAATTTGTGTACTCTAATGAAGAACCTTCTTAACACTGGGAACGAGCTATCGTTATTTACTTTATCAAAGTCTTTGCACGAGCTTTTGACACTGAACCTACTTCTTTAAGGTGGGTTACAATCCTGTCTAGACGTGTCGGCACAGTCCTTTGTGAAATGAGTCATGTTCATTTCAATCCAGTCCAACAGAATGAAACTGAGCAGGTCCTGAACACAAAATAGAACAAGAGTAAGCCAGTCAACCCCACAACCCTGTCCCACCATTCATTATCATCTGTGCTGATCTCAGCTCCTCTTTTCTGCCTGTTCCTCATAACCCCAATTCCTTGATCTTTCAAATATTTATCCATCTCAACCTCAAATGTATCTTATGATCTAGACTCCACCATCTCTTGGGGCAGACAATTCCAGAGATTCACTTCCCTCTGAGAAAAGAAATTTCTACATACTTCATTTTAAAGCAACCAGCCCCTAATTTTGTAGCCATGTGCCCTTTAGTCCGTGAGCCAGTAGGGTTGGTCAGTACCATCTGAGGGAAATAATGCTCATAGTGATTTTTGACAAGGTATACATCTCTAGAGTTAGAAAATATGCAATAGCATTGCACCAGCGGTAGCTTTATTCAAATAAGTAATCACTTTTTGTCTATATTCCATATTATCATCAGTACAGCAGAAAATGTTACACCACCACCCCACCCACCCCCCCAAAAAAAAGGTAAAAAACCTCATTTGGACAGATTTCTGGAGTTTTATCAATGTCATGATATTTTCCATATTGTTGTATCAAATCAAAACACTTAACCTTTTGTCATAGCATATAGAATTACAGTACAATAATTCAAATGTGGGGTTCCACACGGCCATAACTGAGGCCCCACTTGGTTATAAAATGAATATATTTAATCAAATTCTGCTTTCCATACTTTGTTTTCCATACTTTCATAACCTATTAATAATCATAATTTTCCAAGTCTTCCACATCTTCATCTGAACTTTCCACACTCTCTGAGGTGGATGCCTGGTTCTCACAGTCTGCCAGTCTACACATGTCAGTACACCTGAGGCCATTTGCAACACACATACATCTTGGGAGTGAACATTTTTTTGGACGGTTACAGGCCAGTAGATCCAGGACGGCATCGGGTGCTTGCTGGCCTTCCATCCAGTGCACCACCAACTGTTCAGCTTCCTCTTCTCTCTCCATCTTCCATCCTCTGCCAACAGGCCTTGGCACTTGTGGGTCCTTCTCCATATACCAGCCTGGTAGTTGGCTCGCTGTGCATGTTTTGTTAAGCAGTCCTTGCGTGGTGGGAGTTGATGACTTTCAATTTCACTTTTTTTGGCACAGAAAAGGTGATACCTGAGCTCATTGACCTTGGTGGTTGATGCTTTTGGAGCATACGGGAGATATGTAAATGCCTCCAGTTTGTCCATCAGTTCTGGGGAGGGGTCCCATTCCTGAGCCAACTCTAAGAATGTGTCCTGAGTTTCCCTGTTGCTGGTCAGAAGTTTTAGGGCACTTGTCTTCCTTTTGCCTGCAAAAGCACTTACAGAGTCACATCCTGTATATGCGTGCAACCTGATGAGAGCCCTACAAACCTCTATGCCAACAGTGGCAGCAACCTTCCTGATGTCTACAAGCCTTGTACGGGTTCTAGTACCACACTTCTGGAACAATGAGGCCTCAATCTTGTCACAAAATGCTGAAGACATGATAAAGACATCTGTGTCTTCTGAGCAGATCACTACAGATTGGTATCCCTCTCTTGTGGCATGGGCAGCATGGAGAAGTAGGCGGCCATCTGCTTCTTCTTGTTGACACTGAAGAGCTGACACCTCCTCACTGTCTTGAGATGTGATTCTGTAACATTTGTCATTCACAGTTGCATACAGAATTTTCTCCTGTAGCTTTGCTCTATACTCTGTCTTCCTCCATTCATGGACTATGAAGCTAATGAGACTATTTTTGTTACTGACTTTGGTCAGGAAGCTCCTCCACTGTCTCACCATCTGTGTGCCTGTGACACCTTGCAACTCATGACCAGTCTCTGCCCCCCGTAGAGATCTTTCACTATTCTTGATAGAGTTCTCCTTGTATGTGTCGAACACAACATCTGTTCTACTACTCTGACTGCCTTCCCTCAGAGCCATACCCAGAACTGTTGTGGCAACATCTCTGAAAGTAGCTTGATCACCTTTCATTCTTTGGACCAAGTTCATTCCGTCAACCACTGTAGCAGAGTTTCCTGGGAGATGCTCTTCCACTGCTACATTTTTCTGCAAGGTTGTGGCTAAAGTAGCTTTATTTGTCTTTCTCAGCAATCCTTCTGGTGTGGACAGGGCCCAGGGCAGTGGTCCAAAGGGGTGAGAAAGGATATCCTCCATACGTAGACTGCGCCCTTGTGCCATCACTATGATGCATCCAAACAAAGACCTGTCTGCTTTCAAGATGATAGCCCTCCCATTTGATTTCACTTCTCTCTTCTTATACATATCACTGAATGTTTTCAGCTTGTTGGTTTTCATTGGGTCATGGAATTTCTTTGCTGGTGGGTCTTCCTCTAGTCTCTCATCCTTGATGGTTGCATAGCATTACTCACCAACCTCATATGCCTTCATCAGGTCGGAGGCAATGTCCTTGGGGGCTGCCATTGCCGTAGAGATGCTAATGAGGTCCCACTTCTCTGCAAATGGGGTGACCCATTCATGTATGAGGCTAACCACTGCTGAAACTGCTTCCTCATCTTTCTGGATTCTTGGCCGCTGTAGCTCCGCATGACAAAGCTCTGATTTGTTGCCTTGCACCATCTCCCTTAACTGTCCCAGGAATGCACTGCGGTGTTCAGCTGTTATGTAGTAACGCTTGATAGCTCCAGCATTCAGGCTGAACCGTGATGTGCCTCCAGGAGTCTGTGCGTCTTTGTTCACTGTGGCTTCAATAGCCTGGTCCACAGGGATCTGCCCAAAGGGGTTGTTACTTGACAGCTGCACTGAGAGTTGGCCTGTCTTGAAGGCCTCATACACAGAAGGATTCTTCTCTTGGAGGTTCATCATCTGAGCAAAGTAAGGGGACAGGTACCTGGCATAACTCATCTTATCATACGCAAAGCACCATGGGATCATGGTTCTTCTAGCATGGAGGTTACCATGCATGCTACCACTGCTGCAATACTATCACATATTTTCTAGCACTAGAGGTGTATACCTCACCAAAAAACACTATAAGAATTATTCCCCCCAGATGGTACCGGTGGCCGAAGTTTGGGGTCCTGGCTCACGGACTACTTGGCTTCAACTCTTCTAGTAATTGAAATATCTCAACGTTTTCCCTGTTAAGGCACCTTAGGATGATATAGGTTCGAATTAGGTCACCTCTTATGCTTCTAAACTCCAAGGAACACATACCCAAACTGTTTAGCCTTAGTTGACAGAATAAGTCTAAAGGATGTCTGATGTGGGAAATGAGTGGCAGCAGGACTGGCATTCAACCTGAGGTGGGCCTGGGGTTGCTCTTTGGATAAGGATCCATTTCAGATATGAATAATAGAAACCTTATGTCAGAGAAACAGCTCATCATTTCTGTGCTGTTGAAAAAACTTGCAATAGACTTATTTTGGCCTTATTTATAGCATTAATGAGACAGCCTACAGAGGAGAGGTTGACACCCTGACACAGTGGTGCCAGGATAATGTCCAAAAAACAAAAGAGCTAATTGTGGATTACAGGAGGAACGGAGACAGGCTCGGCCCGATCAATGTCAATGGATTTGCAGTTCAGAGGGTGAGTAGTTTCAAGTTTCTCAGTATACACATCACTGATGATCTCACCTAGACTGTACACACTGGCCTTGTGGCAAAAAAAAGCACAACAGCATCTTTGCCACCTCAAGCGACTGAAGAAGTTCAGCATGAGCCCCCAAATCCTCACACCTTCTACAGGGGCACCATTGAGAGCATCCTGATTGGCTGTATCACCGCCTGGTACAGGAACTGCACCAACCTAGATCGCTGGGCACTGCAGAGAATGGTACGGACAGCCAAGCGCAGCTGTGGATGTGAACTTCCCTCCATTGAGGACATTTATAGCAGCAGGTGCAGAAGGAAGGCCTGGAAGATCATTGGGGACACTGGTCACCCCAGCCATAAACTGTTTCAGCTGCTTCTGTCTGGTAAATGGTACTGCAGCATTAAAGCCAGGACCAATAGGCTATGGGACAGCTTCCTTCTACAAGCCATTAGACTTCTAAATTCACATGTCTGCACATTGCAACAGGGTCATAACACCAAGATTTTTACTCCCTCACATTATGGAATGGATGTAAGATTTAAATAAATTCTAAATAATTCAAACAAATTGGTGGAAGTAAGTATGAAAGCAGACGATTAAAAGGCATTTAGACAGGCACATGAGCAGACAGTGGATAGAGCAATATAGAAATCATACTGTTTAGCTGTCAGGGAGGATTTAAACTAGTTTGCCGGGGCTGGGAACTGGAATAGTAAGGCTGAGGATGTAACGGTTAGTATACAATCAGATGCAGTGTGTAGTGAGTCTGTCAGGAAGGAAAGATAAACAATAGGGCAAAATTTCAGTCAGTGAGATAAGCTGCAGTGTAACTTAGGGACAAAATCAAAAAGGGTGATGAATACAGGACTGAAGCTGTTACATTTGAATGCACACAATATATGAAATAAGGTAGATGATCTTTGACATTGGCAGGAATGATGTTGTGGGCATCTCGGAAAGAGGATCATTGTTGGGAGCTAAACAACCAAGGACACAATTTGTATTGAGAGGATGGGCAGGGAGCTTGACATAGCTTTTTTGGTAAAAAGTCTAATCAAATCCTTAGAGAGAGGTGACATAGGATTGGAAAATGTAGAATCTTTGTAAGAAGTGTTAAGAAACTGCAAGGGTAAAAAGACCCTGATGGGAGTTAAATACAGGCTTCCAAGCAGTAGCCAGGATCTGGGCTACATGTTACACCAAGAGATAGAAAACGCATGTAAAAAGGGCAATGTTGGCGATGGTCATGGGAGACTTCAATATGCAGGTAAATTAGTTTGGTGCTGGACCCCAAGAGAGAGAATTTGAAGAATGCCTATGAGATGGCTTTTTAGAGCAGCTTGTGGTTGAAACCATTGGGGGAAAGGCTATTCTGGATTGGGTGTTGTTTAATGAACCAGATTTGATCAAGGTAAAGGAACCCTTGGGAGGTAGTGATCATAAAATGATAGACTTCACACTGCAATTTGAGAGGAAGGAGCCAAATTCAGACATGTCAGTATTACAGTTGAGTAAAGGGAATTAGAGAGGCATGAGAGAGTAGCTGGTCAAAGTTGATGGGAAGGGATCAATAGCAGGGTTGATGGCAGAGCAGCAATGGCTGGAGTCTCTGGGAGAAATTCGGAAGGTGCAGGATTAATACATAAGATCATAAGACCATAAGAAATAGGAGCAGAATTAGGCCATTTGGTCCATTAAGTTTGCTCTTCCATTTCATCATGGCTGACTCATTTCCCTCTCAACCCCATTCTCCTGTCTTTTCCCCATAAGCTTTAACACCATGACTTATCAAGAACTATCAACCTATGCCTTAAATATATCAAATATCCTGGCCTCCACAGCCATCTGTGGTAATGAATCCCACAGATTCACCACCCTCTGGCTAAAGAAATTTCTCCTCATCTCCATTCTAAACAGACGTCCGTCTTTTCTGGGCCTAGACTCCCCCACCATAGAAAACATCCTTCCTACATTCACTTTGTCTAGGCCTTTCAACGTTCAATAGGTCTCAATGAGATCTCCCTCTCAGTCTTTTAAATTCCAGTGAGTAAAAGCCCAGAGCCATCAATTGTTCCTCACACATTAAGCCTTTAATTCCCGGAATCATTCTCGTGAAACTCCTTACAACCATCTCCGATGTCTGCATGTTCTTTCTTAAATAAGAGGGCCCAAAACTGCTCGCAATGCTTACCAGTACCTCATTAGTGTCTTATAAAGACTCAGTATTAAATCTTTGCTTTTATATACAGGTCCTCTCATAATGAATGCTAACATTGCACTGGCCTTCTTCACCACTGACTCAACCTGCAGAGTAACCTTAGGGAATCCTGCACAAGGACTCCCGATCCATCTGCACCTTGGATTTTTGAATTTTCTCCCCATTTGGAAAGATAGATAGATAGATAGACATAATTTATTGATCCTGAGGGAAATTCGGTTTTGTTACAGTTGCACCAACCAAAAATAGAGTATAAATATAGCAATATAAAACCATAAATAATTAAGTAATAATATGTAAATTACGCCAGATGGAAATAAGTCCAGGACCAGCCTATTGGCTCCGGGTGTCTGAGGGAGGAGTTGTAAAGTTTGATGGCCACAGGCAGGAATGACTTCCTATGGCGCTCTGTGTTGCATCTCGGTGGAATGAGTCTCTGGCTGAATGTACTCCTGTGCCCAACCAGTACATTATGTAGTGGATGGGAGACATTGTCCAAGATGGCATGCAACTTGGACAGCATCCTCTTTTCAGACACGACATCACTGGCCTTACGAATGAGTTTGTTTATTCTGTTGGTGTCTGCTACCCTCAGCCTGCTGCCCCACCACACAACAACAAACATGATAGCACTGGCCACCACAGACTCGTAGAACATCCTCAGCATCGTCCGACAGATGTTAAAGGACCTCAGTCCCCTCAGGAAATAGAGACTATCTATAAATAAATATCTATCTATCTATCTAGTATCTTTCCTGTAAGACAATGGGCTCTTATCTTGTTAAGAAACCTCATATGTGTCCACCTTGTCAAAGGCCTTCTGAAAATTCAAGTATACAATATCCACCGATTATCCTTTGTCTATCCTGTTTGTTATTTCCTCAAAGAATTCTATCAGTTTGTTGGGCAAGATTTTCCCTTAAGGAAACTATGCTGACTTTGTCCATTATATCAGATGCCTTCAAGTACCCTTAGACCTCATCCTTAACAATCAACTCCAACATCTTCCCAACCACTGAAGTTCTGGATAACTGGCCAATAATTTCCTTTCTTCTGCATCCCTTCTTTCTTGAAGAGTGGAGTGATATTTGCAATTTCCTAGTCCTCCAGAACCATTCCAGAAACTAGGGATACTTGAAAGATAACTACTAATACCTCCACAATCTCGTCAGCTATCTCTTTCATAACCCTGGAGTGTAGTCCATCTGGTCCAATTGACACATCTACCTTCAGACTATTCAGTTTCCCAAGCACCTTCTCCCTAGTAATAGCAACTGCACTCACTTCTACCCCAACACTCTCAAACTTCTGGCATACTGGCATACTAGTGTCTTTCACAGTGAAGATGGATACAAAATACTTACTCAGTTCTTCTGCCACTTCCTTGTCCCCCACTACTACTTATCCAGCGTCATTTTTCAGCAGTCCAATGTCTACTCTCATCTCTCTTTCACTCTTTACTCTTTATATATACAAAAAATTTTGGTCTCCACTTTGATATTGATGGCTTGTTTAACTTCATATTTCATATTTCCCCCTTATGGCTTTTTAGTTGCCTTCTGTTCATTTTTTAAAGTTTCCCAATCCTCTAACTTCCCTTTAATTTTTGCTCTATTATATGCCCTCTCCTTTGCTTTTATGTTGGATTTGACTTCTCAGTTTTGCCCTATCATCTGCTTGCCCTTCCTGACAGTCTCACTACACCCTGTCTTTGCACGCAAACCAACAGCCTTATCCTCAGTCCTATCACTCCAATTCCCATCCCCCTGCCAAATGAGTTTAAACCCTCCCCAACAACTCTAACAAAACTCCCCACAAGAATATTGGTCACCTTTGGGTTCAAGTGTAACCCATCCCTTTTGTATAGGCAATACCTACCCCAGAAGAGATCCCAATGATCCAGAAAACTGAAATCCTGTCCTTGCACCAGTTTCTCAGCCACACATTCATCTGGCAAATCATCCCGTTCTTAACCTCACTGGCGCGTGACACAAACAGCAATCCAGAGATTACTACCATGGATGTCCTGCTTTTCAGCTTTTTACCTAGCTCTCTAAATTCTCTCTTCAGGACTTCCTCACTTTTCCTACCTATGTCATTGGTGCCAATATGTACAAAGACTCCTGGCTGCTCACTCTCCCCCTTTAGAATGTGGTGGATACGATCTGAGACATCCCTGACCCTGGCACCTGGATGGTAACATAGGTGTCTCTATCACTTCCGCAGAATCTCGTGTCCGCTCCTCTAACCATGGAATCCCATATCACTACTGCAGTCCTATTCTGCCATCCTCCTTCTAAGCCACAGTGCCAGAGTGGCTCCCCATACCCGCTAGGTCATTCCAAAGATGAAGTATTCTAAAGGTGTGTGGCCTCTGTCAGTCATGGTCGACTGTGGGTACTTTGCCTCTGGTAGTCACTGGTTTGTCGAGCAGCGTCGACTGTGGCTAATGAGGCCGATCCTGGAACGGCAGGCTCTGCCACAGTTGCTGCATGTGTAGGGCATCATGGAATTGTTGTCCGCTGTCCACTGTGCTCTCCGTTTAGCTCTCCGCTCCTCAAACTGACTCAGGATCACTCTCTCGCCTTGCTCTTGGTGCTGCTGAAGAGTACCTCGCCATTTCTTGCATCATCTGCTGTATCCTCCCAGCACTCTGTGCTGATTTTTAGGTCTTTCATGTCGCGCTTGCAGAGGCCCTTGAAGCGAAGCTGGGTTCCACCAACGTTCCTCTTGCCTGTTGCTAGTTCTCCACAGAGGATGTCCTTTGGCAGTCTACCATCCTTTGTACGGCGGATGTGGCCCAGGATGACACAAACATAGCTGATCAGAGAAATCAACACCAACATGAAAGCAAAAGAGAATATATATAATAGAGCAAAAATCTGTGGGAAGTTAGAGGATTGGAATGCTTTTAAAATCCAACAGAAGGCAACTAAAAAAGATGAAATATGAAGGTAAGTTAGTCGATAGTATCAAGAGGATACCAAACGTTTCTCAGATACATAAAGAGTGACAGAGAGGTGAGAGTAGAGAACAGACCATGGGAGAATGTTACTGGAGAAGTAGTAATGGGAAGCAAGGAGGTGGCGCACAAACAAAATAAGACATCATTGTGGAAGACACCAGCAGTATGCCGGAAGTTCAAGACGGTTAGGGGGAGAAAGTACTTGAAAAGCTGAAAGTTCTGGAGGTAGATAAATCACCTGGACCAGATGGTGTACACCCCAGGGTTCTGAAAGAGATATCTGAAGAAATTGTGGAGACATTAGTAATGATCTTTCAAGAATCAATAGATTCTGGCCTGAATCCGGAGCAACGGAAAATTGTAAATGTCACTCCGCTCTTCAGGAAAGGAGGAAGGCAGAAAGAAGGAAATTATAGGCCAGTTAGCCTGACCTCAGTGGTTGGGAAGATGCTGGAGTCCATTGGTAAAGATGTGGTTTCAGGGTACTATGAGGCACATGATAAAATAGGCCCATGTCAGCATGGTTTCCTTAATGGAAAATCTTTCCAGACAAATCTGTTGGAGTTCTGAGAGTAAATAACATGCAGGAGAGATGAAGGAGAATCGGTGGATGTTGTGTACTTTGATTTTCAGAAGGCCTTTGACAAGGTGCTGCACACGAAGCTACTTAACAAGATAAGAGCCCGTGGTATTACAGGAAAGTTACCAAAGGATGGCTGATAACCAGGAGGCAAAGGGTGGAAATAAAGGGAGCCTTTTCTGGTTGGCAGCCTGTGATTAGTGGTGGTCCACAGGAGTCTGAGTTGGGACTGCTTGATTTTATGTTATATGTCAATGATTTGGATGATGGAATTAATGGCTTTGTGGCCAAGTTTGTCGACGATATGAAAATCGGTGGAGGGCAGGTAGTGTTGAGGAAGAGGGAGGCTGCGGGGTTTAGACAGATTAGGAGAATGTATAAAGAAGTGGCAGATGGAATTGGCATGTCATGCACTTTGGTAGAAGGAACAAATGTGTAGAGTATTTTCGAAGCAGGCAGAAAATTCAAAAATCTGAGGTACAAAGGGATTTGGGAGTCCTTGTGCAGGAGTCCCTAAAGGTTAATTTGCAGGTTGAGTCACTGGTGAGGAAGGCAAATGCAATGTTAGTATTCATTTCAAGATAACTAGAATATAAAAGCAAGGATTTTTATGCTTATAAGGCACTGGTGGGACCTCGCTTAGAGTATTCAGAACAGTTTTGGGCCCCCATATTTAAGAAAGGGTGTGCTGACGTTGGAGAGGGTTCAGAGGAGATTCAGGAGATGATTCCAGGAATGAAAGGGTTATCACATGAATAGCATTTGATGGCTCTTGGCCTGTACTTGGTGGAATTTAGAAGAATGAGGGGAGAGGAATTTTATTGAAACACATCGAATCTTGAAAGGCCTAGATAACAGGGATGTGGAGAGACTGTTTCCTTTAGTGGGTGAGTCTAGGATCAGAGGGCACAGTGTCAGAATAGAGGGATGTCCATTTAGAAGAGAGATGAGGAGGAATTTCTTTAGCCAGAGAATTTATTGCCACTGGTGTCTGTGGAGGCCAGGTACTTAAGGCAGAGGTTGATAGTTTCTGGATTAGTCAGGGCGTGAAAGGTTACGGAGAGAAGGCAGGAGAATGGGGATGAGAGGGAAAGTGGATTAGCCATGATGAAATGGCAGGGCAGAGTCTTTGGGCCAAGTGGACTAATTCTGCTCCCGTCTCTGATCTCATGGTCTCATCATGGATGGCACATGTATTGAGTGTGAGGGTTCTGTACACTTCTATATTCTACAGTATGTTTTCAATTCTAATGGCAAGACCTGCTTGGATGTAGGGTCCTTGTGGCTTCCCAATCTCCCAGGGAGCCCATTGCTTACCCTGAAACAAGAATCTGAGTTTTGGGATACGGGCATTAACAGCTAGATCTCTTGGGAATAATACACTCGGGTTGGCCAGAAGTACTGAGGGATAACCTGCAGTGATCATTGTCAAGGAGCTGGGGAAGGGAACCTATTAACTCTGTGGATTCCTCTCTCAAAGGGGACAACAGATGAGTTTCTCCAGCATCCACCTAAATCAACTCATATTCTCCAGTCACCAAGCCAGATCGATCTTCGGTGTGGGCATTATATCCATGGTTGAAAAGCCTAACACACTGCTACTGAGGCTCAAATAGAGAGAGCAGTGTGTTTTAACTGAGGCACCAGCAAGCAGGCCACTGTTGAGCCACTCACCTGTCCTGCTTGGTTTAATATCCTCTGCATTTAAAAAAAATTATTTAGAGATACAGCATGGTAACAGGCCCTTCTACAAACCAATGCCACCTAATTACACCCATACGACCAATTAACCCACTTAGGAATGTGGGGGGAGACTCATGCGATCACTGGGAGAACGCACAGGTTCCTTACAGACAGCAGTGGAATTGAACCCAGGTCATTGGCACTGTAACCACTATGCTAAAAAACAGGCAGAAGAGTTTGACTATCTAATACCGTGTTGGTCAGAGAAACATAAATGGAATCTTATGCCATAAAACAATGCAGACCAAATACATGTTTTGGCAGTTTCTGTGCTGCTGGAGGTGGTTTTGGAATCATTCTAGGTATCGAACAGAATCACAGAGCTCTCAAAACCGGCTGCATGCAGAGCGCCAGGTTTTCCCATCTGTAAATTAGCTGCCTGTGACACTCGATGCACTTGCCTCCCAAATCTGATCCTATCCAAAAGGGCTTAAAAGGAACTGGCCACAAAAGAGGCAATTCTCCTCTGCAACTTAAACGTATGTCTTTCATTACACAGTCATTAATGAGCCAAATTTGCATTGCTGTAGGTACAGACTAATCATCATTATAGATCTCATGTTGAGACAAAACATGCGCTCATACTGTTTTAAAGGAAGCTTTATCTTAAAGTGGAAGGGGTTGCAGTGCAGTGAATGTGTTTGTGATGCTGAGAGGGAGAGGCATGCTGTGATCTGTTAACCAAAGTTCTAATTGCACAGAGACAAAAGATAAAAGAAAGTTTTGTAAGGTTGGCTCCAATCGTCCCGATGGAGATGGATGATTACTGCTGCCTGGTTTATGATCAACACTCTTAGGCAGTCTGAAGGAGGATGTGAAAAGCAGATGAATGGGCAGTGGGAAATCCCAATGTGCAGTTTAACCATGTGCCTTGTAAATATGATTTCTCTAGATTTAGCTCTGAAAGAATTCAGCCGTGGAAATATCAGGATGTTATTTTCCAGATAGCATCTGCAGCTTCCGTTTCTCACAGCGATGATTAGGCCAGTTCCCACAGACTAGACAAGATGGAAAACGTCTCTTGTTTGTACCTTTTTTAGAACAAAAGGCTTGCATCAAATCTTTAACTTAGTGCGTAACTAGCTGGAGTTGTGAGGAACCCTGGTGTAATGCAACAATCAGCACAGATGGTATCTCTGTTAATAGGTTTCTGCCCAGGCGGAGATTTGCATCAGCTGCTTATTAAGTCTGCTCTCCAGTGATGGGTCAGCCTTACTCTGGGCACTTACTGTGCAAGTTAGAGTCTCCATTGACAATCAATAGATTTTAACTGAAAACATATTATTCCTTTTGTTGACTTGTATAACACAGATCTGAAAACAGTGTCATTAAATCGCTTAGGCTACCATCTGTATTTCACATGTTGTATAAATATAGCAAGCCTGAGATGTCACTTCTCTCTGAACTTTATAGAAACGTGTCTGCCTCCACCTCATGATTTACTGAGCCACAGTAACCCGAAACAACCTAGATTTGATCAGCAAGCCAGAGTTAACTGAGGGACTGCCACACAACAGAGGAACCACAGAGAATTTCTCAGCCTAGTTTCACAGATGGGAGGCATTTACAGAGATTTCCCCTGTTCATCTCTCTCCTGGAACTGCATGTCTGTGGACATCTCAGTAAATGCTTCCACAAGGTGTGATGGCTCTTAGGGAGCTCAAACCAGGATTTTCCAATAACTGCCTTTGCATAGCCCCAGTGCTGGCCTGCTTTTAAAAAGTGCGTTAGCGTTTCTCTTGAAGAAACTGTGCAGAAGATCCAGCTATAATTAATGCCATCCTCACATGGAGTAAATCTTGCACAAGGGACAACTGCCATTTCCTGTGGAGCGGTAACCCAGGAGAAGTCAGACTGTGCAGGAGACACAGAGAAACAGCAAGGAAAGAAAAAACATCTTCCTATTTACTTTTCACCTATAAGCAATACCATGCGAGATCAAAGTAGAGCTGTCAGTAATTAAATTAGAAGACTTCTGAAAATCTTTCACATAGCCTTTTAATCTTTCAAAAGTTCTCATTGAATATTATGTATTTCATGTGCAATTGATATTATGTATAATTAGAGTCAAACACAGAGACATAATAAGCAAAATATGGCTGAAGGCATTTTGCATTGAAGCAACTGGCTGATTGCCAGTGAATTGAGAACATGTTAGTCTGAATTTCGGGTTCATTTTACCATCCGTTTGTGGCAGTCTAATTCAGGCGGTCTATTTTAATCATATGAATTCATGCACATTACTATATCACATAATTAAAATAATAAGAATAATTTTCATTGTTATTTATGCATAAATATCATTAAAATTCTGGGCAAGGGGCAACTTTGCAGTTAAGCATCAAAATCCAAAATTCACAGAGCTGCAAAATTTTCTTACCCAAAGGATTTGTGAAAATGACACTTCGCCCTCCCCTGCACCATCCCAAACATCAATTGGCATGATCACTGTACAGGTATTGATTTACAAATGATTGGATATACAAGTTTTTGCTAACACTTTTAGCTCTTTGAGCAATGTCTTTAATTTACAAAGCCACTCTCTATGAAGGTAATGCATAATACAGGTTGAGCACCCCTTACCCGAAATGCTTAGAGCCAGAAGTATTTTGGATCTTTTCAGATTTTGGAATATATAATGAGATAGTTTGGGATTGCCATCATTTCCAACTCTGAATTTATGTGAGGTCACTTCTCAGAATGGTGGTGCACAGGGACCTGAACATTGCCTGGGAACCTTCCTAGCGCCTTGTGAAATTTTCCATTTGCGACGTAGAGTCAGAGCCCAAAAACATCTTGGATTTCAGCAGTTTTCAGATGAGGGGGAACTCAACCTGTTCCAAAGTCACCATAATGAACTCTTGACAACCGGCAAGTGATGTTGTTCCCTAGTAAAACCCTGGGAAAAAGATATCATTTGTCTACTCCATCCATAATTTTATAAACCATTATCAGATCTCCCTCCCCTCAACCTCTGTTGCTCCAGAGAAAACAACCCAAGTTTGTCCAACCCTTGTTGAAGCACATGCCCTCTAATCCAGGCAGCATCCTAGTAATCTTCTGCGCACTCTCCAAAGCCTCGACATCTCTCTTGTAATGGGGTGACCAGAACTGTATGCAATACTCTAGATGTGGCCTCACTAGAGTTTTATAAAGCTGCAGCATAACTTACTGATTTTTGAATTCAATGTCTTGACCAATAAAGGCAAGCATGTCACGTGCCTTCTTAACCGCCCAATCAACCTGTGTGGACACTTTCAGGGAGCTATGAACTTGGACCCCAAGTTCCCTCTGCTCATAGACACTGTTAAGGATCTTGTCCTTAACAGTGTACTATCTCTTTGCATTTGAACTACAAAGGTGCAACACTTCTCATTTGGCCAGGTTAAATTCCATCTGCCATTTTTCTGCCCATATCTGCAACTGATCTACAGTATATCCAGTTGTATTCTTTGCTGGTCTTCTACACTATCCACAACACCACCGGTCTTCATCATTATCTGCAAACCTATTAACCCAAGTACCTACAGTACACTTTCATCCAGGTCATTTATATACGTGCATTACAAACAGCAGAGGTGGCAGTACAGGTCCCTGCAGAACACCACTAATCGCAGCCCTCCACCCAGGTTAAGTACCTTCAACCACTATCCTCTGTCTTCTATGGCCAAGCCAGTTCTGAATCATAACGGCTAGTTCACCATCGATCCTGCGCATTATAATCTTCTGGATGAGCCTCCCATGAGGCACCTTGTCAGATACCTTACTAAAATCCACGTCAGCAACATCCACAGCTCTACCTTTATCAATCATCTTTGTAAAACTCATCAAAAAATTCATTCAAGTAAGTAAGCCGTGATTTGCCCTGCACAAGCCAAGCTGGCTCTCCCTAATTAGACCATGGTTTTCCAAATGCTCATAAATCCTAACCCTAAGAATTCTCTCCAGTGACTTCCCTGTCACTGACAGAGACTCTCCAGTCTATAGTTTCCAGGATTATCCCTGGTTCCCTTCTTGAGTAATGGAACAACATTAGCTACTTATCAGTCCTCCGGGACCTCACTTGTGGCTAAAGAGGACACAAAGATATTGGTCAAGGCCCAAACAATCCCTTCTCTTGCCTCTCTCAATAACCAGGGGTTTATCTCATCAGGCACCTTTAAGAGACCAAACTACCTCCTCCTCTACCTCGGTGCCCTAGCATATCGATACGCTCAGCACTGATCTCCCTATCCTCCACATCCTTCTCCTTGGTGAATACTGATGTAAAGTACTCATTAAGGACCTCACCCAATTCCACCTCATCCAAGCAAATGTTCTCCCCCTCCCCCCACCTTTATCTTTGAGTGGTCCTAACCTCTCCCTAGTTATCCACTTTCCCTTAATGTACTATACGTATACAATGCGTTGGGATTCTCTTTAATCCTACTTGCCAAAGACTTTTCATGGCCTCTCCTGGCGCTCCTAATTCCCTTCTTGAGTTCCTTCTGGCTTCTTTAAAATTCTGAGGGGCTCTGTTTGATTCTTGCTTCCTAAGCTTTTCATACTTTTCCTTTTTCTTCTTGACTAAATTCATCACCTCTCTTGATGTCCAAGGTTCTCTTACTTTGCCATGTTTGTCCTCCTTTCTGACTGGAACTTACTTATTCTGTACTCTGTGCAGCTGGTCTTTAAGTACCCTCCACATGTCAGATTTGGACTTGCAGTTCCCAATTAACTCTCCCTAGTTTCTGCCTAATCCTCTCGTAATTTACCCTGCTTCAATTTAATACTCTCCCAAAAAGTCTGTACTTATCCTTACCTATAGCTATCTTAAAACTTAAGCAATTGCAATCATTGTTCCCTAACTGTTCATCTGCTGAAAGGTTGGTCACCTGGCCAGGTTCATTACCCAATGCCAGGTCCAGTACAGCCCCTTTCTCTTGTTGGACTATCTACATATTAATTTCAGAAACCCTCAAAATGCACCTAACAAATTCTGCCCCACCTATAAGCCTACTATAAGCCTACTGACTCTCACAGCTATCTGGACTATTCCTCTTCTCACTCTGTCTCTTGCAAAAACGCCATCCCCTTCTCGCAATTCCTCCGTCTCCGCCGCATCTGCTCTCAGGATGAGGCTTTTCATTCTAGGACGAGGGAGATGTCTTCATTTTTTAAAGAAAGGGGCTTCCCTTCCTCCACTATCAACTCTGCTCCTAAACGCATCTCCCCCATTTCACGTACATCTGCTCTCACTCCGTCCTCCCGCCACCTCACTAGGAATAGGGTTCCCCTGGTCCTCACCTACCACCCCACCAGCCTCCGGGTCCAACATATTATTCTCCGTAACTTCCGCCACCTCCAACGGGATCCCACCACTAAGCACATCTTTCCCTCCCCCCCTCTCTCTGCATTCCGCAGGGATCGCTCCCTACACAACTCCCTTGTCCATTCGTCCCCCCCATCCCTCCCCACTGATCTCTCTCCTGGCACTTATCCGTGTAAGCAGAACAAGTGCTACACATGCCCTTACACTTCCTCCCTTACCACCATTCAGGGCCCCAAACAGTCCTTCCAGGTGAGGCAACACTTCACCTGTGAGTCGACTGGGGTGATATACTGCGTCCGGTGCTCCCGATGTGGCCTTTTATATATTGGCGAGACCCGACACAGACTGGGAGACCGCTTTGCTGAACATCTACGCTCTGTCCGCCAGAGAAAGCAGGATCTCCCAGTGGCCACACATTTTAATTCCACATCCCATTCCCATTCTGACATGTCTATCCATGGCCTCCTCTACTGTAAAGATGAAGCCACACTCAGGTTGGAGGAACAACACCTTATATTCCGTCTGGGTAGCCTCCAACCTGATGGCATGAACATCGACTTCTCTAACTTCCGCTAAGGCCCCACCTCCCTCTCATACCCCATCTGTTACTTATTTTTATGCACACATTCTTTCTCTCACTCTCCTTTGTCTCCCTCTGTCCCTCTGACTATACCCCTTGCCCATCCTCTGGGTCCCACCCCCCCCGTCTTTCTCCCCGGACCTCCTGTCCCATGATCCTCTCATATCCCCTTTTGCCTATCACCTGTCCAGCTCTTGGCTCCATCCCTCCCCCTCCTGTCTTCTCCTATCATTTTGGATCTCCCCCTCCCCCTCCAACTTTCAAATCCCTTACTCACTCTTCCTTCAGTTAGTCCTGACGAAGGGTCTCGGCCTGAAACGTCAAGTGCACCTCTTCCTACAGATGCTGCCTGGCCTGCTGCGTTCACCAGCAACTTTGATGTGTGCTGCCCCACCTAAATCTTTTGCACTCAGAAGGTTCCAGTTTATATTAGGGAAGTTGAAGTCCCACATGAGAATGATCTTATTGCTTCTACACCTTTCCTTAATCTGCCTGCATATCTGGTTCTCAAAATCCCAGTAGCTATTGGAGGGTCTGCAGTACAATCCCATCACAGTGATTGCACCCTTCCTATTTTTGAGTTCAACGCATGTAGCTCAGTAGATGAGTTCTCCATTATATCCCCTCTGAGTGATATTGTTCCTGATTAGTAGTGCAGCTCCCCCACTTCTTTTATCTCTCTCTCTGTCTTTTCCAGAACATCAATATCCTGGGATATTAAGATTGCATTCCCATCCCTCTCTCAACCAAGTCTTTGTAATTGGCCCAACATCATAGTTCCATGTACTGATCCATGCTCTAAGCTTGTCACTTTTACCCATAATACCCCGGCAGTAAAATACACACACTTCAAGCTATCCATCCCATCATATCTATTACTTTGTTCCCGTCGGTTTTTACTGACCCTGAAAACCACCTTCCTCTTCATCCCTCTACTTCCTGATCTAGTGCTCTGGTTCCCATCCCCATGCTGAACTAATTTAAACCCTCCCAAGTAGCTCTGGCCAGAATAGAGTCATAGAAAAATACAGCACAGAAACAGGACATTCAGCCCATCTAGTCCATGCCAAAACCATTTAAACTGCCTACTCCCATTGACCTGCACCAGGACCATTGCCCTCCAAAACCCAACCATCCATGTACCTATCCAAACCTCTCTTAAATGTCGAAATTGTGCTCACATGGACCACTGTGCTGGCAGCTCACTCACACTCTCACAACACTCGGAGTGAAGCAATTTCCCCTCACGTTTCCCTTAAATTTCTCACCTTTCACCCTTAACCCATGACCTCTGGTTGTATTCCCACCCAACCTCAGTGGAAAAGCCTGCTTGCATTTAGCCTATCTATACCCCTCACAATTTTGTATACCTCTATCAAATCTCCTCTCAATCTTCTACGTTCTGAGGAATACTGTCCTAACCTATTCAATCTTTCCTTATAACTTAGGTCCTCCAGACCCTGCAACATCCTTGTGAATTTTCTCTATACCCTTTCAATCTTGTTTGCATCTTTCCTGTAGGTAGGTGACCAAAACTGCACATAACACTCCAAATTAGGCCCTACAAATGTCTCATACAACTTCAACATAACATCCCATCTCCTGTACTTAGTGTATTGATTTATGAAGGCCAATATGCCATAAGCTTTCTTCATGACCCTATCTACCTGTGATGCCACTTCCAATGAATTGTGGACCTGTATTCCCAGATCCCTTTGTTCTACCGCACTCCCCATTGCCCTACCCTGGTTGATCCTACCAAAGAACAAAACATCACACTTCTTGCATTAAATTCCATCTGCCACTTACAGCCCATTTTTTCCATCCTTTTTTCCAGCTGATGCAGACCCCCCTGCAAGCCACGATAGCCTTCCTCGCTGTCCACTACACCCCCAGTCTTGATGTCATCTCCAAATTTGCTGCTCCAGTTAACCACCTTATCATCCAGATCATTGATATTGATGACAAACAACAAAGGACTCGACACCAATCCCTGCAGCACACCACTAGTCACAGGCCACCAGGCAGAGAGGCAACCATCTACTACCACTCTCTGACTTCTCCCACAAAGCTAATGTCTAATCCAACTTACTACCTCATCCAACTTACTACCTCATCTTGAATGCCAAGTGACTGAACTTTTTTGACCAGCCTCTAATGTGGGGCCTTGTCAGATGCCTCACTGAAGTCCATGTGGACAACATCCACTGCCTTGCTTTCATTCACTTTCTTGGTAACTTCCCTGAAACACTCCATAAGATTGATTAGATATGACCTACTATGCACAAAACCATGCTGACTATCCTTAATCAGTTCATGTCTATCTGAGTACTTATATATCCAGTCCCTTAGAATATCTTCCAATAACATTCCCACAACTGATGTCAGACTCACCAGCCTATAATTTTATGTTTAGAGCCTTTTTAAAACAGAGTAACACTGGCTATCCTCCAGTCCTCCGGTACCTCTCCTATTGCTAAGGATGATTTAAATATCTCTGCTATCTCTGTTCCAGTATATTGGTTCCCCACTAATTCTAATCAGCCATTTTGACTTAAACAAACGTTCCCCAGGAATGCACCCCACTCATATGTTGAGGAATTCTGTATTTGCATAGAGATATGAACTCAGCTAATCACAGAATGTTGTATCCTGTTCCATTTCATTCTAAGTATCCTTCTAAACTCAAAGTAAATATTAACTGCTGCCAGTCAAATATTATTATTACCAGAATAGATTCTCATTCCACCAGATTCTAGATCCTTTAGTATAAGTGGTTAAGGAGGTTCCAGATTACTTGTCCTGTCAACACTATGCACAGTAGTGGATGAGTTTCTGAAGGAAGGGAGACTAAATCGTGATTTATTTTGGAACCAGAGAGATCGACAGCAGTATAGAAACACAAGCGATTTCACATGCTGGAATCTGGAGCAACAAACAACTGGCAACAACAATCAGCGAGCTGAGGAGCATCTGTGGGAGGAAAGGAATTGTTAGCGTTTCATATCGAAACCCTGCATACATCAGGTGCAGAAGATCAAACTATAATTAATGTCATTCACTAATGAAAAGCTGTAGCTTAAAAACAAGGGATATCTTGAGTTGGTAATCTCTCAACTGATCTTCCTAGTGCTGCACACTGGACAGACTGAATATGGGAGAACTGGAGACGTCAGACCCAACCATGAGGCTGGTCATATGTTGTCACACTAAAACAAGCTTCAGAATCAGGGAAAGGCTGAGCCAGAGTGGCACCAATATATTTGTAGAAAGGATTAAGAAAACAAGGGAGGATTCAAATTAAAAAAGCATATGTTGGACAAATGCCAATAGTTTTTAAGTTTAGAAAGATGAGCAGGCTTGATAAAGACAGTAAGACATTAGAGCAGAATTATCCCTCTCAATTCCATTCTCCTGCCTTCTTCCTGCAATCCTCGAAGCCCTGACTAACCAAGAACCTATCAACTCTTCTTTAAATATACTCAATGACTTAGGCCCCACAGCCAGCCATATCAATGAATTCCACAGACTCGGCACCCTCTGGCTAAAGAAACTCCTTCTCATTCTGATCTAAATGGATGTCTCACTATTCTGATGCTGTGCTCTCTCGTCCTAGACTTGCCCTCTATATGAATTATCCTCTCCATATCTATTCTGACTAGGTCATTCAACATTCAATAGATTTCAATGAGATCCCCCTCTCATTTTTCTGAACTCTAGTAATACAGGCCCAGAGCCAACAAACTGGTCCTCTTGATTCCGGGAATGAAAAAATGAACCCTTTCATTCCTGGAATAATTCTCGTGAACCTACTCTGGACACTCTCCAATGCCAGCACATCTTTTCTTCAATAAGGGGCCCAAAATCTGCTTACAATACTCCAAGTGCGGTCTGACCAATGTCTTATGAAGCCTCAGCATCACATCCTTGCTCTTATATTTTAGTCCTCTTGAAATGAATGCTAATATTGCATTTGCCTTCCTTATCGCTGACTCAGCCTGCAATTTAACCTTTTAGGGATCCCTGCACAAAGACTCCCAAGTCCCTTTGGTGGTGGCATCCGGTAGTCTCGCGAGACCATGGATCTGCGCCTGGAAAGTCTGGCATAACCGGTAGACCGCTGCTTTCCGTGTTGTGCCGTCGCAGTGAGGCGACGCTGGAGTGTCCTCTCCAGGGTGTAGGCCTGGGTAAGGTTGTATGAAAGACTGGCAGTTGCCCATGCAGCAAGTCTCCCCTCTCCACGACACCGATACTGTCCAAGGGAAGGGCAGGGGCTGATACAGCTTGGCAAGTCCCTTTACGCCTCTGATTTGTGAATTTTCTCCCACTTAAAAAATAGCCTACGCCTTTATTCCTTCTACCTAAGTGCAAGACCATATACTTTCCTACAATATATTCCATCTGCCACTTCTTTGCCCGATCTCCCATTCTGTCCAAGTCTTTCTGCAGGTTCCCTGCTTCCTCAACACTACCTGCCCCTCCACCTGTGTGCGTATCATCTGCAAACTTGGCCACAAGGCCATCAATTCTGTATACAAAGCAGCCCTAATAGAACAAGAGTGCGTGGCCAAAATACGTAATGAGAAAATAATATCAGAAGACAAAGGGACAGAATGAAATTTTGAAGCAATAACAGCCTGTATATTATAGAGCTATTTCTGCAAAGTGAATTTAGCAATGCTTACTGAAACAAAATTGGACTCTGAAGCCACGTGAATGGAAGTTAAGACAGATGATCAAAACTGTGCTGAAGGAGGAAGTGTCATTAAAAAGGAGAGACAGGTATTTCAAAGTGCCTTTCCCACTGAAAGCAGGGCTACAGCAGTGGAATAATGATGCATTGTTTTCAGTGGGGTATAGGACTAAAGTGGAAGGAGCAAGAAGTTTGGAAATAAGGATTAATATTTTAAATAAGAAACTATCTTTTTATGCACAGTTCTCCATTCTATCACATTTACCTGGTTCACCTCTAACACTCTTAACTCTTCTGCCTTTGCACTTTGCACAGCCCTGCCTTTTGGTCTTTTCCTTCCTGTTCTCTTTGTTTGCAATTTAACATCAGTTTTCAATTAACTTTCCCAATGGACGTCGATATCCTGAAATGTTAGCTCTTTTTGTCTCTCCACAGATGCTGCCCAACCGGCTAAGTATTTCTAGTCTTCTCTGTTTACGTTAAATGAAAGCCCCATTGTAGGAAGTGAAAAATATATGTAAGCAAAAGGACTTTTGGACCAGAGAACAAAGATTAATGTTTACATAGGAATCAGGATGGAAGGGAATGGAATCCTTGTATTTGGACCAGTATGGGAGATTTCATAGCCTTTAATGACTATCAAAGCATTTGACAGAGTGCAGATAAAACAAAGATTATCTTGAACAAATGTACAAGAATTTCTTGAAAAACAAAGATCAATGAAGGTATGAGGAATTCTATTAAACGAAGCTTATGTAGATATTCAGAGAGTCTTCAATAAATTATTCACAATATTTGGAAGAAAAATGGTTTAAGAGACAATTGATAGGAATTTGATCAGGGACAAGAGGTTATTGGGACACCCAGTGTATCTGAGACTAATGAAGCTCAATCCTGAATCCGGTTTTGATGTCTTTTCATAGATTTGTTCTGATTTAGCCTGGCTTGTACAATGGAAACAACTTCTAAATCTGCCTCAAAACAGAAATATAAAATATAACATGTATTTGACCTTTGGATTATTTTGTGTCATGGAAAGTAATTCCAGGAGTAAAGTCTGTTCTTTGCTAATTCAAAGATTTTACGACCACAATAAACAATGCTAACAGGAAATGGTCTGATCATAAGGCAGGTCAGCCAGCATGTGAAAGTCTAGTCAGAACTTGGCCACAACCCCGAATTAGAACTGGTCTGATAAACCAAAAATGTTGATCAATTTTCTGGTTACACACATGTTGACTGACCAACGATGCGAATCTAAAATGATGATTTTAATTTCATATTCCTACGTGTGTGTGTGTGTGTGTGTGTGTGTGTGTGTGTGTGTGTGTGTGTGTGTGCGCACCTCATATAAATCCTTCATTCAACTGTCTGAATGAAGCCGTTAGTTTAAGATTTCCTCTCCAACCCACAAACCAACAAAATCCTGAGCAATGAGTGAATGTTTCAGCGATATGCTGAAATTGCCACCCTTCACTCACCTGCTGCCCTCTTTTAAATGATGCACCATTACTCATGGTTGACAGCAGCTGAAGAAGGTCACGCAGCTGCCTTCTCGGTACCAGTTTGTTAAAAGTTGAGGTGTCTGTAATCCTGGTCCTTAATAGCACAGTTTGGAGACAGTTGTCTGGCCTTGTTATTAGCAAACACAAGATCACAGACACATTGCCGAAGACAGTTAACCTATATCAGAGTTAATAAATGCTTACTTTATATTATTCAAAGTAATTTTTAAAAATGAACAACAAACTTGCAGTAGTCTGTGTTTTGTAAATATTTGACTGTCCTGAATTGCTAGACTGGTGTCGTTAAGATTTTGGTTTCAGTGTCAGCCGTCCCATGAGAGCTTGCAATTAGCCATTCTGTGCCCATCCCCAGAGTGTCTCTATTTATCTTTCAAAAAAAAAGTTTTTCCTTCCTTCTTTCAGTTTAAGTCCTCTAGCCTCTCCAGGGGTTCCTGTGATACACTGGCTACCAGCCGTGACTTTTTTGCCAGTAAAGACGAGGTAAGCCCTAATTCAGTGGGTTTTAGACAGGGAAAAGATTTAAGAGCTCTGACACAGTCCCGAAGAACACTGGTGCTCATTGTTTGAGAGAACCAAGGACAGTTGTTTGCCTAAAGGCGTTTGACTCAGAATAAATTGAAGTGGAAGATTCGCAATTCAATCTGAGAAGAACTGACACTTGTGGCCCACAGGGTAAAAGGTTTGCTTTTGGGGAATTCTAGCTGAACGCAGGTTATTTGCTGTGCGTGGGTCATTTACCAGGGAAAACTGCAGTGGATAGGAAAACTGGTAAAGTGAGCATGCAATATTAAACACACTTTTGGTCCGGATGCAGGTCGATGGCACTAGGCAGATTAATAGCTCCAAACTATCACTCTTCAAGTGCTCATCTGTCTGATTTATAATGACAGTGAGGATTTCTGCCAGCACCCACCCTTTCAAGAATAGATTTTCAGATCCCTGCACTAGCTGCTGAAATAATTCTGTATCAGCTCCTTTCTAATCCTTCTAAATTTGTCCCCTAATTACAACTTCCCCTGCCCTTCCTGTTCAGCTTGCTCAGGCCCCTCATAATTTTATGCAGCACTCAAAAACAGTCTCAGCTTGGATCATCTCTCCTCTGCACTAGAATTTCCCAGCCTTGCTCCATCCTTGTAAATTTTCTTTGGCCTCTTCAGTGTTGTCATGTCCTTCCTGTAATGCAAAGGCCAGAATTGACTGCAGCTCTCCATCTGCGGTCTCACTATTGTGTTATACAGTTCCAGCATGAGCCTGCAAGTTGTGTTCTCAATATCTTGAAAAGACATTTCCCAGTGCCTCAAAGTGAGTAACCAAGGAACAGGAGGAGTGATCCAAAGATATTTTTCAGATTCCACTTGGCTCCAGTTTGCTGTGTAGTAGAAAATCTCTCTTTAATTTTAAATGATTAACTGAGCCGTTCTTGTCGGGTAGGAGTGCAATAAACCTTTCACTATATGTGAAGAATTTCCTGCCTGCCTCACCAATGAATGGCCTTGCTTTGATTTTATAGTATGTTGAATGACATTTATCCTGGATTTTCTCCAACCACTGGAAAAGGTTCCTCTTCTCTCCACTCATCAGTTTTACTCCAACAAATCCTCAATCCTGATGCAAGATTTTGGCCCCAAAGTTTGACAATTCCATTCCTTCCACAGATTCTGCTGGACCTGCTGAGTTCTTCCAGCACATTGTTTGTTGCTTCAGATTCCAGCAGTCTCTTGTGTCTCCATCAAATCCTCAATCCAGTCACCACTTTATCTTCCCTGTTTCAAGCCAGGTCTAGGTAACCTAATGGATGGAGTCATTGTACAGGGCAGGAGGTGGCAGGTTTCATCACATTTTAATACTGAGCTGGGCAGCGGTAACAACAAATGGCATTATAATTTATTTTAGCAAAACTGAGACCATCATCTCCTCTGTACTGATAACCAAGCTTCCCAACCTGAGCCTCTGTACAACCTTCTGCATCTAGATCCTTGATTTCCTCACGAGGAGACCCCAGTAAGTGTGGATCAGTAATAAGAGCATAAAGCATAGGAGCAGAAGTAGGCCATTCGGCCCATCGAGTCTGCTTCGCCATTCAATCATGGCTGATTTAATTTTCCTTTATTTACTTTTTTCTGACATCTCCCTGTCATTTTTGATGCCCTTACTAATCAAGAAGCTGTCAATCCCTGCTTTAAATAAAGTATACTCAATGGCCTCCACAACTGTTTGTGGAAATGGATTCCACAGATTCACCACCCTCTGGCTAAAAAATTCCTCCTTATCTCTGCACTAAAGGGACGTCTTTATATTCTGAGGCAGTGCCCTCTGGTCCTAGACTCCCCCTCTATGGGAAACATCCTCTCCACATCCACTCTATCTAGGCCTTTCAATATTATATCAGTTTCAATGAGACCTCCCATCATTCTTCTAAACTCCAAGGAGAACAGGCCCAGAGCCATCAAATGCTCCTCACACATTAACCCTTTCATATCC
Source organism: Mobula birostris (assembly GCF_030028105.1). Taxonomy (NCBI): domain Eukaryota; kingdom Metazoa; phylum Chordata; class Chondrichthyes; order Myliobatiformes; family Myliobatidae; genus Mobula; species Mobula birostris. The sequence continues at coordinate 70,698,548 of NC_092377.1, read as the reverse complement.
ATTCAAAAATGGTGCCCTCTGTTCTGAGGCTATGTCCTACAGTCTTAGACTCTCCATTTGTGGTCTCACTATTGTGTTATACAGTTCCAGCATAAGCCTACAAGTTGTGTTCTCAGTATCTTGAAAAGACATTTCCCAGTGCCTCAGAGTGAGTAACCAAGGAACAGGAGGAGTGATCCAAATTGACTTTATTCCTTACGTCCTCCCTATATGTTTGGAGTAAAAATCTTTACATTACGGCTCCATCTGAAAGTGCAAAGTGCAATTTATAGTAATTTATAATAAATAGTATGTATGACAGGACAGTCACTATAACATAGAAATACGATTGTATCGGCATGAATTAATCAGTCAGATGGTCTGGTGGAAGAAGCTGTCCTGGAGCCCGTTGGTCCTGGCTTTTATGCTGCGATACCGTTTCTTGGATGGTAGCAGCTGGAATAGATTGTGGCTGGGGTAACTCAGGTCCCCACTGATCCTTCAGGCCCTTTTTACATATCTGTCTTTGTAAATGTCCTGAATCATGGGAAGTTCACAACTACAGATGCACTAGGTTGTCCGCACCACTCTCTGCAGAGACCTGCGATTAAGGGAGGTACAGTTCCCATATGCTCCTAACTGTGCCCCTGTAGAAAGTTCTTTGGATTTGGTGGCTCATACCAAACTTCTTCAACCACCAGAGATGAAAGAGATGCTGTTGTACCTTTTTCACAACACAGCCAGTATGCACAGACCATGTGAGGTCTTCGGTGATGTTTATGTAGGCGGAACATAAAGCTGTTCACCCTCTCAGCTGATCAATTGATGTCAATCAGGGCCTGTGTCTGTTCCTCCTGTAGTCCACAACCAGCTCCTTTGTTTTTATGACATTGAGGGAAAGATTTTTTCTTGACACCACTGTGTCAGGGTGATGACTTCTTCTCTGTAGGCCTCATTATTATTTGAGATTAGACCAATCAGTGTAGTGTCATCAGCAAATTTAATTAGCAGATTGGAGCTGTGGGTGGCGACACAGTCATGGGTTTACAGAAAGTAAAGAAGGGGGCTTAGGACACAGCCCTGAGGGGCACCTGTATTGAGGGTCAGAGGGGCAGAGGTGAGGCAGCCCACTCTTACTACCTGCTTTATAAAGTCTCAACATTACATCTTGCTTTTATATTCTAGTCCTCTTGAAATGAAAGCTAATATTGCATTTTCCTTCCTCAACCTGCAAATTAACCTTTAGGGAATCCTGCACAAGGACTCCCAAGTCCCTTTGCACCTCATATTTTTGTATTTTCTCTCCCTTTAGAAAATAGTCAACCCTGTTATTTCTTCTACTAAAGTGCATAACCATACATTTCCCAAAACTGTATTCCATCTGCCATTTCCTTGTCCATTCTTCTAATCTGTCTAAATCCTTCTGTAACCTCACCACTTCCTCAAAACTACCTGCCCCTCCACCTACCTTCATATCATCAGCAAACTTTGCAACAAAGTCATCAATTCCATCATCCAAATTATTGACAAATAACATAAAAAGAATCAGGCCCAACAGAGGGTCCTGGTGAGACCACACCTGGAGTACTGTGTGCAGTTTTGGTCTCCAAATTTGAGGAAAGACATTCTTGCTATTGAGGGAGTGCAGCGTAGGTTCACAAGGTTAATTCCCGGGATGGCAGGACTGTCATATGTCGAAAGATTGGAGCAACTGGGCTTGTATACTCCGGAATTTAGAAGGCTGTGAGGGGATCTTATTGAAACATATAAGATTATTAAGGGATTGGACACGCTGCAGGCAGGAAGCATGTTCCCGCTGATGGGTGGGTCCAGAACCAGACGCCACAGTTTAAGAATTAGGGGTAGGCCATTTAGAACGGAGTTGAGAAAAAACTTTTTCACCCAGAGACTGGTGGATATATGGAATGCTCTGCCCCAGAAGGCTGTGGAGGCCAAGTCTCTGGATGCTTTCAAAAAAGAGATGGATAGAGCTCTTAAAGATAGTGGAATCAAAGGTTATGGGGATTAGGCAGGAACTGGATACTGATAGTGGATGATCAGCCATTATCACAGTGAATGGAGGTGCTGGCTCGAAGGGCCGAATGGCCTACTCCTGCACCTATTGTCTATTGTCTATAACACCAACTAGTCACCAGCAGCCAACCAGAAAAAGGCTCCCTTTATTGCCACTCTTTACCTCCTGCCAATCAGCCACTGCTTTATCCATGCTAGAATCTTCCCTGTAATACCATGGGCTCATAGCTTGTTAAGCAGCCTCATATGTGGCACCTAGTCAAAAGCCATCTGAAAATCCAAGAATACAACATCAACCGATTCTCCCTTGTCTATCTGGCTTGTTATTTCTTCAAAGAATTCCAACAGATTTGTCAGGCAAGATTTTCCCTTGAGGAAACCATGCTGACTACAGCCTATTTTATCATGTGCCTCCAAGTACTCTGAGACCTCATCTTGCCAACCACTGAGATCAGTCGAATTGGCCTATCGTTTCCTTTCACCATACTGTTAGTGCTTTCCACAGTGCAGACTGATGCAAAATACTTATTCAGTTTGTCCGTTTTCCTTGTCCCCCATTACTACAGCTTTGCTTTCCAGTGGTCCAACATCCACTCTCACCTCACTTTTACACTTTATGTACCTGAAGAAACTTCTAGTATCCTCTTTAATATTATTGGCTAGCTTACCTTCTTAATGACTTCTTTAGTTGCCTTCAGTTTAGCTTTAAAAGCTTCCCAATCTCCTAACTTCCCCCTCATTTTTGGCTCTATTATATGCCCTCTCTTTTATTTTATGTTGGCTTTGATTTCTCTTGTTAGCCATGGTTGTGTCATCTTGCCTTTATAATACTTCTTCCTCTTTGGGATGTTTAAGTCCTGTGCCTTCCAAATTGCTTTCAGAAATTCCAGCCATCATCCTTGCCAGTGTTCTTTTCTAATCAATTCTGGCCATCTCCTCTCTCATGTCATGCGTCTGTAATTCCCTTTACTCTACTATAATACTGATACATCTGATTTTAATTTCTCCTTCTTAAATTTCAGGGTTAATTCAATCATATTATGATCACTTGCCCCTAAGGGTTCTTTTACCTGAACTCTCTAATCAATTCTGGTTCATTGCACAACATCCAGTCCAGAATAACTGATCCTCTACTGGGTTCAACCATGAGCTGCTCTAAAAAGCCATCTCGTAGGCACTCTAGAAATTCCCCCTCCTAAAATCCAGCACCAACCTGATTTTCCTAATCTACTGCATATTGAAATCACCCATGTCTATTGTAACATTGCCATTTTGGCATGCAATTTCTATCTCCTGATGCAATTTGTAGGCCACATCCTTACTACTGTTTGGGGGTCTGTATACAACTCCCATCAGGGTCTCTTTACCCTTGCAGTTCCTTAGCTCTATCCACAATGATTCAATATCTTCTGTCCCTATGTCATCTCTCTCTAATGATTTAATCCCAGTTTTTACCATCTGAGCCACGCCACCCCCTCTGCCTTCCTGCCTGTCCATTCAATACAATGTGTATCCTTGGACATTAAGCTCCCAGCTATAATCTTCTTTCAGTCATGATTCAGTGATGCCTACAACATCATACATGCCAATCTGTAACTGTGCTACAAGTTCACCTACCTTATTCCGTATACCACGCACATTCAAATACAACACCTTCAGTCCTGTGTTCGCCCTTTTTGGCTTTGTCTGCCTTCTACACTGCAACTCATTCTGTTGACTGCAATTTTGCCCTTTCAACAGCCTCTCCTCACTACACATTGTCTCTATTTGTAAACCAGCTACCTCATCATCAGAACAATTATCTGCCTTTCCTAAAATACTTCTGGCATTGAAATATAGGCAGCTCAGGACACAAGTTGCACCATGCTCAACCTTTTGGTTCCTAACTTTGTCTGAGGTCTTAACAACATCTGCCTCCACAAACTCTCCACTAACTGTTCTGGGGCTCTGATTCCCATCCCCTTGCGATTCTACAAACTATAGTTTAAACCCCACCATGTAGCATTAACAAACCTTCCCGCTAGGATCTTGGTCTCCCTTCAGTTCAGGTGCAAGCCATCCCTTCTGAGCAGGTACCACCTTCCCTGGAAGAAAGTCCATGATCCAAAAATCTTATCCCCTCCCTCCTACACCAGCTGCTTAGCCACCTATTAAACTGTATACAGTAATCTTCCTCATTCTAGCCTCACTAGCATGTGGCACAGGTAGCAATCCTGAGATCACAACCCTAGAGGTCCTGCCTTTTAACTTAACACCTACCTCCCTGAACTCCCAATGCAGAATCTCATCACTCATCTTACCCATGTCATTGGTACCTAAGTGGACCATGACTTCTGGCTGTTCACTCTCTCAAGAATGCTTAGGACTCGATCTGAGATATCCTGGACCTTTTCACCTGGGAGGCAACATACCGTCCAGGAATCTCGTTCTCCCCCACAGAACCCGCTGTCCATTTCCCTAATTAACAAATCCTCTATCACCACAGTGTGCCTCTTCTCCCCTTTCCCTGCTGAGTCACAGACTCAGTGCCAGAGACTCGACCACTGAGACTTTCCTCTGTTAGGTCATTCCCCCGTTCCCGATAATATCCAAAGTGATATAACTGTTGTTGAGGGGAATAGTCTCAGAGATACTCTGCACTGGCTCCTTCACCCCTTTCTCCTTTGTGCCAGTCACCCAGTTTCCTGTGTCCTTCACCTTGGGTGTAATTACCTCTCTCTATGTCCTATCTATCAGCCTCCTGAATGATCAGGAGCTCATTCAGTTCCAGCTCCAATTCCTTAATGCGGCTTGTTAGAAGCTGCAGCTGGATGCACTTCTCACAGTTGTAGCGGTCAGGAACACTGGAGATTGTCCTGCCTTCCCACATCCCACAAGAGGAGCATTCAACCATCCAACCTGGCATCCCTACTGTCCTAGCTGAGCAGATATAAAGAAGACAATGAAAAAACTTGAGCAACCAACAGGAATTCTGCAGATGCTGGAAATTCAAGCAACACACATCAAAGTTGCTGGTGAACGCAGCAGGCCAGGCAGCATCTCTAGGAAGAGGTGCAGTCGACGTTTCAGGCCGAGACCCTTCGTCAGGACTTGAGCTCTTCTTTCCTTTGCTTCCTCTGACTGAAGCCTCTCTTTGTTGAAGCCCGGAAAATCTAAAGCCTCAAGATCACCACTCTGACTCTGTCCACTCAGACAACCGCTGCTGAGCTTGCCCTTGCCTTCCTATAACATGCTCTTGTTAATCAAGTCAAGTCAAGTCGCTTTTATTGTCATTTCAACCATAACTGTTGGGACAGTACACAGTAAAAACGAAACAACATTCCTCCAGGACCATGGTGCTACATGAAACAACACAAAACTACACTGGACTTCAGGCCTACACGGAACTACATAAAGTGCACAAAACAGTGCAGGACAATACAATAATTAATAAACAAGACAATAGGCACAGTAAAGGACAAATTACAATATAATAATAAATGATGTAAATGTAAATGTAAACAATGTTTTAACAGGAATTGAGAAAGAAATTAGCAAAAATTGCAAAGGGAGTGGAGTGGTGTTCAGTTGAGTGTGTGTGTGTGTATGTAGGTTGGTGTCAGACTAGACTCTGGGAATTCAGCAGTCTAATGGCTTGGGGAAGAAACTGTTACACAGTCTGGTCATGAGAGCCCGAATGTTTCGGTACCTTCTGCCAGATGGCAGGACGGAGGAGAGTTTGTATGAGGGGTGCGTGGGGTCCTTCACAATCCCAAATGCCGATTGGCTGCTGGTCAAAGCTCCTTTCACTCTACTGACCCACTGCTGCCTTTTTGTCCTCGGATAGTGGACCTGAGAATTCCCCTCCTCTCATAACTTCCGATGTCCGGATTGGCCGCTGGTCGAAGTTTTTAAAAGCTTCCTAATCCAATAACCTCCCACTAATTTTTGCTCTGTTATATGCCCTTTATTTTGCTTTTGACTTCCTTTCTCAGTCATGGTTGTGTCATCCTGCCTTTGGAATACTTCTTCTGTCGGGTGTATCTATCCCGCGCCTTCCGAATTCCTCCCAGAAACTCCAGCCACTGGATGTTTTGCTATCATCCCTGCTGATGTCCCCTTCCAATCAACTTTGACCATTTCCTCTCCCGTGCCTCTGCAATTTCCTTTACTCCACTGTAGTACTGATACATCTGACTTTATCTTCTCCATCTCAAACTGCAGGGTGGATTCTATCATATTATGATCACTACCTCCTACCTTAAGCTCCCTAATCAAATCTGGTTCATTACACAACACCTAATCCAGAACTGTCTTTCTCCCAGTGGGATCAACCACAAGCTGCTTTTAAAAGCCATCTTGGAGGCATTCCATAAATTCTCTCTCTTGGGACCCAGCACCTACCTGATTTTCCCAATCAACCTGCTTATTGAAATCCCCCATCACTATTGTAACATTGCCCTTGTTACATGCTTTTTCTATCTTCCATTGTAATTTACATCCTACATCCTCGCTACTGTGTGGAGACCTGTATGGAACTCCCATCAGAGTGTTTATCCTTGCAGGCTCTTAATTACATCTTCTGATCCAATGTCACCTCTCTCTTAGGATTTAATTTCATTTTAACCTCCTCTGTCTACCTGCCTGTCCTTCCAATGCAACGTGTATCCTTGGATGTTAAGCTCCCGACTATGATCTTCAGCCAGGACCCAATGATTCCCACAACGTCATACTTGCCAATATCTAACTGTGCTATAAGATCATCTGCCTTATTCTGTATACTGCATGCATTCAAATATAACATGTTCATTCCTGTATTCATCACCCTTTTCCATTCTGCCCCCATGTTACACTTCAACTCATCCCACTGACTGCAATTTTGCCCCATCATCTGCTTGTCCTTCCTCACAGTCTCACTGCACAATGCATGTACTTGTAAACCAACTGCCCCATCCTCAGCCCGAACACTCAGGTTCCCACCCACCTGCCCAATTACTTTAAATCCTCCTTAAGGTTTCCTCCTTGTTGACCGTCAAGACAGGTGCACCTCAGAGTGTAGAACAGTGGGCTAAGCACAGATTAAAGGCCAAGTATAAATTCACCAATGACACCGCTGTTGCTGGTAAAATTTCAAATGTCAGTGAGAAAGCATTCAAGAGTGAGGTAGATTAGCCAGTTGAGTGGTGTCACTGTAACAATATCACACTAAGCATCAGTGAGACCAAGGAACTTATTGTAGAATTCAGGAAGGGAAGTCGAATCTCCTCAAACTCCTAATGAAGCATGTAGCTACTGGTATGCCTTTTCTCTGATTCCATCAATATTTTGAGTCCAGAATAGATCCTTTAAGATGTTGATGCCCGGGAAATTGAAGCTGTTCACCCTTTTCACTGCTGACCCATCATGAGGTCTGGTGTGTGCTCTACAGGTTTCGCATTCCTGAAGTCCGCAATCAATTCCTCAGTCTTGCTGAGTGGCAGATTGTTGTTATGACATCACTCAACAAACTGATCTGCCTCACTCTATCTCCAGTCCTGCCAAAGGGTATTGGCCTGAAATGTCAGCTACAGATGCTGCCTGGCTTGCTGAGTTCTTCCAGCAATTTGTGTGTGTTGCCTTATCTCACTCCTGTACACCTTGTCATCACCATCTAAAATACAGCCAACTACAGTGGTGCTATTGGCGAATTTAAAGATGGTATTTGAGCTGTGCCTAGTTTCACAGTCATAAGCTTAGAGAAAGTAAAGTAATTATGTATAAATGATTGGAAACACCCAGGCTGCATCCTCTCATGCAGATCCAAGGACAGGACCCAATTTGCTACAGGTGTATTTATATTGATTTATTTGTTCGTACCTAAACAATAAGGGTCATGGTAATGATGCTGGGATGTGAAAGAGGCAAATTCTGCCACGCTTCCTCTTTGGAATATTGTCTAGTTACTCTAGCGGCACAACAGGCAGTCCAACACTGACCATCTAGGTTGACACACACAAAGCATCTCAGGTTACATCTGAACAACCCTCCATTATTCTATATGTCATAATAATTAAGGGAAAGAGCTTCACTTGGGTGAAAATATCTATCTCTCCTGGTCAAGACACCTACTTCTATATCAACTTAATTTCCATATCTTATCTCTGTTTCCCATGATCCTCCACTCCAAAGATCTGGCCTTGGGCAGATCGTAACCAATGGTAGACTGTGCACTGCCCTTTCAGGGAAGAGAATTCCATGGATCCACAACACACTGACTGATTCCCTATTTCTGGAATCTCCAGGTCCCTCACTCTGCCAATACCCCCCAGGCAGGTGAAAATTACATACTTTTCCATGGAGAGGTAGAATCAGGCTACTCTAATAGTCAGATATGGTTGCCTATTGGCTGCAGTGAAGTGAAGATGGGGAACACCATCCGTAGTTGCTAAAACGGGGAGAGGAATACTGACCAGAAAAATATAAACCTAATAATTTTGTCCCAAATCATTTAAAAGCAACACTTCCCATATTATATCTTCAAGCCACAGTATACATAGCAGCAAACATTGCATTGTAAACCTGATGCCAATAGGGAAGATTAAAGACATTCCATTTGTTTTTAGTAAGCAAACGCTGGATGTGCAACAGGGTAAACACAAGAGCTTTTTATCATTGTAACCTGGAGGTCTGGCTGAAAGCAGAGTAGGGCAAGGAAGCCTTCTCTATTGCTTCCAGCTGTAGGGGCCATGCATCCAGCAAGTTTAAGCAGCTGGAACAAACCATTGCTCCCAAAGAAAAGCAAGGTCATAAACAAACAGCCATCAGTTAATTGACTTAAGAAGACAAAGGGAAATACGTTGCATTGCTGTATAGTATTCATTATTCTTTAATGCTGACATCTTCTCCTTGAACAGAAAAATAGCCATTATAGCCATTTAAAACTGTACGCACACACACCCACACCACACCATAAGGCCATAAAACCATAAGACATTTGGCCCATTGGAGTCTTCTCCACTATTTGATCATGGCTGATTTATTATCCCTCCTGCTTTCTCCCCATAACCTTTGACACCCCTATTTATCAAGAACCAATCAACCTGCGCTTTAAATATACCCAATGACTTGTCCTTTACAGCCGTCAGAGGCAATGAATTCCAGGCATTCACCACCCACCCTCTGGTTTAAGAAATTCCTCTTCATCTCTGTTCTAGTGGAACGCCCTTCTATTCTGAGCCACTGCCCTCTGGTCCTAGATTCTTCCACTATTTGAAACATCCACACACATACATACACACACACACACACACACACACACACACACACACACACACACACAAATAATTAATTCCTCTCAATAGAAAGGTAAAGCAACCTCTCTCGATAGATTGTTGTGATGCAGGAGATGTACTCATTCTTAAAAGTATTTATTCTTATGCATTTATTTATTTTATTCAGAATCTTGGCAAGTCTTTGGTGGCAGTACAGTAGGCAAAAGTGGGAGCTGCAGGTGGCAAGAGGAAGATGAATACCTGGAATGAGCTGCCAGAGGTAGTGGTAGAGGGAGATAACAATGTTCAAAAGGTGTTCAAACAAGTACTTGGACAGGAAAAATGTTGAGGGATATAGGGATAATATGATCCAACGGGATTAGTGTAGGTAGACATCAGCCTTGGGTTAGACAAAGTGGGCAGAAAGAATCCATTCCTGCACTGTACACTTAGATGATTCCAATTACCTTCACATCGTTTGGTTTATGAATGCTTTCCTCCATTGGTATCTCACTCTGTACTTTTCTATCTATTGGGAAAAATTTCATCATCATCATCATTATTATTATGAGCCATGCCAATGTAGGCGATCATAGTCTCATGATCATGATTGTTCTTGGCAAATTTCTCTACAGGAGTGGTTTGCCATTGCCTTCTTCTGGGCAGTGTCTTTACAAGATGGGTAACCCCAGCCATTATCAATACACTTCTTCCTGGTGTCAGTGGTTGCCATAACCAGGACTTGTGATTTGCACCATCTGCTCCTATGACCATCCATCGCCTGTTCCCGTGGCTTCACATGACCCTGGGGGTGGGGGGTGGCAAGCAGGTGTTATACATTGCCCAAGGGTGACCTGCAGGCTAGCGGAGGGAAGAAGAGTCCTACACCACCTTTGGTAGAGGCCTATCTCCACCTCACCACCCAGGGAAAAATAAATTATGTTATAAACGTAGGCTTTTATCTCCTACTGTTACCATATTTTGCAATTTGCATTCTTTTCATGATGCAGATATCCTTAAAATTCACTGACCTGCTGTTTCCAAAACTTAGTCGTTTTTTCACACTTACAATGTAATTTAACATTGAAAACCACTGTGATGCTCCAGAGGTTAATGCAGTTTACTGAGATCCAGATGAGAGAGTTGGAAGCAGAAGAGAGATTGGGGCTGGCCTATATTGAGTAAAAAGAAGGGTCCAATATTAGGATCAGGTGAATTCAGTGGAAGGGGAGGATGACACATTTGAAGAGAACAAGGGAAATAGTGCACTGTCACACAGAAAATGGGTGAAGTAACAGAAGGGTGTTGGTGCCCTTGGAGGTAGGGGGTGGGACTATATCTCAGGAGTGAGGATGGGGAAGAGATGGAAGGAAAAATTCACCTCAATATCCTTTAAATTATGCTGAATTAAACATCCACATCAAAGTGAGTGCTCTAAATATTTGATTAAGATACTCAGTTCAGAGAGGCCTGTGGTCTTCCAGGATGAGGACAGAGTCAGAACGAGCAAACCCAGTGTAGCCCCTTGACGGTTAATTCCAGAGAGCTATTGCTGTGGCACTGGGGGAAGGAGGAGAAAGAATGGAACCACTGAATCTACATCTTTTGAAGAATTAATTATGTAGGAAAATCCAAAGCCCAGCCATTAGCTGCTTTCCTGATAGATAAGCAGAGATTCATTAGTTCAATTGACCGTCTGCTCACACTAAGCAGTCTTATTCCTCTACACATTGGTGTCGGCGCTCTAGTGTTACTGTAGCATTCTGTAATGGTGCAATGATCAGGTCAAGAAGTTAAAATGAATGTCACATTACAGGACAAATCTACATGCATGTCCGTAACCTCACATTTCTCATATATTTTTGACGATAATTGTTTGTCATCTAAGGATCTAAGGACTCAATTTGGTTTGGAACACTGTTGTTCACTTGTATTGTTTGCATGGTTTGTGTTTTTTCCATTGGGTGTTGGTCTTTTTTTTTAATTGGGTTCTTTTGGGTTTCTTGCTTTGAGGCTGCCTGTAAGGAGACACATCTCAAGGTTGTATAATTTATACATTCTTTCATAATAAATGTATTTTGAACCTTTGATTTACCTCGCACACACCTCTGCTCCCTACGTAACAAACCTTAAGAGGAAAACTCTGTAGATGAATGATATGTAAGACAGGGAAGGGTGTATGACCTATGGCACATGGAGACATGACAAATTAACTACAGACCCTTTACATTTAAATGAACAATTCCTGTCTGGTCCTCAATGCACAGCTTGAGCAGATGATGAATTAGGCATAAAATATTCCCACACTATAATGAATTCAGAAATCATTTGTTTTTTATGCTTTATGTCAACCTGTCAATCTTCAGGCCAGGAACTTCTACTAACGTTATTTTGTGACTGTGTGTGCTGCGTGTGACAATACATATGGCCTCAGAGAACCAATTATTTGTTTAGCTGTGAACATGTGTAGATTGAGTGATAATGAACTTGAACTTCTACTTGATTTAACCCACAGAACACAAGATTCAAGAATTGCTGGTCCACAGTGAATAAATAAAAAAAAGAGACTATTTAGGCCCAGAAACCTCTAAACTTAATCTTGCATCTATATAAACAAGAGTATAGACCAGAATTGATCAGATCACAACTTGAGGATTAATTGGCGTCTGTCTTAGGCAAGGGCAGCTGTTACACCAGTCAGAAGATCATAGCTCAAGCCGCACTTCAGGCTGAGTTGTGAATTACCTATCACTTTATGTACACTGTTTTCCTTTAGCTAAGCTTCCACTTTCTGAAACACATCTATCAATCTCCTTGGGATATTTTTCATACATGCATGTGACTGGTGCTGAAACTCAACACCAATAAATATCAGAAGTTGTTCACTGTAACCTAATGAATTGCTTATTGATGTGGAATCATAGTTGCTTTGTATAAACATGGTAATTATTATTTTTCGCAGTCGCAGAAGTTCTCCTGTATAATATCAACAACACATCACTTATAAAGGTCCTCCATCATTGTAAAATATCTCAAAGTGCAATTAATTTTCTTTCTCTAGGAATAAAGTGATAGATAATCCATAATTCAATACACCATGGTCATGCATGGAAGTATTTCTGTAGTTTTTCACTACTTGATTCCCATTTTAGATCTCTTAATGTGTGCTAAAGGATACTTAACAAACTGTTTCCTTCACAATGAAAATTTGTCACCAGGTTGAAGTCATAACTTCTGTTACGTCAACTGTCCAGGATCATAAGGAATGTTGTATTTAACAGTTACGTGGTAGTATATAAATTTATGAGAAGTGGAGATAATGAGAAGTGGGTATTCCCTCACCGGAAACCTTGGATGAATTATGAGGTCAAGTCCCTTTTGAAGGCTAGAGCTGCGGCTTTTAGGCCCGGGGATACCAGTCGCTACACGGAATCCAGGCATGAACTCCGGAAAGCCATTAAGGGTGCCAAGAGGCAATATCGAGCCAAGTTGGAAGCCCAGGCTAACCAGAGAGATGCCGGTAGACTATGGCAGGGTCTAAATGAGATCACTGGGCGCAAAGAAAAGGCTGGGAATATCAATAACTGTGGCGCTTCTCTTCCTGACGAACTTAACGTATTCTACGCAAGATTTGTACAGAAGAGGAGCGTCCCGCTCCCTCTGGATGAACCGGACCTGGTGGCATCGAGATTCATCGTCACCGAGGAGGACGTTAGAAGGGCCTTCCTGAAGATAAATCCAAGGAAGGCGACGGGCCCAGATGGCGTCCCAGGACGGGTTCTCCGGGCCTGTGCAAGCGAGCTAGCTGGAGTGTTTGCTGACATCTTCAACTGCTCCTTGCTTCAGTCTAAGATCCCCTCGTGTTTTAAGAAGGCAATGATAATCCCAGTGCCGAAGAAGAGCAAGGTGGCATGCCTGAATGACTATCGACCTATGGCTCTGACATCAATTGCTATGAAGTGCTTCGAGAGATTGGTTTTGGCACACATCAACCACAGCCTACCAGTCAACCGCGACACTTTGCAATTCGCCTACCGGAGCAACAGGTCAACAGCAGATGCCATCTCTCTGGCCCTACATTCCTCCTTAGAACACCTGGAGAATAAAGACGCATACATAAGGCTCCTCTTCATTGACTACAGCTCTGCCTTTAATACAATCGTTCCAAATAAACTGATTCCTAAGCTCCGGAACCTGGGCCTTAGCACTCAGATCTGCAACTGGATCTTCAACTTCCTCACAGACAGGACCCAGGCTGTAGAATAGGGGACAAGCTCTCCTCTACAATCACTCTGAGCACCGGTGCCCCACAAGACTGTGTACTCAGCCCCCTGCTGTACTCACTGTACACCCATGATTGTGTAGCCTAGTTTCCACAAACTCAATATATAAGTTTGCTGATGACACAACAATTGTAGGCCGTATCTCAGGTAATGATGAGTTTGAGTACAGAGAGGAAATTAAGAACCTGGTGGCATGGTGTGAAGACAATAACCTATCTCTCAACGTCAGCAAGGCGAAGGAATTGATTGTGGACTTCAAAAGGAGTAGCGGACTGCATGGCCCAATTTACATCGGTGGTGCGCAAGTGGAACAGGTCAAAAGCTTTAAGTTCCTTGGGGTCAATATCACAAATGACCTGACTTGGTCCAACCAAGCAGAGTTCACTGCCAAGAAGGCCCACCAGCACCTATACTTCCTGAGAAAACTAAAGAAATTTGGCCTGTCCCCTAAAACCCTCACTAATTTTTATAGATGCACCGTAGAAAGCATTCTTCTAGGGTGCATCACAACCTGGTATGGAAGTTGTCCTGTCCAAGACTGAAAGGAACTGCAGAAGATTGTGAACACGGCGCAGCACATCACACAAACCAATCTTCCGTCCATGGACTCACTTTACACCGCACGCTGTCGGAGCAGTGCTGCCAGGATAATCAAGGACACGACCCACTCAGCCAACACACTTTTCGTCCCTCTTCCCTCCGGGAGAAGGTTCAGGAGCTTGAAGACTCGTACAGCCAGATTTGGGAGCAGCTTCTTTCCAACTGTGATAAGACTGCTGAACGGATCCTGACCCAGATCTGGGCCGTACCCTCCAAATATCCGGACCTGTTTCTCGCTTTTTTTTTTGCACTACCTTACTTCCCATTTTTCTATTTTCTATTTATGATTTATAATTTAAATTTTTAATATTTACTAATTTTAACTATTTTTAATATCTTTAATATTTAATATTTGTAATCCAGGGAGTGTGAAGCGCAGAATCAAATATCGCTGTGATGATTGTATGTTCTAGTACCAATTGTTTGGCGACAATAAAGTATAAAGTATAAAGTATAAGGGAAGTAAATCAGAGCCTTTTTCCCCCAGAGTCAAATACTAGTGGGCATAGGTTTAAAGTGAGAGAGGGAACATTTAAAGCAAATTTGTGACGCAAGTTTCTTTTCCAGAGGCAGCAGTAGATGCCTAGAGCATGCTGAAGAGAACGTGGTAGATGCAGATACAATAGCAATGTTTAAGGGATATTTAGGCAGGGAATTCAGGCAGAGATTGGCACAATGGCTGACATAGACATGCTGGGATAAGGGCCCGCTCCTGTACGATACAGTTCTGTGTTCTATATACACGTCAGCATCTATCGCTCAGTGTCTCCCAGACTCACAGCAGGCCCACACACTCCAGGGACTTAACTGGAAAGGCAGTGGTTCCCTTTCGGGAGTGATTACACAGACTACTTCTAATAATAACAGACCTTTAAATATAACTGAAAAATAACCTAAAAAAGACAGGACATTTTATTACTGACTGCTAACAAACTTCTACATTCTTTAAAGTCTATGAATTGTTATTTATTAAAAATAAAGTTATAAGAATCTTTCCCATTTATATTTATATCAAGATGTGCTTTAGTTAAACTCAAGATTAACTTCAGCTCTGAACACTGGGGACACTCAACTTACGACCCTCTTCATAAGCTAATTTCGTGCTGAAATATTTTTATAATCTTTAATCTGTATGACATCTAGATCTGCCTCAAAATAGAACCCACCCCACCCTGCTACCAAGGGAAGATTCTATCCAGCAATTCCCAACATATGGCAACTTAGCCGCGGGATTTCATCATTTTGGAGAACAGATGTTTCTTCAACATTGGTTGAAAGGGGTGGAATTATAAATGTGTACAGAAGGATCCTACACAAATGACCAAATCTCCCAGCAACTCTTCAGCTGAAGAGTTAGAAACAAGAACATTTTAGAATGTTCTTAGAAATAAGAAACTGAAGATTCAATGAGTAAGAGAACTGGTAAATGGTGCAATACTGGGAACAGAAAATCTTCCATTTCATGGCTTAATGAGCTTTGATCTATTTTTTTCTTGACATTTAAGATGTTTTTCTTTAAGGGTTACTCTGATAGAAGCTCCTGGTAAATTCTTGTTTTTACCCTTTGAAAACAACTGTTTCAAAGACCACACGAACCAGCTTTGGGTGATTTTGATTGGTTAAACTGGACGGAGAAAGCAGTGACAGTCAACAATAACAAAGGCAACTTGTTCTTTTATGATTAAGCAGTAAGTTGTACCTTCCAGTACAAATGTTCGCTCAAAATGGGCAAAATTTCCAGACCAGTTCAGAAATTAAATTGTTACTTGTAAAGAAAAATATCAAAGAATAAGAGAAATTTTATTTTGAAATCATAATTCTGATATTCCACTTGCAGTAATGGAGAGAATTAAACTGAAACTAGTTTTGCATTCACCAGATGTTAAGAATGAATTGGTGATCTTCGCAGATAGTGATCTTGGTTTGAAAAGTTACAACGTCAAAGTTAGGGAAAAAGGAAAAACCATAGGGTCACTCACTTTGTCGCTCTTCTCATTAATTAGGTCAAGGTGACATTTAAGTCTAAAAATGGAAGGGGGAGGCAGAGGGGTTAAGGGAATATATTGCCAGAGGACAACGTGGCTGAAAATAGCCTTAGCTGTGCCAGAGGGAATAGATGTATGGCGTTCGAGGGAACCCGAAGGATAGAATAAGAATAAATGTGATAAGTGGGAGCCAAGGAAGGTCAGCAAACATAAGCAGCACTTGCTGTGGGACGGGACGGGACGGGACGGGACGGGACGGGACGGGACGGGACGGGACGGGACGGGACAGGACAGGACAGGACAGGACAGGACAGGACAGGACAGGACAGGACAGGACAGGACAGGACAGGACAGGACAGGACAGGAGCAGCCAAGAAGTGAATCAAAGGAGGTTCTTGCAGCTTGGAGGATGGGAAGTTGGCAGACAGCACGAACAGAGATGTCAACGTATTTTCAAGTGTGAGTACGGGCAGCGTTACGTGGCGGCATTCCTTACACTGGAGAGGATGCAACTTTGATTCAGACTACAAGATGCTCATCGACTCAGTTGACAAAGTGACACTGATACAGGTTTTACATCCCCTTCTGATGTTCTTTCCAACTCTGATAAAAAATGGGATTCAAGAATAGCAAACAACAGGAATTCTGCAGATGCTGGAAATTCAAGCAACACACATCAAAGTTGCTGGTGAACGCAGCAGGCCAGGCAGCATCTCTAGGAAGAGGTACAGTCAACGTTTCAGGCCGAGACCCTTTGTCAGGACTAACTGAAGGAAAAGGGGGAGGGGGAGATCCAAAATGATAGGAGAAAACAGGAGGGGGAGGAATGGAACCAAGAGCTGGACAGGTGATTGGCAAAGGGGATATGAGAGGATCATGGACAGGAGGCCCAGGGAGAAAGTCAAGGGGGGGGGAGCCCAGAGGATGGGCAAGGGGTATAGTCAGAGGGACAGAGGGAGAAAAAGGAGAGTGAGAGAAAGAATGTGTGTATAAAAATAAATAACGGATGGGGTACGAGGGGGAGGTGGGGCATTAGTGAAAGTTAGTCAATGTTCATGCCATCAGGTTGGAGGCTACCCAGACGGAATATAAGGTGTTGTTCCTCCAACCTGAATGTGGCTTCATCTTTACAGTAGAGGAGGCCGTGGATAGACATGTCAGAATGGGAATGGGATGTGGAATTAAAATGTGTGGCCACTGGGAGATCCTGCTTTCTCTGGTGGACAGAGCGTAGGTGTTCAGCGAAACGAGCTCCCAGTCTGCGTCAGGTCTCGCCAATATATAGAAGACCACATTGGGAGCAGGTAAAAGTTATCTGAGAGCTCAAATCTCTTGGGGTGCCCAAACTTTTGCATGGTGCTCCTTTCCTTTTTTTCACTCTAAAATTGTACAAAACAAAAATAATACACTTATACACAAGGAAATCCGCAATTGCTGGAAAGCAGGATCTCCCAGTGGCCACACGTTTTAATTCCACGTCCCATTCCCATTCTGACATGTCTATCCACGGCCTCCTCTACTGTAAAGATGAAGCCACACTCAGCTTGGAGGAACAACACCTTATATCCCATCTGGGTAGCCTCCAACCTGATGGCATGAACATCGACTTCTCTAACTTCCGATAATGCCCCACACCCCCTCGTACCCCATCCGTTATTTATTTATATACACACATTCTTTTTCTCTCTCTCCTTTTTCTCCCTCTGTCCCTCTGACTGTACCCCTTGCCCATCCTCTGGGTCCCCCCCCCGTCTTTCTCCCTGGGCCTCCTGTCCCATGATCCTCTCATATCCCCTTTGCCAATCAACTGTCCTGTCTTCTCCTATCATTTCGGATCTCCCCCTCCCGCTCCCAGTTTCCAATCTCTTACTAGCTCTTCTTTCAGTTAGTCCTGACAAAGGGTCTCGGCCCGAATCGTCGACTGTACCTCTTCCTAGAGTGCTGCCTGGCCTGCTGCGTTCACCAGCAACTTTGATAATACACTAATCTTGCTTAAAATGTTGAAAAGAATGTTTCATCTTTAACTTTATGACTTTTGGAGATCAGTTCATCTTCTACTCACTTAACTATCCACAGTAACAGAAATTTTGACCAGGAGTGCCCAAACTTTTGCATGCCACTGTACATACATCATGAAAACGGGCCCCCCCCCACCCTCAGCTCACCGACTCCACACCAACCACTCATATAAATCTTACGTCAGTCCCACTTCATCTACTCCACACTCCCATCGTTACCTCAGACTCTACCACTCACTTATACACAAGGGGAAATAGAAAATGGTCAACTAACCTCACAAACTGAACAGCAGTGGGTCATGGGTGGAGCAAAACTCCTAGGGGAAACCCACACACCCAAAGGGAGAATGAGTAAATGCCATGCAAACAGTATGAGAGTCATAGTGCACTACAGCATAGGAACAGGCCATTCAGCCCATCTCACCCATACCTGCCCACTCCCATCTACTTTACCTGCACCTTAGCCCTCCCTACCTCTCCCATCCATGTACCTGCCCAAACTTCTCTTACATATTACAATTGAACTCACATGCACCACTTCCAGTGACAGCTCATTCCAGTCGCAGCACTCTCTGAATGAAGGCAATGACCTCTAGTTCTAGTCTGACCCAGCCTGAGGGGAAAAACCTGCATGCATTCACCCTGTCTATCCCCCTCATCACTTTGAATATCTCTATCAACTCTCCCCTCAGGGAAATAAAGTCCTCATCTATTCAACCTTTCCCGTTAACGCAGGTCCTCCGGTCCCAGCAGGATTAATTTTCTCTGCACTCTTTTAAGTTTGATTCTTCCAGGTAGGTGACCAGAACTGCACGCAATACGCCCAATTCGACCTCACTGGAGAAAGAAATTGAACTTAGATCATTGGAATCATGAGGCAGCAGCTTGACTCGGCTGTGCTACTTTGGAAGAATAGAGCTAATGAAATGCTGATTGATCAAAAGCTGTAAGATACCGATCGCAGTAGGCTGAAAGCAGTGCACAGATTTGAAAAATTGAGCAGGTGCATTTTGTCAGGTGTATTTGCAAAGTGTGTGACTTTGTTCCATTGCAGACTGAACGGCATTCTGACATGGAGCTGATTCCTATTTCTAGTTTCACTGCAAGTACATTAACTTTCCTTGTTGGAGGCAGGATTGTAACTTGTCCAACCTTGATATAATGGTGTAAATAAGGCATTGGACCAAGTAAATAACGTGCTGGTTTTAACTCGAGGATTAAATAATCTTTTGGTAATACAATACGGCATTGTTACTGAGCCTGAAACAGATGAAAAATAACCAACAGCAGACATTCCTATGTTGCCCTCTTCCAGCAATGCAGAGAGGGAATGAAAGAAGCTCTTGTGCTCACATTTACACTGCAAAGCCGCACTGGAAAGTTGTGTGAGCACTTGCAGTCTCCTGCTGGTGAAACTACCCTATTTATGGACCAAAGTGGATCTATCCACAGGGAGACGTAAAAATATGTCAAAGTAAAATTAGGGCACTCATGGCTGCTGCTCTCATTGTTGAAGAATAAAATTCAACCCCCTCTAGGTCGATGAAGAAAAGTTCTTAAAAAGCACACGTACAATATTGGTCTGTAAAATTATTATATAAAAAGTATTTTATTTGCAGTTATTTCCTCAAGCATTAGAAAGAAACTATTTTTAAAATATATATTAATAATACTAGCTCCCCTGTACACCCAAGGCGAAGATCTCAGTCAAGTGAGATACACAAGGATAGGATTCACTTCCTCTACGTTGTAGATCATGGGTCTTCTCAGACAAGCTACTACAAATTTAAAGGCTGATGTGAGCCTGCAAGAAATGTGCTAGAAAGATTCTCTTGTCAAAAATCAACCCACATCGGCTTTTTGCCAGAACTTTTTAAATGACTAAAACACCAGCTTGAAGTTAAAGGAAAGGATTGGAAAATAGGGACTTTCAATCTCTATCTGAGATTGAAAGTCCCTATTTCTGCTTATACTTATGGTGCCATATAGAAAGTCAGAATGCATCTTGAAGTACTGAAGTGGCTGCAGTAAGAGTAACCACCATTGTGACATAAGAAATGGTGGGCAATTAGCACAGAGCAAACTTCAGCAATGACATTGTGCAAATCAGATAAACATTGATAAAATAGATCACATTAGTTATTCAATTTTCTTGACAGGCATCAAGGGCAGTATTTATTTAATTAACTGTATTTGTCATCCATTGCAAAGTAACCTTGAGAAAGTGGTGGTAAGCTGGCTTCATGAACTACTGAGGTCCTTTTCCTGAAAGTACCCCCGCAGCACAGTTCAGAATCAGAATCACGTTTATTATCACTTGCATGTGACGTGAGATTTGTTAACTAGTTGATGCAGGAGCTCCAGGTTCAACAACAGAAAGCAATTCAACAATACCATCTAAAGACATACAATAAAACAGAATATCCATGTGGCCTGTGGAACAGCTCAGTAATGGAACAACCTAGAAATTTTAATTTTATGTGCAAATGCATAAAGTTTTGTACTACATCCTTAGTTTCCTCAAATCCTCCAAAGGGGGCCCTCAGGAACACAAAGGACATTAGCGTTAGCAAAATATTGCCATCAAATGCTACCACTAATTCCATGATACTAAAGCAGGTGAACTGAAATTGGGAAACTGTTGTTAAACAATTACACTTGAATTACACCATATGCAAGCACATATGAAAGGTAATCAATTTGTGAGTTTGCTTCAAATTTACTCTAATTAGGAAACAAGAAAATTAAACTTGAAGACTCAACAGGAATAATTTTGATAAGAAAACTTAAGTTGAATTGCCACTTCATGATCTGATGCTTGCTGTTTTCCCAAAAGTGACTCCACTCTATATGAATGACTTAAGTTTGCAAGTAAGTACAAAATTTAATACAAAAGAATGATGCAAAAGATAAAATTGCAAAGGGTTGATGGGGACTTGCCAAATTTCTTTAGTCTCCTGAGTAAGCAGAAGCATTGCTGACTTTTCTTGGCCATGGTGTGGCCAAGACAGTCTATCGGTGATGTTCACAGTTACAAACTTGACACTCTCGACCATCTCTACCTCAACATCGTTGATGAACACAGGAGCATGTACACTGCTCCCCCTTCCCCACCACAGTCAACGACTAGCTTGCTCATTTGCTGATTTTGAGGGAAAGGTTGTTGCTATGACACCATGTCACCAGGTTCTCTACCTCCTTCCTACACTCTAACTCATCATTGTTTGAGAGACAGCCCACTATGGTAATAATATCTGCAAACTTGTAGATGGAATTAGAACAGAATCTGGCCAGTCATGAGCGTACAGGGAGTAAAGACCTGAAGATACAGCATTGTGGAGTACCAGTGTTGAGAGTAATCACTTATAACCTCTTTAATTATCTTGTTCAAAGCTTCCCAAACAACCTGTATAATATAAATCTACTGACAGTGTGACAGTTATAGACAAGACCTGGATCATTTTCCTGTCGCTTTTTAAACTCATGCCTCACCTGGTAGGCCATCATATGACCTTAAACTCAAATAAAGTAACTTCAGTCATGTAAACCAGGAATTTGGTACAGTGCAATGGTGCAAAATTAGCAGTTTGAAAATGGTTACCACATATAATTGAGGCTATAATAGCAAATGGTAATGCCTTTGGGGAAGATGTTTTCATCCCTCAGATACCAACTTTCCCATCAGCTTTTTAGTTCAAGTGATGTCAGTTCCTTGTTCAACTTAGTTCTGTTATGAGCATTAATGAGGAGCAATGGTTTACAAAAGCCAAAGGTCTACCCATGGTCATCTGCATATTGATTGCTCCAGAATCAGAGATAAAAATAATCTATATGTTCTTCATACTAGATGAACAAAACTGTCTTCTGAAGCACTTTGACATTGAAATCAGGTATATTTACACACTGTAGTAAGGTACATGTCTACTTTAGAACTACTTTTAATGTAATCTTTATATACAATACTGTGCAGAAATCTTCAATATATATATATATCTGGGGTGCCTAAGACTTGCAGAGTGACTGTATTTGTCAGTGTGGAGTGGAGAGCCAGTTTTTAAGTCTGATGGGAGCAAAGGATGTTGGGAAAAGCAAGGGTGGAGTGCCCCGTTAGAGGTGTGGCACAGGTGGTAGAGAAGGAGTGCCCCGTTAGAGGTGTGGCACAGGTGCTAGAGAAGGAGAGGCACAGGTGGTAGAGAAGGAGTGCCCTGTTAGAGGTGTGGCACAGGTGGAAGAGGAGTGCCAGGGAAGGGTGGGGGAGACACAGGTGCAGCCACACCCAGCCCTGAGACACCAGGCAAAGTCATCTGATCATTACAGAATGTCTCTCTGGTGCTTCCTGCACCCTCCCCTCCCTCTTCACCTTTACCCAACCATGATTCCCCTCTCCCTTCTCCCTACCCACTCTCAGTCCACAATAGAGACCCATATCAGAATCAGGTTTATCACCACTGGCATATGTCATGATTTTTTTTTTGCTGCAGCACATAGAATTACTACAGTACTGTACAAAAGTCTTAGGCACCTTAGCTATGTATATGTGCATAAGATTTTTCTACAGTACTCTGCATATTTTCAATGTATATGTTTTTATTTCTAACTTTAATAAAACTACATAAGTTGAACTCCTTAATTATATTATTTCTAGTTAGCTTTTATTTACAAAAAGTGTTATAAGACCCAATTGCATGGAAATAAATGTAGACATAATAATTGAAATCATAATGCGAGCAATGCCAATGCTAGTATTTTATAAAGTTACCCAAGGATGGAATTCAGTTTCTCCACATGTTGAATAAAGAGGAACAATCAGCAGTACTTTTTCAACACAGGATGGTACGCAACTCATAGGGAACCTGCAGGTGGCACTGTTTCCATGCTGCTGAAACTTCAGCCCCTGGTGAAGTAGGCTGTGGGTTTGTGAGGCACTCTTGGAGAAGTGAAATCAACTGTGCACCTTTCAGTCAGGACACTGGGCCAGATGAACACCTTAAAAAAAGAACTGCACCTGGAAGTTTGAGAAAAAGTTCTGATACAATAGTTCCTTTAAGATGAGGGTTTGATTACCGCCACTATTAGGAGTTTGTATATTTTCTCCATGACCATCTAAGCTTTCTTCAGCTGCTCTTGTTTCCTCCCACACTCAAAAGACATATGGCATAGGTTAAGAAGTTCTGAATATGCTGTGCTGATGCTGGAAGTGTGGCCCAGCACAATCCTCGCTTCTTTGGTTTGTTACAAACAACACATTTCACTGTATGTTTTGATGTACATGTGACAAATAAAGTTAATTAAAAAAATTACAAATCATTCAACCATCAGAATGGTCAAACTGGATTGGCCATGGCAAATCCATTGCTGGCCATCTCTGATTAGTCAATATTGTCTTCAATATTATTTCTTAACAGGAACATTTCCTAAAGCAAAACCTGAAATTCCACAGCATATAATTCAAAGCATGCCAATTTCCAACCTGTGGGTTTCAGAATATGGGGGAAAATTGAGTACAGGTGGCATGAGGACACTACAGGAGGTGGGAAGGTGATTGCCTTGGTGAGGATCACTCCCGTGTATGTAGCCTGTGGAATGCAAACCCAAAGAGTAGTCCAGTCCCTGTATTTACAAGTATGTGTGGAGCCCCCTCCTCAACAGTGAGAATACCACCACTGTTCATGAAGACACACTCAAATTTGGATTTTTACTGATAAATTAATTCAGTTTATTAAAACAGTATATCCTGGAGGTAGGCAAAGCCAGCATTTAGCAGCCATCCTCAATTATCCTTCAACGTGTGGCAATTAGCTGTTATTATAGCTCCTGTTGCCCTTGAGGATCTACAGTGCTGTGGAGAATTTCCAGAATCCTGAGCCATCAGCCAAGCAGCAGCAACATATTTTCAAGGCAGGACACTGTGCAGTTTACAAGTGGTAGCTTTCTCATGCACCTTACTGCACTTGTCCCGCTAGTGGGTAGACTTGCATGTTTGAGAGCTGGTGCAATGGAATAGATACTGACTGCAGTCACAGAGTGAAGTAGGCAGTATATTAGATGGCGGAAAAGGTGCCAAAAATGGTAACATCAAACTTATTGAATGCATGATCCAAGTACACTATTCCAGACAGCTGAAGAGATAAATTGCACCTCAATAGTGTGATCAAAAAAAGCACCAAACAACTTAGAAAAGATAGGAGACAAATCATGTATTGCATAATATGCAGTCTCTGAGCCAACAGATAGTTAAATTAAGCTTCAAGATGCTGGTTAACTCTACTATGAGCATTTTAAACTCTATATTAAAGAAAGGATGCACTAGCATTGAATCAGAACCAGAACCAATACCATCATTCCCACAGTCCTGATTGAGAGATGTTGCAGAACCTGGGCCTCTGTACCTCCTTCTGCAATTGGATCCTCAACTTCCTAACCAGAAGACCAGAATCTGTGCGGATTGGTGATAACATATCCTCCTCACTGACGATCAACACTGTGTGTGTGCTTAGCCCACTGCTCTACTCTCTACATACACATGACTGTGTGCCTAGGCATAGCTCAAATACCATCTATAAATTTGCTAACGATACAACCATTGTTGGTAGAATCTCAGGTGGTGACGAGAGGGTGTACAGGAGTGAGATATGCCAACTAGTGGAGTGGTGTTTCAGCAACAACCTGGCACTCACCATCAGTAAGACGAAAGAGCTGATTGGGGACTTCAGGATGAAGGAACACATACCAATCCGCATAGAGGGATCAGAAGTGGAGAGAGTGAGCAGTTTCAAGTTCCCGGGTGTCAAGATCTCTGAGGATCTAACCTGGTCCCAACATATCAATGTAGTTATAGAGAAGGCAAGACAGTGGCTATACTTTATTAGGAGTCTGAAGCGATTTGGCATGTCAACAAATACACTCAAAAACTTCTATAGTTGTACTGTGGAGAGCATTCTGACAGGCTGCATCACTGTCTGGTATAGAGGGGCTACTGCACAGGACTGAAAGAAGCTGCAGAAGGTTGTAAATCTAGTCAGCTCTATCTTGGGCACTAGCCTACAAAGTACCCAGGATGTCTTCAGGGAGCGGTGTCTGAGAAAGGCAGCGTCCATTATTAAGGACCTCCAGCACCCAAGGCATGCCCTTTTCACACTGTTACCATCAGGAAGGAAATACAGAAGCCTGAAGGCACACACTCAGTGACTCAGGAACAGCTTCTTTCCCTCTGCCATTCGATTCCTAAATGGACATTGAACCCTTGGACACTACCTCACTTTTTAAAATATATGTTATTTCTGTTTTTTGCATGATTTTTAAGCAATTCAGTATATGTATACTGTAGTTTATTTATTTATTATTATATTTTGGTTTTTTTCTTCTAGATTATGTATTGCATTGAATTGCCGCTGCTAAGTTAACAAATTTCACATCACATGCCGGTGATAATAAACCTGATTCTGATTTAATATCACTGGCACACGTCATGAAATTAGTTAACTTTATGGCAGTAGTACCATGAAATACATGATAAATAAATCTAAAGAAAAAGACAAAATTTCAAGTATACATATCTATTAAATAGTTAGGCTAAAATAAGTAATGCAAAACAACGGAAATAAAAATGTAGTGAGGTAGTATTCACGGGTTCAATATCCATTTAGGAATCGGATGGCAGAGGGGAAGAAGCTATTCCTCGATCACTGAGTGTGTGCGCCTTCTGGCTTCAGTACCCCCTTCCTGGTGGCAACAGTGAGTTGGGGATCCTTAATGACACTGCCTTCCTAAGGCACCATTCCTTGAACATTTCTTGGTTTCTACAGAGGCTGGTATTCAGGATAGAGCTGATCAATTTTACAAGTTTCTGCAACTTATTTCGATCTTGTGCAGTAGCCTCCAACCCCACCCACAAGACAGTGATGCAGCCAGTCAGAATGCTCTCCACAGTACATTTGTAGAAGTTTTTGAGTGTTTTAGTTGACAAACCAAATCGCCTCAAATTCCCAATGAAATATAACCGCTAAATTGCCTCCTTTATGGCTGCATCAATATGTTTGGTCCAGGTTAGGTCCTCAGAAATATTGGCACCCGGGAACTTGAAATTGCTCAGTCTCTCCACGTCTGATTCCTCTGAAATAACGAATTTCATGTCACACGTCGGTGATGATAAACCTGATTCTGATTCTCTTAGGAGGATTGGTTTGAGTTCCCTCGTCTTACCCTTTCTGAAGTCCGTAATCAGCTCTCTGGTCTTGCTGACGTTGAGTGCAAGACTGTTGCTGTGATACCACTCAACTAGCTGGTATATCTCGCTCCTGTGCACCCTTTAGTCACCATCTGAAATTCTGCCAATGGTTGTATCATCAGCAAATTTATAGATGGCATTTGAGCTATGCCTAGCCATACAGTCATGGGTGTAGAGGAGAGCAGAGCAGTGGGCTAAGCACATATCCCTGTGGTTAATTGTCAGGGATGTGGATGTTATTTCCAATCCCCACACATTGCGGTCTTTCAATTAGGAAGTCCAAGATTCAGTTGCATTGGGAGGTATAGGGGTTATGTAGCTGGTCCAGAGAAGGTTTATTAAAATTATTCCAGGAACGAAAGGGTTAACACACAAGGAGCAATGGATGGCTCTGGGTTGAGCTTGTATTTGCTGGAGTTTGGGGGGGGCAGGGGGAGCTATATTATTTTGCTCTTTTGGCACTACATATAAAATCATATTGTAATTTATAGCTTTTTAATGCATAGCACAGTAATGCTACTGCTACCGTAAAACAGCAAATTTTACAATGTATGCCAGTGATATTAAATCCAATTCTGAAATTTACCGAATATTGGAAGGCCTAAATAGGGTGGCCATGGAAAGGACGTTTCCTATAACGGGGAGTGTTTAGGACCAGAGGACACAGCCTCAGAATAGGAGGTCCTTTTAGAACAGAGATGAGGAATTTCTTTAGCCAGAGGATTTATTGCCACAGACGGCTGTGGAGGCCAAGTCATTGGGTACACTTAAAGCAGAGGTTGATAGGTTCTTGATTAGTTAGGACATCAAAGGATACATACAGAAGAAAGAATGGGATTAAGAGGGAAAAATAAATCAGTCATAATTGAATGGCAGAACAGACTATGGGCTGAAAGGCCCAATTCTGATCTTATGCCCTATGATTTTGTGGATGTTGGAGGAGAGGGATTTAGCAATGAATAGCAAAGGCAACAGTCATTATCTGGCACCATTTATCCCTTTTATCAGCCTATGACTGAACATCATGTAAATACAATTTCACATTTAAAGAACAGGTGTAGCCAAAAAGTGTATACATTTTACATATCAATGTTGTACGATTTTACTGAACGTGTCAATTGAGTGAATAATCAGAGGACCATAAAATATAGGAGAATTATGCCCATTGAGTCTGCTCTGCCATTTCATCATGGCTGATCCATTTCCCTCCCAGCTGCTATCTCCTGCCGTCTCCCTGTAACCCTTCATGCCCTGACTAATCAAGAACCTATCAACCTCTGTCTTAAATATACCCAATGAATTGGCCTCAACAGCTGCCTGTGGCAATGAATTCCACAGATTCACCGCTCTCTGCTAAAGCAGTTCCTCCATTCTAAATTGACATCCTTCTATTCTGAAGCTGTGCCCTCTGGTCCTAGACTCCCTCGCCATAGGAAATATTCACTCCACATTCTCTCTCTCAAGGCCTTTCAAAATTCAATAGGTTTCAATGAGATCCTTCCAGTCATTCTTTCAAATGCCAGGAAATACAGGATGAGAGCCATTAATCAGTCCTCCTATGGTAATTCTTTCATTCCTGGAATCAGTCTCGTAAACCTCCTCAGCACCTTCTCTAATGTTAGCACATCCTTTCTTAAATAAGGGACCCAAAACTGCTCACAATACTCCAAGTGAGGCCTTACCAGTGCCTTACATCTTGCTTTTATAGTCTCGTCCTCTCGAAATTAATGCTAACATTGCAATTGCCTTTCTTGCTGACTCCGCTGAGAAATTAACCTTTAGGGAATTCTGCACAAAGACTCCCAGGTCCCTTTGCATCTCAGGATTTTGATCTTCTCTCCATTTAGAAAATAGTCTACACTTTTATTTCTTCTACCAAAGTGCAGGGCCATACACTTAGACACTGTATTCCATCTGCCACTTCTTTGCCCATTCTCATCTGTCTAAGTGCTTCCACAGCTTCCCTGCTTCGACTCTACCTGTCCCTCCACCTATCTTTGTATCATCCACAAACGTGGCCACAAAGTCCTTCATTCAAATCATTGACATACAGTATAACGTAAAAAGCAGTCCTCATCGAGACCCAAGGAAAACCACTCATCACCAACAACCAACCAGAAAAGTTTCCCTTTATTCCCATTCTTTGCATCTTGCCAATCAGCCAATTCTCTATGCGTGCTAGTATCATTCCTGTAATAACATAGACTCTTAACCTGTTAAACAGCATCGTGTGCAGCACCCTTTAAAAGCCCTTCTGAAAATCCAAGTACACAAAATCCACTGATTCTCCGTAGTCTATCCTGCTTGTTATTTCTTCAAGAATTCCAACAGATTTGTCAGGCAAGATTTTCCCTGAAGGAAAATTCAGCCTATCATGTGCCTCCAGGTACCCTGAAACCACATCCTTAATAATGGACTGCAGCATCTTCTCAACCACTAAGTGGTTTATAATTTCTTTTCTTATGCCCCTCTCCCTTCTTGAAGAGTGGAGTGACATTCGCAATTTTCCAGTCCTCCAGAACCATTCCAGAATTTAGTGGTTCTTGAAAGATCATTACTAATGCCTCCATAATCTCTAAAGCTACCCATGCATTAGGGTTTGGGCATCTTTGGACCTTCTCAGTTTCCCAAGCAGCTTCTCTTTACTAATGGCATTTCATCCACTTCTGCCCCAACACTTTCAAACTTCTGACCTATTGCTAGTGTCTTCCACAATAAAGACTGATTCAAAATACTTATTCAGTTTGTCCACCATTTCCTTGTCCTGTTACTACCTCTCCAGTGCTAGAGAGAGAAGGCTCAGTTTATTTCAACTAAAAATACAAATTTTGGATTTATCAAAAAATTATCCTGCAAATATCCTTTAGTGTTATGAAAATTCACTCCATTGTTTGCCCATCCTAAGTGCCACAATACCCATTAATGCATTCAGAAATGAAGTGGGGAAGCTGGACAGCGTGGAAAGCCGCCCTTCAAGCCCAACTCATTCATACCCATCAGGAAGGCTGTGATCATTTTGATGGGATTGTACTATAGGCCCACCTGTCAGCAGGAATTAGAAAATGTGCAGGGAGGTCACAAATAATATAGGGTTGCAGTAATAGATGGTTTTAATTTTCTGACTGTTGACTAGGATTGCCAAAGCACTTAAGGGCTTTAATGTGGTGGAATTCATGCAACAGGTAGATGGCCAAACAGAACTTCCTTTTGGAAAAAGAGGCAGAGCAAATAACTGAAGCATCGTGGGGGAGTACTGGCACCAGTCACCCCACTTCGATTAGCTTTTAAAAAAGGTAAATGGGGAAGAGAGATGGAACTACTCCACAAATTAAAAGTTCTAAACAAAGGTAAGTTTAATTTTGAAGGCATCAGACAGGAACTTGCTAAGGTTGATTGGAAAGCCTATTTGCAAGAATAACAAAGTCTGTCAGATGGGAGCTTTCAAAAGGTGAAATGGAAAGTTCAGAGTCACTGTGATCCTGTTGGAGTGAAGGGTAAGGTAAACCTAGTTTATAGGGGATGTTGAGGCTCTGATTGGGGAAAGGAACGGAGGTAGAGGCAGCTGGCAAGTACTTTATTAGTATAAAGAGATGCAATAAGGTAAAGCAGAATCTCTAGAGATTTTAAGTACATTAAGAGCAAAGGATTACTAGGAACAGAATAGGTCCTTACATAGTCATAGAAAAGTACAGCACAGAAACAGGCCTTATCTAGTCCATGCCAAACCATATAAACCGCCTGGTCCCACCAAACTGCAACTGAACCACAGCCTTTCATACCCCTGGCATCCATGTACCTATCCAAACTTCTCTTCATGCACTATTTGCACTGGCAGCTCATTCCACGCTGAGTAGAGTTTCTCCTCAGGTTCCCCTTAAACTTTTCACCTTTCACCCTTGACCTCTAGTTGCACTCCTACCCAACCTCCATGGAAAAAGCCTGCTCACATTTTACTCTATCCATACCCATCAATTTTGTATACCGCTCAAATCTCCCCTCAATCTTGGAGGAGGAATGGTCATCTACATGTGGATCCACAGGAGATGGCACGATGTTTCAATTAATATTTCTTTTCTACATTTACTAGGGAGAAAAATCATGGGAGCTAGGAAATCCAGAAAGAATAATGATGCAGTAAAACACATCACATTCCAAAAGGTGGACAAACCCCTTGGTCTTGACCTTGGATATTGAAAGAAGCCAGTGAAGAAATTGCTGAGGCACAGATAGTGTTTTTTTAAAATCATTAGCCATGGGTGAGGTGCTGAAAAACTGGATGGTGGCTGATGATGTACCTTTAAAGGCTACAGCAACAAGCTAGGGAACTACAAGCGAGCAAGTCCAGTGATGGGAAAGTTACTGGAGTAGATTTTGAAAGGTGGAATCTACCTGCATTTGGAAGGACAAGGACTGATTAGGGATAGCTCTGCTGGCAATTATGCTCCACAAATTTGATTGATATGTTTTTGAAGAGGTGACCAAGAGGATTGACAAGGCCAGGGCAAGTAGTCATCATCCATATGGACTTTAGCAAGGTCCTACAAGGTAGGCTGATCTGGAAGGTTAGATCACATGGGATCTAGGGCGAGTTAGCCAATTGGATAAAAAAAAAAAATCAGCCTGGTGGTAGGAATCAAAGGATGTTTGTGAAGGGCTGCTTTTCCAAATTGGAGGCCTGTGACCTGTGGTGTTCCTCATGGATGACTGCTGAGTCCATTGTTTCTTGTCATCTATATTAAGGATCCGTGGCATTTTAAGACTGCAAAATGCCACTAGAGTTGGTGATAAAGTGGACAAGCGGAGGTTATCCAAGATTCAAACAGCATCTAGATCAACTGGTAAAGCCAAGGAATGGCATATGGAATTTAACTCAGAGAAGAAATACTTCATACTTTTTAGAAAATTAAACTGGGCAGGACATACACAGTAAAGGGCAGAGGCCTGGAGAATGTTGCACGACAGTTTGAAGGTTATGGGCCAAAGAATGTTTCTACGGTGTACAACAATGACCCTTCCCATCCACGTAACTCCTTAAATGTCCTTTAAATGCTGTAAACGTATGTCTCTATCACATCCTCTAGCAACTCATTCCACATAATCACCAAAACTGTGGAAAAGGTTGCCTCTTCTCAAGTTGTATTTAAATCTTTCCATGGTCTCTGATTTTAGACTCCCCCAAGACTGATCATTTGCCTTATCTATGCCCCCCCCCAATTTTATACAACCATTACGGTTCAGAATTAAACTCATCAAGAAGCACTTTGGCCCTGCACGTGCCTGCCAACGTATGCAGATTTCACTGGTAAATACAATTTGAAACAAAAATTCCACTGAATTATCACCTGGTAATTTATGATATTGTAAGTGAAGCAATGCATCAATGTCAGCCAGCAATTAACCCCACCTCTGATACAAGTTTAACAGGACCAACAAGGCAAGTTAAATGTACTTGGTTACATTCACCCTACATGTGAAAAATCAATTCAAATTTAAAAAATAAAGAATACACAACTAGCTCTGCCATTTACTGTATATCTGCTTTGATTGGTAATAATGTAGCTACAAATGAGTATTGTCTAGCAGTTTCCCCAGGTAGATCTTGTGATCGTGGGTACAATTCATCCTAGATTTGTCCAAAATCTTATTACCAAGAAAGTTAAGTAACCTCATGCACAAAAACATATTTATGATCAACTTTACTTTTTAATAGAAACAGTCTACAAGTTGTCTGCACAACTTCATTGAAAGTTGCAGAGTACAGCTTTAAAAAAAACAGAGCAACCATTTAAAAACTTCATACAATACTGTCACCAGTTTCACTCATTCTTAAAAACAACGGTGTTTCAAGCAAAGAGGATAATGAAGGCAACCCATAATTAAACTCTAAGATTGAAAGTAATTGAAGTATGTTATGCAGATATGGACCATGTTAGTTCAGACATAGTACTGCCAGGTCAGATAACATCTCTAAAATAAACTGAAGGTTGAAATCTCAAATTAAATAGTCTGAATGCCATTCATCCATATTATATTAGTTACAGGTACCATGCTTTTCAAAGATAAAACCTCAAGTCTA
Source organism: Mobula birostris (assembly GCF_030028105.1). Classification (NCBI taxonomy): domain Eukaryota; kingdom Metazoa; phylum Chordata; class Chondrichthyes; order Myliobatiformes; family Myliobatidae; genus Mobula; species Mobula birostris. Next base: position 70,666,117 of record NC_092377.1, on the reverse strand, counting down.
GATCATTTTACTAAATTTGGCAGATCAGATTTAGTCACTAACCCAACAGTCTTCAGGTAATTCTAATGGAAATTGCAGATGTTCAAAGGATTTCTCTCCCCCAAACCCATTCCCACAGAACAAAGTTAATAGAATACGGAATGCATTTCACAGGTAGCTATTGAAGCCAATTCAATTGCACTCAAATAGCTGGATAAGGAAAGCAAATTAAACGATTGCAAGTAAAGTGCAATGGTTAGTTTGGATAGCAAGTTAGCACCAGAAGCATGATGGGCTGCGTAGCCTGTAGTTGCACACTAATTCAGTAACATTCTGAAATATTAATTCCTTCACACGACCTTCCCCACCCCCAGCAAATACACCACTGAACCAATTTCAACAATGAATGCACAATTATCTATAAACTGTTTTGCTTTATTTTGTTTTATGCAATTTATGATATGAAAATGAGATCCAGTTATAACTCTTCAGGCACTGGGTAACCACATTTCTGCAATTGTTCTTAATGTTTGGCGAGTTCCCATATGACACGCTTAAATATCAGATGTATCAATGAGCTAGTTATAGCTTTTCATATTTAATATATATTTATATAATATAGGTTTCATTTTAGTTAACATAGCTACAAATTTTAAATCTATAAACATAAGGGAACCCAGTCCCTTTTGACTAGTTTTTACTGCTGTAGCCTTGTGCCATGTGAAGAGTTCGCTGTACATAGACATTTTCTCTTTACAGTATCAAATGTGCATCACTGCATTCCACTATTTCACGAGGAAACATTGGACATAACAATGTTTAGCTGACTTTTACCATTTAAACACCCCACAAAGAATCCAAGTTGAATTAATAATTCATTATAAGATGCTACAGATTTTTTTTTAAAAAAATGACACTGGTAACAACTTATTCTGGCCCCTTTCCTAACGATGCATCTACATTAAAATCAATTTTCAATAGTGCTAACCACTGCGATAAAGTGGTAATAAAAGCTGTTTCTTTAAAATAAATGAAAGTGGTAGTTCCATTTTGGCAGAAGGAACCATCTGGTATACCCCAGCCACAGCTAGCAGTACAACACTACAGATGTAAATAAAGAAGCCTAGAGGAATTATCCCAGTGCCTAGAGGGCAGTAACAATGCAGCAGACAGACCCCTTTTGCCTTGACTTTTATTTGCAGGGAAATGGTCAAATTAAATGGTTTTAAATTTAGAGAAGTTGACAAACATTAAACAAAGCTCTCCCAGGAAACCAGTAGAAACAGTGAACACAACTTGACCCCAGGAGTCAGAGGGCAGAAGCCTATTCACGTCAGATCCAAGTGATTTAAAGATGAGCAAGGGGAGGAAAAAAAAGCAGCAAGAACCATTGGAGTTAATGTGTTGCTTTATCGAACAGTCACACCGAGTTTCTCTAGCACACGCACACCCTTTTCCTCGTACTCTTGTCGGGTCATCCAGAAGTTATCCTTGTCTTTCATGATGTCTGCTAACACAGCCCCACCCAGGAACACCATATGTTTGCGACGTGGTGGATCTTCTATACGAATCTTGAATTTCTATAAGGAAATAAACAGCACAAATCAAAAACCAAAGCATGCACATTCTCCTTGAGTTTTACAATCCAGTTCAGTCACTTTGACAGCTTGTTTAAATAAGACTGTAGCAGACAGCACACAAGTCTGTTTCTATTGACAAATGTATACTTTTGCCAACAGCAGCAAATGTTATCAGTGCCTAAGTTAGTGTGTATAGCAATAGATGTCACTTATTTTCCAGAATAGTTAAACACAAGCTTCATTTTGCTTTAGAGTCTGCATGACCAAGGTATCCTGACGGCCTTATGCTCATTACTTTTATGCATTATCAAATTTACTACAAAAGTGGCAAACTATATAACTTGGTGTAGGGCAGGGAAGAAGCGTATCCCAGCTTCAATTCACAACGGCATTGAAATAGCTGACTCATGTTTCCCATTGGGTGGGAACTGTGATATCAAGTAGGAACACAGAGTCAGGATCAGCCATAGTTGGACAGCTCAAACACTGTCAAGAAGCGCTGATGAACACCTACTTCATTCAGCAAGCTGTTAAAGGTCAGCCACCATCTAGGGAAATTATAATCACAAAATAACTGATACTGTGATGTGCAATGGTGGTCAATGGGAAAAAATGCTGTCCAGATGTTCTGGAAGTGGGAGAGGAACATTTGTGTCTTAACCTACAGTTCTTTGGATTGCTTCATGCTATGACTCCTGTACCTCGAATTAATTGTATCCAGAGGAAAGCATCATCAACTAGTTAGCAAATGATAGAAATATAGCAATAATTTTTAAAACTGTCAATATGTGGAAAATCACAAGGCTGTTAGATTACCTTAACTAGACTGGTTTGTTGGGCTGGGTTCAGAGATTTAAAAATGATGGCATAATGTGATCCTCACATGATAACAGATTAGGTGGAATATCTAACATTCTTACTGGAACTTTAGTGAAACAGTTGGGATTAAATAAAATAGAATTATAACTGGGTAAATTCACTTAAAAAGTAAATAAATCTTCCTAACACTCAAGAAAAGAGCTGGGAAAAGAGACGAAGAGTATAGATGGAGGAAGGCAGAAAAGGAGGGACAGTTAGAAAGAAAACAAAAAAAAAAACAAGGGACCAAGAAAAGGGTGGGGGCGGAGGAAAACAAGGAATGACAGAACAGTCAGTCTGATTTCAAAGCAAGACACACAAAATGCTGGAGGAACTCAGCAGGTCAGGCAGCAACTATGGAAATGATTAACAGTCAACATTTCAGGCCGAAGCCCTTCTTCAGAACTGGCAACTTTTCTTCAAGCCTGACCTCAGCTATATAGAAAATACAAGAACTAATATACGATGGCAACCAAGCACTTGGGAAACAAATTTCTGTTTTAGTCCCTGTTGACTTTGATCTTATGTTTGACAAACTTTAAAACCAAGTTTGTAGCTGTAGTTTAAACCAGAGAAAACCAGTGGAAATATTGGGACTTTTTAAAAGCCTTTGCTAAGATTATAAACTACATCACAGAGTATGAAATTAAGAGTAATAAATTGGGATGAGGTAACAGACAAAAACTATTAGGAATAAACAGTTTTTAATTTGGTTGACTAACGCATGAGGTGAAAAATCAGTTATTTCTTAGATAGTGAGAGATTGAAAGGTGTGGCTGTTTAAAGGGACCAACAGTTGCAGGAAAAAGTTTGTGAACCCTTTGCAATTACCTGTTTTTCTGCATTAATTACTCAAAATATGATTTAATCATCTAAATCACAAAAATAGACAAACACAATCTGCCTAAACTAATACACAAACAATTGTACTTATCAAATACCAAGTACACCATTTAAATGATCAGTCTAGGTTCAAAAAAGTATGTGAACCTCTGGGGTAATGCCTTCTACAAAAGCTATTTGGAGTCAGCTGTTCCAGTTACTGAGATGAGATTGGAGGTGTGGGTTGTAGAGATGCCCGGCCCTATTAAAAAGCATTTTACAAGCATTTGGAATGGCAAATAGTGTATTCATCTTTATTTCAAGAGAATGAATACACAAGTAAACATGCTTTAATGAAATTATACAGGAGTCAGAAAGGATACAAAGAGCTTATTTGTTATAGGGAATCTAGACTCCCTACTCCAAGTTCTGATAGACAAACCATTTGCATTCAAATATGTGTTTCATGCATAGCACTTAAGATCACCATTTACAAACTTCCAAAATCTGCAGGTTACAAGCTCAATTTTAAGACACCATTTCCCTTTCAAAAATCCACACTGACTTCATCCAATCCTATTATAGTACAGGACTGTTTTCAAGGTTCTTCAGACTAATTTTTGGATATTTTACGAGAGATTCAGCAGACAGAGACTACATAATGATGAGATTAGTAGAGATGTGAACTCACTGAAACTTCTGAAAGGTAGATGCAGGACTGATGCTTCCTTCCCCTGGCCAGGGTCAGAGAACCATGGACCAGCTTCCAAATAATGGATCAACCACTCATAATTGGGTGAGGAGAAATTCCTCCAAGCAGTGGGTGACCAGCCTTTGCAATTCTCTACCCAAGCAGGCCAACAAGGCTAAGTCATTGAGTATCATTAAGACAATAGACTTTTAAGGAACTGAGGGGAAGTAGAATACATCTAGCAAAATGGCACCAAAATATCTGCATTGATCTTTATGAATAACAACAGACTCGATTGTTTGTTTCTACTTCTTACATCATGTTCTTACAAAAAAATACAGTATTGCAACTGCTGTGAAATTCCCCCAAATATGCACTAACAACAATCTGAATACAGGAAAGGCACAAATAATTTCCAGCTCAATACTTTCAGCACGTCTTTATCCCATCACCTTTCACCAAACACTGGCTGTGTGCAGAATACTTAGCGCCCTCTGCTGAAAAAATTTCTGTAGACTGAAATCCAGTGTAAAGTGTGCCTGTCCATTACTCTGACTCACAAACCAAAATGTTTACAGAAATATCAGATATGGATTCAATGCTCTGCACTTTTAATCACAATCAGAATAAAAGTACCAAGTGTTTTGTTTTGGAACCATTCCAATATGCATACGGAACATGCAGAAGTAACTTATGAGCGGCATTGCAGTACAAGTCATCATATGTGAAGTTTAAAGAGGAAACTAAAGACAGAGTCCAAAGGGTATGCATTGAGAATGCACTTGAATACGAACAATGAGGTGCAAAATGAAGATTTTGCAAGAGAACGCCAGAGGGATTCAGGGGCTTGAGCATCTTATCCATAAAAAGGCAAACAAGAGTAGGGACTGATTGCAGCACATCATTCATGCTTCAAAGCTGAACAGAAACAAATATAACATTGAGCCAAATGCATAGATTAAACTAAATGGCCATCATTTCAAAAGGATTGAACATCTGAAAATGAGGGAGGTGCATAGGGCTCAGAGCTGAAGGCACCATTGCCAACGAAGCCGCCATTAAATTTTGGAATGACCGAGCAAAGTCTAGGGCAAATGAGGACTGCAGACTTGGGTAATATTTATGCAAGTGATTATAGGTTTATTTGCCATCAAGGAAAATAACTTCAATGCAGACCAGAATTTGGACAATCAAATATTCACAGTAGGAAGTACAACTGGAAAAAACGGGATATGAGTAATTCTTCAAATTCAAGGTTTGAGAGATATTAAGGTACTTCCTTTCTCTGAATAAAGTTCTCAGAATAGTGAAACTTGTAACCACAGTCAGACTTACAGAAAGCTTCTCAACATCTCCTTTCAGTACACGTTCAAGGTACAGCTGTTTCAGTTCACGCTCCAGGCGTGAAGGTAAGCCAGGATACATGGTGGAGCCACCTGAGAGGACAATGTGTTTGTAGAATTCCGATCTGGGAAAGAATTACAGTAGGAAATTAATCATTACAACAAACTGAAAAATTCTCTTGGGCTGAACAGATAAATAGCTTACAAGTTAGCTAAAACTGTAATTTTAAAATGGAAAGAGCAGACCTAAATGCATCTTCTTTGGAAAACAAGTCACTATCTGAAGCCTTCACTCAGAAATTAGTAATTGTTTTTTTAAAAAGAGCAAAAGTTTCAACAGCACTTTTGCCACATACCTGGTATCAATATCCGCAGCCTGAATGGTATTGAAAAGCAACTCAGCAACTCCAACACCCTCAACATTAATGAGGTGAGGCTGAAACAGGGCTTCTGCAGCTTCAAAACGCTCTCCTCCAACTTTTATGACCCGACCATCTGGAAGCTGAAGAATTTTTGCTTTAAAAATTCAAATCCAGAAATATAGTACATACAGATCTATAAAGATGAAACTGTTCTCCAAAGGCCTGGTTAATTGGGGTTCAGGCAGGGAACAGAGGATATAGGTTACATGCAGGCAGATGGGATTTTGTTCAGATAAGCACAGACATCACTGTTCCAGTGCTGTACTGTTCCATGTTTAATGTGCCCAGATGCAAGATCACTGTGTTCAATAGAACAGAGACATTTCACAGAAAGCAACTCACACAGAAAGTATTCTTCTCTTCATACACCTTCAGAAACCAAACCACAATAACCCAGTAGCTAATGAATGCTGATAGAAGGCAAACGTGGAGGTATTGAAGGACCACAGGTAGGATTGGATCCAGCTACAATGACAGCCCTCCATCCTATCCTATTTATGTGTTTTACAGTGCACATATAGATAACCACTGGACACACCCTTAGATCCATATCCACATGCAAGTTAATGCTTGCATAAATAGAGGAGTTACCCAAATTAGACCAAGGAACTCTCAGTGGCATATGTAAAACAAATTTACTACCAGCAGGAAATTAACTGAAAGTTTGATAAGAAATCACTCTCTTGGATAAAGCTTGTGGCAAATTGTTCACCAAGCAACATCATAGGACAAAGTCACGATCCTGCCTTCAAGGCAATGTGATGAACTTCATTGCCTTCCTTTGCTTTGATAATCCACAGTGGGGAATGGAAAGCCATGCTGGAGGGGCAGGAAATGCAATTTATTACCATGGGCACAAAATTAAGGATCTATATAACAGTGAGTAGCTTCTCTCCTGCCTCCAGTTTATGTTGTAACCGATGTAAGATTGTGAGAAGATATGGAAACCAGGAGATACATTTAAGATAAAGGATGAACTATGAACAAGAAATATGGGAAAAAAATCAACTTGGGAAAACACAAGAACATAAAAGAAGAGTGGGTCATCTGGCCCATTGAGATTGCTCTGCCATTCTATCAGATTATAGCTGAACACCAATCTAACTTTTCCTTATAACTCTCAATTTCCCTACAAAGCAAATTATCTCCCTGTATCTTAAATACATTTTATGAGGTAGCCTCCACTGCTTCCTTGGGCACAGAATCCCACAGGTTCACTACTGTGAAAAGCAATTCTTCCTCATTTCTGTCCTAAATCTACTCTCCCAAATCTTGAAACTAGGCCCCCTAGTTCTAGTCTTGCTTATCAGTGGAAACATCTCTGCTGCTTTCATCTCACTCCCATTCACAATTTTCTGTTCTACCAGATCCCCTTCCTTCTTGTGAATTCTAGCAAGAATTCAATCTCTCCTCAAAGGTCAACCAACCTTACTTGATTTATGCACAAGCACTCAAGACTCTGAACCTGCTACAATCTTTCACCATTTAAATAATAATCAATCTTCTATTTTTCTTCCCAAAGTGGATGACCTTACACTGTACTGCAGTCACACCCCTGCCCAGTCCTTTAACCTACATCTTTCTGCAGACTCCACACTCTCTGACCAATTTGCTTTTCCACTTAATTGAGTGTAAACAGCAAATAGATAAGCTATACTCAGTCCCATCTTCCAAATGGTTTGTACATATCTTCAACAGTTACATGCCCACATCGACCCCTACAGTACCCTGCTCACTACTGACTGCCAACCAGAGAAGTGTTCATTTATCACGACTCTCTGCCTTCCTGTTGGTTAACTAATCCTTCATTCATGCCAATACACTACCCCCAACTCAATGCATCGTTATATTTTGAATGACTCTTTAATGTGGCACCTTTATTGAATACCTTCCAGAAATCCTAACCGATGCTCCCCTTAGTTTTTTTGCACTTATAACAAAAAACTCCAGTAAGTTTGTTAAACTTCCTGAATCTATGCTGCATTTGCCTTCTATCCAGATGTCTCATTTCTTTCGTAATGATAACTTCAAGCATTTTTCCAACTACAATAACCTTTTGCCTTTTTTTTAAAAAAATATAAAAGTGACTTGATGTTCACAGTCTTCCAACCCGCTGGTACCAGACCAGATTCCAGAAAATTCTGCTAAATTATCACAAGCACCTTTACTACAACTTACATTTCTCCGTACTCCTGACTCATCATATCAGGACCAGGGGACATAAACTAATCAGCTCTGCCTCTTTAACGACAGCATCAAGGCCCTCACCTCCTATCGCATCCATAACATTTCTCTTTTGCCTGCTGCAGGTGCCTCCACCATGAAGACCTATACAAAACTGTTGCTCAAAGACTCGGCCATTTCTGTATTACCCATTATAAGTTCCTCCCTTTTTCTCTTCCAAGGGACTTGTGTTCGTTTTATTTTATATTCTGTGCTAGTTTACTTTCATAACCCATGCTCCCTTTCTTTATTGCTTGCTTAGTGGCTCTTTGCTATTTTAAGTTTTCCCAATCTTCCAGTTTCCCACTATTCTTGGTCACTTTCTATGCATCAGCCTTTAGTTTGAAGGTTTCCTTTATTCCCTTAGTTATCCAAGGCTGGCTATCCTCACCCTCACTGTCCTTGCTTTTAACCAGAACACACTGGTTGAGTACCGGGAAAAACCTCCAGAAGTCTTCCACTGTTCCTTTACTGCCCAGCTATAGCCTGTGTTCCCAGTCTACGCTAGCCAACTCCTCCCTCATCCCATTGTAGCCCTAGGCATAAATACACTGGTTTTAGATCAAACTATTGCACAGCCTCAGAACAGAGGGATGTCCATTTAGAACAGCATGGCAAATCTGAATTAATTGCCACAGACACCTGTGGAAGCCAAGTCATTGAGTGTACTTAAAGCAGAGGTTGGTAGGTTCTTGATTAGATGGGGTGTCAAAGGTTGTGGGGAGAAGGCAGGTGAATGGGGTTTGAGAGAGACAATAAATCAGCCATGGAATGGTGGGGCAAGTTCGATGGGCTGTGGCCTAAATCTACTCCCATGTCTTATGGGATACATGGAGAAATATAAAGTCCAGAACTTAAAAGACAAAGCTGAATTTTTTGTATAAATGCACCAAGGCAGGCAGGCCACGTTTCAGCCAGTTACAGGTTTTATTGGTTGTTAAACACACACTCAATTATAATATAGATTACAGGATGCATACATTTACACAAACTCCATAACCCAATCAAATGGGAGACTCACCGTGTAGGATTCCACTAAAACAGTGGTTTCCAGTGCTAGTTTCTGTTCCTGTTCGATGTTGTACCCCACATAACACAGCTTTTCCTTCATCATGCGGACAGTTTCAAAGTCAGCCGAGTGATTGAAAGCATATCCCCGCAGGAGAAGTAACTGAAAAAGAAGGGCCAAGATAACATTAAGGGCCAAATGCAGAGCATTCAAAGCAAAATTAGAATGCACTTGTCAAAGACTCACGGCCCATGAGGATTGGCACCTAATGCGAAACAGTGGATTCTGGTTAATTAGTCCATCGGTTAATTGATCTAGCTGCTTATTTGAGATAACTCTTAAAGGACAAAAATTAATCGCAAAATAGCCAGGATTCCCTTCATTTATTTGGGATACTATGCCACTTAATTGGGACAGGAGACTACTGCCTTACAATTTCGAGCCTGAGTCAGTCATGTGAACTTGTGTGGCCGTTAGACACCACACCGTGCTTACAGGAAACAAGTCTTCAAATAGCATCCGTTGAGTGTGTTTGTGTTCAAAAAGCAGAGACTTTTGGCACCAATAACTGGCAAGAAATAAGCTGTAAGACAATTCAAAACTGTTTTGCTCACAGGTTTCAAGCATTCAGACATGGAGATGCCAGAAAAGGCTGAGTGAAAATGAAACAATTTCACTACTTCAGCAACTTTGTATGAAGACAGTTCATTACCTGCACCAATTTTGTTCATTTATAGTCAGAAGAACACAGCAGCGTGGCTGTCCACCGTATCCGATGATTACAGTGAAACCTGTGTGGGAGAGATTTTAAAAGTGGAAAAGCCGTTGCATGGGACAGCTCCACTCTCTTTACCTCAGAAGTCCAGGTCCAGCAGTATGAACAGTCGTCACAAACTGGGTACTTCCTGAGTTGCAGTGGATAACTATGACTTCTTCTGTGCCTCATTATACCCTTCACTCTTCATGAAATATTGCAGAACTACCTTTTTGGCCATTGGACCTTAATGTTGATCTCATTCACCCAGTCTGCTGAAGGTGAGTTTACATGCTAGGACAGGCAAATCCCTATTTCACCAGGGTGAGATCCACCAGCTACCCTCACCGGCCTGTCAAAGTTGTGTAGCGAGATATGGCCACTGCTACACACAAATAGCTATTTGGAGCCACAGGTGAAAGCTGAGTGTGTGGGAACCAAAGATGAGTGAGCTACCCCCAGTACGAACGTGACAAGCCCCATCACCAGAGGTGCTATCCATCTCTGAACAACCCATTAATGGCAATGTACACTAGATAAAGTCCTCCATCGTTAACTTTTAGGAACTAATATACAGTATTATAGTACTGTAATGGCATTGGTAGTGCTCTAATTTGTTCTGTATTTAAATACATCATTTCTTATGTACCTGTTTAACTAATACCATGAAACTTTAGCTAACTGGGACAGCCATTTAATTGGGCCAAATGTACTGGACCTGATGTGTCTGGAATCCACTATTTGCAGAATCAATGAAATATAATCAATATCCAAAATGAAGTTAATTATAGGATTGGTTTATTATCTGATGTATTGAGGTGTCATTGTTTTGCACACCATTCATCCAGACCATTTGATTTACACCAGTGCATTAAGGTAATATAACAGAAAACACAACGTATAATAAAATGTTACAGTTACGAAGTGCAGTGCACGCAGACAATAAGATTCATGCTACAACATGTGGTAGATTTTAAGGCCAAGAGTCCATCTCATCGAAAGCTAAACAAAGACAAGTGCCCATGACAAAGACACAGAAAACTGGAACTCATGTGAAACTTTGCAATAGTTAGTAGCACAAGGCTAATTGGGACCAATTTAGTTTAGAAATCAACCAAAGCCTTCTCAGCTGAGGAGATCTTGCAAGCAGTGTTCGGGTTTAAGGAAAGATTCATTTTCATAACAATGAAAATTGTCCAAATTTATGATCAGAAAATACAAGAACAGATCATGTCACCAGATTTGCAATTCACAGTATACTTAATATCCATCATTACTTTTAAGTGTAACAATGCAATAAAAGGAGAAATGATTAACAGGTTCAATAGTAGTATTTTTTTCCCTTTTTGACTTTGTTCAAGATTCTTTCCCCCATATATTGCAACTACTAAGGCACAAGTCTCCAAAAAACTAAACCTTCAAGAAATAAATGCAGCATTCCTGCATTTCTACCCTGTGACACCAGGTGGCACTGCTGTCCTGCCTGGTGATGGAACTGAATAGTACAAGAGAGGCTGGAGCTCCCAGAAACAAATGGGTGAAAACCTGGGAAACATATTGTGATTGTACTCCAAGGAGAAGAAATGACAACTAGCTATGGGAAACATTGTCCATGGTTATCCTAAAAATACAAGAAATAGGCACAGACCCAATTATAAAGACAAGAGATTCTGCAGATGCTGAAAATTCAGTGAAACAAAATGCTGGAGGAACTCAGCAGACAATTATATCCTTTAAGTCTGTAGAATCTTTGTCTATGATTTTAGGAGAGAGAGGACAAGCTTGAGAGAATTGTAAAGAGAAAGCAAGCTACGATTCACATTGATGAATTTCTTATTTGACAATGTGAAGGAAGATATTGAGTAAAGGTTAACATGAAAGGGTCAGATGAAGATCATAGACAAGAATAATGCTCACTGGAACAACCAGGGAAAAATCAATGGAAAATTTGTCAAATATCCAGGTACAGAGGACAAAAAATGAAAATTTCTTCAGCCCCCATCCAGCTGGAAATAAATGATAGGCCAGGAAACTTGAGCTGAAGTATACTCACAGCCTGAGAATGATGCCTACAGCTCAGGGAGGTTATTGGCAATGGATCAGATTTCTTAGTCAACACAGATTTGTTACAGGCAAAAAAAAAATCAGGTTTTACTAATCCAAATTATTTTTTTTAAATTATGTCACAGAACAGTGATAGAGAGAATATGATAGATCTCTTCTACATAGATTTTCAAAACTGACGTTTCAAAAAGACTCATCAAAATTGAGGTCAATAGTTTGTCCAATTAGACCTCCAAACTCTTGTATTTTTTGATTGGTAGCCACAAGAGTTAGGAGGTCACAGTGTAGCCATACATGATGTTGTTTAGGCCACATATGGAGTATTGTGTGCAGTTCTGGTCACCACACGGTCATGGAGACACTGAAGTGGGTGCAGAAGAGGCTCAGCAAGATGTTAGTAACACACAAAATACTGGAGAAACTCAGCAGGCCAGGCAGCATCCATGGAAATGAATATTCAGTTGACGTTTCCGGCCAAGACTCTTCTTCAGGATCTGTTGAAGAATCTCAGCTCAAAACTTGGACGGTTTACTCTTTTCAATAGGTGCTGCCTGGTCTGAGTTCCTCCAAAATTTTGTGTATATTACTTTGATTTCCAGCATCTGCAGATTTTCTCTTGTTTGTGAGTCAGTGAGATGGTGCCTTAACTGCACTTTGAGTTACAAGAAAATAGACAAACTCCAACTGTTCTCTCTGGAGCACCAGAGGCCACATGATGGAAGTACACAGAATTATCAGGGACACAAGGTAGGCAGTTGGCCTGTTTTCTAGGGGGAAGAGATTAACTGTCTATCCTATCTATGTTTGTATACTAGAAGGCATTGGTTCAAGGTGGGAGGGGGTAGTTCAAAGAATATTTGCAATTTCCCTGAGAGGTGGTAGAGGCAGATATGACAGACGCGGGGAAAAGGGGGATACAAACTATTTTCAGACAGATGGGGAGAGTTCAATTTGGTAACATGGTGCACCGAATGGTATGTTCCTGTGCTGTACATTGAATGCTTAATTGGAGTTTCAAAGGAGAAAAGTGAAGTCCTGGGTGTCATTATACACCAGTCATTGAAAGTGGGCATGCAGGTACAGCAGGCGGTGAAAAAGGCGAATGGTATGCTGGCATTTATAGCAAGAGGATTCGAGTACAGGAGCAGGGAGGTACTACTGCAGTTGTACAAGGCCTTGGTGAGACCACACCTGGAGTATTGTGTGCAGTTTTGGTCCCCTAATCTGAGGAAAGACATCCTTGCCATAGAGGGAGTACAAAGAAGGTTCACCAGATTGATTCCTGGGATGGCAGGGCTTTCATATGAAGAAAGAATGGATGAACTGGGCTTGTACTCGTTGGAATTTAGAAGACTGAGGGGGGATCTGATTGAAACGTATAAAATCCTAAAGGGATTGGACAGGCTAGATGCAGAAAGATTGTTCCCAATGTTGGGGAAGTCCAGAACGAGGGGTCACAGTTTGAGGATAAAGGGGAAGCCTTTTAGGACCGAGATTAGGAAAAACCTCTTCACACAGAGAGTGGTGAATCTGTGGAATTCTCTGCCACAGGAAACAGTTGAGGCCAGTTCATTGGCTATATTTAAGAGGGAGTTAGATATGGCCCTTGTGGCTACGGGGGTCAGGGGGTATGGAGGGAAGGCTGGGGCAGGGTTCTGAGTTGGATGATCAGCCATGATCATAATAAATGGCGGTGCAGGCTCGAAGGGCCGAATGGCCTACTCCTGCACCTATTTTCTATGTTTCTATTTGAAGGAAAGTTGTAGGGTTAAGGGAAAAGCAGAGAACACTGCCTAGCCTGCTCTGCAACAATCTAGCACAGAAGTGATGAGGCAAATAGCTTTCCCAATGGGAAAAATCTGTGCACAGCTTTCCTAATGAGAAAAAACTGTATGTAAAGGTTAAAGGGTGGTTGGTATTGCAACAGGACCATGACACCATCATATTTCAGACCTACAATATCACAAATGTACAAATGAATTTAACAATAAGGAATTGACCATTCCGTTCTGTTAGCTTGCCTGAAGCACTATAACAAAAGCCTTATTACCAGCTTTCAGTGATGTGGTGATTCTAGCATTTAGTTATTAAATTTGCAGATGAAGAGTAGACATTTACAAATTTGTCAAAACAAAACTAAATAAAAGAGTATTATGATGACATCAATTCAAGAGTGACCAAGACACAAAATGCAGAAGCAACTTTTTCCACCAAAAAACAATATGGGACCTGCTACCACAGGGAACTACCAAGATGAATTGTATAGAAGGAATCAAGAACAAGCTAGATAAACACAAGAAAGGGTACTAATTTATGTAGATAGTGTTAGTTATAGAGGAATGCACATTGGCTTAAATAGAGTATGAACATTATTGGGCTAAATGGACTCTGTCGCCAATTTTATGCAACTTCTAATTCAAAGTTTACTGTATATCCACGTCATATGGCCAAGTCCCAGCTGGTCCTTTAAGATTTGAAGCTACAGGTGCAAGGCAGGCAAAACAATAGTCTAAATGAAGAATGCTTCCAGGGCTTCAACAGGATAGGCAAAGTTTCAGCAACACACATAAAAGTTGCTGGTGAACGCAGCAGGCCAGGCAGCATCTCTAGGAAGAGGTGCAGTTGACGTTTCAGGCCAAGACCCTTCGTCAGGACTGACGTTTCAGGCCGAGACCCTTCGTCAGGCAAAGTTTCAAGTGAGTTAAAAGATCTCATAACTTATCATCTTTTTTTTAAAAAACAGGGATTGTGGTGTGACACTCTTTAATTAACAAGAGAATGAGTGCTTCTCCATAAGATATAACACATATCACAAACCTTTGGTGGTACAACTCCATGTATGGAGTTTGCACATTGTCCCTGTGATTGCACAAGTTCCAACCCCCACTGCTCTCCGTGTTCTGGTTCATTCCCACATACTGCTGGCTGGCAATTAAATTCAGGTTCAAGTTTAATTGTCATTTAACCAAACATACATACCCATGAATACAGCCAAGGGAAACAACATTACCCCGGGGCCACAGTGCAAAATAGTACCAAGAGTCACACAGCACAAGGCACATACAACATGTAAGACAGCAAGCACGTACAAGATAACAGTAAAAGTGTCACACAAAAAATAGCCCCAAAAATATAAATGGCCACTAAATCACTCCAATTGCATTAGAGTGTTAGCATCAAGGTGGATTTGAAGGGCATGGAAAAGAGCTTGCAGAGAAATAAAAGGGCAAGAGAACTGATGATATTGTGCCAAAAGCCAGCACAAACTTTAAGAACTAAATGACCTCACATCTACATTATTTAAAACAATGAATGACCAGAAGCATTGGTCTGAATTGCTGAACTTGGGACTTGAAACTACTGTGTTCCACAGGTGCTTATTCTAGCCACAACTGACTCATGCCTGATTGATGGTCTGTTGCTTCTGCAGTACGCCAGAAAGTTTGCAAGCATATGCAATAAGAACAAGGTCAGAAAATAAACAAATGACAGGCTCTTTAACTTCAAGGCAAACAATGCAATCAAACTCTTTTTGTCACCTTAATGAGGTATCGGGTGATGTCCCTGCCTGCAATATCAAGTCTCCTTGTTAGATGGGGCAATGAAAATCCTTCGTAAACGGGGCAGATGTGTGTCACACCATCACCCGAGTCCACAACCACACCAGTTAGTAAACCTGGAGGGAAGAAAGAGTCCAAGAATGACTCAGAGATTACATCTGTGAATTTACACAAATATGCTTTGGAAGCACTTAGATGCAGTAGGTTACTTAGCAATACAAGGCTTAAACTCTTAAGGATTAATTTACAAAGAAGGATTTATTCAAACTAGAGTCACTAATCAGTGTTGATATGATTAAGAAGAATAAGCTTATGGACTAAACGATTTACCTTTCTCGTTTTCATCCTTCATTTGGGTAGTCAACAGCATACTGCACAAGCTGAAGCTATCTTCATACTGCAAGTAAACTGAGGGTGTAGATAGACTGCTATTGGAAACCACTCCCATTCATCTCCAAGGGGCTTTATGCAATTGCTTCTATGGTCAGATAAAGATCTCACAAATACAGCTGCTTCCCCAGAACCCAAAATTGCTCACCCTTTAATAGATGTCAATACCTTGACAATATTGGCAAAGATTTTCAAAAACCACCTTCTACCCCTCTCATCTTCAGCTTCAAATTTTGACTCCATCCATCTATAGAGGAACATTTCTCCCTCACAGAGTCTATCCAATTTCACAAACCATGATTCGTAACTCCAAACAACCTTAGCTAAACCTGGCAATTTGAAACAAAGTGCTCACTTCCTCCTGGCTCAGACTACAAGATGAAACTTCTCATTTCCAACAAAAACCACTTTATTTCTTCCTTGGTAGCTTGTCATTCATTATTTGAGTTGATAAATTCATACCTTTTAAAAACACAGATCTCCTGTTGCAGATCTATTTTCTTCACATTACTCTATACAGCACATTTACAATCCTCACTCAAACCCCACAAATAACTAGTCTTGTGTCCCTCCTGTTTCAGAAACCTTAGACCTATTTGCATTTTGCTTCCCTCATACCAATAGAAGAAACTTCACCACACAGAGTTCTCTTATTCATTGATATTAAATTTCACTTCACTTTTGTGCAAACTAAAAACTAGCAGCACAAAGGCATACAGGATTCTTAAAAGGGTTGTATTGATAGTGCCAGAACTCCCTTTGCAAATATCCTGAAAGTTTTTCAATCCTGCATAAGTAACTCAAACATTTATGAAACCAGCAGCATTTCAAATAGTGTTATGGATGCTGATGGCCAATAATCTTTCCCTTCCTGCATCGAGATTTTTAGCTAAAAGTTACTGTAACTTTTGTTTATTCAAGTCACCAGAAGGTTTTTCTCATCTATAAAATTCTTACAAAAATTTGTTTAAACCCCGTTCCAAGAACAAACTTTTAAGTTCCATCCAACCCCAGGAAGAGTTTTCTAAAGTCCTCACACTTATATCAACATGAACATTCTTGCATACAACTCAATTCAAAGGTAAAATCACTTGGCCTCGCAGTCCAAGTCTGTCATTGCATTTACCAACAGCACACAATTTTTGAGATAGCAATTTGATGCTTTTAAACTAAATTCTGGAAGGATAAAGGAGCACAATATATTAACAAAATTCCCTCTCATCACGAGCTTTAAATTGACTAATTAATGTTTAGCATTTCATCAGAGGTGTACGTACCTTGAGCATACAACGTCAGCACTGCCTGAATGGCAATGTATACACCATTAAACTGGTATGTCTCAAACATGACCTGAAACAAAGAAAACAGCCTTTTTACCTTTACATGTTAAACAAAGGCAGTATAATATACCCACATACAAGTAGATCCTTTTATTCTGTTGTTTAATATCAAATAGCCATCAGTTGAACAATGGGAGAGGACTGCTTTCGGAGCACATTGGATAGTCAACAGGCTCTGAAAGCACATTTGAACTGCAGAGGTGAGGTGGGGAAGAAAATTTGTATTCAAGAAATTGTCAACTATATGTAGACTCCAAACTGAGGCACAAGGAATTCTGAACAACTTACTAACAAACATTGACCTCAACTTCAAGTAGATTTTCCCAAATCGCAGATGTTCTGCTGTCTTGGGCCAGAGCTCCAACAGTCACTCACTGGAGAATCAGGCCACAGGTCCCACCCAGTTCATCATAAGCTTGCATCACACTTGAGCAGTCTTTACAAAGACAATCTCCAGCATCACAAGACTTAACCACTCTACTACATAGGACAGCTTTAGAACAGCTCTAGCAGCAAAAGAAAAGGGCAATGGTGAGGGTTGATGGGTCATCAACAACCTTATGAACATACAAATCTCTCACTCAATCCACATCCAAGACCTTGGGACCACCCACAGTTCAGCAAGGAATGTAAAAAGGCATGCAAGGGGCAGCACCAACAGATTAAAATAATTTTAATGTTGTAGCAGTTCTGCACATGATAAATTGCAAAATGCAACATGTAACAGCCAAGTACTCCCATAAATTAATAGATCAGATCACAGTTGTGCAGCCCTACCATATTCAGCTGTAAAAAGTTCAACAGTTCAACAATGGGAAAGCCCATGCAAATAACAAAGACAAATCTGATTCATGGGCACCCTTCTTAAATAATAAGAGTTAACAGGATAATCAACTTGGTCTCCTCCTAGAGTCAAAAACCAGAGAAACTAATTCATGTAATACCAGGAAACAGCTGAGAGTACAGAATATAGTAAAGGCCATTTGGCCACCTAAAAATCTGGCTGTAGAGCTAAGAGCTTCAGTTTCAGACAATATACTCCTGATAACTACAACAATAGCATCCAACCGAATGTGTAAAATGGAAGAGCTAAGTTCTATCTACAAGTAAGAACACACATCCTATTTGGTCAATTAGTACAATGCTCACTTTTGAAAAGGAAATGGTTTTAGGGAATTTAGTGAAACTGAACATTATTTTAAAATAGGATCTCAAATTTCCAATATTAAAGCATTTAAAACTAAGTATCTGAGCAAAGTTCCTACCCTTAGCTGAATAGGGTCAAATCTCTTACATGCAGCTAGATCGCCATGATTTTCATTCCCAGAACACTGCTACAGGTAAGAAGGAAAATAGGGGAAGATGGGTGGGGGGGGGGTGGAGGAGGAGGAGAAAGGCAGCTTCCTTGATAGTCAAGCGAGAATTTATCTATGTTCTGATTGATTGTGGAGAGACATTCTGGAATATCCGCTAATGAACATTATAGCACAGTACAAGCCCTTCAGCTCATAATGTTATGCCAACCTCTTAACCTACTCCAAAACCAACCTAACCTTTCCCCCCACATAGCCCCACGTTTTTCTATCATCCATGTGCCTAGCCAAGTCTCCAAGAGTTCCCAACATTTTATGCACCATGGACCAATACCATTAAGCAAGCGGTCCGTGGACCCCAAGTTGGGAATCCCTGACCTAATGGATCTGCCTCTGGTACCACATTCCACTCAATACCCACTGAGTAAAAATCTTATGATATTCCCCCCCCCCACACCAAAACCTTCATTCTATCAACTTTAAATTATTAAAAACAGTTCCATGTGGTTAGAGAATAGATCATATAACCATTGGAAACAAACTTAGCAGCTGCTATATATACAGGAACTGGCGAGATAACAAGGTCCACAATGGCAGGCAAGATGACCTGAGAATTTATACAGAGTTGCTCCATAGATAGACCAGGATGAATTAATCAACACTAGCAACTGGCTTAAGTTCTAAATGGTTCACAATTGTGCAGGATGCCATGAAATCATGAAGGAAAAGAAAAGCCAATGACCTTGATCAAGCAGTTCTGTACAGTAAGCTTTCAATGCTGGTATCAGTATGGGATAAATCCAGAATAGTATCATTCAATGGTCCAGTTAATAGTAACTTATTACAACAGTTACATCACAATGTTCTTCATTTAGCACTGAATGTCCTTTATCTACATAGTGGTTGGACAAAATTATCAACTCGTCCAGCAAGTCAAAAACCACTGCATAGATACTGCTGAGAAAGCACGTCTGCAGGAATCAAGGCCAGTCATCTGCACAAAAATTCTTGATGCCACTAAAGTATCCTTTCCAACTAACTGGATTATGTCAAAAGGAAATAGATTTGACAAAGAGGAACTTACTCAAGCACAATCTAAATGTACAGCAAAGTAGTTACCAAGGGGGATGGAGGAAACAAAAAAAAAATCCACTTAGTTGGTTCAAGTGTGAAGAACAGTTAGAGTAAATAGTACAAGCTATAGAACACTGCAGCACAAGCCGCCAATGGGAAAATCTAAATGCAATACAGATTGCACCAGTGCTAAGTGTTTCCAGCACTTACTTTATTTTAAAAAAGGAAACCAACACCCCATTCAGAAATCTCTGTACAATCAGACAATCAGCCCAGTGAGGCCCAAGGACCTCCGGTTTTCACTGCTCCTTTACTGGTGGCTATGGCTTCAGTTGTTCAAAACCCACACACTGGAATTGTCCCAAACCTGTACCCTTTGTTTCTCCTTCAGGATACTCTCTAAACTCCAATCACTAACATCTTGTGGCTCAATGTCAAATTTTGTTTTATAATCACAGATCTCTGTTCGCATCTTACTACTCAAATAAACCAAATGTTTGCCATTCATGACATTTGCAAGGTATCCCACACCG
This sequence comes from Mobula birostris, assembly GCF_030028105.1. NCBI lineage: Eukaryota > Metazoa > Chordata > Chondrichthyes > Myliobatiformes > Myliobatidae > Mobula > Mobula birostris. The sequence continues at coordinate 70,646,162 of NC_092377.1, read as the reverse complement.
TAAGTGCACCAAAATTAGTCACCCAAACCAGTTCTCACAGTAATTGTTCCACCATCAGTAACTGCAAATAAGCTGCTAGATAATTAAATGCAATTTTAAAGTTTGCATTGAATATAACAAAAATTTTAAGGACAGGTTCCATGATCTGGATTAATAAATACTGCCCAAAACCAAGTGTGTTCGCACTAAAATGCTGCCCATCAGTGATACATTCACTACTTTTGTAACATGGATCTATCATGGAGAGAATAGGTACAACTGTCCACATGCAAATGAAAAGCAATAAAGGTGGGGAGGGCGGGGAGGGGAAAACAGAAGTTGCTCTCTCCAATTCTAACCTCACTCCTTGACATCAACCATCTCGACTTCACCACTCCTCTCTCCAATTCTAACTTCATTCTTCTGCTGAAGGGTCTCGGCCCAAAACGTTTCCATAAATGCTGCCTGGCCTGCTGAGTTCCTCCAGCATATTGTGTGTTGCTTGGATTTCCAGCACCTGCAGATTTTCTCGTTTGAAATTGCCGGACTCAGCCAGCAGCATCGAAGTGGATCATTTTCTCCTGCTCACCATTGCCTTTCTGACCCCCAGCTCACTCTTCCATGAACATAAATATCCATTCTCCAGTGTATTTCCATATACTTAGAAAAGATGCATCATACTAACACCCGTCCTTCACACAGACCCAAAAATTTATCCTAAGTGAAACAGCAATTTATTTTTACTTTCAATCCAGTGCACAACATTCTGCACTCAATGTGAAGTTAGCGACATGAGAGAAACCAAATGCAGAATGGGCGACCATATTGCAAAACAACTATATTCTGACAAGGGCAAAGTTTCCAGTTGCCCATCAACAATTCTCTGTCCCAACTACCTCTGCTGAGCTCCTTACTGTTCTAAAGAAGCCAAATACATATCTGAGGAGCCATATCTCCTTCTATACACATTACAGCCCTGAATACTCATCACTGCCTAATTCTGATGAAACTGAACTACACATTTTAAGTAACAAAATTTAGCAGTACATTACGTAGGTAACTTACTGGCTTTCAACCTCATTTACTGACAGAATATTTTGAATTTACATAATATTCCTTTAACTGTCATGTTTTTGACATGAAAGCCATTTTTAATGCACCCAAGTTATTACTGATCTATATGAATTCTGATTCCTTGAATTCCCCTCCTCTTCTTCATGGACACCCCGCTCTGGTCTTCTGCCTGCTCTGGATCTTTTTATCGCTGACTGCCGACGGGACATCAACTGTCTCGACTTCACCGCACCTTATCCCCATTCCAACCTCACTCCTTCGGAACGCACTGCTCTCCACTCCCTCCGCACTAATCTTAACCTATTAAACCCGCCGATAAGGGGGGTGCTGTTGTAGTCTGGCGTACTGACCTCTACCTTGCCGAGGCACAGCGACAACTCGCGGATACCTCCTCTTATTTACCCCTCGATCGTGACCCCACTAAGGAGCACCAGGCCATTGTCTCCCACACCATCACCGACTTTATCCACTCAGGGGATCTCCCATCCACTGCTACCAACCTTATAGATCCCACACCTCGCACTTCCCGTTTCTACCTCCTACCCAAGATCCACAAACCTGCCTGTCCTGGCAGACCTATTGTCTCAGCTTGCTCCTGCCCCACCAAACTCGTTTCTGCATACCTCGACACGGTTTTATCCCCCCTTGTTCAATTCCTTCCTACCTATGTTCGTGACACTTCTCACACTCTTAAACTTTGATGATTTTAAGTTCCCTGGCCCCCACCGCTTTATTTTCACCATGGATGTCCAGTCCCTATATACTTCTATCCCCCATCAGGAAGGTCTCAGAGCTCTCCGTTTCTTTTTTGGTTCCAGACCTAATCAGTTCCCCTCTACCACCACTCTGCTCCATCTAGCGGAATTAGTCCTTACTCTTAATCATTTCTCCTTTGGCTCCTCCCACTTCCTCCAAACTAAAGGTGTAGCTATGGGCACCCGTATGGGTTCTAGCTATGCCTGCCTTTTTGTTGGCTTTGTAGAACAATCTATGTTCCATGCCTATTCTGGTATCTGTCCCCCACTTTTCCTTCGCTACATCGACAACTGCATTGGCGCTGCTTCCTGCACGCATGCTGAGCTCGTTGACTTTATTAACTTTGCCTCCAACTTTCACCCTGCCCTCAAGTTTACCTGGTCCATTTCCGACACCTCCCTCCCCTTTCTAGATCTTTCTCTCTCTATCTCTGGAGACAGCTTATCCACTGATGCCTACTATAAGCCTACTGATTCTCACAGCTATCTGGATGGCTACCTGCTTTCCTTCCCCCACCCCTTTATCTTTCCCCTTTCTGGTTTTTCTCCTGGAACCTACCAGCCTTCTCCTTCCCACCCTCCCCCCACCTTCTTTATAGGGCCTCTGCCCCTTCCCTCTACAGTCCTGACAAAGGGTTCCAGTCCGAAATGTCGATTGATCTTTTCCACTGATGCTGCCCGACTTGCTGAGTTCCTCCAGCATGTTGTGAGTGTTGTTTATCTGGACTATTCCTCTTCTCACCCTGTCTCTTGCAAAAATACCATCCCCTTCTCGCAATTCCTCCATCTCCACCGCATCTGCTCTCAGGATGAGGCTTTTCATTCCAGGACGAGGGAGATGTCTTCCTTTTTTAAGGGGCTTCCCTTCCTCCACCATCAACTCTGCTCTCAAATGCATCTCCCCCATTTCATGCACATCTGCTCTCACTCCACCCTCCCGCCTCCCCACTAGGAATAGGGTTCCCCTGGTCCTCACCTACCACCCCACCAGCCTCCGGGTCCAACATATTATTCTCCGTAACTTCCGCCACCTCCAATGGGATCCCACCACTAAGCACATCTCCCCCCCCCCCCACCCCGCTTTCCGCAGGGATCGCTCCCTATGCAACTCCCTTGTCCATTCGTCCCCCCCATCCCTCCCCACTGATCTCCCTCCTGGCACTTATCCTTGTAAGCAGAACAAGTGCTACACATGCCCTTACACTTCCGCCCTTACCACCATTCAGGGCCCCAGACAGTCCTTCCAGGTGAGGCAACACTTCACCTGTGAGTCGGCTGGGGTGATACACTGCGTCCGGTGCTCCCGATGTGGCCTTCTATATATTGGCGAGACCCGACGCAGACTGGGAGACCGCTTTGCTGAACACCTACGCTCTGTCTGCCAGAGAAAGCAGGATCTCCCAGTGGCCACACATTTTAATTCCACATCCCATTCCCATTCTGACATGTCTATCCACAGCCTCCTCTACTGTCAAGATGAAGCCACACTCAGGTTGCAGGAGCAACACCTTATATTCTGTCTGGGTAGCCTCCAACCTGATGGCATGAACACTGACTTCTCTAACTTGCGCTAATACCCCACCTCCCCCTCGTATCCCATCCGTTATTTATATACACACATTCTTTCTCTCACTCTCCTTTTTCTCCCTCTGTCCCTCTGAATATACCTCTTGCCCATCCTCTAGGTCCCCCCCCCCTTGTCTTTCTCCCCTGGCCTCCTGTCCCATGATCCTCCCATATCCCCTTTTGTCTATCACCTGTCCAGCTCTTGGCTCCATCCCTCCCCCTCCTGTCTTCTCCTATCATTTTGGATCTCCCCCCACCCCGCTCCCACTTTCAAATCTCTTACTAACTCTTCCTTCAGTTAGTCCTGACGAAGGGTCTCGGCCTGAAACGTCAACTGTACCTCTTCCTAGAGATGCTGCCTGGCCTGCTGCGTTCACCAGCAACTTTGATGTGTGTTGCTTGAATTTCCAGCATCTGCAGAACTCCTGTTGTTTGCTCCTTGAATACTGTGATTAGTCAAGCTAAATATTAAGATGATACAAACACATACCCACCACTGATTTGCCACCAGGATTGCATGGGCCTCAAAACCAGGAAATGAGTAATCAACTAGTGAGACTAGCACCAACATCACTAAATTTAGTCATCTCACAGCTGCAGGAAGTTCAGGGCTAAAAGCTGTCCTTTGCTCTTCGATTAAAAAAATACTAAGAGCTCAGTTTCCTTTTTCACAACTTGCAAAGAAAATTGTAAACTATTCAAAAAATAAAATACACAATGGAATCTTGCCATCAGTTTCTTCCAGGAAACTCCTAATAGTCAAACTGAGTATCAGGGACCAGCTCAGATAATCATGCTGAAGCATCCAGCTTCAGGACAACTCCAAGCCCTTGCTTTGAATAACACGGTGTAATTTGAAGACTTCTTTTACCATTGTTGACCCATGTAAAAGGACCCAACAAATAGATTAACAACACAAAACTAAATACAAAATAACATTTAAAAAATAAAAACCAATACAAGAGCCTAGCTCCTCAAACAGTTCTGATTAGCTGTTTGCGTGCAGTATTACATTCCATATATACACAGTGGCAAGCAAAAGTTTGGGCACCCCTGGTCAAAATTTCTGTTACTATGAATAGCTAAGCGAGTAAAAGATGAACTGATTTCCAAGCGGAATAAAGTTAGAGATAATACATTTCTTTAATATTTTAAGAAAACTTTATTTCCATCTTTTACAGTTTCAAAGTAACTAAAAAGGAAAAGGGCCCAAAACAAAAATTTAGGCACCCTGCATGGCAGTACTTAGTAACACCCCCTTTGGCAAGTATCACAGCTTGTAAACATTTTTTGTAGCCAGCTGAGAGTCTATCAATTCTTGTTTGGGGGATTTTCGCCCATTCTTGATGCAAAAGGCTTCTAGTTCTGTGAGATTCTTGGGCTATCTTGCATGCACTGCTCTTTTGAGGTCCATCCACAGATTCTCGATGATGTTTAGGTCAGGGGACTGTGAGGGCCACGGCAAAATCTTCAGCTTGTGTCTCTTGAGGTAGTCCATTGTGGATTTTGAGATGTGTTTAGGTTCATTATCCTGTTGTAGAAGCCATCCTCTTTTCATCTTCAGTTTTTTTTTAAAAAAAAACAGACGGTGCGATGTTTGCTTCCAGAATTTGCTGGTACTTAATTGAATTCATTCTTCCCTCTACTAGTGAAATGTTCCCCGTGCCACTGGCTGCAACACAAGCCCAAAGCATGATCGATCCACCCCTGCGCTTAACAGTTGAAGAAGGCTTCTTTTCATGAAATTCTGCACCCTTTTTCCTCCAAACATACTTCTGCTCATTGCAGCCAAAAAATTCTATTCAAAAGGTTCAAAGGAACATCTAAACAAGCCTGATGCATTTTTGAAACGAGTCCTGTGGACTGATGAAGTTAAAATAGAACTTTCTGGCCGCAATGAGCAAAAGTATGTTTGGAGAAAAAAGGGTGCAGAATTTCATGAAAAGAAGCCTTCTTCAACTGTTAAGCACAGGGGTGGATCGATCATATTTTGGGCTTCTGTTGCAGCCATTGGCATGGGGAACATTTACTGGTAGCGGGAAGAATGAATGCAATTAAATATCAGCAAAATCTGGAAGCAAACATCACACTGTTTGTAAAAAAGCCGAAGATGAAAACAGGATGGCTTCTACAACAGAATAATGATCCTAAACACACCTCAAAATCCACAATGGACTACCTCAAGAGGCACAAGCTGAAGGTTTTGCCGTGGCCCTCACAGTCCCCTGACCTAAACATCATTGAGAATCTGTGAATAGACCTCAAAAGGGCAGTGCATGCAAGACAGCCCAAGAATCTCACAGAACTAGAAGCCTTTTGCAAGGAAGAATGGGCGAAAGTCCCTCAAACAAGATTTGAATGACTCTTAGCTGGCTACAAAAAGTGTTTACAAGCTGTGATACTTGCCAAAGAGGGTGTTACTGCCATGCAGGGTGCCCAAACTTCTGCTTTGGGCCCTTTTCCTTTTTTGTTATTTTGAAACTGTAAAAGATGGAAATAAAAGAAGTTTTCTTGTTTAAAATATTAAAGAAATGTGTCATCCTTAACTTTATGCCTTTTGAAAATCAGTTCATCTTTTACTTGCTTAGCTATTCACAGTAACAGAAATTTTGACCGGGGTTCCCAAACTTTTGCATGCCACTGTATATATAGTTAATCAAACTTACATTAAGTTTTCGACATACAATATATTAAATCACAATTAGAATACCAAAACTGTTCTAGAGAAATTAAATGAACCTGCTATAGATGTTTGTAAATGGCTTTTCCATACAATGTTCCTCCTCCACCGTCCCTACCTCTCCATGCAGTTTCTCTTGATCAGAAACCACATGTTCCCATGCAGCCAAAAATCATACAAGCATCCAAATAGAAAAGATGCAATAAAAGGTGTTGTACCATGAATTTTCTGTTCTATTTCTCCTCCCCACCCCCCCACCACCTTCCCATTTAAGTGTCATTCTTACAAAAAACTCTTTAAAAAAAAAAAAATTGCATAAAAAGACAAGCAGGTCAAGAGGAACAAATTAAACACACTATTAATAAAATCTGGTGAAAAGGACCAGATTTTGGTGAGATCATCATTAAGGAGTTCCTTAATTTAAAACATTTATGAGGCAATATGGTTCTAAGAAAAGAATCCCAAAAGTCTACTCAATAAACATACTTACCTCTATTATCTTTTCTCTGTTCTTTGTGGGGTTCATTGGTGGTTCTGTCAGAAGAATCTTGCAATTCCTTGAATCTACATCTAGCTTCTCTGGGCCAAACGTATAATCCCAAAGATGCTTCATGTCATCCCAGTTTCGTACTATACCATTTTCCATGGGATAATTAACCTCTAACATAGAACGCAATTCACTAGCTTCATCACCCACCATGAGATCCTGTGAAACGGAACCAAAAAAACAAATAAGACTGCTTTCACATTGTTTGGGCAGAAACAGAATGTATTAGTACAATTTAAAAACACTGCCAAATCATAAAAACTACCAGCATATTCCAAAAATTAAGGAACTCGGTTGAATTCAGGGAATACCTACAGTGAGCAACACCTTAGTACACACTTAAAAATATAACTTTACAATTTAAAGGCCAGAAATCTCACATTCAAGAATTTTGGAAACTAGGTAGTAGGTTATGCTTAGTTAATTTAGATAATAGATTTCTTGACAATGGCGATGAGTTTCAGACAGACCTAAATGCATCAACAGCACATATAGAAGGCTGAAAGGAACACTGGTGATAATAGCACCAAAACTGCAGACGGATCAAGATTGAAAGCACACACACACAAAAATCAAGACAGATAGGTCAAGAACTAGCACAGTAGGGAAAACTGGACTGTGAAAAGAGCTCTATGAAGGGACCACCTCAGCTTTGAGGATCAACAGCTATGAACTCAATGCTTGGTGGGGAGACAACATGAATTGGGGAAAGAATGGTGTTTAAGAGAGAGCTTGGCAGAGGAGAAAAGTAACCCAACATTAGCATTAAAAACCAAGATTTTTTTTTTTTAAAAAAAGAGGAACATGGGCTGGCCAGAATTGGTGCCTGGTGTGGTCCAGGTAATTCTTGCAAAATATATGTATGCAGTCATGCTCACAGCCATAACCTTAGAAATTAAATATGTAGCTCCAGGCACTGACCAAGATTAGAGAATGTGAAGGCCTCATGGGGCCAAATGAATCAAAAGCTGGATATTAGAAAACAACTGAGCATATTAGAAGCTTGAGAAATACTGCGCGAAACACAGGATTTTAAATACAGTGGATTCCAGTTAATTGGGGTAGCCACTTATTTGGGACAACTTGTAAATAACAAAAACTAATCAAGAAAATAGCCAGGATTTCCTTCACTTATTTCGGACACTATGCCACTAAATTGGGACAGAAGACTGGTGCCAAAAATTTTCTATCTAGGGCCAATAGCGTGTATTTGTGTGGCCATTAGACACTACCCCATGCTTAGAACAAAGAATTTTTAAATAGTGTCAGGTGTGTTTGTGTTGAAAAAGTAATGGTTTTTGTCACTGATTGTTGGCGTGAAACAATTCAGATGCCAAAAATGGCCGGGAGTGAAAATGGCACTATGTCGCCATTTCAACACGTTAGGAACTACAAAGAACGAAGGTATCCACAATCATCTTGAATGTTACAGTGAAAATGATGATTTGGAGGATGAAGCTGCAAAAGCATTATATAAAGGTAGTCCATTATCTGCACTAGGTATCTGCGTTGATTTTGTTCATTTATAGTCAACTAAAAGAACACAGCAGCAAATACTGGGGCAGCTGCTGAACTGGGCCAAAATGTACTAGTCCTGATGTGTCCGAATTAACTGGAACCTACTGTCTATACAAACAACATAGCCAATAGGAGGCAAGTGGTCTCGTCCATTATGTGGAACAGAATGAAAACAGAACCTGTGGCTGTTGTTCACATTGAAATATTTATATGGAGGGTGAAGTTAAGGGAAGACATCGAATTTAGGAGCACAAGGGTTATATCAGTACTAAAAATCATGAGGAAATAACCTGCAATATCAACGAAGTTGATCAGAATACAATCCAGCATATGGACATCTAGATTCCAGAAGCTCAAACTACATACCCACCCAAAACAAGAGCAGGTCCTTTGACTTCTAAGATTCACTTTATACTTTAAAAGGTATTTCACCCAAGGACCATACCACTTTTAGATTTATTTAAAGAGATAATGCGTGGAACAGGCCCAATGAGCTGCAGCACCCAGCTATTTAACCCGAGCCACAGGACAATTTTAATGACCAATTAACCCACTAACAGGCATGTCTTTGAAATGTGGGAGCAAACCAGAGCACCTGGAGGAATTCCACATGTTCACAGGGAGGTTATACAAACTCCTCACAGATGGCATCAGAATTAAACTCTGATGCATTGAGCTATAATAGCATTGTGCTAGCTACTAAACCACTGTGACACCCAAGCACAAAAAAAAGTTTGACAATGTAATTATTGATACAACCTTCCCTTCACTTCCATGCCGAAAGTAGAGATTGCTGGATGGTAATGAATGGGTAAATTTGAAGCCCATGGTTTGTCTTCCCTGACACAGGCTCCAAATTATTTTTTTTTAATTCTGACATCCATTCAGAATGCAAGTGGTCCAAAATTCCACATACAAACAGCTAATGCAATGGAAAGCAATGCATGCAATTTCTTGTAGATTGATGAAACCTTGGTGTTGTTAGGGACTTGCCAAACATGGAGCTTAATGACCATGATTCCACATTTAAAACAAGTATGTTCATAGAGCTTATTTGGCCTCAGTCACAGTGAATTGCTAAAAAAATTATTTCCCCATTCGTCTTGTAGTATAACTACCTGGTGTTTGGGGGGTAGAGAGGGGCAAGATTCAGGAATGAATACATTACATCCTGCCCCGATCTATGGTTCAAAAAGACAATTCACAACAGAATACATCAGACAGACCATTCTGTTCAAAGCTTGCAATTTTACAAATTTACTTAATGATTTGACAACTTGATGACCAAAGAATTGAAATTTAAATTGTGCATTTAGCCACCTTACAAAAACTGGGTAAGTATTAAATTACAGATAGACATTTACTCAAGGCAGTTTGCAGAATGTCAGTGCAAAAAGTTCTCTGCATGAGAACAAAGCACAGTCCAGGAAGCATAAAATAATGACGCAATACCTGACACTAGTCATGCTCAGACAGTTCACTGGATACCAATGTTGACTAGTGCGAACTAGAAAGCATGTCATGCACCATAAATGAAACCAGACAAAAACAATTTTAACTGTAATTTTTATAAAATTAACAAGGTAATTTCTGTGATTCTGCAAAGTAGTTAATTTTTACATGATCGATTAAGAACAAACATTCAGTTTTGGCCAAATTATACATTAAATTCTGGCAGTGCATCTGAAAGCACTGTTCAAGCAAGACTATTAAAATATTGATGCAAGATTCAATGTACATTGTTAACAAGAGCACAGCAGAGGTTTCAGATAGAATACACACGCAGGCTTCTTGCGAATGTCCATTTATCTACGAATGCATCAAATGACCCATTTGAGCAGCCACATTCCAATGCCACTGAAAGAGCAGTAGACGTTGTTTCATCCGACAAAATGGTGTTAATCTGGAGCCCCAACCAAAAACATAAGTAATATCAGTTTAAATACATGCTTCAAAGCAAAACAAAACAGTGGCAAATTCATGCTGCAACATGAAACACTAAACCTAAAGGGGCATTAGGAATTAAAAACTACAACAATGTTTTAATCATTCCCATTCAGGAGCCTGACCAAAAACTTAATTCTAGAGTCTAATGCCATTTATCAGGGCATTTGTGATAATGCAAGTATCTGCTCATCTTCCATTATCTTATAATTATTCAGATCATTATGTGTTCAAGTTTTAAACTTGTAAATAACTACTCATGACGTGACCATTATATAACTAGTATTTTAATCTTCCCCCTTTGGACAAGATCTTTGGCTCCACAACACCTGCCAGGCAAGAATTATACATAGCTTTGCAAGTACCACCTCATGTCTATCACAAATATAACTATTGTCACTGTTAAATTTTTCAAAACTTCACCTCATCTGCAATTCCCTGACCGTCAGAAGTCAGTATCCTTAAATTTGGTCTAAAACTTTGATTTTACTGCTGAACTTGATAAAACTGTTTTTGATCCTCAAATGACAATTTCCCAAATTCCCACCCCTGCTGAATAGCAATGCAACATTCCATAGATGAGTGACTGATTACTAATTACTCCTTCATTCCAAGTCAGCAACCAGCATAAGCAGGGTATGTGAGAGCAATTGGAAAGCACGCCCTTACTTTTCTTGCCAGCTTCTCACTTTTACTTAGCACCTGAAGTAGTACATTACTGCCTCTTTCACTAAGATTCAACGTGTAACTCAACTAACATTCAAGGAAAGTCTGCCTATCCATACTTTTAAACTTGGAACAGAACAGGCAAAAGGGAACATAAATCAATGAAATGTTGTTTACTTCAGAAAAGTAATTGCAAAGTGTTAAATGAAAGAAAAATTCAACGCAAACTGTGGACAAATTGATAGCAATACCAAAATTAAATGAAATGAACACACCACACTTCAACTTACTTACCATTTTTTTGTTATTCTACTTCAACAGGTGAAGAGAGAGAGAGAGAAGGTAAAACAGAAAGGTCAGAAAAGATCCGAGTGAAAACTTCACTCCCGGAATTCTAAAAGATTCAAAGTGACTTCCAAAATTAAAAAAAAATGACAGAACGTTGAGAATCCTTCCCATGAATTGTGTAAGATAGTTTAATGTACAGCTAAAGCAGCAGTTCTGGTTTATAAAGCTTGCAATTAAACAATTTATTCAGCAAATGTTTACAAAATGGACCTTAAAGACGAGTTGGTAATGCAATAACAAATTAAGTTAGCAAATCTCAGTGGTATAGAATCTACACTGAGTAATGTAAATTGATGAGTTTCTCTTTCTCTCAATCCCATTAAGAACATGTTCTACCTGGCCAAAACATCACACCTCACTGACTTTTAATTTGCATAACTATTAAAAACCTTCAAATAGAATAACACACATTTCCCTAAAATTTACAGGCAAGACAAATGGTTGAATCCCATGCCAATATTAAAAATATTAATTGTTTAATCCTTGGACAATTGGTGATTGAAAGGTGTTTTAATCTACCTCAGTTTTTACATCTGTAGCTTGCTTTCTACTGTCATTTTAAAGCCAATCATACCATTATTACATTAAATATAAATACAAATACTCACCTACTGTTCATTTAATCTTTCCACTATATTTTGCTATTCATTCAAGAGTAGACTACACAAATTTTGATTTCTCCCTCAAAATCTGCCCATCTTTTTCCTTTATGAACGTCTCCACAGGCTTGGATAGGCAACAATATCATTAGCTATTGCCATGCAAAACACTGTAAGTTACCACAGCCATAACAGTAAAAGTCAACTTCTGATTCCTAATAAATTAATACCAATCCTATCGTGTATTAGCTGCTGTGATTTTGCATTCTCAAATTACACTTACAAAAACAAATCATAATCTGGCATTCGCGAGTTGAATGATTAACAGTGGCATCAGTTCAAGTACTTGATAAAACAACTGCCTCTTTCCCATTGAGCTAATCAGAAATCAGCTCCTTTCCCAAAAAACAATGATTCCAAAATGTCTTCTATATAAATACCTGTGATAAAAGTTATAAAGTTACATCTGATTTAATCCACAGTATTACTCAACATCGTCCTCCATTTTACCTATTAGAAAAACTATTAATAGAATATAAATTATATATTTAATTGTAGTATAAACTATAGAATGATAATTAAATCAAGTACCTTAACAACTGACTTTGCTGACAATGATGGAAAGAGAAAACTGGCTGCAGACACCCCAGATAATATGAATGTATGACCACAGACAAAAAATAATAATAGGAGCATAGAGAGAAGACTGAAGGGAGTTGATCGACAAGAAAACCGAATCCCTTCCCAAACAACTAAGACTACATTGTGCTTTAGGTTACTAATCTTTTTCAGTTACATGAATACCTGTTTTAAACCTGTGAGTGTTGGACTTGAACTAAGGCACTTAATAAAAAGAAATGATTTTTATATGAAAATTGTACAGATTTCAAATGTATAATTACTAAACATTGAGTAAGGAGTTGCTTTCATAAACTACTTGTTACCATTAAATGACAAGATTTCCATTAAATCTGCTATATAAGAAATCTAAATACATGTCAGAAACCAAAAAGTGTATTTACCATCATGAGATTAATAGTTAAGAAAAATGCATTCACATCAAATTAGCTAATCAAAAAAACTTTTCATAGCAGTACCTTGATCTCGATATTCCCAACTTTGGCAGTGGAACGGATGATGGGACGTCCCACCAGTGCTGGAAAGATGTGCTCTGGAAAGTTGGAGCCAGCATAGCCGCACTTCACAAACTACACAAAGTGGAAAGAAAAACGAATATACTAAGTACCACCTAGCTTATTTAGTTTGCAGTTAAGTAACCATATAAATAATTCTTTATTTGAGCAGTCTCACAAATTGTGCATCTAGCTAGATTTGAAAATATTCACACTTCAACCAATCTATTAAAGAGATTGATTTGAAGATTGGCAGCGAAGCTTTTTTATCAATGTAATGCACAGATCAAGAAAACAATCCTCAAACACCATAGGCATGTGCAGCATGCATCTGACAGGAGTAAATTCACTTCTTATATTGAGCGGTCTGAAATAAATTGAGGTATTAATGACCACAATCATTGATACCTCAAACTTCATCCAGCTCTCCAAGTCTTTGAAATACGTTATCAGCTAATTCTTATATCCTGCACGCCCGGACTCAAAGTCTGGCATTCTCTTCTTAAGCGTTATGTTTTCTCCTTTAAACCTGTGTCATGGCCAAAATTATAACCTGAAGTTTGGTCAAACATTAAGGTCATTCGCCTTAAAACCACCCATGTGTCTAAGTTCAAGAGAATGCTATGATTTCTTTTTATAATAAAAAGGTAGTGATGCAGTAAAGTGATTATGACAACCTGTGTACTGTCTTGATGACTAAAACATCTGAAATCTTGGTCCATCACTTCCATGAGAATTTCAGCAAGTAAATACACTTCATTTTAAATCCATTCCTCTTAGCTACACTTGCAACAGAGCCCTTTATGCTCTCTTGCATTATTCAGTGGTCAAGCTATTAAAATTTCAGCAATTTGAATTATTCCTTTGGAAATCAGATGAAAATCCAGATTTCCAGTGATAAATACAAGAGATTGTACAGATGCTGGAACTCCAGACCAACACACAACACACAAAGCTGTAGGAACTTGACAGGTCAGGCAGCATCTATGGAGGGGAATAAACAAATTGGCACTGTGGGCTGAATCTCACCACCAGGACTTTATTACTCCTAAAAACAACAGCAGATGCATACTGTACACCATGGATGCAAGTAACAATCATAGGAAAATACCCCGACAGTGTAATGGTTAATTTCCAAACAAATAAGTGTACACAACTTTGATATCCAATGAAATTCAAATAAACCTTGCAGAAGATGAACATAGTTTCTTCTCATTGAACTGTAAATCAGCTTAAGACAGAAAAACTGCTGTTGTTGATTACATGACCAAGAAAGAATAGAAATTTAATTTGCAAAATGAGCACAAAGTTTAAGTTCACACCTTTATGTCAACATCACAACACACTGCAGGAACTCAGCAGGTCGGGCAGCATCCATGGAAACGATCAGTCAACAGGACGAAGGGTTCTGGTTTGAAACATTGACTGATCGTTTCCACAGATGCTGCCTGACCTGAATTCCTCCAGCGTGTTGTGAGTGTTGCTTTGACCCAGCATCTGCAGAGTATTTTGTGTTCGATGTCAACATGTATGCACATTGAAATATGAATACTCCAGACATTAGCAGTTAAAACTTCCAGATTCTTTCTATCTTGGACAAGATTTGAAAGGCAGGGCAAATACCATTGCAATTCAGCAGGATCTTTGTACACAGTGAAATATTTGCGTGTTCTGGCATGCACCAACAAATTTTTTCGTGTCATAATAGGAACAATTTTGCAGGGAAATACGGCAAATGTGGAATTCCCTCAAGCATGACTTGAACACAGCAAGTCAAAGTAAACTACCTTACAATGTTTTCATGTTAACAAGTTCAGTGAGTGTTCACTGTGGAATGCCTACAAGCCAGGCCATGTGGATCAGACTGGTGACATCCTGATCTATACAGTTTCATGATGTGTTTATCCACGTGTGGAGCTTTTGCCCTTTCACCAAAAGCAGTAGTCAGGAGATAAATAACAGCTTTAGACAACACCTCCGCCCTTATATGCACATACCTTAGATCACGTAGTTTGCAGTTTCAGTTCACAAACCACTGACAAGAATGTGGTTTGGGGCCAGTGCACTCTTTTCCTGTTAATCGGTGTTTGCAGAGCATTTTCCTCAATGGTGTACGTTAACGCAGCAGAGAGGTTTTTTTTAAAAAACACATAAGCAGCTGTACAAACCTACCTGTCTATTGTATTAATCAAATGTAGATTGCACAATTAATTTGTTACGGACGAGTACATCGACCAATAATGTTTCCTGCCAAATATCATACCATTTTTCTTCAAACAGAACCCTCAAAATAAAACAGGTCAAATTACTTTGGATGTACAACATGCATACATGCTGCAGTTTCACATGCTCTATTTGACCCTCTTCCAGATTTTTCCATTCCAGAGTTAATAATGAGCTACACACATCAAAGTTGCTGGTGAACGCAGCAGGCCAGGCAGCATCTGTAGGAAGAGGTGCAGTCGACGTTTCAGGCCGAGACCCTTCGTCAAGACTAACTGAAGGAAGAGTGAGTAAGGGATTTGAAAGTTGGAGGGGGAGGGGGAGATCCAAAATGATAGGAGAAGACAGGAGGGGGAGGGATAGAGCCAAGAGCTGGACAGGTGATAGGCAAAAGGGGATACGAGAGGATCATGGGACAGGAGGTCCGGGAAGAAAGACAAGGGGGGGGGGACCTAGAGGATGGGCAAGAGGTATATTCAGAGGGACAGAGGGAGAAAAAGGAGAGTGAGAGAAAGAATGTGTGCATAAAAAATAAGTAACAGATGGGGTACGAGGGGGAGGTGGGGCCTTAGCGGAAGTTAGAGACATTGACTTCTCTAACTTCCGCCTGGGCCCCACCTCCCCCTTGTACCCCATATGTTACTTATTTTTATGCACACATTCTTTCTCTCACTCTCCTTTTTCTCCCTCTGTCCCTCTGAATATACCTCTTGCCCATCCTCTAGGTCCCCCCCCCTTGTCTTTCTTCCCGGACCTCCTGTCCCATGATCCTCTCGTATCCCCTTTTGCCTATCACCTGTCCAGCTCTTGGCTCTATCCCTCTCCCTCCTGTCTTCTCCTATCATTTTGGATCTCCCCCTCCCCCTCCAACTTTCAAATCCCTTACTCACTCTTCCTTCAGTTAGTCTTGACGAAGGGTCTCGGCCTGAAACGTCGACTGCACCTCTTCCTACAGATGCTGCCTGGCCTGCTGCGTTCACCAGCAACTTTGATGTGTGTTGCTTGAATTTCCAGCATCTGCAGAATTCCTATTGTTTGCGTTAATAATGAGCTGCTCCTTTTCCCCTCATATGCTTGCTCAGCCTCATCTGAATATATTTATACTTTGCACTTAACCACTTCCTGCTGTGGTAGAGAGTTCCACAATCTCACAACTGAAGTTTTTTTTCAGTCTCCTATTGGAGACTATCTTATGATGGCCCCCAGTTACGCTAGAGGTTTGAGGAACCAAGCAGCTTATTTCTATTATTTCTCATGTTCTTCACAAGTGGAAGAATTATCTCTGTATCAATTTGAACCAAAAATATTTCTATTTTAAACATCTTAGTTTATCCTCAACTTCTCAAGTGAAGAACTTGCCTTTTCTAACATCTGTTCTGAAAAGTGTCCCTATCTACAGCACTTACTATTGTAGTACCCAGAACTGTGAAGTAAAAACTATGATCTAATCAAAGTTTGATAAAGGTTTAGCTAACTTTTAATTCTGCCTCACTAGAAATAAACTGTATTACCCATTTTAACAAAATTGTGGTGCAGCTTTTAACAATTGTATTTATACTCCAAAGATCTACAACCTTTTTACTGTCTCACCGAGACCCGCCACAGCCTTTTTTTCTACAAGGTAGATACAAGACAAAAGAGGACTGTTTAAGCCTTCGTTCTTTAGTTACAGAATGACAAAACTGAATAGACCATCATACGTATTATAACGTCTTTTAAGTGACGGTGTTAAAAGCAAGAGAGATTAAAAATTCATTTTATCAATTGTGATTAAAGATCTACATCAAACAACAATACTTCTCTATTCTTTATGGATGCCGTCGAACTTTTGACTATAGAGATCGGCATCTTGTCTTTGTACCAGGTCCAAGGAGGTACCACTATAACAGTGAAATACAAAGTCCTTTCCCTTAGAATAACAAAAGACCTGACTTTATGCTGACCCGAGTGACCTGACAGGCAGATTCGATATTAAACTACACATCAGAAGGGAAGTTGAAAACTTGTCTACTCAGAAGGTACAGAAAATGTGGAACTCACAACCAGACAGCCGCTGAAGCGAGAAGAGGAAGGAGCGGCCGAAGGGCGAGATCATTTTCGTGTCGAAGGCAAGCAGTGAGCCGATCGGCGCTGCACTGGCTAAGTGAAGTATCCCAAAGCGGCCCAGCCTCCCAGACAGAAACGCTTGAAGCACGGTGCGGACATTACGGGCACCGCAGCTGAGGAGTCACCGAGGGGAAAGCACCGCAGGCCCGGGCTCCACCGATGCCGCCTCTTTACTTCCTGCTTTTACTATTCTCTAGAATAAACAAAAAGTCGAACAACCTACCCCAGTGCCGTTGTCACAGACCACCACTTTCCTGCCTTGACTGTCCATAATGTAATCGCTTCAGTTACCGCCCTTCGCTTCTTCTTCCCCACTCACCGCCGGGCGTCGACCCGCCTCCACACACCGGAAACTAGCCGCCGATCGTTGGCTCCCGTGCATTGGGCGCCAGCCCTCACGTGACATTGCATTTCCTGTCGTCGAACATCCAATCCGATACAGGCTACTCCGGAAACGTCACTTGATTGATAAAGCGAAGCGACCGTTCTGCCGACTGGCCTTTGGATAAATGAAGGAAAGTGTTGTTATGGCAACAGTGGGGTGGAGCTGAAGAGAAATGTAATGGGTTATTTGTGCGAGATTAATTATTATACATTGAATTTGTTTCACTTGTACTATGTTCTTAAAAAGTAAAATGTCAAGTACTTGTCTATTCGATCTGGTATTTTGTGTATTGGAGCCTATAGATCGACCAATCACAGGAGAGGGATGTATGGCCATTGAAGGCGGTGCCTGTTAATTGCAGTGGGTCAATGTTCATTGTGAGAATGGTTGGCAGCAGCGTGTAGGTGATCGCACCAGGGGCTTCAGGACTGCAGTCGAGGCATCTGTCACGCAGTTCAAAGAGGACTGAAGGCACATAAAAGCTGCAAAGGTTTGCCCTTTGGGAAATTTTGACAGATGGAGTGCAATACTGGGAAATTTGAGCCAATCCGCTGTGGTAGGAAGAATAAAAATAATGCTGATTTAAGATCTAATATTAATCAACAGAATGCTGGTACATGGAGGAATATGGGTGTCTTCTTACATAATGCAGATTAGAAGCTGAGCATCTACTTCACGCCTGTCAGAACTTTATTTATTGTGTCAAATGTATGTCAGAATCAGGTTTAAAATCACTGGCATATGTCGTGATATATCTGATTTTATCTTCTTCTCAAACTGCAAGGTGAAATCTTTCATATTATGATCACTGTCTCCTAAGGGTTCCTTTTCCTTAAGCTTCCTAATAAAATCTGGGTCATTACATAACACCTATTACATAGCCCAATTGGGCTCAAAAAAGCCATCTTGTTGGCATTCTACAATTCCCTCTGTTGGAACCAGCACCAACCAAATCTAACTGCATATTGAAATCCCCTATGATTATCGCAACATTGCCCTTTTTACATGCCTTTCTGTATCTCCTATTGTAATTTGTAGCCCACACCCTGGCTACTGTTCAGAGGCTTGTACATAATTTCCATCAGGGTCCTTTTATCCTTGCAGTTTTTTTTAACTCCACCCGCAAGGATTCTACATCTTCCAATCCCATGTCACCTCTTTCCAAGGATTTGATTTCATTTTTTTTGACCAATGAAGCCACCCCACCCTCTCTGCCTTTCAATATATCTATCCTTTGGTGTTAATCTCCCAACGATGATCTTCTTTCAGCCACGATACAGAGATGCCCACATCATACGTGCCAATCTCTAACTGTGTCACAAGATCTTCTATACCACGTGCATTTGGCCCACATTCCCTCCAAACCCCTCCTGCTCGTACTTATCCAAATATCTTTTAAATGTTTTTATCGTACCTGCTCCAACTAACTTTCTGGCAGCTTATTCCAT
The DNA here is from genome assembly GCF_030028105.1 of Mobula birostris. Lineage (NCBI taxonomy): Eukaryota > Metazoa > Chordata > Chondrichthyes > Myliobatiformes > Myliobatidae > Mobula > Mobula birostris. The sequence continues at coordinate 70,627,191 of NC_092377.1, read as the reverse complement.
ATGCATTCCACCCTGTAAGTGAAGTTGCCTCTCAGGTCCCTTTTAAATCTTTCATCTCTCACCTTAAACCTATGCCCTCAAATTTGCAGTTCTCCTTCCCCCGGAAAATGACCTTATGCATTCACCCTATCTATACCCTTCATGATTTCATATGGCTCTGTCAGGTTACCCCTCAATCTCCATTCCAAGGAAGAAAGACTAAGACCGCTCAACCAGTCCTTAAAACTCAGACTCTGAGTTCTGGCAGCATCCTAGTAAATCTTTGCACTTTTCGATGTTAACTATTTATTTCCTAATGACAGACCAACCCGTAAAAAAAATCTAAAGTGCATTGACCAGGTTTAGGTCACTTATTAATTTTATACCCCAGCAATCTTTTAATGCAACCATATTAAGCAGATAGGTAGATAGTTCAAAGTATATTATCTGAGTATGCATACATTATACAACTTTGAGAGTAGCCATGAACGGTTACTGTACAAAATTACTTTGTAGAGTTACAAAAGAATATATTTATATTGGAGGCTGCTAAGAAAATATTTTTTCCAGGTTGCTTTTTTGGCAGACGGGATTGATATGTGGAATGGTTGTCATTTAGAAGAATGAGAGGTACTTCTAACTACAATGAAATAAAAGTCAAGATAATACGTGTGTTACCTCATAAATGTTCTTTTCAAAACACACCAAGGGATCTTTGAACATGTAGAAAGTACCTGTATTAATATCTCATATGAAAAGTACCACTATTAATATCTTAGGTAAAAAGTGACATGACTGTGTGGCTAGGCATAGCTCAAAAACCTTCTATAAATTTGCTGATGATACAACCATTGTTGCAGAATCTCAGATGGAGATGAGAGCGTGTACAGGAGTGAGGTATACCGACTAGTTGAGTGCTGTCGCAGCAACAACATTGCACTTAATGTCAGTAAGAGCAAAGAGCTGATAGTAGACTTCAGGAAGAGTAAGACAAGGGAACATGAACCAGTCCTCATAGAGGGATCAGAAGTGGAGAGAGTGAACAGTTCCTTGGTGTCAAGATCTCTGAGGATATAACCTGGCCCCAACATAAAAAAAGGCAAGACTAGCAGTTATATTTGCTGTTGCTTGCTGCATGCTTGAGTGCTCGGTGGTGGGTGCCGATGCTTTTTTTTTGCTGGTGGGGGAGGGTGGATCGTTGCTATGCTGCTATCGTTGCTTACTATGGGAGGGAGGGGAGCTGGGGGGGTGCTGTGGGGTTCTAACATTTAACTGTCATTCATTCTTTGGGGGCACTCCACTGTTTTTGTGGATGGTTGCGAAGAAAAAGCATTTCAGGATGTATATTGTATACATTTCTCCGACATTAAATGTACCTTTGAAACCTTTGATATTTCATTAGGAGTTTGAAGGGATTTGGTTTGTCAACTAAAACATCAAAAACTACGATAGATGTACTGTGGAGAGCATTCTGACAGGCTGCATCACTGTCCGGCATGGGGGAGGGGTGGTGGCAGGTTACTGCACAGGACTGAAAGAAGCTACAGAAAGCAGTCAGCTCTATCTTGGGTACCAGCCTCCGTTGTATCCAAGACATCTTCAGGGAGCTGTGCCTCAGAAAGGTGATGTCGATCATTAAGGACTCCCATCACCCAGGGCATGCCCTCTTCTCAGTGTTACCATCAGGAAGGAGGTACAGAAGCCTAAAGGTACACACTCAGTGATTCAAGAACAGCTTTTTCCCTTCTGCCATCTGATTTCTAAATGGACATTGAACCCAAAAACACTACCTTACTTTTTTTAATACACTCTTTAATCTATTCAATATACATATATATACTTATTGTAATTGATTTACTTATTTATTTTTTCTTTCTGTGTTATCATTTATTGCATTGTACTGCTTTTGCTAAGATAACAAATATCACAACACATGCCATAAATCTGACTCTGATTTTAATAATGCAACATTAAGTTGCAGTTGAGATTATGTAGTCAACCATTGGCTGAGAACGTACTATGTTTTTATTCAAAGGTATAAGAATGACCAATTATATCACACTAGCAATTCTTTTGGCCCAGTCAGCTCCACTATCACACAAGTATTAGTCATCTAATCAACACACACAAAACACTGGAAGAACCCAGCAGGCCAAGCAGCATCTATGGAAAAGAGTACAGTCGACATTTAGGGCTGAAACCTCAGAAAAAAAATTAGTCATCTCTTGTGAATACCCATCTCAATGCCATCAAGCACATATGCATATGGTCTCTACCTCTCAAACTCTGAAAGGGTGTTCTAGGGACCAACAATCCTATTCAAAAAACATCTTTCTCTTGCATTCTGCCCCTGATTTGCTAATTCAAATTTTGTGACTTTATTCCCTTGTTAACCCCAGGGAAAAGTCAATCCCTTGACTCTGTTGTGGTAAACCATATATATATATGTTGTAACTGGGTTACCTGTCTGGACATGCCCCTCTGCTGACTGCCCCTGTGGCTCCTCCCACAGGTCCCTAAATAAAGGCAATTTCACCCTACTCCTCCTCCTCAGACCGGGGCAGACACTCAGCATGGAGGTCACGTTTTACTATGAATAAAAGCCTATCAGTATTTACCCTACTTCAGTCTTTTGGAATTATTGAAGGTGCTTCAATTTTATTCGCAGTAAATTTTAAAGCATGGAACACGCCCTGAGACCCGACAAGTTAGATCTCAATTCGCAGACACCTGAAGCTGGAAACGCTTTCGAACTCTGGCTGGACTGCTTCGAATCGTACCTAGAGGAGATTAAAGCGACCGACCCCATAGCGAAACGCAGTGTTCTACTCTCCAGGGTCAGTCCACATGTCTATTCGCTGATCAGAGACCAGCCCAGCTACGATGGTGCGATGAGCGCACTCAAAGGACAATGCGGCCGGTAAACACTGTCTACACGCGACATCGTTTAGCAACTCGAAACCAGCGGCCAGTGGAATCAAGTGCTGAGTTTGTCCGGGCACTACAGACGCTCGTGCGAGCCTGCAATTGTCAAGAACTGACGGCAGTACAGCATGCAGAGCTCCTAGTGAGAGACGCCTTCGTCACGGGGACCAGGTCAGTATGTGCGCCAGCGGCTGTTGGAAAAAGCTGATCTCACCTTAAGTTCGGCAATCGAGCTGGCCGACATGCTGGAGGCCGCTCTGCACAACACTGAGGCTCTCCAGTCATTCGGTCCCCCGATGGCCTCATGGGCGCCGCCGACCCTGCGACCCGCCAGCAAATCAACTTCGGCCGCTGTCAGTCGTGAGTCCACAAAGTGCTACTTCTGCGGACTCGAGAAGCACCCCCGGAAATACTGCCCGGCTCGACAAGCTACCTGCTCCAGCTGTGGAAAGAAGGGCCACTTCGCTAAGGTCTGTAAGTCCAAACCGCGAGCGGGATCGAGCAGCGCCGCGTGCGAGACATGGGGGGTCGCCATCTTGCCTGCCGCCATCTTCCCTGCACGCCGCCACCATGTGCGAGACATGGGGGCGGCCATCTTGGTCGGTGCCACCTCCCACCGCCTACAACCAACGGGTGCTCATGGGGCACCCCACTGCGCCGGGCCAAGACAGCAACTCAACCCTGGCCTTCATGACCCTCGACCAAAGTGCTCCCCACTAGCTCACAAGGTCAATGATGGACATCCTGGTGGAGGGGCGCAGGACAAGCTGCCTGTTTGACACAGGCAGCACGGAGAGTTTTATCCACCCGGACACGGTGCAGCATTGCGGACTCATGATACGGCCCCTAAGTCAGAGGGTCACCATGGCTTCCGGGTTGCACACAACAGACATCCGGAGGTGTTGTGTCGCGACGCTAGTGGTGCAGGGCACAGAATATCGAGACTTTACGTTACTGGTCATGCCTCAACTGTGTGCCCCTGTGCTATTGAGGCTCGACTTCCAGAGCCACCTGAAAAGCATGACAACGGAGTTTGATGGGCCCCTCCCACCAATTACTGTCATAAACCCCCAGTTTTGTAGGGATACGTCACGTACCCCGCTACTGACCACACACACACACCGACCCGCACATCCCACCCAACACCATGCCAACTGCCACACTACCGACACCACTTGCGGCCTGTCCACCCTCAGCATCCCTCCCCCACCGCTGTTCGCCAACCTGACCCCCGACTGTAAACCTGTGAAAACTTGAAAGCAGGAGGTACAGCGTGGGGGACAGAGCTTTCATTAAGTCGGAGGTGCAGTGGCTGCTCAGGGAGGGGGTCATTGAGGCAAGCACAAGTCCTTGGAGTGCGCAGGTGGTGGTTGTTCGGAACGGGGAGAAGAATAGAATGGTCGTGGACTATAGCCAGACCATCAATAGGTTCACGCAGCTCGACGCGTACCCTCTACCCCGCATCGCGGATATGGTCAATCAGATAGCACAGTACAAGGTGTACTCGACCATAGACCTAAAATCCGCTTACCGTCAGCTCCCCATCTGCCAGGAGGACCGCCCTTACACCGCCTTCGAGGCGGACGGCAGGCTTTATCAATTCCTGCGCATCCCCTTTGGCGTCACGAGTGATGTATCTGTCTTCCAGAGGGCAATGGACCGGATGGTGGACCAGTGCCAACTGAAGGCCACGTTCCCATATCTGGATAACATCACCAACTGCGGTCACGACCGGCAGGATCATGACAACAACCTCCAAAAATTTCACCAAGCGGCCAAAGCTTTCAATCTCACCTATAACAAGGACAAGTGTGTGTTCGGGACCACCCGACCTGCTATCCTTGGGTGTGTCGTGGAGAATGGAGTCATTGGCCCTGACCCCGACTGTATGAGCCCCCTGTTGGAACTCCCTTTTCCCAACACCCTCAGAGCCCTCAAAAGGTGCCTGGGCTTCTTTTCATATTACGCCCAATGGGTCTCTAACTACGCAGACAAGGCCCGCCCCCTGGTCAAGTCCACCACATTCCTCCTCTCTGCCGAGGCCCACGCAGCCTTCAGTCGCATAAAAGGGGATATTGCCAAAGCAGCAATGCATGTGGTGGATGAGGCCATTCCCTTCCAAGTAGAGAGTGACGCCTCCGACTTTGCACTGGCTGCTACCCTCAACCATGTGGGAAGACCGGTGGCGTTCTTCTTCCGTACCCTTCAAGGCCCTGAAATTCAGCACTCCGCAGTGGAGAAAGAGGCCCAGGCCATAGTGGAAGCTATTAGGCACTGGAGGCACTATCTCGCCAGCAAAAAGTTCACCCTGCTAACTGACCAGCACTCAGTTGTATTCGTGTTTAATAACCAACAGCGGGGCAAAATCAAAAATGATAAATTCTGAGGTGGAGAATCGAACTCTCCACCTTCAACTATGACATCATGTACAGGCCTGGGAAGCTCAACGAGCCCTCCGATGCCCTATCCCGGGGAACATGTGCCAGCGCGCAGATCGACCGGCTATACGCCCTACATGTAGATCTTTGCCACCCAGGGGTCACCCGGCTTTTCCACTTCATGAAAGCCCGGAACCTGCCTTACTCCCTTGAGGAGAGCAGGACGATGACCAGGGACTGCCAAGTCTGCGCAGAGTGCAAACCGCACTTTTACCGACCCAAAAAGGCACAACTCATCAAGGCCACCCGCCCCTTTGAGTGACTGTGTGTTGACTTTAAGGGCCCCTTTCTCTCCACCGACCGCAATGTATACTTTCTTAACGTTATCGACGAGTACTTGCGGTTCCCCTCGCCATTCCCTGCCCCGACACCACTACTACGTCAGTTATAAAAGCCCTGCGCAAGCTCTTCACTCTGTTCGGATACCCATGCTATATCCACAGTGACAGTGAGTCCTCGTTTATGAGTGACGAGCTGCGCCAATATCTACTGGCTAGGGGAATTGCAACCAGTAGGACCACGAGCTATAATCCTCGGGGGAATGGACAGGTGGCGAAGGAGAATGCCACGGTGTGGAAAGCCACTCTCTTAGCCCTCAGGTCAAAGGGACTGCCGGTCTCCCGCTGGCAGGAGGTCTTTCTGAAGGCACTCCACTCCATCCGTTCCCTGTTATGCACGGCCACCAATGCCACCCCTCATGAGTGGCTCTTTTCTTTTCCCAGACGGTCGACCACTGGGACCACCCTACCAACTTGTCTGACGTCCCCAGGGCCAGTGCTGCTCTGGAAACATGCAAGGAGCAATAAATACTCCCCGATGGTCGAGAAGGTTCACTTACTCCATGCGAACCCCCAGTATGCCTACGTGGTTTTACCTGATGAGCGGGAGGACATGGTCTCCATCCGTGACCTGGCGCCCGCAGGAGCACCGGGCCCCTACCCTGAACACTCCGCGGTGACTATTAACCCTGTACCCACCGATATATATACCCACCAGACACCGCGCACTCCAAGCCCTACACGGATACCACATGACACTCCCATACCGGGCGTGACGCACATACACGAGGGATTACCGACGCCTAACGTGCTGGCACCTCAAGTCAGGCCGGAGCCAGCTCAACCGCCGTCGCCGGTGCAATCACCACCGGTGCTACGTAGATCACAGTGACGGACTCGACCGCCTGATAGACTTGACCTGTAAATATACTTGTAAATATTGTCAGTCACTTCACCCCGCGGGACTCTTTTTAAAAAAAGGAGGGGTGAATGTGGTATATGTTGTAACTGGGTTAACTGTCTGGACATGCCCCTCTGCTGACTGCCCCTTTGTCTCCTCCCACAGGGCCCTGAATAAAGACGATTTTGCCTTGCCCCTCCTCCTCAGTCCGGGTGCAGACACTCAGCATGGAGGTCACGTTTTACTGCGAATAAAAGTCTTCCATTATTTACCCTACTTCAGTCTTTTGGAATTATTGAAGGTGCTTCATCTGTCTCATTCCTTCAGTTTGAAATATATTTGTCAAATCAACTATATTTACAGCATCTGCAAAATCTCGTGTTTTCAATATTTCATGTTGTTCTCATAAAACAGGCCAAATTTTCTAAGTATATGAAGCCAAACTGATTAATATACTGAGGTTGGAAAACATAAACCAATTGGAGGAATAGTTTTAAAAAAAAGTATTTCTTGACATTTTGGAGCATTTTTATTTGTTGGTTTGCTGCTGCCAATCTTCACGGAGAATTTGTTTGCCCTACTTCATTATCATATTTTGATCAGACCACTCAGTTCCAAATTCTTCTTTGTTCAATCCAAAACTTTCTATGGGGTGGATTAACGATACATATCATACAGGTTCTTACATTTTCCAGACTGTTAAGATCAATAGTCCCATTGATATTGCTCATGCTGTATGCTTCTGAATGTTACTTTGTGCTTTACTGTGTAAACAATGTCCTTTACATCCAGAACACCATTCTTTCGCAAACACGAGGAAATCTGCAGATGCTGGAAATTCAAGCAGCACACACAAAATGCTGGTGGAATGCAGCAGGCCAGGCAGCATTTTGTGTGTGTTACACCATTCTTTCTTTCACCAAATGCATTGTGTATAAAATTTATACAGTTTATTTTTCAATACTACATAGAAGTATGTTATAGGACTGTGAGAAATTTCAATGTGCCCAGTTTGGTCACTGTGCTGCTGACAAGCTGTACCAAGGATGTGTCCCATCTGGGAGAGGAAATACTAGAAAAAAATGAATTTGTCACAGCTGTGATGAACCGATAAATGGCCGATGAGAGTGTTGGCGTAAACTGGATCAAACTTCTCTAAACACCATACAACAGAGAAGCTAATCAAAGTGAAGGTTATCAATAGTTATTGATTCCAAAACTGAGTACAACGCAGAGTACAATGCTGCAAAATTGACAGAATCCAATGGCCAAAGCCTGGAGACTGGAGAGCTGGAGGTCTGCCCCAGAGTTGGAGGATAGTCTGTGTGTGTATGGGGAGTGGGGTAGGGGAATTAGGGGTAGAGACGAAAGGGGCTCGTTTTGCTGTTGTTTTGTTGAATCTTGTTTTCTGAGTTATTCTGCCATACATTGTGGGCATGCTATGTTGGTACCGAAATGTGCGACAACGCTTGCAGTCTGCCCCCAGCAGAACTCTAGGTACAACACACATCAAAGTTGCTGGTGAACGCAGCAGGCCAGGCAGCATCTGTAGGAAGAGGTACAGTCGACGTTTCAGGCCGAGACCCTTCGTCAGGACTAACTGAAGGAAGAGTTAGTAAGAGATTTGAAAGTGGGAGGGGGAGGGGGAGATCCGAAATGATAGGAGAAGACAGGAGGGGGAGGGATGGAGCCAAGAGCTAGACAGGTGATTGGCAAAGGGGATACGAGAGGATCATGGGACAGGAGGTCCGGGGAGAAAGACAAGGCGGGGGGGAACCCAGAGGATGGGCAAGGGGTATAGACAGAGGGAGAAAAAGGAGAGAGAGAAAGAATGTGCAAATAAAAAAGATAACGGATGGGGTATGAGGGGGAGGTGGGGCATTAGCGGAAGTTAGAGAAGTCAATGTTCATGCCATCAGGTTGGAGGCTACCCAGACGGAATATAAGGTGTTGTTCCTCCAACCTGAGTGTGGCTTCATCTTTACAGTAGAGGAGGCCGTGGATAGACATGTCAGAATGGGAATGGGATGTGGAATTAAAATGTGCGGCCACTGGGAGATCCTGCTTTCTCTGGCGGACAGAGCGTAGGTGTTCAGCGAAACGATCTCTCAGTCTGTGTCGGGTCTCGCCAATATATAGAAGGCCACATCGGGAGCACCGGACGCAGTATATCACCCCAGCCAACTCACAGGTGAAGTGTCGCCTCACCTGGATGGACTGTCTGGGGCCCTGAATGGTGGTAAGGGAGGAAGTGTAAGGGCATGTGTAGCACTTGTTCCGCTTACAAGGATAAGTGCCAGGAGGGAGATCAGTGGGGAGGGATGGAGGGGTCAAATGGACAAGGGAGTTGCATAGGGAGCGATCCCTGCGGAAAGCAGGGGGGCGGGAGGGAAAGATGTGCTTAGTGGTGGGATCCCGTTGGAGGTGGCGGAAGTTACGGAGAATAATATGTTGGACCCGGAGGCTGGTGGGGTGGTAGGTGAGGACCAGGGGAACCCTATTCCTAGTGGGGTGGCGGGAGGATGGAGTGAGAGCAGATGTGCGTGAAATGGGGGAGATGCATTTGAGAGCAGAGTTGATGGTGGAGGAAAGGAAGCCCCTTTCTTTGAAAAAGGAAGACATGTCCCTCGTCCTGGAATGAAAGCCTCATCCTGAGAGCAGATGCGGCGGAGATGGAGGAATTGTGAGAAGGGGATGGCATTTTTGCAAGAGACAGGGTGAGAAGAGGAATAGTCCAGATAGTTGTGAGAGTCAGTAGGCTTATAGTAGACATCAGTGGATAAGCTGTCTCCAGAGATAGAGACAGAAAGATCTAGAAAGGGGAGGGAGGTGTCGGAAATGGACCAGGTAAACTTGAGGGCAGGGTGAAAGTTGGAGGCAAAGTTAATAAAGTTAACGAGCTCAGCATGCGTGCAGGAAGCAGCGCCAATGCAGTTGTCGATGTAGCGAAGGAAAAGTGGGGGACAGATACCAGAACAGGCATGGAACATAGATTGTTCCACAAAGCCAACAAAAGGGCAGGCATAGCTAGGACCCATACGGGTGCCCATAGCTACACCTTTAGTTTGGAGGAAGTGGGAGGAGCCAAAGGAGAAATTATTAAGAGTAAGAACTAATTCCGCTAGATGGAGCAGAGTGGTGGTAGAGGGGAACTGATTAGGTCTGGAATCCAAAAAGAAGTGGAGAGCTTTGAGGCCTTCCTGATGGGGGATGGAAGTATATAGGGACTGGACATTCACATCTCTAGGTGTGTTGGTTGTTAACGCAAATGATGCAATTCACTGTATGTTTCAATGCACATGTAATCAATAATTTTGAATCTGAATGTAAATTAAAAACTGCTTGGTTGGGCCTCTATGCTGTTCTTGTTGCAGGAATTATTGAACCTATAGGTGGTAAAGATAGAATAGCTCCCTCTGCAGATAGCGGGGTTAAAATGCTTCTTAAAGCATATACCAAAAGCAGGCAGAAAAGTGTTCATCCACTTAAGTGTGAGAAGTACCTTTTCTAAAATCCCCACTCTGGCCATCACCCAGGAAATGATCCTAATTTAAAAAAACTCAGAACTATAAAATTGCAAACCATGAACACTTCCAAAAATGTTGATTAACCCAAAAATGTATTTCAATTACGTGCTATGAAGAAAGTTTGATATATTTGAGTGTAATCAAATGAATTACTGTTGAGGTCACATCTCAGACAAAATAGCCCATCAGCTGTTTTGTCAGTTTAATGTTTTATTTCTGAAGTAGGAACAGTCTCTGAATGGAGGAGGAAGGAAAATATCTTTTGATGCTGATAAAAATTAAACTTAGTCATTTCCATACTTCTTTCCAAATGTTATAATAAAGTAGAAATACAGCTTTCATTTTATTATTCCTATACCAAGATGGTTTACTAATGGTTTCCATGTGAAAAATAATCACAGGAGTGAAAATAAAATGTCTGAAGCTTTTCCAGACCACAAGATGTAGTTTACAGTGAAGCTCCCAACAAAGATCTTGTAAACTTGGTACAGTATTAACAAATTTCCATTTCCACACTTCCTGCTGTATCAGTTTAAATGGATTCCTTATGGCAAAACAGCTGAGCAACCAAACTCAATGACAAACTTCTCAAAGCCGAACAGAAAGCATCTCCTGTCAAGATGGCACAAGCATACAGTGCTCCCTCCGTCAACATTTTCCAGAGAGCAAACAAAAATAGCTTTTTAACTTTTTTTTATTTCTCTTTTTCACCTTAAATATGTTTCTGGGAATGGCAGAGCCTGTGATTTACAGTTTGGAGTGCCTGAGTGATCCAGCGCTTTGCTGGCTCTGGGAAGATTCCGGTCAGCGAGCATGTACTCGGATGGCCTTCATACAAAGGTACTTCGAGACAGGGCTAAAGCCGATGTTCGACTCCATTTTGCCATCTAAAGCGACCATTAATTACCAATTAAAGCATTGAGGGAGACTGAGACATTGAGGTAAATGCAGAAGGCGAGTGAAAGTTTCAGCGTGAACCACCTGGCTTTTGGTCGGTGCCAGAGAAGGCGTCTGTGAGCGGCCTATCGGTGTGTAGCCCTCTCCGTTTCGTTTGGTGTCCCTCTCATTCGATGAATGTTGGTAATATCGGAGGATGGCATCCTGGTTCTGCACTTATGGATTGGACTATTGCGCTTATGGGCTGTGGACTTTTTCAGACTTACGGTTTCTCTGTTTTTTAATCTTCCATTTCTTTTCATGTTTGTTGTGCAAGGGGAGGGTGTTTGGGGTTGATGTTCTGTTAGTTTTTTGTGCAGGCTGGGGTTGTTTTTTGGGAGCTGATGTTTCTGTTCTGTTTTGTGTTGGGGGGGGTTGTTTTTTTTTGGGGGGAGGGTCAATGTTCCTGTTCCATTTTGTGCAGGGGAAGGGTGGTTTTGGGAGTTCGATGATTGGGATGCTGTTCTTTTTTGTATAGGGAGGGCTTGATGTTTCTCTCTGAACAACTTTCATGTTCTTAATTTGTTTCATGGCCATCTGGAGAAGACAAATTTCAGAGTTGTACATGGACACATGCCTTGATAATAATAAACGAATCATTGAACTATTGAGAGCATGGGCCAAATGTTTCCTTGTATGTACATAGAATTGTAGAATGTTTATAGCATGGAGGAAAACCATTTGGCCTGTCACATTCTTGCCAGCTTTCCACCAGACAAGTTTCACACACTTTATCTCTTTCCTTGTAGCTTTGCAAACTTTTCTTCACCAACTGATTCCCTCATGATTGCCACATTAGGAGACGTCTCGACAACCTCTGCAGGCAGTGCATTCCAGCTTCCAACCAGACACTGCATAAAAAAGTATCATTCCAAAAGGGGAAATGTTTTCTTTACTTTTAAAAAGGATGCAAGTATTTGAAATATTTCATTTTCCCCAATAGCTCTTGGGAATTGGTGAGTGGACGTTGCTAGGCCAGTGAATTATCCAGCAAGGAAACAGGCCCTGTGCCTGCTGACCATGAAACAATTCCTCTCAAATTCCACACTCATCTATGTACAAAGGGAATTTACAATGGTCTGTTTACCTACCAGTCCACATATCTTTGGGCTATGGGAAGAAACGAGTACACCCTGGGAAACTCATACAGTCAAAGTGTGTGGTACAAACTCCACACACTGGAGGTCAGGATTAAACCCAAGTTTCTGGAACTGTAAGGCAGCATATGTCACTGTTCTACTCCGACAAGAAGCAGGTAAGGAAATCTGTGAACAATTTAGAGTTGTGCAACACTCAAAGTCTGCAGCCTGGTAGTGTTGATACTGTTTTTTTTTAGCAGTCATTGGATGTCATTTCTGCTTTCCATTTCAGGGCACTTACCCAAAAAAGTGAATATTGCAGCTTACTCAAAAGGGCAGAGGAAGTTCCTTTCCTTGTTGATAATGCCCCAGGGTTCCATATTTCCAGCATAAGCTCAGGACTTTGTACAGTAGTGTGCTTTTAGCCCGTACGTGTATTCACTCAGCAAAGGTGCACAGGTAAGTGAAAGCTTCATCCCCATTCTGGGCTCATGGGATAGGGACATTGGAAGAGCTAGAATAGTCCTGTTATAAACCATCAAATTGACTAATAGCACTACACAGCTTCAAAAAAACAGTACTTATTACAAAACTGCGGAACACTGATGGTCTTTCGCAAGTTACCATCTCATTAACCAAAGCTAAGTGCTAGGTGGCTGACTTATTGACCACTGAAACTTCAGATCAGAATCAGGTTTATTGTCACGACATTTGTTGTTTTGTGGCAGCAGGCATAACAAATGACTATAACTTAGAATTTTAAAAATAAATAGCGCAAAAGGGGAATGGCAAGGTTATGTTCATGGACCATTCGGAAGTCTGATGACAGAGGGAAAGGAACTATTGCTTAAACATTGAGTGTGGGTTTTTAGGTTCTTGTACCTCCTCCTTGATGGTAGTAAGGATGAAATGAAATATCTTTATTGTCATTGCATAGTACAATTTGTCATGCACCAATACGGCAAAAATGAGTTTGCAATTCTAATACTCAATGCTATAAAACAACAAATAAAATAAATAAACAATAAATAAAATCATTGAGGTCATGTTCAGGATGGTGAGGGCCCTTAATGATGGATGCCATCTTCTTGAGGCACCGCCTTCTCAAAATGTTCTCAATGGTGGGGAGGCTTGTGCCCATGACGGAAATGGTTGAGTCTATAACCCTCTGAGGCCTCCTTACAATCCTGTGCATTGGCCCCTCCATACTAGATGGTGATGCAACCAGTCAGAATGCTCTCCACGGTACATCTGTAGAAATTTGGTGACATACCAAATGTGAAGCTCCTAATAAAGTATAGTCTCCGGTATGCCTTCGTCGTGATTGCATCAATATGGTGGACCCAGGAGAGATCTTCCAAGATGTTGATGCCCAGGAACTTGAAATTGCTGACTCCTTCCACCGCTGACCCCTCAATGAGGATTCATGTGTGTTCCTTCAAGTTCCCTTTCCTGAAGTCCACAATCAATTCCTTGGACTTGCTAACATTGAGTACAAGGTTGTTGTAACAGCACTCATCCAGTTGGTCTATTTTGCTCCTGTATGTCTCCTCATCACCTTCTGTGATCTTGCCAACAACAGGGGTGTCATCAACAAATTTGTAGATGGTGTTTAAGCCGTGCTTAGCCACACAATCATGCATGTAGAGAGCATAGATCACTGGGCTAAGCATGCATCCTTGAGGTGCGTCTGTGTTGATTGTCAATGAGGAGATGTTATCACCAATCCATACTGACTGGTTTCCTGATGAGGAAGTCAAAAATCCAAATGCAGAGGGAGATAGAAAGGCCCAGGTTTTGAAGCTTATTAATTAATACTGAGATGATGATGGTGTCAAACACCGAGTTTAATCAATAAAGAGCAGCCTAATGTGGATATTGCTGTTATTCAGGTGGGCCAAAAGCCAGTGGACAATCAGTGAGATTGCATCTGCTATAGACCTGTTGTGGCAGTAGGCAAACTGCAGTGGGTCTATATCCTTTCTCGGGCAGCAGTTAATTCTAGCTATGGTTAACCTCTAAAGCATTTCATCACAGCAGGTTCAAGTTTAATTGTTATTCAACCATACATAAATACCCACGAATACAGCCAAACGAAACAGTGTTACGCTAGGGCCAAGGTGCAAAACACAGTACCAAGAGTCACACATTGCACATATAAGACAGCAAGAACATTTAAGAAAACCAGCACAGATAAGATATCAGTATACTTCTTGTTTAAGATGGCACTACTGAATGCGTGCAACAAGCTCACTGGTAGTTCAAAAGCCAAGAAATTTGACTAAAAAATATTACTGATAACACATTTTCTGAAGTAAATTGTAAATTATCACCACAAAAAATGAAGAGGCGAGTGAAGGCAAAGTGGATTTAAGGGACGATTCATGCTGGTAAGTTGCAGAATTGACGCAGAAGGAGTGAGCCGTTCGGAGAGGAGAAGTTGAGGCAGAGGAGTTCCAATACCCATACAACTGGCACAGATGCAAAGTTGGATCGCTCTGGGCACCGCACCGATTTGGAGAAATTGAGATTCGGATTCAGTCTGGGTGGTGATACCTGGCCCTGCAGCAAGTCGCTGGGTGATGAGTTCGAGGCCTGGATCCGTTCACTGGATCAGTGCCCGGGTCCTAGTGCAAGGTACAGCATGCTGTTTGGGCAATTTAAAGGATATACTGGAAAGACAGAGTGTCAGGATCGGAGACGAGAGCCGATTTCACTCTCTCTCCCATGATGGTGACTCCTCTCTCCATGGCACTGAAAACTGACCCTGGCTGCGGTGCTCCACACCCACTAATATGATGGAGTGAAACCAAGGCTTGGGCCCACTCTGAGCTTCAGATCTAAGGACTCATTTTGGTTCAGAATGTTGTTGGTCACTTTTATTGTTTGCATAATTTGTGGGTTTTTTTAACCCCTTCTCTGAGCATCCGGTGTTAGTCTTTTTTTTAATTGGCTTCTTTCTGGTTTCTTGTTTTGTGGCTGCCTGGGTGGTGATATCACGTGTAAGAATGTGATTGGACAGAGTTCTGAGCATGTGCAGAAATGTTAGAATGATCCAGAACATGGCTTGGTAAAAACGTGGTTTGGTTTTGTTGCTGTAAATAAAAGTTCTAGTTCTATTCTTCCAGAATATGGTTCATTATTAGTAACCCACGGTATGTATAAAGAACACAACATATTGTCAGAAGTGTGTCTGGAAGACAATATGATGTCAGAAGTTGGTCTGGAAGAATAATACGTTTGCTAACATGGGAGAAGCAAAGATAAGTTTCCGAAAAAAGAGCGTGAACTGTTTTGGTGCTTGCTGACAGTTTTACAAATGGAAGGTCTGCAACCACCACCGTCACTTCATTTCCCTGAGAATGTAGCTGAGAACTGGAGGAACTTCAAGCAGCATTTTGAAATCTATTTATCGGTGATCAGAGCAGATAAAAAATCAGAAAAAACGAAAGCTGCGATTCTATTCCACATAATAGCTGACGATGCAATTGAGGTATATAACCATTTTACTTCTGAAAATGGAGATAATTTGAACCTAAAAGCGATAATGGATAAATTTGAAGCATTTTGTATACCAAAGCATAATGTGATGTATGAATGATACAAATTTTATACTTGTAAGCAGAAAGCTGGTCAAACGATTGATCAATTTGTTATGGAGTTGAGACACTGCAGTAAAACATGCGAGTTTGCAGAGCTGACAGACTCTCTCATTAAAGACAGAATTGTTTGCGGTATTCTGGATAATGGTCTGAGAGAAAGACTGTTAAGAGAACAAGATTTAAATTTGGAGAAAGCTTTATTGCTCTGCAAAGCTTCGGAAACCGTGATGTCACAAGCTAAAGAGCTTTTTATTGAGAACTGCAACGTACACGCTATGCGTGCGAACATATTAGAAAAAATAATGAAGCGACAACGAAACCGACAGGGAGCAAGACGTCATCTGAGATAAAAAAGATGTGTGATCGCTGTGGGTGGCAGCATCGACCAAAACAGTGTCCAGCATATGGGAAAATGCGCAACGACTACGGTAAGAGTAATCATTTTTCACGCTGTTGCAGAAGTACAAAGAAAATAAAACAAGTAAATGCAGTGCTTGAAAATGAACTTGAGGAGTTTTATATAGATGTGCTTTGTGAAAACAAACAAAGTAAGAATGACTGGACTATTCCATTGCAAGTGAACCAAAACAATATTCAGTTTAAACTTGATAATGTAAATGTTCTTGCAGAATCTGAGTTTAATGCATTAAAGCCAAGACCAAAGTTACATAAGACACATATTAAAGTGACTGGGTATTGAGGTGCAGTTAAAGGAACATGTGTGGCAAAAGTATCACACAAAAATATTGTGCACACGCTTTCATTTGTGGTGGTGCCAGGGAATGTACAGTCAATACTGGGTTTATCTGCCTGTGAGAGACTGAATTTGGTGAAAAGAGTCTTAGTCCTGAACAATGACACAGAATCAGAATACAGTGACAGAATGGAATGGCTATAAGTCATAAAGGAAGCTCCCAGACCCATCCCTTTGTTACTAGCATCTGACAAAGCATTGCCACCAAAACCAGGAGTTGCAATTTTGCCCTCTGGAAGTAACGCACATGCATCAATGGGCCATGCATTCCATCACAATCTCACCACTGCAGGAGGACAGAGGCCAAACTTGCCGGTACAGTACTATACTGATCTGAAGCCAAAGAGTGACAAGAATCAGGATCCAATTGAAGAAGTAAAAGCACAAGTGAAAGAATTGAGAAGTTTTATTGAAATGATGAAGTCTCAGCATAAAAAAGAGATTACACAGTGAATGAATGAATTAGATGAAGAAAAGAAGATTCGTATTTCATTACAAATGGAAGTGAAAGTATTAAGAAAGCTACAGCACTTGAAGAAGTACAACCCAGATCATACATGGTCCAAACAGAAGAAAGAGCAGTGTTAAGAAGAAATGGTAAAGACCTCAAGAAAGAGCCAACTTCAGAGTTTCAGTTAACTGATGCAGACCAGACAAAACATGGAAATAACAATGAAACACAAGAACTGTGTGAACCACTTAGAAGGTCTAAGTGTTTGTAAACCCCCAGAGAGACTGAGAGAGACATGGTAAATTATGCATTTGTTCTGGTTAATGTTGCGAATTGTTTTTCTTTTTAAGGAAAGGAAGATGTGGTAATGTCACATGTAAGAACGTGATTGGAGAGAGTTCTGAGCATGCGCAGAAATGTTAGAATGATCCAGAGCATGGCTTGGTAAAAACGTGGTTTTGTTTTGTTGCTGTAAATAAAAGCTCTAGTTCTATTCTTCCAGAATATGGTTCATTATTAGTAACCCAAGGTACGTATAAAGAACACAACAGCCTGTAAGACAACAAATCTTGAGGTTATATACTTTATACATTCTTTGATAATAAATGTACTTTGAAACTTGAAACAGTCACACACAAAAAATATAGTCCAAACCCTGAGTCCATGAATGTTGCAGAAATCTGCAGTTGACCACAATACAGTTTGTCTTCTGCTGAGCGAACACTGGGGGGCAGCACTGACTCCAGCTCTGCCACACTGCCTCTGGTGAGGTGCACTGACTCCGACACCTCTCTCTTGGGTGGCTATAAACAGGCAACACTGTGGCTTGAGGCCTAGACCTTGCTACAACTGAGGCCACGCAGCTCCCCCTCCATCTGCCAATAACTCAGTGAACCGGACTTGCAGTGTTCCACATTTACAATGTCCGACAGGGTCTTGCGATCACAAGAAAAGCGACTAAGATGGTCATTTGCTGTTAGACTGCACACCTCCTTAGCGCACCGACTCCTTCAAAGCCTCTCTGACGCAGGCAGTAGCACGATCCCCACCAAATCCAGCTCCTTCAGTTTCTCCTCCAATGAGCATCTCACTGATGGTAAACACGAGGAATTCTGCAGATGCTGGAAATTCAAGCTTTGGAAATTCAGTCCTTCCAGGTGAGGCAACACTTCACCTGTGAGTCGGCTGGGGTGATATACTGCGTCCGGTGCTCCCGATGTGGCCTTCTATATATTGGCGAGACCCGACGCAGACTGGGAGATCGTTTTGCTGAACACCTACGCTCTGCCCACCAGAGAAAGCAGGATCTTCCAGTGGCCACACATTTTAATTCCACATCCCATTCCCATTCTGACATGTCTATCCACGGCTTCCTCTACTGTAAAGATGAAGCCACACTCAGGTTGGAGGAACAACACCTTATATTCCGTCTGGGTAGCCTCCAACCTGATGGCATGAACATTGACTTCTCTAACTTCCGCTAAGGCCCCACCTCCCCCTCGTACCCCATCCGTTATTTATTTATATACACACATTCTTTCTCTCTCTCTCTCCTTTTTCTCCCTCTGTCCCTCTGACTATACCCCTTGCCCATCCTCTGGGTTTCCCCCCCTCCCCCCTTTCCTTCTCCCTGGGCCTCCTGTCCCATGATCCTCTCGTATCCCTTTTGCCAATCACCTGTCCAGCTTTTGGCTCCATCCCTCCCCCTCCTGTCTTCTATCATTTTGGATCTCCCTTCCCCCTCCCATTTTCAAATCTCTTACTAGCTCTTCCTTACGTTAGTCCTGACAAAGGGTCTCGGCCTGAAACGTCGACTGTACCTCTTCCTAGAGATGCTGCCTGGCCTGCTGCGTTCACCAGTAACTTTGATGTGTGTTGCTTGGTCTCACTGGTGGAGTAGGTCTGAAGTACTTCAGGTTCTTAGTGTCCAGCAGGGTCACAATTGTTAAAAGTACATTTTAAAAAGATGACACCACCTTTGATTGACCCTATAGTAGCAGCTGCGATCAAACCTGCCCCCATCTCACAGGAAGATTTGAGGGCACCCAGGAAATAGCTGTTCAGGCAGTTCACCTTGCTCTTCTTCGGCACCAGTATGATTCATTCCCTTTTGAAGAGGTGGAAACCTCCGACTGCAGCAGTGACATGCTGTAGATGTCCTTGAACACTCCAGCCAAGTGATCAACAGATTTTCAGTATCCTGTCAGGCATGCCATTGGGCGTGATGCCTGCAAGGATTCACCCTCATAAAAAATTACAAGGAATCTTTTTTTTTTATTTATTCACTTACGGGATGTGGGCGTCATCAGCTAAGCCAGCGTGTATTGCCCATCCCCAGTTGCCCTTGAGAAGGTGGTGTTGAGCTGCCTTCTTGAACCGCTGCAGACCCTGAGGTGTAGGTATACCCACAGTGCTGTTAGGGAGGGAATTCCATGATTTTGACCCAGCAACAACGAAGGAACGGTGATATGCTTCCAAGTCAGGATGGTGAGCGACTTGGAGGGGGATTTCCAACTGGCGATGTTCCCAGGAATCTGCTGTTCTCGTCCTTCTGGGTGGTACTGGTTATGAGTCTGGAAGGTGCTGCTTTAGGAACTTTGGTGTGTTGTTGCAGTGCATCTTGTAGAGAGTACCCACTGCTGCAACTGTCCGTCGATGGTGGAGGGATTGGACACTTGTGGAAGGGGTACCAATCGAGTGGGCTGCCTTGTACTGGATGGTGTCAAGCTTCTTGAGTGTTAATGGAGCTGCACTCATCCAGGAGAGTGGCTATTACATACTTAGATAGAGTTATCTATTTTATATTATGAATGGGACGATAAAGCCACATTTATAACAAAAGTGCCTAAAGGAGGACCAATAGGTTCTCTTAATCGGAGTCTTGAACATATTTGCTGAAAAACATTAAGAACTTCTAAAGTTTTGGAATAATGACCATTCCATGTTTTATAAATTGGGTTTCATATTGAGATGGTCAGTGTTAAAGTCCATATATTGAATAGTGGACAAGAGAGTCATAAGGGGTTGGAGAGATGTCTGTGCCAGAAACCCCTTCCTGAATATTGGACCATGAATAAGGAATCTGGCGGAGATTGTGTGAGCAGTGACAGGATCATCTTCCTTTGTGCTATATTGCAGTACAACCTTCATTCTTCACTTTCTTGCTTTCATTATCTCCCACCTTTTTCAGATGATTGGCTACTTTCCTTGAATCTCAATCAGCAAACAAAACATGCCTGGGCGTTGCAACATTTGATTCCAACAATCTTCCCAATTTCTGTTAGAACGAAATCCTGTGGTTTATTGAGAATGAAAACAAAGGAATGTGGAATGGGTCTGACGGACAAAATTAGCTCAGAGGATATAATGGAAGAGAAAGTGAAAAGATTAGGTCAAGGTTATGGTAAAGAAAAGCTCGGTGGTCCTGAGGAAGGAGTGAAGTTCCAGGAGCAGCTGAAGCGAAAGCTTCAATCTTGGTAATGAAAGTCTTATTGTTGGATGTCAGTTCATAAAGTTAGAGTAAAGAAGGTGAATTAATGAAAAGTGGAATTCTATCACCTGGCCTTTCTCGCTCCCCTCTCCTTACCTTTCAAATCTACTCCTCAGCCTTTTTTTTTTCTCCTGTCCTGCCGGAGGGTTTCGGCCCAAGAAGTCGACTGTACTTTTTTCGATAGATGCTGCCTGGCCTGCTGAGCTCCTCCGGCATTTTGTGTGAGTTGCTCGGTTTTCCCTCTTTAATCCAGGCAGGCCTGTTTATAAATTCCTAACCCATATACATCAAATAGACCTAGGTTTCCACCTCTCGATTTTAAGAAAGCAAATGTGGGAACCATACATTAGTATACTGACTGAAAAGCAGTTTGAGGATATACTGAAGGCCATAAACAAGAATATATATAGGCATCCGTTAGTCACGTGAGACCATGGATTTGCGTCTTGGAAGGTTTCCAGGGCACAAGCCTGGGCAAGGTTGTATGGAAGACCAGCAGTTGCCCATGCTGCAAGTCTCCCCTCTCCACCCCACCAATGTTGTCCAAGGGAAGGGCACTAGGACCCATACAGCTTGGCACTGGTGTCGTCGCAGAGCAACGTGTGGTTAAGTGCCTTGCTCAAGGATACAACACGCTGCCTCAGCCAAGGCTAAAACTAGCAACCTTCAGATCACTAGATGAACGCCTTAACCACTTGGCCTCGTGCCAACACTAAACGAGAATAACTGCCTAGTTTCTGACACTAAGCTCTGTTCACAATTAAACAATTAGGTTGATGGAAGTTACAGTAACCCTTTCTCCAAAGGGAATGAACTGACCTAGATTCCATTAGAACCAGATACGGCCATAGTGCATATTCGCAGAAATAGAGAACGCAGAAAGAGGCCCTCTGGCCCGACTTGTCTGTGCTGACCAAACTGCCTTTCGATTTGCCTGAAGGCAAGAACAAGATTCCCAGATGGTATTTTACCTCCCAGGTGCCAAGGTCTGGGATATCTCAGATCACATCTGCAGCATTCTTAAGTAGTGCACTTCAACTACTGCACAGAGTCTTGTCATCTTCAGAAGTTTTCTGATGACTCTGCCATAGTTGGATGCATCAGCAAGGGAGATGAGGCTGAGTACAGGGCTATGGTAGGAAACCTTGTTACATGGTGTGAGCAGAATTATCTGCAGCTTAATGTGAAAAAGACTAAGGAGCTGGTGGTAGACCTGAGGAGAGCTAAGGTACCGGTGACCCCTGTTTCCATCCAGGGGGTCAGTGTGGACATGGTGGAGGATTACAAATACCTGGGGATATGAATTGACAATAAACTGGACTGGTCAAAGAACACTGAGGCTGTCTACAAGAAGGGTCAGAGCCGTCTCTATTTCCTGAGGAGACTGAGGTCCTTTACCATCTGCCGGACGATGCTGAGGACATTCTACGAGTCTGTGGTGGCCAGTGCTATCATGTTTGCTGTTGTGTGCTGGGCAGCAGGCTGAGGGTAGCAGACACCAACAGAATCAACAAACTCATTCGTAAGGCCAGTGATGTTGTGGGGATGGAACTGGACTCTCTGATGGTGGTGTCTGAAAAGAGGATGCTGTCCAAGTTGCATGCCATCTTGGACAAAGTCTCCCATCCACAACATAATGTACTGGGTGGGCACAGGAGTACATTCAGCCAGAGACTCATTCCACCGAGATGCAACACAGCGCGTTATAGGAAGTCATTCCTGCCTGTGGCCATCAAACTTTACAACTCCTCCCCTGGAGGGTCAGACTCCCTGAGCCAATAGGCTGGTCCTGGACTTATTTCATAATTTACTGGCATAATTTACATATTACTATTTAACTATTTATGGTTTTATTACTATTTATTATTTATGGTGCAATTGTAACGAAAACCAATTTCCCCCGGGATCAATAAAGTATGACTATGACTATAGGAGGGTGAACAACCAGAAGTCCATGTAGGTACCAATGACGCGGGTAGGACATGTGATGAGCTTCTGCATAGGGAGTTCATGGAGTTTGGTGCTAAGTTAAAGGGCAGGACCTCATCTCAGGATGAGGGTTTTCATCTCAGGATTGCTACCCGTGTCACGTGCTAGTGAGGCTAGAACTAGGAAGATTATACAGTTTAATACATGGCTAAGGAGTTGGTGTAAGAGGGAGGGTATTAGAATTTTGGATCATTGGCTCTCTTCCAGGTAAGGTTGGGACCTGTACAGAACGGATGGTTTGTACCTGAAGTGGAGGGGGACCAATATCCTATCAGGAAAGTTTGTTAATACTGTGCGGAGGGATTTAAACTGGAGTTGCAGGGGAATGGGAACCAGGTGCCAGAACAGTTAGTGGAAAGTTTGTGGAGGCAGATGTTAAGACCTCAGGCAGTCAGGAATCAAAAGGCTGAGCATGGTGCAACTAGTGTCCTGAGCTGCCTATACTTCAATGCAAGAAGTATTGTAAGAAAGATGGATAATAGAGCTGAAGATGAGGTACCTGGTTTACAAACAGGCAACGTGTAGTGAGGAGAGCCTGATGACAGGGCAAAATTGCAGTCAACAGAATGAGTTGCAACGTAAAAGGTGGACAAAATCAAAAAGGGTGAATACAGGACTGAAGATGTTGTATCTGAATGCGTGCAGTATATGGAATAACGTAGATGAACTTGCAGCATAGTTACAGATTGGTAGGGATGATATGGTAGGCA
This sequence comes from Mobula birostris, assembly GCF_030028105.1. NCBI lineage: Eukaryota > Metazoa > Chordata > Chondrichthyes > Myliobatiformes > Myliobatidae > Mobula > Mobula birostris. The sequence goes on along the minus strand of NC_092377.1, from coordinate 70,604,132 downwards.
TCACTGAATCATGGCTGAAAGATAATAGCTGGGAGCTTAATGTCCAAGGATGCACATTGTATTGAAAGGAGAGGCAGGAAGGCAGAGGGGGCGGTGTTGCTCTGTTGGTAAAAAACGAAAACAAACCATTAAAGGAGGTGACATAGGGTCAAAAGATGTTGAATCATTGGATAGAGCTAAGAAACTGCAAGGGTAAAAAGACCCTGATGGGAGTTGTACACAGATCCCCAAATATTAGTAAGGATGTGGCCTACAGATTACAATGGGAGATAGAAAATACGTGCCAAAGGAGCAATGCTACAATAGTCAAGGGGGACTTCAAAATGCAGGTAGATTGGGAAAGTTAGGTTGGTGCTGGATTACAGGAGGGGGATTTCAAGAGTGCCTACAAGATGGTTTTTTAGAGCAGCTCATGGTTGAGCCCACAAAAGGATCAGCTATTCTGGATTGGGTGTTGTGCAATGAACCAGAATTGATCAGAGAGCTTAAGGTAAAAGAAAGCCACCGGAAAAGTGATCATAATATGATCAAATTCACCCTGAAATTTGAAAAGGAGAAGCTAAAGTCAAATGTATCAGTATTACAGTGGAGTAAGGGGAATTAGAGAGGCACGAGAGAGGAGTTGACCAGAATTGTTTGGAAAAGAACACTGGCATGGATGACAACAGAGCAGCATGACTAGAATTTCTGGAAGTAATTCGGAAGGCACAGGATATATACATCCCAAAGAGAAACAAGTATTCTAAAAGAAAGATGACACAACCATGGCTAACAAGAGAAGTCAAGGCCAACATAAAAGCCAAAGAGAGGGCATATAATAGAGCAAAAAATTAGTGGGAAGTTAGGAGATTGGGAAGCTTTTAAAAACCAACAGAAGGCAACTAAGAAGGTAAAGATGGAACATAAAAGTAAGGTAGCCAATAATATTAAAGAGGATACCAAAAGTTTCTTCATATACATAGGGTGTAAAAGAGAGGCGAGAGTGTATATCAGACTGCTGGAAAATGATGCTGGCGTGGTAGTAATAGGGGGACAACATAATGGCAGATAAATTGAATAAATATTTTGCATCAGTCTTCACTGGGGAAGACACTAACAGTGTGGTGGAAGTTCCAGGTCTCAGGGGTCTTGAAGTGTGTGGCATTACCATAACTAGAGAGAAGGTTCTTGGGAAACTGAAATGTCTGAAGGTAGATAAGTCACCTAGATCAGATGGTCTACACCCCAGAGTCTGAAAGAGGTGGCTGAATAGATGGTGGAAGCATTAGCAATGATCTTTCAAGAATCACTAGATTCTGGAATGGTTCCGGAAGACTGGAAAATCACAAAAGTCACACCACTCTTCAAGAAGAGGGAGAGGTAGAAGAAAGGAAACTATAGGTTAGTTAGTCTGACGTCAGTGGTTGGAATGGTATTGGAGTCAATTATTAAGGATGAGGTCTCAGGGTATTTGAAGACACATGATAATAAGCTGTAGTCAATATGGTTCCCTCAAGGGAAAATCTTGCCTGACAAATCTGTTGGAATTCTTTAAAGAAATAACAAGCAGGACAGACAAAGGAGAATCGGTTATGTTGTGTACTTGGATTTTCAGAAGGCCTTTGACAAGGTGCCACACATGAGCCCATGGTATTACAGGAAAGATTCTCGCATGGATAAAGCAGTGGCTGATTGGCAGGAGGCAAAGGGTGGCAATAAAGGAAGCCTCTTCTGGCTGGCTGCTGGTGACTAATGGTATTCCACAGGGGTCTGTTAGGACAGATTCTTTTTACGTTATATATCAATTGTTTGGATGATGGAATTGATGGCTTTGTTGCAAAGTTTGCAGGTGATATGAAAGGTGAAGAAGCAGGTAGTTTTGAGAAGGCAGAGAGGTTACAGGACAGATGAGGGGAATAGGCAAAGAAATGGCAGAGGGAATACAGTGTTGGGAAGTGTAAGGTCATGCACTTTGGTAGAAGAAATGAAAAGGTTGACTATTTTCTAAATGGAGAGAAAATACAAAAAACTGAGGCACAGACGGACTTGGGAGTCCCTGTGCAGGATTTCCTAAAGGTTGATTTGCAGGTTGAGTCTGTCATGAGGAAGGCAAGTGCAATGTTAGCATTCATTTCAAGAGGACTAGAATATAAAAGCAAGGATGTAATGTTGAAACTTTATAAAGCACTGGGGAGGCCTCACTTGGAATATAGTGAGCAGGTTTGGGCCCCTTATCTTAGAAAGGATGTGCTGAAACTGGAGAGGTTCAAAGGAGGTTCATGAAAATGATTCCAGGATTGAATGGCTTGTCATATGAAGAGTGTTTAATGGCTCCGGGCCTGTATTCATTGAAACCTATCAAATGGTGAAAGGCCTTGATAGAGTGGATGTGGAGAGTTGTTTCTTACAGTGAGAGGACATAGCCAGAGGGGCATCCTTTTAGAATGATGAGGAGGAATTTCTTTAGCCAGAGAGTGGTGAATCTGTGGAATTCTTTGCCACAGGCAGCTGTGGAGGCCAAGTCTTTATGTATATTTAATGCAGAGGTTGACAGATTCTTGATTGGTCAGGGCATGAAGGGATATACAGAGAAGGCAGGACATTGGGGCTGAGAGGAAAACTGGATCAGCCATGATGAAATGGCAGAGCGGACTCGATGGGCCAAATGGCCTAATTCTGCTCCTATATCTTATGGTCACATGAGAACCGGGAGTTTGTTAATGGAATGAAAACAGAAAGTAGGAATAAATGAGTCAGTTCGGGAGAACAGCGAGTAGCTCTTCAAATCCTACTGCAGTGATTTGAATGAAGGTATCAAGGAAGGTTGTACTTACGATGTAGAGAGTGTGGAAAAGGTTCTGTGGATTTTTTTCTGGGAAGGCCCTTGGTGGATGACAAATGATGAAGCCAATTGGATCCATACTCCTGAGTTTAGAAAATGATGGGTGCTCACATTGAAATGCACAAAATTCTAAAAGGGCTTGATGTGCAGATTATGTTTAATCTGGCTAGTTGTCCAGAACAGTCAGTCAGTCAGTCTCAAAATAACATTCAGGAATATCTTCATTCAGGCAAGGAAACTAATGGAATTCTCTACCCAGAATGCCGTGGAGATTTCGTGTCTGAGTATACTCAAGACAAAGATTGGTGATTTATTTTAGATTTGAATCAAGCAGAGAAGAGGCACTGAGGTAAAAGTTTTGATGTTATGAATGACGGAGCACGACAAAGGGCCCATTCCTACATCAGTTCCATGTGTCAGCCATTCTTGCCAATGTGCTGCCAACTGTCAGAAATCTTCATCCAGTGAGGGGAAAGTCAAGGAATAGAAACAGTCCTGCTAGCAGCACAGATCACATATTCCTTCAGTTCTTACCATGGAATGTCACTGTTACAGAATGCTGACTTATACAATTTTACAACATTTAATCTCAGAAGCGAATCAGCTTTATTATCACTGACACATTGTGAAATCTGATGTTTCGTGGCAGCAGTATAGTGCAAGACTTAAAAGTCATGATAAGTTACAAAGGTAAGTAAATAATGCAAAAGACAAGTAACAAGATGGTGTTCGTGTACCGTTCAGAAATCTGACTGCAGAGCGGAAAAAGCTGTTCATAAAACACTGAATGAGAGTCTCCAGGCTCCTGCTAATGTTGTTTACATTGTAATTACATATGTATTTATACACATTTTATTCCATATCCATACTAACATTATTTTATGTAATTCTTTATAATTGTTGAATTTTTTTTGTTGCATGCCACACCAGCAGCAAATTCATAATACATATAAATGTATTATCCTGTATCTCCGGCCCTACAGAGGCCATGTCCCAGATGTTAATGCTGGATGCCACTTTTCTTGAGGCATTGTCTCTTTAAGATGGTCCTCAATGGCAGGGAGAGGGTTGCGCCCATGATTGGACTGGAGGAGTCAACAAAGTCTTGCAGTTCCGTGCATTGGAGACTCTACGTCAGGCCGTGATGCATTCACTCAGAATGTTCGACACCATCCATCTGTAGATGTTTGTTGGAGTCTTTGGTGACATACCAATCACCTCAACTGCTAATGAAGTAAAGCACTGGTGTGCCTTCTTCATGCTAGCATCAGTCTGCGGGGCCCTGGACAGATCCTCGGAGATGCTGGCACCCAGGAACATGAAGCTGCTCACTCTTTCCACCATTAACCCCTGAATGGGGACCAAAATATTATGCAGGGATGGCATTTTTAAAATTCAAAGGAAATGTTGGCAGGCCTGGAAGTATTTTATGTCAACATTGAATTAAATTTGTTGTCTTTTTAAATCTATTGTTTACTTTTGTTGAGTTTCTGTGACTGAGTAGATCTTGATATTCCACATCATTTACCCCCTGAAAAAGATTATAATAGTCATAGTCATAGTCATACTTTATTGATCCCGGGGAATTGGTTTTCGTTACAGTTGCACCATAAATAATTAATTCGTCATAAAACCATAAATAGTTAAATAGTAATATGTAAGTTATGCCAGTAAATTATGAAATAAGTCCAGGACCAGCCTATTGGCTCAGGGTGTCTGACCCTCCAAGGGAGGAGTTGTAAAGTTTGATGGCCACAGGCAGGAATGACTTCCTATGACACTCTGTGTTACATCTCGGTCGAATGAGTCTCTGGCTGAATGTACGCCTGTGCCCAACCAGTACATTATGTAGTGGATGAGAGACATTGTCCAAGATGGCATGCAACTTGGACAGCACCCTCTTTTTAGACACCACCGACAGAGAGTCCAGTTCCATCCCCACAACATCACTGGCCTTACGAATGAGTTTGTTGATTTTGTTGGTGTCTGCTACCCTCAGCCTGCTGCCCCAGCACACAACAGCAAACATGATCGCACTGACCACCACAGACTCATAGAACATCCTCAGCATCATCTGATAGATGTTAAAGGACCTCAGTCTCCTCAGGAAATAGAGATGGATCTGACCCTTCTTGTAGACAACCTCAGTGTTCTTTGACCAGTCCAGTTTATTGTCAATTTGTATCCCCAGGTAATTGTAATCCTCCACCATGTCCACACGGACGCTCTGGATGAAAACAGGGTTCACCGATGCCTTAGCTCTCCTCAGGTCTACCACCAGCTCCTTAGTCTTTTTCACATTAAGCTGCAGATAATTCTGCTCACACCATGTGACAAAGTTTCCTACTGTAGCCCTGTACTCAGCCTCATCTCCCTTGCTGATGCATCCAACTATGGCAGAGTCATCAGAAAACTTCTGAAGATGACAAGACTCTGTGCAGTAGTTAAAGTCCGAGGTGTAAATGGTGAAGAGAAAAGGAGACAAGACAGTCCCCTGTGGAGCCCCAGTGCTGCTGATCACTCTGTCAGACACACAGTGTTGCAAGCACACGTACTGTGGTCTGCCAGTCAGGTAATCAAGAATCCATGACACCAGGAAAGCATCCACCTGCATCGCTGTCAGCTTCTCCCCCAGCAGAGCAGGGCGGATGGTGTTGAACACACTGGAGAAGTCAAAAAGCATGACCCTCACAGTGCTCGCTGGCTTGTCCAGGTGGGCATAGACATGGTTCAGCAGGTAGACGATGGCATCCTCAACTCCTAGTCGGGGCTGGTAGGTGAACTGGAGGGGATCTAAGTGTGGCCTGACCATAGGCCGGAGCAGCTCCAGAACAAGTCTCTCCAGGGTCTTCATGATGTGGGAGGTCAATGCCACCGGTCTGTAGTCATTGAGGCCACTGGGGCGTGGCGTCTTCGGCACAGGGACGAGGCAGGACATCTTCTACAGCACAGGAACCCTCCGGAGCCTCAGGCTCAGGTTGAAGACATGGCGGAGTACTCCACATAGCGGAGGGGCACAGGCTTTGAGCACCCTGGTACTGACACCATCTGGTCCTGCAGCCTTGCTTGGGTTGAGACGTTTCAGCTGTCTTCTCACCTGTGGAGCTGTGAAGCCCACCATGGTGGTTTCGTGTGGGGAAGGGGTATAGTCATGAGAGCAGGGTGGGGGACTGTGAGGAGGGGTAGGAGGGGAGAGTGGAATATGTGTTGGTTGGGGGCCGACAACAGATGACTCATGTGGGGGATGGGCAGGGGCCACAATGTCAAACCTGTTAAAGAACAGGTTAAGTTCGTTGGCCCTGTCCACACTGCCTTCAGCTCCTCTGTTGCTAGTTTGCCGGAACCTAGTGATGGTCCTCATCCCACTCCAGACCTCTCTCATGTTGTTCTGCTGGAGTTTCCACTCAAGCTTCCTCCTATACCTGTCTTTAGCCTCCCTGATCCTGGCTTTCAGGTCCCTCTGTATTGCCCTCAGCTCCTCCCTACTTCCATCTCTAAACGCCCTCTTTTTAGCGTTCAGGATGTCCTTAATGTCCTTTGTCACCCATGGCTTGTGATTTGAATAACAAAGGACAGTTCTTGTCGGAACATTGCAGTCCACACAGAAGTTGATGTAATCAGTGATGCATTCTGTGAGCCCATCAATATCCTCTCCATGTAGTTCACAGAGTGCCTGCCAGTCTGTCACCTCAAAATAACCCTGGAGCGCCTCATAAGCCTCCTCCGACCATTTCCTCACTGTCCTCGAGGTTGCAGGTTTACTCTTCACCAGAGGCACGTAACAGGGTTTTAGATGCACCAAGTTGTGATCTGACCTTCCCAGTGGGGGGAGGGGAGAGGAGCTCTATGCATCCTTGACGTTAGCATACATCAAATCCAGAGTCCTCTCCCCTCTGGTTGTACAGCTCACATACTGCATGAAGTTGGGCAGTTTTCTAGCCATGGTAACCTGGTTGAAGTCACCCGAGATGGTAATGAGGGCAGTCAGGTGCTGGGTTTGTAATCTGGCTATGACGGTGTAAATGAGGTTACACGCCGACATCGGGTTGGCAGGGGGATGAATGAGAGGTATAATAACACTCCAATATGAGAAGACTATGTACTTTACTGGAACTTTGTGATGTGTGGGAGGCGGTTTACATGGAAATGTAGTGAATTGTTCCACACTGCCTTTCAACAGTGAAACAACTAGGAAATTAAAACTGACCGTTGTTGTCACTAGGCATCCTATCGAGATAGTTATTCATTTAAGAACTGGTAAACTGTCAACCTTGTTTCTGTACCTCTATCTTACTTACTGCCCGTTATGCCACTGGTGTTTAGAGCACCAATAAAGTTCCTCTGTCTCTGTCTGTCTTTGGCCATCTTCTCTATTGTGCCACACGTGGGGTTCAGGATCCTCAGTCACACCCAGATATGGAAGGATTCTTCATTGCCGTTTCCATAACAATTCCTTTTTGACCAGTCAGGGTTGTTAGCCCTGAGCTGAATCCCCAAACCTGCAGTACTGGTGGATCATTTTTAGTCTGGCCTCTACCTTTTGACCTGTTTGTCATGTGTCACAGTACCAACAACCAATGCACAAGGCCCTGACCCCAGCCAAAATACATAGCTCTCTGGATTATTGCAGACACAAGCTTCCAAACTCTATGACGAGGTTGTGGTCCTCTTGAAGGTAACATACCCCTACCATATGTCATTTAGAAATTGACAACAGAAGCCTTAAAAACCAACCTATAAACCTTCAAGGTTTATCACTAATTTCATTATCTGTAGTATTGTACATACTACAGTATATGCAGTTTGACTCAAGAATTTCTCAAAGGTTTGGAATTAATCTTATTTTAAGCAACCAGTCCCATAGTGGTGTCATCAGTTAACCCACACCCCCGATGTTCTCATGCCACACATACCTATGCACCTAGTTTTTTTATTCTCCTCCCTGTTCAGTTTTCCAATCAAAACCAGCTCTCCCCAGTTGGGAGCTTCATTTGCCCATCAATCCTCCTTATCTAGTTCCACCCAACACTTCCCATTAGAGTGAGTTCTTCATCCAAGCACTCCTCTCCCTGTCTTTTATTGTTTTATATTGGCATTTTTTCCTCTTCCCTCTCAATTTCAATGCAGAAGCTCGAACCAAAATGTCGATAAGACTATAAGACACTGGAGCAGAATTAGGCCATTCAGACAATCGAGTTTGTTCCGCCATGGTTGATTCATTTCCTTCTTAACCCCAGTCTCCTGCCTTCTCCCCGTAACATCTCACACCTTGACATCAGGAAATCTGTCTTAAATACACCTAATGACCTGGCCTCCATAGCCATCTGTAGCAAAGAATTCTAGATCTACCACACTCTGGCTAAAGAAGTTCCTCATCTCCGTTCTAAATGGACGTCCCTCTATTCTGAAGCTGTGCTTTATGGCCTTAGTTCCCCCACTACAGGAAAAATCCTTTCCACAACCACTCTACAAGGGGTGATTGATATGTTTGTGGCCTAAGGTAGAAGGAGTCAATTTTAGAAAACCTAGCATATTTATTTTCCAACATAGTCCCCTCCTACATTTACACACTTAGTCCAGCGGTCATGGAGCATACGGATCTTGGACCTCCAGGAAGTGTCCACAGATGGGTGATTGATAAGTTTGTGGCCTAAGGTAGAAGGAGATGAGTTATACAGCTCTCATTACATGCACGTGCAGTTCAACTCTTTGAGTGATTATGCCGGAAGTTTGAAGTTAATAACTCATCTCCTTCTACCTTAGGCCATGAATTTATCAATCACCTCTGATGAGTTATTAACTTCAAAGTGTCAACACATCCTTTCTTAGACAAGGGGCCCCAAACCACTCACAATACTGCAAGTGAGGCCTCACCAGTGCCTTATAAAGGCTCAGCATGACATCCTTGCACTTCTGTTCTAATCCTCTCAAATTGAATGCTAACATTGCATTTGCTTTCCTTACCACAGACTCAACCTCCAAGTTAACCTTTGGAGAATCCTGCATGATGACTTCCAAAGTCCCTTCCCACTTCAGATTTTTGAAATTTCTTCCCATTTAGGAAATAGTCTACGATTTTGTTCCTTCTGCAAAAGTACATGATCAACACTCTCTGACACTGTATTCCATCTGCAATTCTTTGTCCATTCTCCTAATCTGTCTAAATCATTTTGCAGACTCCCGCATCTTCAACAATACCTGCGCCTCAACCTACCTTTGTATCGTCCACAAACTTGGACAGAAAGCCATCAATTCTGTCATCTATATCATTGTAAAAAGAATCAGTCCCAACACTGACCCCTGCGGAACATCATTAATCACCAGCAGCCAATCAGCCAATTCTCTATCCATGCTAGTAAGGCCATGGGGTCTTGTTAAGCAGCCTTATGTATAGCACCTTGTCAAAGGCCTTCTGAAAATCCAGGTACACAACATCAACTGATTCTCCATAGTCTAGCCTGCTAGTTATTTCCTTAATAAGTTCTAACAGGTATGTCAGGGGAAATTTTCCCTGGAGGAAACCATGCTGACTTTGGCCCATTTTACCATGTGCCTCCAAGTACCATATCCTTAACAAATGACTCCCAACATCTTCCCAACCACTGAGGACAGGCTGACTGACCTATAATTTTCTTTCTTCTGCCTTCCTCCCTTCTTGAAAAGTGGAATAACATTTGCAATTTTCCAGTCCTCCGGAGCTATTCCAGAGTCTAATGATTCTTGAAATATCATTTCTAATGCCTCTACAATTTCTTCAGCTATCTCTTTCAGAACCTGGGGTGTAGTCCATTTGACCTTTCAGCTTCCTAAGCACCTTCTCCCTAATAATAGCAACTGCACTCACTTCTGGTCCAATCCCTCAAACTTCAAGTGTCTTCCACAATGAAGACTGACACCAAATACTTCTTCAGTTCATCCATCATTTCCTTATCCCCCATTACTTCCTCTCCAGCGTCTTTTTCTGTGGTCTGTTATCGACTCTCACCTCTCTTTAACTTTTTATGTCTGAAAAACCTTGGTATCCTCTTTGAAATCCTCTAACTTCCCACTAATTATTATATGCCTTCTCTTTTGCTTTTACGTTGGCTTTGACTCTTTGTTAGCCATGGTTGTGTTATCCTGCCTTTAGAATATATCTTCGTCTTTGAGATTTATCTATCCTACACTTTCTGATTTGCTCCCATAAACGACAGCCACTGCTGTTCTGCCATATTATGATCACTACCTCCTAAGGGTTCCTTCATTTTAAGCTCTCTAATCAAATCTGGTTCATTACACAATACCCAATCCAGAACAGCTGATCCCCACGTGGGCTCAACCACAAGTTGCTCCAAAAAAACCATCTCGTAGGCATCCACATTCTGGCTATATAACTCCATCAGTCCTTTTGTTCTTGTAGTTCTTTAAATATACCCATGACGACTCTACATCTTCTGATCCTATGTCACCTCTTTCTAAGGATTTGGTGTCATATTTTACCAACAGCCATGCCACTCGCTCGGCCTACCTGCCCATCCTTTCGATACAATATGTATGCTTGGAAGTTAAGCTCCCAACTATAATCTTCTTTCAGCCACAACTCAGCAATGCCCACAATGTTACCTGCCAATCACTAACTGTGCTACAAGATCATCTACCTATTCCATATTCTGCCTGCATTCAAATTTAACACCTTCAGTCCTGTATTCATCATCCTTTTCTATTTTGTCCCTGTTACACTGCAACTCATCCCACTGACTGCAATTTTGCCCTACCACCTGCCTGTCCTTCCTGACAGTCTCACTACACACTGCCTCTGCTTGTATACCAACGCCTCATTCTCAACCCTATCACTCAGTTTCCTAGCCCCCTGCCAAATTAATTTAAACCCTCTCCAACCGTTCTAGCAAACTTGCCCACAAAGACATTGGTCCCCCTCATGTTCAGATGTAACCTGTCCCTTCTGTACAGGTCATACCTTCCCAGAAGAGATCGCAATGGTCCCACTGCTCCCTCCACCATTTCCTCAGCCATGCATTCATCTGCCAAATCATCCCATCCTTATTTTCACTGGCAATGGCATAGGCTACTCTCGAGATCCCACTTTTCAACTTTCTTCCTAGCTTCCTAAATTCTCTCTTCAGGACCTCCTCCCTTTTCCTACCCATGCCATTGATGCCAATATGCACCAAGATTCCGGGTTCCTCACCCTCCCACTTTTAGAATGCCACGTACCCAATCCAAGATGTCCCTGACCTGACACCTCGGAGGCAACCTACTCTTTAGGTGTCTTTATCATGTCCACAGAACTATGGAGTCCCTTAGCAATACTGCAGTCCTATTCTCCCCTTCCACTCTGAGTGACAGTGCCAGAGACCTGGTTGCTACAGATTCCCCTTGGTAGGTCACCTCCCACAACAGTATCCAAAGCGGCATACCTGTTACTGAGAGGAACAGCCACAGGTCTGTTCTGCACTGGCTGCCCATTTCCTTTCCCTCTCCTGACAGACACCCCAGTGCTTGCCTCCTGCAACTTAGGAGTGATTACCTCCCTGTAGCTCTTATCCATTACCTCCTCTGTTTCCTGTATGAGCTGAAGGCCGGTTGGCTCCAGTTAGGGCATCTGGTAGTGTTCTGGTTATCCAGGAGGCTCTTTACACAAAGAACACAATACGGCCCCTGGAGCCACCCCCCCCCCCCGCTCTAACTATGTACTAACATGAAGAAGACTTACCAGATACGTACAGTATTCACAAACAACAACAATTCTGCAGATGCTGGAAATCGAAGCAACACACACAAATTGTGGCAGGAACCCAGCAGGCCAGGCAGCATCTATGGAAAAGATTAAACAGTCGACATTTTGGGCCAAGACCCTTCGTCAGAATTGGAGAAAAAAAGATGAGGTCGGAGAGGGAGAATCAAGGTAGTAGGTGATAAGTTGTCAGTTCATGACCTCCTCTACCACCGTGATGAGGCTACACACAGACCGGAGAAGCAACACCTTGTATTCTGTCTGGGTAGCTTCCAACCTGATGGTATGAGCATAGATTTCTCAAACTTCGGCTATTGCTCCCCCCCCACCATTCTGCATTCCCATTTCTCCCTCTCTCACCTTATCTCCTTAGCTGCCCCTCATCTCCCTCTGGTGCTCCTCCCCCTTCTCTTTCTTGAATGGCCTTCTGTCCTGTCAGATTACCCCTTCTACAACCCAATCGACTTCCCAGCTCTTTACTTCACCTCCCCTCCCCCTCCTGGTTCCACCTATCACCTACAATTTTGTTTTCCTTCCTCTCCTCCCCCAACCTGCTTATGCTGACCTCATTTGTTTCCCAGTCCTGACGAAGGGGCTCCGCCCAAAATGTCGACTGTTTACTCTATTCCATAGATGCTACATGGCCTGCTGAGTTCTTCTAGCATTTTGTGTGAGTACCTTGTCCAAGCCTGTTCTCACCAAAACCCGATGAGCCAAAACCTCCCCACTCTACCACTGGTCCACTCACACATAGGCCACTCCACTTGTCCCTGCCTTATTTTTATTTGCTCTTGCTAATGAATCGCTATTTGATTGAGCCACCGGAAAACACCAAAAGCCTGCAAATGCTCCTTCTATAAATTTCACTTACTGACCTGTGAATTGCCTCCCCCCTCGCTCCCGATTTGATTGGGCCCAGGAAAAATGCTCAAAGCCTGTGAAGTTCCACTTATACCTCTTTGCCTCTGCACATAACACTTGAAACACTATTCCAATTTTTTGTTTCAATGGGACCTGCCCGTTGTATGCAATTTGCTGTTGTGCATGTCTTAGACTTTCCCATTATGATATGGATGTCACAAATGACTACTTTAAGAATCATAGACTCACACACATGAATAAAGTTCAAAGTAAATTTATTTTCAGAGTACTTGTATGTCACCATATACAACCCTCAGATTCATTTTCTTGCAGGCATACTCAATTAATCCAATAACCATATTCGAATCAATGAAAGACTGCACCAAGAGGGTGGACAACCACTGTGCAAGAGACAACAAACTTTGCAAATAAAAAAAGAATAAATAAACCATCAATAAATATCGAGTGCATGAAATAAAGAGTCCTTGAAAGTGATGGGAACAGTTCAGTGATGGGTTAAGTATGGTTGATCTGAAATTATCCCCTCTGATTCAAGAGCCTGATGGTTGAGGGATAATAACAGTTCCTGAATCTGGTGGTGTGAGTCCTGACACTCTTATACCTTCTTCCTGATGGCAGCAGCAAGAAGAGAGCAGCACCTGGGTAGTAAGGGTCTCTGATGGTGGATGCCACTTTCTTGCTCAATATGCTGTGTCGCTATGCTCGATGCTGGGGAGGGCTTTACCCATGATGGACTGAGCCGTATCCACTATTTTTTTGTAGGATTTTCTGTTCATGGTCATTGGTGTTTCCATACCAGGCTGTGATGCAGCCAGTCAATACACTCTCCACCACACATCTATAGAAGTTTGTCCCAGTTTTAGATGTCATGCTGAAGCTTTGCAAACTTCTAAGGAAGTAGAAGGGCTGCCGTGCTTTCTTCGTAATTCCATTTACACGTTAGGCCCAGGAGAGGTCCTCTGAAACGTTAAGACAGAGGAATTTAAAGTTGCTGACCCTCTCTACCTCTGATCCCCCGAGGAGGACCTCTGATTTCTGCCTCCTGAAATCAATAATCAACTCCTTGGAGGTTGGTGTTATGGCATTACTCAGTTAGATCTTCAATCCCCCTCCGATATGCTGAAACATCACCAACTTTGATTCGGCCTATTGACAGTGGTGCCATCAGCAAACTTAAATATGGCATTGGAGTTGAGCTTAGCTACATAATCGTAAGTATAAAGTGAGTAGAACAGGGGGCTAAGCACAGAGCCTTTTGGTGCACCTGTGCTGATACAAGTTGTGGAGATGTTCTTACCAATTCAAACTGACTGGGATATGCAAGTGAGGAGATCCAATTGCACAAGGAGGTATTGGGGCCAAGGTCTTGAAGCTTATTAATCAGTCTTGAGGGAATGAACTATAGTCCATAAATTAGAGCATCCTGAACTATGCTTCTTTGCTGTCTAAATATTCCACAGTTAAGTGAAGAGGCAAATTAAATTATATCTTCTGTGGACCTGTTGTGCTAGTAGGTGAATGGGAGCAGATCTAAGTCACTTCTCAGATAGGAGTTGATGTGTTTCATCACCAAGCTCTCAAAACACTTCATCACGGTGGATGTAAGTGCTACTGGACAATAATCTTTGAGACAGGTTACCATGTTCTTCTCAGGCACTGACATAATTGAAGCTTGTGGGCCCTCTGCCAGGACAAGAAGTTAAAAGATCTCAGTGAACACTCGAGCCAGTTATTACTCGATCATCTAAGCCAGATGCTTTCTGCGGGTTCACCCCCCCCCCCCAAAGAATGCTCTCACATCAACCTCAGAGACTGAAATCACGAGTCATCAGGGGCTGTGGGAGTTTGTGATGGTTCCTCCATGTTTTGATGGTCATTGCCAACCTCAAAAGGTTTACTCAATTAATGTTCTTAACATTTGTCGTTATTTGTAATCATATTCTAATACATTTATTTGAACCATGTTTAAATGTCTCCAATCAGCCTCATGAAAATATTTCCAAAAACCTTTCAGAGTACCGAACTGTCAGGCCATCGGGGTGCGATAGTGGGGGGAGGGCTCAGTATTCAGTGCCTGTATTTATCAACTTTGAAGCCCATTCTTCTTCAAATTCAAGTTTGTTTATTGTCATTCAGCTGTATGCATGTATACAGCGAAATGAAACAATGTTCCTCTGGGACCAAGGTACAACACACAGTACATACATCACACAGAGTACGTTTAATAATATTAACATATTAAGATATTCCATAGATGTAGAAGTTGACATAAAGTACACATATGACGTAGTTGTGGAGCTGTCATAACAAATGCATACTGGGTGGTAGCAAGGCATTCAGAACTCTCACAGCCTAACAATCCTTGTTCTTATTCCGTGGTACCTTCTGCCTGACATTGGGAGTTCAATGAGATTTTGGAATGGGAGGGGTCCTTAGCAATGTTGAGGGCTCTGCAAAAACACTCCACTTCTGGTATATGTTCAGGAGGGGAGTAGAGAGACCCTGATGATACTCTCAGCATTCCTCACAATTCACTTCATGGCCTTGTGGTCAGATGCCTTGCAATTCCCATACCAGACAGTGATACAGCTGGTCAGGAGACTCTTGATGTGCTCCAGTAGATTGTGGTTAGAATGGTGGCAGGGGCCTTGCTCACCTCAGTCTCCTCAGGAAGTGGAAGTGCTGCTGTGCTTCCTTGACTAAAGTGGTTTTAAGAAACCTGGTGAGATCATCTGTGATGTACTCCTACTTCTCCCCATGGAGGAGCTGTTGATGTGCAGTAGGGAGTTGTCAGCTCCCTCCTGTAATACCTTCTAAATATAGAGGGTCTGTTCAGTTGGCCTTCAGTGAGGAACAATTTCACATGCAAATGGCAAGTCTTGACAGTGGACCTACTTCAGAAAAATTTAGTGCATTACAATCTAACTTTTCCATGCAGACTAAGGAATACCCAGTATAGTTCCACATTCATAGCACAGACCAAGGAAAGTTATAAATAGAGTAACACACACAAAATGCTGGAGGAGCTCAGCAGGTCAGCAATAGAAACATGGGAGAACAGTGAGAGAAGTACCCACAGAACTATCAAAGAGTTGTACTTGAGGTGACTTGACTTGACTTTGAGAGGTTTAGTTAATTAGTCCCACTACCCCTACTGTTTTCACACAGACCCAGCCAAATGTTCCATTTAGATATTTAAGCCTTCTTTTGAGGCTTAATAAGTATACTGGAATTATAAACATGCCATTTACAATAATTCCATTAAAAACAAGCTTGTTGATAGTAATTTTCAGTCCACGCAGGTAGCACCTGTAGCAAGATGTTATCGTACCCACAACTATTTTCAACATTTACATTTGTTTGTAGTATTTTGTTTTAACAGATATGAAATGCTCAATTAGAACAAAACCACACCAGCTCAACCTTTGACTTTCCGGGAACACTCTGTTTCATTACTCAATCGCACCTCCCTCACCACTGCTAACACTCAGCAATACTTGCCACGTGTTCAACACTCACTCACTGGCAAGTGTGGCGAAATGAGAGGGTGTTGGTTGGGGAAGAAGAGGATGCGGAGGACGCATGCGTCATAGGGCGTTCAGGACGTCACTCCGTATACGGAGGAAAGCGAAATGCTGCCTGGGGATTGTAGTCCAACTGCGGAGGCAGCCGCTCTACAAAGGGGTAAGGTTACGTCATTTTCCTTCAATTCCCAGCATACCATGGGGCTCTGGCAGCGGCTTGTTATTTCCTGGTTGGAGGGGCCGCCATTTTGGGCTGTGACAGACTTGGCTCTCGTCTTGTATCTTCGTTGTCACCTAGATATCTTTTTAATTATTATTTCGACGGTTAGATCAAGAAGCTGTTTGAATATACGCTGAACAAAAAAATCAGGTGTTGAAAGTGAGATGTCAACCATGAATCCCGAATAGTAAGTAAGAGTTTCTTTCTTCTTTCTCTCCGCGAGTGAAATCCACCCAGGAATGAACCTGGTTAGATAGAGTAGAGTTGGACTTTTAAGGCCCAAAGGGGTAATTACGTGTTCGCTAATCTCTAGAGTCTAATCAGAGGCTGGACTGCCAAGGGAAATGCAAGGTGGCTGTAGGCCTTGTCCCAGTTGCCGGTGACACTCGCTAAGAGAGCCCAGAACAGGGACACATTGGCATCAAATTAGAGCCTGGGCACTTGGGTCTGATGTCAGGAAGAAGACTTTCTCAGAAAGATAGATAGAAATCAGCAGCTCTGCCTCTGGAAGCTTTTCGACCTGGAGGTAATTGTGATGGAGAGGAGTGGGGTGTGTGAAATCGGCTGGATGCCGGTTGGTAAGCGTGAAAGTTTCAATATTGAGTGTGACATCATTCTGTTTCTTAAAAGGACGTCGAACCAAGATGCTGGATGGAGTTAATATGCCGAGCAGCCGAGCTTTGAAAGAACAAAATACAGAGGCTGAATGGCCTCCTCCTCCACTCTTTACCTTTACCCACCCTTCCATGTAAAATGAGAACTTCTCACCCCCCACCACCTCCATCCTGTGGACTGGTGCTGTGACACCGCCCCCATCCTGTAGACTGGTGCTGTGACTCCCCCCATCCTGTAGACTGGTGCTGTGACACCGCCCCCATCCTGTAGACTGGTGCTGTGACCCCCCCCCATCCTGTAGACTGGTGCTGTGACCCCCCCCCCCCCATCCTGTAGACTGGTGCTGAGTGACCTACCCTTGTTGTGTTGACCGGGGCTGTAACCCCCACCGTGTTGATAGACTGCGAAGCCCCCCCCCCATACATCCTGTAGACTGGGATTATGAGCTCCACCCCACCCCCCATCCTGTTGACTGGGGCTGTAACCCCCCCCCCCCATTCTGTTCACTGTAACTGCCCCTCCCAGCCCACAACTCGTTAATTTGACTGGGTTCTCCCGCCGGTTTCCTTTTTAACCAGGGCTGAGTGGCACCCCACCCCCATTTTCTCTCAGAACATACACTTGGAATGGGACAGTATTTTCTGTCCTTCTTAAGATCATATTGTAACTTTATCTGTTTGTTAGCTGCTGACTTCCTTCTGTTGTGGTCAGGGCTCGTGTGGATCCAGCTGCCATGCTTTTTGCCACATAGATCCAGATTCTGTGTAAATTCTGTTCCAGAGCTTTTTATGTTTAAAATTGATTCCTAATGATTCTGTACAGTTTGTAAAAGAAAAAAAGTAATGAAAATAGTTGCTAATGCTGAATTGTTATGTATTTGTTTAGCTAAAGTTACCTCCAGATACTCAGGGCTGAGTTAAAGCTAGTATAGTACATTTTAAATTCTTTGTTTTCCTTTGTGAAGTACAGTTACTTTAAGAGTGTGTTAATGCAGTGGTTCTCAATGTGGGCTCTTACCGGATTTTATAAGGGCCAGAAGTAAAAAACAAGAAACTGGGAGCCACAGGAGTTTCTGAATGGGCCATCATAAATTTACTGCTTTAGTGGAAAATGAAAAGGAATTGAAGTGCAAAGTAATTTTTAGTGAAAATTACTTACATATATAAGTAAAAAAAAATAAGTGAATAAATGTAATTTAATTGTACCCCTGAATGAAATGAATGGTAAAATCTAAGTTTATTTAGAAAATTTTCCAAGGTACAAAGATAGAGCTGCAGTCTGAGAAACTGTATAATTGCATAGCAGTTGATTACTGTAATTAACAGAGTATCTTTTTTCTACATGCACACTTGTATGAGATCCTTGAATGTTTTTGGCTTGTTCTTCCTGGCCCACTTCAATTTGATCCACACAGGATGTCGGGTGTAAATCACATGCTCAGTTCAAATTGAGCAATCAGGTCAGGTGGAATTGAACAGGAATACGGTAGTTGAATAACTAAGAACTTGTCAAACTGTTAATTATCAGTCAATTAAAATTTGTCACTTTTATTAATGTTGCAAATTTGTGGAGTGATAAACATTGCAAATTTACATGAAGTGATGGCAAGAAGTTGGCTCATCTCTGCCTTCCTTCTAATGGCAATTTAGTTGCTTCATGTCAAGGCTTGTTTAGAATGACTCCTTCATTTAACTTTTGGAGGTTCCTTGAAAGGAGTCATTTGGAACAGAGTATTTATTAACATTTCCTGTTCTGTCATTGTTAATTTTCTAATGGACCTGTGTGTCCGTGTGTACAAGTCCCTAGAAGCCAGCTTGCAGGTGCAGCAAGTAATTTGGAAAGCTAGAAGCACCTTGATCTTTCAAACAGATTTTCACACAGAAGTAAAGATGCCTTATTGCATTTCCATAGGGCGTTTAATATATTCGCCACAGAGAGTGCAGTGAAAGTTTTCCAGATTGGTTCCTGGGATTAAATAAACGTTACACGTGCACTGGGGGTAATTCAGGAGGTTGTTATTGCGTATGGAAGAGAGAAAAAATGGATGTTTGCTCTGAGTCTCAGCATATGTTCAGGGGACTACATGGCCTCCTCTCACATTTGGAAGTATGGAAACTTTTGGCGGTAAATTTGACATGCATTTGGATGGAAGTTATGAAAGGTTTTACACTAACTTCAGTGTAACCAGGTTGGTGCAGCTGCCACCCTATGTTACTTCCAGATTGAAATATTCCTGTGTTCACTTGGCTTCTCATTTCTCACTCCACGTTCTTCGGTTCAAAAGTCACAATATCGGAGGAACCTGATGCACTGGAGAGAGTGGAGTAAAGAATAGGAATCTTTTCTGCAGAGCAGGAGTATCTAAAGCTAGAGAGGAAAGACTTAGAAGAGGTCTGAGCAAGTATGTTCTGCACATAGTGGGTGATTGGAATCTGGCACACACTGCATAAGTGAGTGTTGGAGGTAGGTACCCTTACAACATGTAAGCTGTATCTAGAGCACTTGAATTGCTGGTTCTAAATCAAGTCCTGGTACTCGAGATTAGTGTGAATGGAACTAAAAGAAAAGCAAATAATTCTGTAAATACTCAGCAGCTCAGGGTGCATCTGAGGGAAGGAACATTTAACTCTGTTTCTCTTCCCACAGATGCTGCTTGACCTCCTGGTTATTTCAAGCAGTTATTAATTTTATTTTTGATTTCCATTATCTATAATTTTTGACTTTTTTTTTACATAGATGGTTACTGAATGGTCACCATTGAAAGAGTGTACCGAAGCTGTGTAATCTAATCTGAAACAAATGTTATTCACCTAATTATTAAACACCATTAGAAACTACAATGCCTCAGTTTTAAAATCCTCACCCTCATTTTTAACCTCCCCCCACCCCAATCTTCCTTTTTATTTTCATTAACCTCTTGTTACACTGCAAGTCTCAGAAGTTTGCACTTCAGATCTGGTCACTTGTACATCTTCCTATTCTTCCCCATTGTTCATTATTTGTGAGTTTGATTGTCTAGGCCTTAACTTTGGAGACATCATCCTACATCTTTCCAATATTCTTTGAAATGTTTTTAATGCTCCTGAAAAATTGCCTCTTTTTGGGTTGACATTTGGTTAGTGTCTTTATTTTTCAGATCATATCCCATGGTAATTACTTGGAACACCTTACAACTTTAAGTATAATTTGTGTAAATGCTGTACGGCAAATACTCAAGAATATGGGGTCACTTTTGGATTTGTTTATGTTTGGTATGTAGGTTGCAGATTTTTTTATTTAAGGTGAAAACAATACAGCTGATGTGACATTGTACAGTATGTAATTGGAGTAATCATTGCTATATAATCTTGTAGGAATTAATACTAGTTTGTCTTCTAAAATTGAATGTGTTTTCCTGCTTGAAGTAAAACCTTGGATCTGGGAGATGATGTAATATTAACTCATGACACTGACTCCTATATATTTTTTAAAATTTCTTTCACAGCGCGTCCTTGTGACTTTGTTAGATTGTTTGTAAGATCCACCTTCTCCAAGAGGATGAGTGGATATAACTTTATTTCGAACTGGGGGGGAGCTGTCAGGATTGAGTGTTATTATAATAAAGGCATTTGAAACCTCTGCACACTAGATCAATGTCTTTTGACAATGTCAGGCAAAAATGTTGACTGAATGTATCAGTTGCTTGGATGGAGAGCAAGGATATTTGATGAGTTTAAACCAATTTGTTTTAACTGTGTACCAACAGGCAGTATTTGAACTATTTTGAACATTGCACTTCCAAATGGCATTGCTATGGGTTCAAGCAAGCAAATGAATATGTGACTTAGTTTTAAAACTGGAACTTAAAGCGATATGGATGAATGGATTGTAACCAGAATAAAGTGCAATCTAATGTTTGAGCAGGTTATTGAATTACACAATTGCATAACCTGAAATTGGAAGCAGAAAATGGCTCCCTTCAGAATGGACAGAAATAAGAATTATATTTCCATTTTTACTAAGTTGGTAAATTGTTTCCATGAGTTAGATTACGTAGTTAAGAACTGGAATTGTTTCAACTTAGTTAATATTGAAGGAAATTTTTATTCATTCTCTTGGTTCACAGATAACTGGTATTGTTTGTTGCTTTAAGATTAACTATGTTGGAACTTTATTCTCACACTTAGGATAAATATCTCTTGAATCGAGTCAAGGTACATTTCCTTATTTCTTTCTGTTGAAAAGTGGTGCTTTGTTTTGAGAAAAGCAGAAAGGCAGTTGGTTTCATGTCTGTCTAAAATCCCTAATAGATTGAGAATTGTAATCATAGAATTCATAGCCATCAAGACTAGGACTGCCCGACTGGGTTAGTTTATTCCCTCAGGCTGTGAGATTAATGAATACCCTGCCACCACTGGATCTCAGTACGAGGTCAGCATACTGTTTACTGTATACTGTCCTTCTTACTGTTTACCTGTGCTGCATGTATTTTGAAATCTATTTTATTAACTTAATTTTTCCAATATTGTGGTTTATATGCTGTGTGTGTTATATGTTTTGTGGGTGCACTGCGGTCTGGAAGAATGTCGTTTCGTTTGGTTATATATGTACAGTCACATGACAAACTTGAACTTGTGCTGCACAGAAATGAGTCTTTTAGCCCACCAAGTCAGTGCAATCCTTTTTGCCCATCTGGACATTAATCCCATTTTCTTGCACCAGGTTCATATCCTTCTACATGTGGAATATTTAAGAGGCTGTGGAAATACCTCCTGTGCCCTCTCTGCAGTCCAGTCACATCCTTTCTGTTGTATGGCACAAGAGGGATCTGACCACTGACAACTTTTCCATTCCATGCAAACAGCCATGCCATATACTGCCTTTGCCACCCAGAGGCATATGGTATGCTTGTCTTCATCTGTCAGGGAATTGAATGTAAGAGTTAGGAAGTAGTGTTTCAGCTATATAAAACTTAGGTTAAAGAGGCGCTTAGACAGGTACATGAACATGCATGGAGTAGAGGGATATGAGTCATTTGCAGGCAGATACATTTAGACTAATCTGTCATCACATTCGCACAGAGACCACGGCCAAAGGATCTAATCCTGTGATGTTATTTTCTATTTTACCCTAACCGTGTTGTTTTCAGGGAAATAGGGACCTGAACCCCAAAGTCCTATTGTTGATGAGACAGTCAGTGTGTATGTCCTCTTCTTTTTACTTCCTTGTTTGTGTTAGGAACAAATTCCTTCTGCCCACCTTTCCATCTGATCTATATCTTGCTTTAGCTTTAGGCAACCTTCCTCACTATCCAAAAACTTGTCATAAACTTGTTCAAAATACCTTCTGCATTTCTCACCCAAAATATTGATATATCACAAACAACAAAGAAGCCAGCATAGATCCCTGTGGTACACCACTGGCAACAGACTTGTAATCAAAAAATCATCCTTACAATACCATCCTTCATGTCCTATTTTAAGCTAGTTTTGGATTGAATTTGACAGTTTGCCTTGGGTCCCTTGTGCCTAAAACTTTTGGACCAACTTAACACATGTGATGTTGGCAAATGTCTTATCAAAGTCTATATCTCTGCCCCACCTTTACTAGGCTTCTTGGTTAGCTAAAAAGAGGTCAAATTAGAATTTCCCCTTCACAAGGCATGCTGACTATTCCTTATCCCTCCCTGCCTTTCCAAATATGCATAAACTCAACCCATTAGGGTTTTCTCCAATAACTTACCTATCTCTGATTCTCAATCTCGGCTCACTTGTAAGTGTTTTATCCAAGCTGTATTTGTTAAATAAAGGTATAGCATTAGCTCTTGAGTCTTTTGGCACCTCAACTAAGGGTAATAAAGACGCAAACGTTTTGATCAGGGCTGTAGTGGTTCTTGCTTCCCAGTGCAACTTGGGATAGATCTCGTGATGCTAGGGATTTATCAATGCTTATTGATACCTAACACCTCATTAATACTGATTTGCTCCAGAGTAGCCATGTACCCCTCTCTGAACTCCATCTTCTTGGTGCATATAGAGAGCTATTCATTGAGGACCTTGCCTACATTTGATCTGTTTTCTTTGCCTTTTCCTTTTGCATTTGCTTTCTGTATCCTTGTGAACCTAAACTATACAGTACATTGGATGGACCTGAGCTGTCAAAAAGCAAATACCAAATCTGTCATCACTTAAGTTTTTCATTCATCTATTTACTTCAATGAAGCATATTCTTTGAATTCTGCAGGTTGTAAGTGATGCTTGTCCTTAGTAATCACTCTCAAGGTTGGTAACTCCTAAGATATTGACTTGCCTGCATGAATTTCCCAAACCCTTTCTGACAGCAACTTATTTTTATTTTCTACCCCAGGTTTCACCTGGTTCAGTGTATATTTTGCAATGTTCAGCAGTATTACTTTTTAACAACTGGAAATGCAATGTATTTAGCTTGTTGCGTGCCAATTACAAAGAAGCTGAAAGATAATTACGTGGCCGCATCCTGTCATCTTAAGAATCTAAATAAGGTTTTCATCTTCTGTAGCTCAGATGGGGACTTGGAACCTATTTTACATGCTTTACTCACACACCTGTCTAGAAGTCCTTACATTGGTTGTCTCCTTTTATTTGCTTTAATTCTGGATAAATTCCAGTGGAATTTGTGGTAACAAAGGTAATATTGCTGCTGAAGAAAAGAGGTAGAAGCAAAATACAGAATCATGGATAATTAAGTGTCTGAGAATTGCTGAAATTAGGAACAAGAGTTGTTCATTTGGCCCCTTGAGCCTCCTCTGCCTTTCAGTAAGATTGTAGTGACTGACTTTATTTCACCTCCAAAATGTGTGAGTTTATTCTTCCCTCATTGGACAACTCCTCTGCACATCTAAGTATATCTTTCCTGAAATAACCAGCTTGAGACTTTATGCTGTGCTCCAAATGTGTCCTCATCATTGCTTGCTATATTTATAACAAGACCTTGCTGTTTTTGTAGTCTGTCACAAATTGGGCATTTAAAAATCTCAATTCATGATGTTGGCATGATTTCCTGTTTAACAAATTTATTAGATTTTAAAGGATTACTTGCAGGATAATTGAGTCAATGTAGCAGATCAGGATTTTCAAATGACATTTGATAAGATACTCTAGATAAAGCGAGAGCCCATGGGGTAAAATATTTTATTAATAAAGGATTGCTTAGAGGACAGTAAAGAAAGAGAAGGAATTAACAGCCTCTTTCATATTGACATGGTCTTATTTGTGTGGTGCTATCAGGGTAAGAACTTGTTTGTTGGTTATTTGCAATTAATGATTTGGATAAAGTAACGGTGTAACATATTCAAATTTCCTGCTCAATTAAAGTGAGGAAAATGTACAAAAGCTGCAAATAATGAGGATGGGTTAACCAGATGGGCAGGAGGAGTATGCAGTGGGAAATATGAGGTTGTGACAAGATTAAAAAGGCAGAATAAATTTTGCAACACACGTATGCAAAGGAACTCAGTAGGTCAGGCAGCATTCATGGAGAAAAGTGAACAGTCAATGTTTTGCTCTGATAGCATTCATCAGGACTCTGTTTTGCTGAAGATATCCGGCACCTACATAATTTCTTGTGTCTCAGCAAATTTTTAAATGTCAAGTAACTGGTTACCTTTTGTACACTGATATGGGTGTGTTGATTCAGGAAACAAAGTAAGCATGCAAACGTTGGAAAGGTAGAGTCTATGGGCCTTTATTGCAAGGAAATTGAAGTCAATAAATGAAGCAATTTTTGCTAAGATTTTGCGGGATTTTTGTTGATACCACATTTGGAGAACCATATATGATTGTAAGAAAAAATTGACCAATTAGTACAGAGAGGCAGTTTACTCTCCATAAAACATAAAGATCTATGGGTATTGTCTTAGTATGAGGATGCAGTAATTTAGGACTGAGATAAGTGATTTCTTTGTAGAGAGGAATATAATCCTTTCCATACACAAATCACATAAAGGCTAGTGATTGATTTTTGAGAATACCTACTTGGATATCAGGGAAATGGGGCAATCAGATGGGAACGTGGGCTTGAGTCACAAGAGCTACCATATTCTTACAGAATAGTGACACAGACATGAGTGGCCTAATTGGCTACTATTGCATTTTTACTTTCCTTTCAACTAATGAATGCCTTGCTCTTCCACTGGTATTGAAACATCGTGTGAAATTGTTGTCATGTGCTGTACATGCTATTCAATTAACTTACAAGTTTGTGATTAAGTACAACAAAATTGGCATTAAATCTAATTACGTTGTAAAGTGTTTTCAAGAGTTCTTCTGGGATATATTGTCATAATTTTGTTCTTTAGACAAAACAAACTGTTCAGATGTATTTGCTAGATTTCTGGATGCTTCTATTATCTGAAAGTTTAATTTTGAATCTTGAAACCTATGGCGAGTGAGAAGTACTAAATCAGAAACAAATGGCACAAAGAATGTATTAGCAGAAAAATACTATTTTGATGTTTGGTCTTGTGCAGCTGTTAACATTTCAATGTATGTTACAAGTTCCTTGTTCAGGAATGTCAGATTATTTGTTTAATTTTGCAAATATTAGTTGTGTCTCGAAGACAAAGCTAATTTGTTGGAATTTATTAGAATGGCCTGTTGTGGAAAACTACTAATCTTAGGCATATGTAATAGAATTTTAAAAAATGTTAGATTGAAGTTAGCTGGTAAAGTGAAGATTTTTTTTACTGGGAAGTACAAACACTATGTATTTATGAAAATTTAAAAAGCACTGGAAATGACTGAAATATAAATTCTGTGCCATTTAAAAATGTTTAGTACATTTGGTGTTGAACTACCTTCTGCAGAAGTAATTGAATGTGAATATGAAAATAACTTGAATTAAATACTTCAATTAAGTTGAAATTGATACATTTTTGAAAATTATGATTCGGAGATGAGAGTTAGGTAGGACAATGTCCCAGGCAGTTAACATGCAGGTGCAGCAAGTATTTAGCATGGCAAATAGCATCATCCTGATCAGGTGCCGTGCCCAGTTTGAGCTTTGACTGCCATGGCCCACACACTCCTGTTTCAGGTCAAGTGGATCAATTCATTGGTATTCATTTCCAGTTCATCACTTGTCCTTGCCTTCCTCTTGCTTTCTTCCCTTCAATTTTTCCCATAATTACTGTGCATTCTAACTCCTCTTTCCTAATCACATGTCCAATGAAGTCACGTTGCCTTTTCATGATCTTATACATTATTTCTCTTTTTGTGCTTGCTCTGTTCATGACATCCTTGTTAGGTATTCATTTTGTCCATGATATTCTTTGCATCCTCCTCAAAAACCGCATCTCTGTTGCTTCAATTCGTTTCCTCATGTTACTAGATATTGTCCAACATTCTGAGCCATGTAACATAACTGGATAAACAGAACATTTCAGTACTCTAAGGTGGGTTGTCATGCCTAGTTTAGTGTTGGTCAGTAAAGGTGTCTTTTGCCATCCCTATTCTTCGTTTGATGTCCACGTTGCACCTGCCATCTGATGTCACCCAGCTTCCTAAGTAGCAAAAGTTCTGTACCGTTTATTCTGAGCCTGCAGATAGGATTCTCCTTCTTTTTGGATATCACCATACATTCTGTCTTTTTGCAATTGATAGATAGACCCATTTTTGCACTTTCTTCAACAACTATATCAATTAAGTTTTGTAGTGCTTCCTCCGTACTTGCAATTAACACAGTGTCATCCGCATATCTGAAATTATTGATGTTTTCACCGCCAACTTTGATTCCCAAGATGTCTCTGATTTTTTTGTAATATTGTTTCACTGTACACATTAAACAAATCAGGGGAGAAAACACACCCTTGTCTAATGCCTCTCTTGATTTTCGTAAACTGACTCACTTCTCCATCTATTCTTACAGCGGCAGTTTGTTCCCAGCACAGATTCCTGATTAGGCGGAGGTCTTTGGAATCTAGATCTTGAGTTTCCTGTAATATTTCAAATAACTTATTTGTGCTTTACTTTATCAAATGCTTTTGTGTAGTCAATAAAACAAACAAATCTTTTTGCACTTGAATAGCTTGTTCTGATAGTACCCTTAACATCAATAATGCATTTCTTGTACCTTTGTCTTTCACAAAACCACGTTGTTCTTTACCTATTTCAGCCTGTATCTTACTTTTAGCTCTTGTCAACAAAATTCTTAGAAGTATCTTGGTGATATGACATTAAACTTTCGGCCCTATGTAATTCACATTCTGTTGCTCCGGGTTTCTTAAGAAGAGTGATAAATACTGATTTTTTTTCATCTCTTCTGGTATTATTCCAGTCTCATAAATATCATTGATTAAATCGGTAAGTTTTTCAATTCCATAATCTTCAAGGACGATAATTTGTTCTATTACTAATTCATTAGGACCTGCTGCCTTTCCTTTCTTCATCTTATTTATTGCACTACGAACTTTAGATTTTAAAATACTTGGACCTTCCATGTTCTTAATTTCTGGTTTTTCGCCTCGATCGTCTTCAAACAATTCCTGAATATACTCAGTCCATCTGTTCGTAATCTCATCTTTTTCCATGATAATGGTACTGTCCTTTGCTTTCAAACATCCACCTGAAGAACAGGGGCTTTTTACCAGTGATATTCTTGATTTGTTGATGTAACCTTTTTGGATCAGTAATAGGGATTCTTTCTACTTGTTCACATTCCTGGTTTAACCATTCTTCTTTGGCTTTTTGACATAAGCTTTTAACATTTTTATCTAAGGACTTGTATTCTATAGGCTTTGCTTTCTTCCGTCTCCTTTCTTCCATTAGATTTTTGATTTCATCTGTCATCCATTTATTCTTTGTGCTTTTTGCTTTTTTAGGAATCACTGACTTTGCTGATTCTACCAGGGCATCCTTTAGAGAGTTAAACTTCATTTCTACATGATTGTTATCATCTTCAACAGATTCTATTTCTAGACTTTGAAATCTATTCCTTATTAGCATATTAATCCTTATTATAAGGGATGGTAAAGTTTAGAAATAAAACATTAAGATGAAATGTAGCTGCACGAGCAGCAGGTATAGAGTACTATGTATAGTTGTGATCTCTTTAAGAAAGGACTGAAGGCATTTCAGAAGATATTCACTAGACCAATTCTTGGGATGAGAGTGTTGTCCTGTCACAAATAGCATTTAAAAAAAAGGTAGATTTATGTTCTTTTAACTTAAGAATGAGGACTATTCTTATTGAAAGATTCTATAAAGGCATTACAGGGTAGATCTGGAGTTGTTTACACTTGTGAGCTTTAAGGCAGGGTGACAGTCATGTAAAACTGAGGTGTCTAGAAGTCTCTATCCTGGAGGTTTATGAAGGCTAGATCACTATACATATTTAAAGAGGTGGATATTTTGTTTTGAAAGATTGGAAAATTGAGGTCTTTGTAGAACTGGCATAGTGAAGGAGATGAGGCCTGGGACAGATCAGCCATGATTGTGTTAATGGACAGGCCTGAGGACCTAGGTGACTACTCCGATCCTATTTCTAGACTTAGGGTTTGGTGTATCTTTACTACTCCTGCTGCATATTGTATTTGCTCAAGTAGATTCCAATATATTAGCTTGAAGAAGATTGTCAGCAAGGACATAGTGAGATCTGAGCTGTGAAGTTCCCTTCTTCTGATTTTGCTTGTAGTTCTGCAATAGCTCATATAAATCCTGGTATAGTAATGCCATCAAACTAGTTTGCCAATCACATGGAAAGTTCATAACGAATCAGAATCAGGTTTGTTATCACCGACATAGGTAATGAAATTTGTTGTTTTGTGGCAGCAAAGTTCAAGGCATAGAAAGTTCAAGGACCATTCAGAAATCTGATGGTGGAGGGGAAAATTTTGTAATTTAAGATACAAATTTTCTTTCATCTTTTAAATTCTTTGTAAATAGAATTTAAGTGGGAAATGAAAGTAAAAGTACAAACTGTGCAGGTTTTTAAAGAAAAAATAAAAATATGCTTTGAAAGCATTATACTTTGAAATGTTTGACTGAAAAATAATACACTTAACGTCATTGGAAATCTTCATTCCCAATCTGATGAGGGCTGCTGTTCCATTACCCTGCTACCTGGGCAGAGCTAGCCTGACTATCCTGATTTTACATTCCATAGGTCAGTAGAAATAGGTTTTCTGAAGATAAAAGAAAAACTGTAGATGTTATAAATGTGAAATAAAAAACATTGGAATGATTAAGTTGCAGAAAAATTGGAGGGATAGACAGAATTTCTAAGACAATAAATAGTCAGGCTGCTTTCTGAGTAATCTGTAATATAGGTAATCTGATCACAAACAAGAGAAAATCTGCAGATGCTGGAATCCAAGCAACATACACACAATGCTGCCTGGCCTGCTAAATTCCTCCAGCATCTTGTGTGTTTTGCTTAAGTAATCTGATCTATGGGTTAATGGGAGTTGTTAGAGGGAATCTGAACAATACAAAGGAATATAAATTATGAAATTTAGGACAATTCCGAAGTGGAACTCAGATTTATCAGTCCATAGCTGTAGAAAGTGCCCAGTCTGTGCTAATAGAAAAAAAACTCAGCCAGTTTTACAGATGGGCTGGCTAGTATGGATAAAGGTGATGAAAATGAGTTACCTGAAGGTGTATAATTTGTTCTAGTAACACACTTTCTCACCTCATTTAGCATTTCAGGGCCAAAGTAAGTGATCATATATTTAGTGTGGTTTAGTTACTCAATAAAACCTTATCCAATCTAGTTTAACAAGAACGGTAGATTAAAACAATAAAGTTCTCGTTGTTTCTGCATTGGCTGCATCTGTGGACCTTGCAACAGCACAGTATATGAAGGAGGTAATAGCGAGTTCTGGATATCTACAGTTTGTTATTTAGTTGTTAATAATTATATACACATGTGTGAATTAAGTGCTTGGGAAGGTCATTTGTCTTATACCAATAACCTTTTACCCCTTCGCTTTTTCGAGAATCTGATTTGAAGATTATTCAAAGACTTTGCCTCTACTGTGTTTGGAGGAATAGAGTTCTTAAGACTCATAGTCCTCATGTAGGATTTGGAAACATAGAAAACCTACAGCACAATACAGCCCTTAGGCCCACAAAGCTGTGCCTAATGTGTCCTTACCTTAGAAATTACCTAGGGCTACCCATTGCCCTCTATTTTTCTAAGAGAACCATTTTGTTGCCTTTCACAGAAACACATTTAGAATGATACCATGCCAGCTAATCTCGAATTCACACGGATTGAGGCACAAAAATACAGTGGCTAACATCACAGATTCATCACCAGAGCCAAGGATTAAGATACTACTAGACAACGGGGGTGACCCGTTGGGGCACCCTTTGAGAGAAGGGTAGTGCAGTCTGATGTGACCAGAATGAACATTAAGTTTTCCTGAATGCTATTGGTATCGCTTTGCTTTGGAAACTGAAGTAGAAAATCTCAGTTTATTAAAGAAGAACGACGCGTGGCAAAGCAAATATAGCTCCTCTTCGTTTAACGAAGGAAACTTTTGATGGCGTCATTTCTGGTTTACCTGCCACTCTTGTGCCTCTCATTGTCATTCTGGAGACGTGCATGCCTCTCCTCCTCTGTCTCTTCTTCTCTCATCTTTTTCGTCCGGTCTGTCTGATTCTGGAGTCGTGCAGCATCTGATTCTTGTTCTCTCCCTCTCCTTACCGCTTCCCGACAACGTTTGGTATCAACTCTTGACCATAATGTCCCCCTTCCGTTTCCATGTGGCATAATTAGGCTGACCTTTTTTTTTTACCCAAATGCTAGATAGAAGATACGAAGCAGTAACACCAAAGGATGCTGATTATTCTTGATGATGTGGTTGGCACTCTCCTTAATGGACGTGATATAGACACTGCTGTCCTTTGACTGCAGCAAAGGGTTTTATGGGTGTCTCGAAGTACATCATTACAATAAGTTTTAATTATCTCTTATTGATGGGTGGGAGTTAGATCTGTCCCAATCCTGCACTTGCTGATGGTGATTAGCAGAACGTGACACCTCAAAATAGAGTTGCCCTGCCCTTTTGTTCCAGTAGGTGTTGCTGCTGAGGCTGGCCGTGCGCATGTGTCGGGCTGTCGGGTCCCGATTTCCATGATGGCCAATCGGGTCCAGGTGAAAGCGAGCCTGTTGATTTTGGCGAATGAGCAATTTTATACGAATATATAACCCTGAACTTTGCCTGCATTTTGTAAGTTAGTGCATTTTAATTTGATTCAGCCAAAAAAAGTGCCACTGTAATGCACCATTTGCACTAATTGGAGGTCACAAACAGACAGACAGAGCATGAGAGTTTTAGTATATAGATTAACAGAATACCAATTTCACAAACATCTTGAAGTATTACATTGCATACTTTCTTGATCCAGACCATACACAAGTATACAGTATCGAGAATGTATTTTTTCATACAGAAAACTGAATAATACATGTACAAATTTAACAGCAAATCATAGATCTTTCCTACTTTAAACAGGATAACTATTCAGTGGTTCTATAGACAAGGGATACATTAGGAAATGTCCTGCCATGAACTTTCTTGTGCGTCCTTATGTCCATTAAATTGAGTTACTGCAGGTAAACTTCACTGAGGTAAGTGCAAACTGCTGATCTCCTTCCAACTCCAATTTCACCCTCTCCTAACGTCTGCATGAGACTCCATCTATTCCAGTCCCTATTCTTCTGACAACAAATATGAACAGCTCAAGGAATGGGGATTGCACACCAGAGCCTGTCATCGTATCACCACCAATGGCTGACGGTAGAATTAACAGTTTGCAATAGAAACAAAAAATAACTTCTGTTTTAGCTTCCCTGGATCTGAAGTATGGAGGTTATTTCTGGTGTCTATTTCTCGGCATCGATCCCAAGTTCACCCTTAGAAGAAGGCACTGACTGGAGGTTTAATTGAAACAACCGAGACCAGTTAATCTTTGGCAAATTCTCCACCTTCCAGCTATACAAAGGCTTCCATTATCTGCAAGATACCAATCAGGGGTATAATCAAATACAGTGGATTTTGGTTAATTAGGACACATTGAGATCAGTAAATTTTGACCTAATTAAAGAGCTATCCCAATTAGCCGAAGTTATATGAAAATGGTTACAAGATATTAAAAAAGACAAACTACCATTTAACTGAGTAACAAACCATGAACTTAAACAAATTAGAACACTACCAATACTACAACAGTACTGTGAAACGGTATTAGTTCCTAATCGTTATTGACGGAGTAATTCGTCCAATGTACGCTGCTGTGTAAGGGGAGACCAGTGACAGTTAGTACCTCTGAAAGGCTTATTGTGCCCATTTTGGGACAGCTCACTCACCTTTGGTCTCCACTAGACACTTGGCTCACCTGTGGCTCCAAGTAGCTGCTTGCATGTGACAGCGGCCACAACCCTGTACACTGCTTTGACAGGCGGGCTAAACCAACTGAAGGTAGCTGGTAGGCCTCACGCCCCAGTGAAATTGGGATGTTACTGTCCTAGTGTGAGAAGTCACTGAGCAGATGTGATCTACAGTGAGATCCAACAGCCAAGCATGTAGTTCTGCAATGCTTTGTGGAAAGCGAAGGGCATGACGAGGCACAGAAGGTGCCATGGTTATCCACTGCAATCAAGGAAGACTACAGACTGTGACAACTACTTGTTTCACTGGACACGGACTTCCGAGGTTGAGAGAGTGAAACTGTCACAGTGCAACAGCTTTTCCACTTTAAAAACTCTCCTGACCAGGTTTCACTGTCATCGTCAGATATGATAGACAACCAACACACTGCTGTGTTCTTTTGACTGACTGTAAATAAACACAATTAGCACCCTAGTGCAGATAATTGCCTCAACTCTGCCTGAAGTAACAAGCCCTTATTTTTAAACAATGGTCCTAGTTGTAGATTCACCACAAGATGCAACGTCCTCTCCACATCCATTGTATCAAGTGGCAGCCCATTTTTGACATTGATGCCAAGCATTAGCAGATAAAATATTAGGAAGGGAAATACAAGGCTGTTGAAGATCTGTGAGAATGATTCGCAAACAAAACGAAACTGATGTATGAATTATCAACGATATAATACTGAAGCATTTTTCTTGATAATCTGAGCAGTGATATACCAAGCCCAAAAGAATATTGATTCAAATGCAGTTATAGGACATTTTAACAGTGATAAAACTTGGGAGACAAAATACAGTTCTACAATGAGGCTTTCAAAATATTTTTTGATTCTTTTCATTTTTGACGTTGGTGCCTCATTATTCAGATAATACGCTTAAGTAACTCAGTTGCTGATTTTATTTTTCCATAAAGCCGAATATGCAAGAAATGCCTCAAAGGAAATTTGTGACGTTCCAGCTTAGGAAATAAGGCAATATTTAATAATGTAAACTATAAAAGTACTGAGGTATAAAAACCAACTTGAAGGGGCCAGGAGAGTATAACAAAGTCCAGATATAACAAGTGCATTTATTTTGTTTAGCGATACAGCATGAAGTAGGCTCTTCTGGCCCTCTGAGCTTTGCTGCTCCAGCAACCTCTGACAAACTCGATTGTCCCATGGGTTAATTTACAATGACCAATTAACTTACTGGTATGTCTTTGGACTGTGGGAGGAAACCAGAGTACCCAGGGAAAACCCATACATTCCTTGGGGAGGACCACAAAGACTCCTTGCAGAACAGTGCCAGAATTGAACGGGGAACTCCAGGACGCCCTGAGCTGTAATAGCACTAACTGCAACACTACCGTGGTACCCATGTATGAGGGTTTTGGCACTCGGTGAGCCGAGGCAACATTGAGACTGCTGATGTTTTGGAACTGAAAGTAAGCAATCATTGTGATGAAATCAGAAATTCAGGTTATTCTAATAGGTCACCAGATTATGATCTGCTTCTTCTCCTGAAACAGGAAAGAACAGTTATTTACTAAGGAATAGAGCTTAGGGCAGGACTAAAAATGATTATGATTGTCATCCCATTCACTGACTCTGTACTGCCATTTGATGGGATCAATATGCCCCAAGTTTGTCTTTTAATGCCTTTGATTAGCATCTTTCAATCTTTGATTTAAAACTAATAACTGATCAATGGTATCAGTCTTCATTTACAGAGGGTGCTAAACTTCTATCAGGTGGATTCTGTTCATTTGCGGGATATGCCAATGCCAGGATTTATTGCTGATCTCCAACTGCCCTTGAGTTGTTACTTTGAGATATTGCAGTCTGCCTGTTGTAGTTGCTCCCATGTGGTGCTATTTGATGGGGAATTCCAGAATTTAGATATAGCAATGATGAATATATTTCTAGGTCAGACTGATATGTAGTTTGGTGAGAACTTGAATGTGATGGCATTGCTGTGTGTCTTCTTCCCTTTCAGGTAGTGAGGGTTGTAGGTTTGACAGTAGCTGTTAAAAAGACAAAGTTATTTTTTAAATGATACACATTGCAGATAAGGTATGGCAGTGTGATACTATAGTGTGAGATGAGGTGTCTATCAATGATTTGTTTCTCCTGGGTGGTGTTGAGGTTTTTGGTTGTTGTTGGAGGCAAGTAGAATTTCCACCATACACCTGACCTGTAGTTTTTTTAAAGAAAGAGTCACACTGCAGGATTTCTAGGTTTGATTTGTCTTGAAACCACTTTATTATATACTTGGTCTAATTAGTTTCTGGTCAATGATGATTTCTATGATGTTGATTTTTGGGTATTGAGTGTTATCAGTGATGCTGTGTAAATGACAAGAGTAAACAGTTTTCTCTGTTGGGGATGTCCATTGACTGACACCTAGCCGGCTTTGCCTGAATGCTGTCTAGGTCTTGCTCCATGTAGCTGCAGGTGCTTTTACTCACGAGTTGTGAATGAACTTTAACATTGCATTGTTTGGTATACTTTGTATTTCTGACCTTATGATGGAGGGTAGGTCTTGCAATGGTTGAAGATGGTTGGGCATAATGTACGAACCCTCTAGGATCTTCTGGACGGAGATGTGTCTTAAGGCTGAGATTGACTTCCATATCCACAGCCATCTTCTATTGTGTGAGGTTTGATTCCAGCCAATGGGAAGTTTTCTTTTTAAGTATTGCCTTCAGTTTTATTTGTGCTTCTGGTCACTTTCCTGTTGAACGAGACAGTTTGCAACTTTGGCATCTAATTTGTTCCCAGTTTTAGTCAGCCATTGTGCATTCTCCCTATTACAGAATTGACTTGAATGCTTCAGACAGGTTTCAAACACAGTTATTTCAGTACATCCAGTAGCATTTCAAGTGAAAGCAATTCACACAAGTTTCCAGGTTTTCATGTGAAATATAGTCACCTTAAGTAATAGTGGCTTGCTGGTGTCCACGGAAGCATGCAATATGTTCATGCAGCTATATTTTATATTACCATAATTACATTAATTTAACCTTGTTCAATGTTAGTAACAAATGTTAAGTGTACGATACAGTCTTTGAATAATTTTTTTTTGCATTTATCTATCCTAGTGACTATTTATTCAAGCTGCTGCTGATTGGAGACTCTGGTGTTGGAAAATCTTGCCTCCTCCTCAGATTTGCAGTAAGTAATTTTCAGTTAGCATGTTGACCACGCTCTAGGTTTTATATAAGCTCTATAAAAAAAAACTGACTAATTAATTTAATGTGGCATTTTACCACCAAAAAGGAAAAATGGTTAAAAAAAAAAGTAATTATAAAGTGCATCGTCTTACTGGAGCTTGTATGTTGATTAAGCCTAGGAACAATATTTTGCTGAGAGAATTCCTACTTTCTCACTTGGAGTGTAAATGTACTTCATTCAAGGATCTTGGTAGTATGCATATGATGAATGAACCACTTTACTTGCCCTCCTGAAATCTCTTCTCTAGGGTTTGGATAAGAATATGCCCAGAACATCTTATCACTGCAAATCATAAACTGCTGTCTTTGATGAATTCAGCCTCCGTAGAGAATACAGCCTGAATATCCACAACCACATGGCCCTAGGTTAGCACAACGATGTCCTGGTGCGTTGAGTTTCATAATGTTATTCAGAAAAGCTATTAGACTGGAGGATAGAAGCTGGAACTAGAACCTGGAGGATATTAAAATGATTTGGTAATTCATGAATTACCAAATTTGTGAATGGTATACTGTGGTTTTGTAATGTGGTCAAAGTAAATTCCAGGTTTATTTGAATACCTTCTATTCTTAAATGGTATACTCTACTCTAGATAACCTCCTTGTTCTTTTTCTAACTCTTTCTCCTTAGCCCCACCCCCTGACTCCTCTCTCAGGCACTACTGAATTACAGTTTATTTTCATTTTAGTGTGTTCATTTATTATTTACTTATTCCTGCTAGTTTTATTTTGCATATTTTTGAATTTAATCAAAAGATTTCATGTGTGTTCAATTTGCTTTTCAAAACAGGAAACTTTGCCTCTCATTTCAAAATGATGGCAGAGAGTTATTTCCGAATATTGCACAATCATGTTACTTAGTTTCATACAAGGGTCAGCCACTTCTACTCAAATTTAAATAGTCATGAATGGTTGGATGACTTACAAATCCTGTGTAAGAACCTTCACCATACGACTAAGCAAATTAATTTCAGTAGACTATAGTTCTATGAAAGTGTCGTTATTTTACTGTTTTTGTTGCTGTTTGATATGGAGAAGGTGAACCTATTCACTTCTTATAATGCATGAATCTAAGAATTGTATATTTTGGTTGTTAGGGTAAATTTAAAATATTAATTCTGATAACCATAGCAATGCTTTTGTGTAAGGGTTGCACTTGTGACCAAGTGCTCTCACTGAATTCTGATTTCACTGGAAATATGGTTGGTGCGACACTATTACAGTGTCAGCGTTCAGAGTTTAATTCTGACGTCATCTGTAAGGAGTCTGTGTGTTCTCCCTGTGAGATGCGTGGGCTTCCTCCGGGTCCTCTGGTTTCCTGCAACAGTCCAAAGATGTACCGCTACGTGGGGTTAATTGGTCATTGTAAATTGTCCCATGATTAGGCTAGGGTTAAATTGGGGGTTGCTGGGCAGTGCAGCTCAAAAGGGCCTGTTCTATGCTGTATCTCCCTGAATAAAATAAACAAATTCATTAGAGAATTTGTGGTTGGTGCCCACATATGCATGTGCTGTTATGCTTTTATTCATTTTTCAGTATTTGGGCATTGCGAGCTATAACCAATATATATTGTCCATCTCAATTATCATGAAGATGATGATGGTGAGCCACTGTTGTGAACTTCTGCAGTCCTTCCGACAAAAGTTCTCCTGTAGTTTTATTCTGAGCAGCATTCCAGGGTATGGACCCAAAGACTATGATCTCAATATATTTCCAAGTTGAGATGGTGTGCTTCTTGAATCTACAGATAGCAGAGTTCTCATGAGCTTCTTGTCTCATTCTTCATGGCAGAAGTTATGGATTTTGGAGGTGGTGGTGTATTAGCGAAGCTGAGTGTCTGCAGTCTGTTTTGTAGAAGTGACATGTTGTATACACGGTGCACCAGTAGTGGAAGGGAGGAATGCATAGGTTGACAGAGTGGTGTCAGTAAAGCAGACTGCTTTATCCTGGATTGTTGAGGTCCTTCAGCATTGTTAAACCTGTACTCATCCAGACAAATAGCGAGAACTCCATGCTTCTCACTTGTGTGTGTAGATAATGGTAAAGCTTTGGGATAAAATAAAAAATGCAGGAAAATACACAGCAGATTAGGCAGCATTGGTGGAAAGAGAAATGGAGTTAATGTTGTAGGTTGAAGACTTGCAACATCAGAACTACAAAAAAGGGAAAAAAAGTTGTGAAGGGTAAGGGGAGGAGCAGAAAAGACGGAGAATATCAGACAGATTGGGGCTAGGATTGTCATGATGATTAACTGCTGGTGAAGCCATCTGTTTGATAGGTTATTGGGAACAGTTAGAGAAAAGAAGAGAGAAAACAAACAAGGCACTGAACTGCAGATGGTGCAGCTAGTAAAGCAGTTGTCTCACCTGCCAGAGACCCAGCTTCATTCCTGGCTCAGTGTTGTCTTAATGCAGTTTGCACTTCCTTTCTGTGACTAATTTGGTTTCTTCCATGTGCCATGGTTCTCCAAGTCCCAAAAACTTGCTCAGTAGTAGATTAATTAGCCACTGTAATTACCCCCCCCCCACATAGGGGGATGTAATGACTGATGGAGATGGTGGGCTGAAGGGTCTGTTTCCTTCCTATTTCTATGGCTCACTGAAATCCCAGCAGATCAGAAATTCTCAGTAATGAGAAGAAAAACTTGCTTAATATTACAGAAGAACAGCCCATAGCAGGTGGACCCAGCTTTGATACAGAATAAAGGAAGCTGCCTGAAACTTCAGAGTGCCAGTTAAATGACTTGCTGCGGTATATCTAAATCTTTGATCTGTACTTAAGACTCTTAGTATTTATATGGGTTGTCCAGTGGAGTTTCTATTCAGTGGTGACTCCTAGCTTATTGATAGAGCACTCAGTGATGGAAATGCTATTGTGTGCAGTTTTGGTCCCCTAATCTGAGGAAAGACATCCTTGCCATAGAGGGAGTACAAAGAAGGTTCACCAGATTGATTCCTGGGATGGCAGGACTTTCATATGAAGAAAGACTGGATGAACTAGGCTTGTACTCGTTGGAATTTAGAAAATTGAGGGGGGATCTGATTGAAACGTATAAAATCCTAAAAGGATTGGACAGGCTAGATGCAGGAAGATTGTTCCCGATGTTGGGGAAGTCCAGAACGAGGGGTCACAGTTTGAGGATAAGGGGGAAGCCTTTTGGTGAATCTGTGGAATTCTCTGCCACAGGAAACAGTTGAGGCCAGTTCATTGGCTATATTTAAGAGGGAGTTAGATATGGCCCTTGTGGCTATGGGGATCGGGGGTATGGAGGGAAGGCTGGTGCAGGGTTCTGAGTTGGATGATCAGCCATGATCATAATAAATGGCGGTGCAGCTCGAAGGGCCGAATGGCCTGCTCCTGCACCTATTTTCTATGTTTCTATGAATGCAAGGGTAGGTTATTATGCTGTCTTGTTGGAGGTGGTTATCATCTGATAATGGGCACCACGGTAGCATTGCCGTTCGCACGATACTATTACAGATTGGGGCTTCAGAGTTCAATCTTGGTGTCCTCTGTCAGGAGTCTCACGTCCTCCCTGTGGAATGCATGGGTTTTTCCTGGGTGCTCAGGTTTCCTTCCACAGTCTAAAGGCATACCAGCTACGTTAATTGGCCCTTGTAAATTGTCCTATGATTAGACCATAGGACATAGGAGCAGAATTAGGGTATCTAGCCTATCGAGTCTGCTCCACCGTTCAATCACGGCTGATCCTTTTTTAAAATCTCCTTCTCAACCCCATTTCCTGGCCTTCTCCCCAAAACCTTTGATGCCATGTCCAATCAAGAATCTATCATCTCTGCCTTAAATACACCCAATGACCTGGTCTGGTGATTAGGCTAAGGTTAAACTGGGGTTGTCTGGGGGGGGGGGGGGTTTGCTGGGACAGCGCTACTCATAGGGCCAGAAGGGCCTACTCTACACTGTATCACTAAATAAGTAAATACTTGTCTGTTTAATGACCAAAATATTTGGACGTAACAGTGACAGGATGGTTGTTACAGTACTGATAGGCCAGAGAAGTGAGTTGAAATTCCAGAGCAGCAATAGAATTTAAATTTAGTTGTAATATGGAATTCGGTAAAATGATGAAGATGCCTTCAAAAATCCACTGATGTCTTTTGGAGGAGAAATTTGCCATTGTGGCCTGTCCTGTATGTGACTTAAGATCCAAAATGTAATGTTTAACTATCCCATGAAATAATTCAGCAAACTATTCAGTTGTATCATTACTACCATGTTAAAACAGAGGATAATACTGGAGATTAGAGGCACCAAATCTGGATACAGTGGAATTGCTGCTAAATCAGAAATTTGTAGAGCTGTCTTTATAAGTGGCCTAATTTGTTCAGTACCCTGAGTCCTGTTGTCCAGAACACTGGGAGAGCAGACTCAGCACAGGTGGTTATATGCATGTTAAAGGAAGCAGACTTGTTTACCCAATCCCTCAGAGAACAAGGCCAATGATGGGCAAGGAAAGCATGTCCTGATTACTACTTTCCATTCTCCCTCTGTTTATGAACTAGTGCTCGCTGCTCCACTTCAGACAACTGGAAGATTAACTGAATGCAACATAGGCATAGAATGTTGTGTGGTGAGGGGTGTCAAGATGATTGCAGTGAGTAGTTTGGTAGCATGAGCAGTGACTGAGCTGGTTGAATCTTGAAGGGCATGGTTTTCAGACTTCATCTGCCGCAGGTGTGAAGGAAGCAGCACAAAGGAATATCTACCTGACATTGTCTTCACTAATCTCGTTGTTACAGATTCATTTGTCTATCACAACATTGGTAGGACTGAGCACCGCACAGTCATCTTTGCAATGAGGACAACCTCCATTCTATTCTGTGACATGACCATTGTGCCAAAAAGGATAAACTCTGAACAGATCTGTCAGTTCAAACCTGGGTATTCATCAGGTGTTAAGGATCATCAGCAGAAGTTGAAATCGAAGCGCTATATAATCAGTAACCTCATTGTCCAGCATTTCCCTCGGTCTAAGCCAGGAGCTCAGAGTGTAGAAGGACATGCCTAAAGCAGCACTGCTACAGAAAACCAAGCAGCAAAAACTGCACAAATGATGGAGCAAAGTGATCCCACGGTCAGTTGCTCAGGCCTGCTATACCAAGTGATGAATGCTGGCAGACACATTTAACGGGAAGTAAAAGGCACTAATGAAATGTCCATTCCTAGCTAGCATTTGAGTGGTAAAGACATTTTCAGCCACACTCACCCAGAAGTGCCAGAGATTCCCAACACAGAAGCTGATTTCAATCAATTTGATAGAATAAACCCAACAGACAGACTGGGGAAGAGATCCCATATCTGCAAAATAGTTTCAGAGAAATTCATTCTGCAATCAACAGTAGTATGTCAATTGAAGAACATTATTACTGAATACAGTTGGCTGAATTTATTTAGAAAACAGTATTCAAATGTACCTTAAAGTCTCAAAATAGTGTGTGCAATTGCATTAAATACCAAAAAGCATAAGTGATAAATAACTTTGCATGACCAAACCTTGTTGCTAAAGTCTACATCCAAAAGTATCTGCACTATTTGTTTTGGCTTGTGGAAACAGGTATCATCTGCTCTCAAGCAAACTCACAGAAACCAAATGCAGTTATTGCCTCCTCTTGCCCGTTCCCCCCCAACCCAATCTAGCAACAATTTCTATAGTTGTGTTTTACGTGCTGTTGACTTTATTTCCTTCCATAAAGCTGCTCAATCTGAGAGTAGCTGGTTCAGAATGGGTTGGTGTCTCCACTTAATTTTGTGAAGCACTTGATAAGTGATAACCCTTCACTGTGCTAATTATTTATTGCTTATATATTGTCTTCCCAATGGATGGAAATGAAGAAATACACTCAGTGGCCACTTTATTAGGTAGAGGAGTGGAACCTGCTGTGGGTCTTCAGCTGCTGTAGCCTATTCACTTCAAGATTTGATGTGTTGTGTGTTCAGTGATGCTCTTTTGCACACCACTGTGGTAATGCATGGTTACTTTTAGTTATTCTCGCCTTCCTGTCAGCTTGAACAAGTCTGGGCATTCTTCTCTGATCTCTCTCATTAACAAGGCATTTTCGTCCACAGAACTGTCACTCACTGGATTTTTTTTGATTTTTTTGCATCATTCTCCATAAACTTTAAAGATTGTTGTGCATGAAAATCCCAGGAGGTTGGCAGTTTCTGAGATACTCCAAACCATCCCTTCTGGTACCATTAGTCATTCCACAGTCAAAGTCACTTAGATCACATTCCTTTGGTCTGAACAACACTGGAACCTCTTAACCATGTCTGCATGTTTTCATGCATTGAGTTGCTGCCACATGATAGGCTAATTAGATATTTGCATTAACAAGGAGTAGGAGAGTACCTTAAAGTAGCCACTGAGTGCATTTTCAGAAATTACATTCAGCTTTCTTAGCCTCAGCATTGAATGGCCTGTATTCAAATGTATGAGCAGTTAAAACTCGTGCTTCTGTAAGGTAGGCCTCATAGGGTATTGTTTATAAACTGAAATTTGTAACTTTGAACCCCCTTTTCTCCAATGTACATTCTTTCTACCTCCACAGATCACTTCTCCACTGCCTCATGGTCTTGTATAATACGCTATAGAAATTTAAAGCAGTAGAACAGCAAAAGCTTTTGGTGGTGTGTGTGTGTTTGTGTTTCTATAATGGTA
Organism: Mobula birostris; assembly: GCF_030028105.1. Classification (NCBI taxonomy): domain Eukaryota; kingdom Metazoa; phylum Chordata; class Chondrichthyes; order Myliobatiformes; family Myliobatidae; genus Mobula; species Mobula birostris. The sequence goes on along the minus strand of NC_092377.1, from coordinate 70,562,047 downwards.
GTGGTTTTACAAATGGAGTGAATGATGTGAAGTCTGTATTTTGTTTACATATGATTATTAACTATTTTCAACATAAGCATAGGGACATTTCTGGTATATTGATAATAACTGGTACATTGATTGTACCTTGAAAATGAACCTTAATCTCAATTCTTGATCAATTATTTATCTCCCTACAAAAATATGTATTTTAAATTTGAACATCAAGAAAAATCTTTCCTTTAAATGAACATTATCAAAATTGTTTCCTCTCCAGTGTTCACTGACTTGTATTCAGCTAAGCATTGCTGTTGAATATTCTCAGGGACAGGGTCAAAGTCCTTGTTATTACACATTTCAAGAAATGAAAATTGTACTCTAAAATGTCTTCACCTAGAAAAATAATACAAGCACCAAATCACAAAAGAAATTAATAGCTAAATGGAGATTTCAAAAGTAAATTGTTGTATTCTGGAAGTAGTGTACTTAAAATTGCAATAGTTTTTGTATTGAATATTGTGTTCATTTACAGGATGATACATACACAGAAAGTTATATCAGTACAATTGGTGTGGACTTTAAAATCAGAACAATAGAGTTAGACGGCAAGACCATCAAACTTCAAATTGTAAGTAATTTTACCTATTGGAGCATTGAAATACTCAGGCATAAATTAAAAAGACTAGATATTTCTAAGATGCATGGGCTTTATTGTTTTACTATCTTTATTAAAATAATTTAGGAACTTGCCTGCTGTAAATTAATATAAACACTGGTTCAAATATGCCAACTTTGGAAACACAGATCCACATGTTTTAGCTCACATAGTTAGTCAAATGATGGGTAAGATCTGAGGATTCAGCTTAAAGATGCCAACTGATACATACAATAAACTTCTTGTTTTTGTTATAGATTGTTTCAAAATAACCAATGTTAATGAAATTTGTAGAGTGTACAAGCCACTACCCAAAGTTGAAGTGAATTTTTTTCCTCCGTTGCTTCTAGTGGGACACAGCTGGTCAGGAGCGGTTTCGAACAATCACATCCAGTTACTACAGAGGGGCACATGGCATCATAGTTGTGTATGATGTTACAGACCAGGTACAGTGTAACTAATGATTTAAAGAACAAACATAATTAAGGTGGCAAATACAGTTCCAGACCTTTTTTGGTGCTAAAATGTGTTATTTCTGTTCTGAAATCTCAATAGGTGTTGATGGAAAAGTAGAAACAAACTTCTCCCATTTTTCTTCCACCACCCTTCCCATATATTTAATTGCCCAATTTGGGTTGTGATTATGTTGTTCCTGAAATTTAACTGCTGTACTCTATGAAATGTAATAATTTAAGTCCATTTTCATTACCTTTTTGGTTCATATAGGTTTTTAGAGCATAGGTTGAACTGGGAGTTTTAAAACGAAGGGACACACTGGGGTGTGAAATTACAAATTGACGAGTTAAAGTAATGTAGTTTCTAAGTGTAAATGTATTCATCAGAACTGTAAAATTTGATCGGGAACATGTGCTAAACTAAGTCTTGCTGTTGATAATTTGTTAGAATAAATAACAATACCACTGTAGAATAGTCTGAAAACTTTCAGCATAGTGAACAGAAAATACCTCTGCAAAATCAGTATCATTTTGAGCAAATAATCTTGGAGTCAGATGATAAATTGGCCGGCTGTACAAATATATACAGGCAGATTTATATTCTTGGTAGATGTTTTAATATTTCTCATTTTAATCACTAGTAGTTGTGAATGAAGCCCAATTTCCAGCAGATTTGTGGCTTCAGTTGCAGACATCCACTTGCTACTTGAGAACCACTACAGGAGTAAATGTCAGCTTGGCTTCTTGATGATGTATTTTCAATCCAATGTTGTGCATTTAAATTCCACTTGAGGAATTGGGTATAATATAGTTGAAGTTTTAAGCACTTCTTTTATTTGGTTATGTCAGCACAAAACTGCCAAGTTAAACCAAATCTCTTCTACATTAATGTGATCCACATAGCTACATACCCTTTTAAGATGCACATGAATAACTGCCTCTTGAGCACTACCTTCACATCATATTCCAACAACTAATTCTGGCAACACCCACTGCATAGTTAAATAAAAAATGCCATTTCATCTTCTTTGAACTTTCTACTCTCACCTTAAATGCATGTCCTCCAGTACGTGACATTGCAACCTTGGTTAAAGGACTCTGACCGTGTACCCTATCTGTACCTCTCACTTCACTACTTTATAAACCTCTGTCAGTCCTCCCGTTAGCCTCCAATTCAGAGAAAATTTGTCTAACCTTTCCTTACAGTTCATACCCTCTAATCCAGGCAGCATCCTGGTAAACCTCTGCTATACCTTTTCCAAAGCTGTGCCATCATTGCTGTAATAGGGTGACCAGAACTGCACACAGTGCTCCATGTGCAGCTGGATGTTTATATAGCTGCAGCATAACTCCTTTACTTTTATACTCAATGCTTCAACCAGTGAAGGCAGCATTCCATACACCATTGACTCACATAGCCACTTTCAGTGAGCTATGAATACAGACCTCAAGATCAATTCTATTAAGTGTCCTACCTTTTTCTGTATACTGTCCACTTACATTTGATCAAATTTGTACAAATTAAACTCCATCTGTGACTTCTCTGCCCATATCTGTAACTAATCTATATTTTGCTGTAACCTTTGCCTTCTACATTGTCCACAACTCCAATATTTTCTTCCATAACCTGCAAGCTTACTAACCGCCCACCTTCCATGTATGTGTATCACAAACAATAGGTCCTCCTAATATCCATTCCTGAAGAGCAGCACCTGTCACAGAGAATCACCCTTCCACCACTACCCTCACACATCTATGGGGAAGCCTAATTGGAATGCAAATTACCAAATTGGCCTGGATCCCTGCAGTGTAATTTTCTGGATTAGAAGGAAAAACAGGTGGCACATTCCATCTTGCCAAAACGGATCGCATAAGTGTTCATATCTAAACATATCTGTTGTGCTCTCCAGTAGCCCATATGTATTCTATGTGGAATTGCATCATTATTTTGCGTACAGGACACTTCACAGCTAACAATTTAATAACCTGCTTTTAGTCATTCTGCTTGAAGAAATATTAACCAGAATATAGTTACTCTGCTGTTCAGAAACTTTTGTGATTACCTGAGAGAGGTGAGAGGATGCTTTGGTCTATCATTGTGCCCAAGAATCAATATTGCAGTTTCAGTGATCTTGTTCCTTTGTTTTATAGGAGTCTTTTAACAATGTAAAACAATGGCTTCAGGAAATAGATCGTTATGCCAGTGAAAATGTTAACAAGTTATTGGTAGGAAACAAATGCGATCTGACAACAAAAAAGGTGGTGGATTATACAACAGCAAAGGTATGTTGTGTAAAGTTAATCTCTGATATGATTGTAAAACCAACCTTGCTTTCCAATTTTACATTGTTTCCAGCATTGTCTATTTAAATATGTTGAAGAAATTCATGTTAAAGGTTAAGGGGAAAAATGGAGAATTCACAAGCTGCAGCTGCACCTGAGAATCTAACTTGAATGCCTGAGAATATAAATATGCTCAAGATTTTTTCTCCACATTGTATCTTGGAGAATTAAATGGCAGTACATTGCTAAATTTAAATATGAATAGGGTAGCTTATTGACTTTTTGAAGTTAGTGAGATATGCCAACTTGGGTTCAGTGCTGACCTCCTGTGATGCTCCTGTAGAGTTTTTAGGTCTCCCTGTAACTGCATGGGATTTTCTCTGCTTCCAATATGCTGATTGATGGGCTTACTGGTTCCAATATAAATTCCCCCAGTGTATAGGATAGTGGGGAAATCTCAGGAGATGGTGGGAACATGGCAGGAACAAAATGAGGTAACTATAGGATCAGCATAAATAGATGTTGCCCATTGTTTACTCAGCGGGTCAAAGAACATGTTTCTGTGCTGTATGACCACGACTCTTTTCACACTTTGATAACTAACTAGACTACTGCTCTGTGCATGTATGCAGGGAGACTTGCAGATTATTTGCAGAGTGATCTGTGTTGTAGCATTTGTCCTTTGGGCCTTGAATGTTTTTTTAAAAATAAAAAAAACACTTCTCTATCTCTATATAAACCTGTGAAAATACTTATCTGCCTTCAGATAGAAGGTGCTTAGTTAAACAAGTACTAATGTTTCTGCAACAGTTAAAACTACCCTGACTTACTGAGAATTACAGGCAAGAGAAAAGAGTTTTTTTTTGAAAAGTGTAGAAAGTATCCTCTGGAAACATAACATACATACCATTTAATTTGATTGGGGGGGGCAGAATAATTTGCTCTCAAACTAAAGTATTTATTTTTCCCCTTGCAAAAATGTTCTGGATGAGTAACTAATGTGCTTAAATACAGTCAATTAAATGCAGAAATATGATTCTAGTAATTTAATGATTACTTCTGCATTAGTGTTTAATAGGATGATTCATGGAATAGTCCAATGTAAGCACTTGAATTAATCTAAAACTGTCATATGTTAACTTGCAGTCAACTATCCATTCTCAATCATCTCACATAGAATCTTTCTCGGACTTTCCTAGTCTAAACCTTCCCTGATCCGTGAAGCACAAAATGATCTTAATTGCTGTCCTATTTGAAGCTAGTTATTTGGCCCACTCTGGCATTTTCTCAAATCTCATGAACTTTCCACCTCTTTACTTCAGGCTGTTCCTTAAAACTTGCCTTCAATTTGCATTATTTACCTGAGGTAGTCCTCCAGTACCACAAATATCAAGATTGTTAAAGCCCCTGTGAGTGGGATGTCTTTTATATTGAAAGCACCTTGTGACTGACATCTATTGAAACATCCACTGTTCCCATTGAGCATTACATCCATTTTATAGAAGCAAGGCATAATTTATGAAATAGCCACATTGGTATATTGCAGTAGCTCACCAAAGAACCCACACTGTTGTTTGGCATTATCAAATGGAGTAAATTTGTATTGTGAAATGTTGCCTGGTGAGTACGCCTTGGAAATGTAAAAGTAAAATCTGGCTGTTTTGTATGTTAGTACATGGTTATTAATGCTGTGAAAAGAGGCATGCTAACAAAATTAAGTCACAAAATTAATTTGATCAACTCAGCAGTGGTGAAATAGACAAACTTAATAGTAAATTTATGGATCTCTTCCCTTGGTTAACAGGAATTTGCAGACTCCCTTGGGATCCCATTTTTGGAAACCAGCGCAAAGAATGCAACAAATGTAGAACAAGCCTTCATGACGATGGCTGCTGAGATTAAAAAACGAATGGGGCCTGGAGCTACATCTGGTGGTTCTGAAAAGTCAAACGTAAATATCCAAAGCACACCAGTCAAGTCGTCTAGCGGGGGTTGCTGCTAAGAATTTTCACAATCTCCAAATTTGATGTAAAAGGCCCAAAAGTAAGAAATATTGCCTGAATTGTACTGTATGTAGCCACACTACTGCAGACTTGCTCCCTTTCCTCTTCCCTGCTCCCTCTCAAGACACACAATCAGGCACTGAGAAGCCAGTATTGGCTGGAATTTCCAACTCAAGTCTAACTTCATTTTCAGAACTGTTTTAAACTTTAAAGTGTGCAGGTCATTAATAAATAATGTGCATAAATCTCATGTTAGCAGATTTTCATGCAGTTGGTTTATATTATAAAAAATGATTTTGTTTATAATGGCATGTTTTAAATGTCAGCATTGGATGGATCTCTGAAGATGAAGTTTAGCCATTGCTCATCAAGCAGCACAGTGTTTTTGTCTTATTGCCATCAATAAAATTTAGTAATGTAATGTCAGATCTGATTTTTGCTAGTACTTTCTGTAGAGATACAAAAATTACACTGCATTACCTTCATATTCTCTGCATATAACTTGTGGCTGCAGGATATTGTAATTTGTTGCACATGTATAACATTAAACAACTGAAATGTTTAATAATATTGTACTTATACTTAATTTAGAACTAACGTGGTGGCATAGAATGGTCCACAAAGCTTCAAGATCTGCAAGACAATGAGCTCAATTGCTGCAGAGCTTTAACTGTCTTAATTTATTCTGCATATTTCATTTGTATCTCACTGTAGATTTTTGGTTGTGGATGATAGTTTTTGGTCTGTAGATCACTGGTTATGATTCCCATTTGCCTTGAAAAATGGCTTGTATTTATAAATGGCATTGTGAGCATTGGGACATTTGCTCATTGAAAAGGTGCTCCAACCAGATCACACTTTACAAGTGAATTTCATTTAATCTTGTGCAATTTTGGAAACTATCTGGATACTAGGTTTTCTGCAGGAAGTTACTGTATCAGGCATGTTAACCATTTCATTTTAGAACTAGTTTAGGGACCCATATAATTTAAAATATTTTAAGCATGGTGAAGGGTGATTTAATTCAAATTTATTTTTACTCATTCTAAATAAAATGCATAATGGCACTTTCTTCTATATTTCTGGATTTATTTGTAAACATTTGTTGTAAACCTTGGTAGGTGTTCATCTTTGATTCCATACATTTTCTACTTGTATTTGCAGTTGGAAACATTTACATGATAGAAACACAAGGAAGCTGCTAAAAAAATCTTTGAACTGCAACCGTTTCCCTAATAGTAGGGATAACTAACTGAGTGCATTAAGCCTAAGATCTGCTCGTTCACTCACCTACAAGTGCCTACTTTACATCTTATTTTGTACTAAACCACTTTCACAATTCCCATGTTAAGTTTGTACACAGGTCCAGGTTCAGCTCATTTTTGGAGATTATAGGTAACATTACCAAAATAATAAACCACTCGCTCTCTCCAACCTGCTTTATCACTTTAGGAAAATAACTACTCTTGTAGTTTGCTGTACTAATCTTATTCTGATTCTTTTGATAGGTAGATGTCTTTAGAGAATGTCAAGACTTCACTGCTTAATTCTAAATTGCTAAATCATTATAGAAATCTATTTGGGGAAAACCAACTTCATGTAGTTCCATTAGTTTTTCTTTGTTTCATAAAGATGGAAATATATGTTCTCTTCCTTTTAAAATCTATTCAGACTATTGGATTAGAAAGAAAATATTTTAATAAACAGCACTGCAAATTTAAATGTTACAATGAACCACACTACATAGCAAACTGATCATTTAAAAAAAAGACTACCTGCATAACCATACAAAACTGAAGTTGCAAATTGTGTTGAAACAAATGCAGAAAATGTGGATGCTGCAGGAAATTGTACAAGATCAAATATTAAAGTTACCGCAAACTGTCAACACCTTCCACTTTGTGGTGAAAAATGGTGTTATTTGGTTACTGCATCAAACAGTGATCTGATAACCATGCCATAGATTTTTCTTTGTAGGAAAAAGGTTTGAAGCAAAGACAAGCAGCAATCCTTTGCCACTTTCATTCTTGTCCATCTCCCGTGGAATTCTGGCAGAGGAGAACTGGTTTTTAAACTTATGTAAACCAGACTTACTGAACACTATTGATTTTTAAGTTTCCAACAGAAAACTTTTCAGAACAAATAGGGGGTGGTGCATCATATGGAATTCGCAGTAGCAAGCATCTAGAAATTCACTCTGTTTTACATAGTGTTGGCTACCAATAGGATGTGTTACTGTTAGTACTTAAATGACTTAATTTTTTAATGTTTTACCTCTGGTCAACATGAATTTGACAAATTTCAGAAGTTTTAAATAAAATTATAGCATTGATAGTTAACAGAGCACTTGCCTGCATAAAAAGCGGAAGTTAATTGCAGGAAGTGTTATGTATAAATGCAAAACATCTCAAACTTGAGCTTCAACATTCCATTGCTCACGATTTTAATTTGGATGATCTAAGTTCATGTGATTTCAGACATAATATTCCTCAAGGCCACTTGCAATCTTCAGTCTGAAAAATAAAATTATACCTAATTTAGTGACTGATAGCATATCCTGTAAATGAATCATAATTTAAAGACCAATAATCACTCTGGCATAGTATTCCATTTGTCATAGAAAGTAAAAACATAAACCAGTCTGAAATGAAGTACACATCTATAAATACACTGGCAATGAGGCTTTGAAAATGATAAACATTAATTCACATGATGAAATGAATAGCAAAAGGGAATGTTGGTAAACTGATCTCAACATCTTGCTTTTCCACTGGTACAACAGCTGTAAAAAAAAATCTAGTTCCAATGAAGCTATTCAGACACACCACTCTTATAGATTGCAATTTCAAACACACCATCATTTAAGCCAAAAAAAAGTTTAAATTATTCAGTAATTAAAGTTCTGAATCCCCAGTCTTGTTGAATTACAAGTTTAGAAATGTTAAACTGTTTTGCTGTGGAATGAAGCAGTTCATATAGGTTATCATATTGCTTCAGAATAGAAGCAAATATACTGATGTTTTTTCAATGTTTTGGAGAATCTTCAAAACTAATTTTTTAAAAAAATCTTTTAGCAAATTGAGTACGTCAGAAAAGTAATTTACTATATCGTAAAATTATTTAATGCCCCAAGGCACTATTGAATAGAGCTTTTCAATTGCCAAAAGCATTCTATCTAGGTTTTCAAGGAAGGTGAAAAAAGTTTGTGAATCATAGACTTGTACTCTATGCTGCCCTCCAGTGGAATTCCTTTCAGAATCAGGTTTATTATCATGACGTGAAATTTGTTAACTTAGCAGCAGCAGTTCAATGCAATACATAATATAGCAGGGAGAAAGGTAATAATAAATAAGACAATAAATAAACGAGTGGATCAATTACATATATTGAATAGATTATTAAAAATGTGCAAAAACAAATACTGTATATTAAAAAAGTGAGGTAGTATCCAAATCTTCAAAGTCCATTTAGGAATGGGATGGCAGAGTGGAAGAAGCTGTTCCTAAATTGCTGAGTGTGTGCCTTCAGGCTTCTGTAGCTCCTACCTGATGGTAACAGTGAGAAAAGGGCATTCACTGGGTGCTGGAGGTCTTTAATAATAGATGCCGCCTTTCTGAGACACCGCTCCCTAAAGATGTCCTGGGTACTTTGGAGCTGACTAGATTTACAACCTTCTGCAGCTTCTTTTGGTCCTGTACAGTAGCCCCTCCATACCAGACAGTGATGCAGCCTGTCAGAATGCTCTCCACAGTACAACTATAGAAGTTTTTGAGTGTATTTGTTGACATGCCTAATGGAGTATAGCTGCTGTCTTGCCTTCTTTATGACTACATCAATATGTTGGGACCAGGTTAGATCCTCAGAGATCTTGACACCCAGGAACTTGAACCTGCTCACTCTCTGCACTTCTGATCCCTCTATGAGGATTGGTATGTGTTCCTTCATCTTACCCTTCCTGAAGTCCACAATCAGCTCTTTCGTCTTACTGACGTTGAGTGCCAGGTTGTTGCTGCAGCGCCACTCCACCAGTTGGCATATCTCACTCCTGTACACCCTCTTGTCACCACTTGAGATTCTACCAACAATGGTTGTATCGTTAGCAAATTTGTAAATGGTATTTGAGCCATGCCCAGACACACAGTCATGTGTATACCGAGAGTGCAGCAGTGGGCTAAGCAGACACCCCTAAGGTGCGCCAGTGTTGATTGTCAGTGAGGAGGATATGTTATCACCAATCCACACAGATTGTGGTCTTCCGGTTAGGAAGTCAAGGATCCAATTGCAGAGGGAGGTACAGAGGCCCAAGTTCTGCAACTTCTCAATCAGGATTGTGGGAATGATGGTATTAAATGCTGAGCTACAGTCAATGAACAGCATCCTGACATAGGTGATTGTGTTGTCTAGGTGATCTAAAGCTGTGCGAAGCAACCATGGAGATTCTGTCTGCCGTTGACCTATTGTGACGACAGGCAAATTGCAATGGGTCCAGGTCCTTACTGAGGCAGGAGTTCCGAAGAATTATTTGTCCACTCGTTCTTTAACCAAGGGGATTCAATGACATCAAATTTGAAATGCATTTTCATTACAAGGATTTGCTGAGAAGCAGGCTAGGGCTTTATCTAGCAACACACAAAATGCTGGAGGCACTCCATGGCAGGCAGCATCTATGGAGGGAAATTATCAGTTGATGATTTGGGCTGAGACCCTTTGGGGCTTTCACTTGGATGTTAGTTTGGAAGTCACAATGGAAGTGTGCTCTTTCCTTTTTGAGCAAACAGGATATCCTTTCCTAACCACATGCACATGCACTGCACAGAGTTTAAGTAAAAATCAAAGGGATTAATGTTGTTATCTCAATTATTTTGACCTGCCTGATTTTCTTTGTTGTAGCTTTCCTACTGATTATTATTGTAGTATGTTCTACCTCCCTACTTCCCAGAGAAGGCAGCAGGGAGAAGCATTCCAGTAATAACACACAGTAAGCAAGCTACAACCAGCTGAATCATCATTTCAGTTTATAATCAACATCGTGGAATTTGACTCCATTATCAAAGCAGCCACCTTGTGGTGAATTTTACACTGAAGGAAGACAGGTGAAAACTTGTAAACCCAAAACTAAAATAAAGCCATAGGTACAACATGGATGACAGAAAAATGGAGGGTTATGGAGGAGAGAAGGGTTAGACTGATTTTAGAGTGGGTTAAAAGGTTAGTATAACATTGTGGGCTGAAGGGGCTGTACTGTGCTTTAATGTTCTGTATTCAAAATTTTTAAGTTGCCACTGCAATTGTAGAACTTACTTGCTTTAGATCTAATGACAATGCAAAACTATACCAGCTCATCTGGAGGTTTTGCATAATGTCACTATCAACATAATAATGCAAAGCCAGATCAATCTATATGGAGGTTTTGATTTCTTAAAGGAAACAGACAGTGTACATCATAAACCAAGGCAAAAGAGGAAAATCAAATGAAAAACAAACAAAATCTTGGACACAATCAAGGGTAGCCTCTCTTTCCATTAAGGCTGTTGGTCAAAAATTTTTAATCAAGACATTTGTTGATAGGTCTTTATCAACCATTCCTCTTTCCATGAAAGTTAGCTAACCAATGACTATTTAGTATTGGTTCGTTATTGGTTAACCAGGATATATGTTTTGCATACTGTTTTTACAGATCAAATCATTCCACAGTGCATTGAGCTATAATAGCATAAAACATCAAAAATCGGGTAAAAGCTACTGAAAGAGTACAGGGCAGGTAAATGATAAACAGCAAGATTCTAACGAAGTAGGTTGTGAAGCCAAGAGTCCATCTTACAGTACAAGAGATCTGTTTACAAGAGTCTGATAACAGTGGGAGAAACACTGTTTGAACCTGGTGGCAAGTGCTTTCAGGTTTTTTAGCTTCTGCCCAGTGGGAGAGGGGCAAAGGAATGTCCTGGGTGACTGGAGCCTTTGATTACGCTAGCTGCTTTACTAAGGGCAAGAAGTGTAGACAGAATCTATAGACAGCCAGCTGGTCCCCAACCAATCTCCTGTAAAATTCCTATTCCCTTTTCTCAGTTCCTTAGCTTCCACTGCACGTGGCTTTCCATTCCAGGATACGAGAGATGTCCTCCTTCAAAAAACGGGGTTTCCATCCCTCCACTATTGATGCTGCCCTCACCCACATCTCCTCCATTTCCCAAACATACAAGCTCACCCCCAACTTTCCACTGCCTTAACAGGGAAACAGTTCCACTTGTCCTTACCTACCACCCTTTCGGCCTCCGCATCCAACACACCACTCTCCACAACTTACACCATCTCCGAAGGGATCCCACCACCAAATACAACCTTACCTCCCCATCCCTCTCTGTTTTCTGTAGGGATTGCTCATTCTGTGATTCCCTTGTCCATTCGTCCTTCCCTACTAGTCTTCCTCCAGGCACTTATCCCCAAGTGCTACACCTGCCCTTACACCTCCTCCCTCACCTCCATTCAGGGCCTCAAACAGTCCTTTCAGATGAGGCAACACTTCACTCATGAATCAGCTGGAGTTGTCTATTGTGTCCAGTGCTCCTGATGTGGCCTCCTCTCCATTGGTGAGATCCTAAATTGGGGGACTGCTTCATCGAGCACCTCTGCTCCATCCGCCACAAGCGGAACTTCCCAGTGGCCAAAACATTTTAATTCCGATTCCCATTCCGACACGTTGGTCCATGGCCTCCTATTGTGCCACCCTCAGTGTGGGGGGAGCTACACTTTATATTCTATCTGGGTAGCCTCCAAACAGATGGCATAAATATTAAATTCCCCTTTCGGTAGAAAGGTTCCCCCGTCTTCCCCTATTCCCCACTGACTTCTTAACCTCTTCTCACCTACCTTTCACTATCCCTGGATCCCCTCCTTCCCTTTCCCTTATGGTCCACTCTCCTCTCCTTTCAGATTCCTTCTTCTCCAGCTCTTGATTTTTCCCACCCACCTGGCTCCACCTCTCAACTTTCAGCTATTATTCTGGTGTTTTTCCCTCCCTTCTCAGTCCTGAAGAAGGGTCTCAGCCCGAAACATCGACTGTTTATTCATTTCCATAGATGTTGCCTGACCTGCTGAGTTCCTCCAGAATTGTGTGTGTGTTAGTCCAGCTCATTGTTATTTAAGATGCAGGCCACTACAAACTTGTAAATGGTTAGAGCAGAATCTGGCCATGCAGCCATGAATGTGCAGGGAGTAGAGTAGGGGGCTGAGGACTCAGCTTTATGGATCACCAGTGTTTACAATAATCATGGTGGAGTCGTCGATGCCTCTCCTTACTGATTGTGATCTGTTTGTCAGAATCAGAATCAGGTTTATTATCACTGGCATGTGTCCAAGTTTGTGGATGACACGAAGCTGGGCGGCAGTGTTAGCTGTGAGGAGGATGCTAAGAGGATGCAGGGTGACTTGGATAGGTTAAGTGAGTGGGCAAATTCATGGCAGATGCAATTTAATGTGGATAAATGTGAGGTTATCCACTTTGGTGGCAAAAACAGGAAAACAGATTATTATCTGAATGGTGGCCGATTAGGAAAAGGGGAGGTGCAACGAGACCTGGGTGTCATTATACAACAGTCATTGAAAGTGGGCATGCAGGTACAGCAGGCGGTGAAAAAGGCGAATGGTATGCTGGCACTTACAGCCAGAGGATTCGAGTACAGGAGCAGGGAGGTACTACTGCAGTTGTACAAGGCCTTGGTGAGACCACACCTGGAGTATTGTGTGCAGTTTTGGTCCCCTAATCTGAGGAAAGACATCCTTGCCATAGAGGGAGTACAAAGAAGGTTCACCAGATTGATTCCTGGGATGGTAGGACTTTCATATGATGAAAGACTGGATCAACTAGGCTTATACTCATTGGAATTGAGAAGACTGAGGGGGGATCTTATTGAAACGTATAAAATCCTAAAGGGATTGGACAGGCTAGATGCAGGAAGATTGTTCCCGATGTTGGGAAAGTCCAGAACGAGGGGTCACAGTTTGAGGATAAAGGGGAAACCTTTTAGGATGGAGATTAGGGAAAACTTCTTCACACAGAGAGTGGTGAATCTGTGGAATTCTCTGCCACAGGAAACAGTTGAGGCCAGTTCATTGGCTATATTTAAGAGGGAGTTAGATATGGCCCTTGTGGCTAAAGGGATCGGGGGTATGGAGGGAAGGCTGGTACAGGGTTCTGAGTTGGATGATCAGCCATGATCATACTGAATGGCCTACTCCTGCACCTATTTTCTATGTTTCTATGTGTCGTGAAATTTGTTAACCTGTGATCACAATTCTATCTCCTTTACCATAGCTTTGGAGAGGGATAGGAACAGACAAGTTAGGAAAGTGTCTAATTGGAGTAAGGGGAAATAAGAGGCTATCAGGCAGGAACTTGGAAGCATAAATTGGAAACAGATGTTCTCAGGGAAACGTACGGAAGAAATGTGGCAAATGTTCAGGGGATATTTGCATGGAGTTCTGCATAGGTACGTTCCAATGAGACAGGGAAAGGATGGTAGGGCACAGGTACCATGGTGTACACAGGCTGTTGTAAGTCTAGTCAAGAAGAAAAGCTTATGAAAGGTTCAAAAAACTAAGTAATGATAGAGATCTAGAAGGTTATAAGGGTAGCAGGAAGGCGCTTAAAAAAGAAATTAGGTGAGCCAGAAGGGGCCACGAGAAGGCTTTGGCGGACAGGATTAAGGAAAACCCTAAGGCATTCTACATGTATGTGAAGAGCAAGAGGATAAGATGTGAGAGAATAGGACGAATCAAGTGTGACAGTGGCAAAGTGTGAATGGATCCAGAGGATAGCAGAAGTACTTAATGAGTACTTTACTGAGTATTCACTATGGAGAAGGATCTTGGCGATTGTAGGGATGACTTACAGCAGACTGAAAAGCTTGAGCATGTAGATACAGGTGTCCCCTGCTTTTCGAATGTTCACTTTACGAAACCTCACTGTTACAAAAGATTAGTTCCCTGTTTTCGCTAACAGAAAGTGTTTTCACTGTTACGGTAAAAGGCAGTGCGTGGAAAAAGCAGCGCGTGAAAAAAATCAGCGCACGCCCCGAGCAGCCGCTCTCCCCCGGATTCGGAACGGCATTCTCACCGGCATTGCTTAAACACGTGCCTGTGAGCAGCCGTTTGCGAGATGAGTTCTAAGGTATCGGAAAAGCCTAAAAGAGCTTGTAAGGGTGTTACACTTTGCATAAAACTAGACATAATTAAGCGTTTTGATTGTGCTGAACGAAGTAAGGACAAAGTGAGTTTGGCTTGTGGAAGTTGACGAAGATGATGTTGAAGAGATTTTGGCATCCCATGACCAATCACTGATAGATGAAGAGCTGATGCAATTGGAAGAGGGAAGGATAACAATCTAAATCGAATGAGTATTAATAAAGTACGACTTTAATTTTGAAAGGGTACGTCAGTTTAGGGCATATTTGCAAGATGGTTTGAGTCCTTACAAAGAACTGTATGATCTAAAAGTGCGCGAGGCTCAGCAGTCAAGCATACTGTACTGTCGTTTTTCAAGCCTTCCACATCAGACGACGAACCTCGGCCTTCGACATCAAGGTGGGCAGTCATAGGAGAAGATGAGCTGCCTGCCCCAATGGAAACAGATGACGATGAGATGACACCCCGGTGTCCCACCACCCCAACTCCCAGACCGCGGACAGATACCGATTCGCGGAGAATGCAGCAATAGCTGGGAGGCACTCAGCACATCTTTAAGAAAAAAGCCGAAATAAACATTAATTAGGTGCCGCCCGGCACGTAATTAATTAGCATGTTTATTTCGGCTTTTTTCTTGAAGATGTGCTGTGTGCCTCCCGGCTACTGCTGTACCCCTGCATGCTTCATGGATCGGGATTGGTTCGCTGCCTGGAGGGTGGGGGCCACTGCACCACCCCAACCTGCGACAACTCAGCCTAACACACCATCATCAGTGTGCTCAGTGCTGTCTTCCCGATTCCGGTAAGTGATACTACACTGTACATACATTATTTCTACTTTATATAGGCTGTGTATTTTTACGTGTTACTTGGTATGATTTGGCAGCTTCATAGCTTAAAGGTTACTGGAGAGCGCTGGCGCTGTGTTTTTGCTGACGGCACTTGCGCTGTGTTTTTGCCGAGAGCACTTGCGTGAGATTTTTGCTATGGAGAACAGTGCGGCAATGATTGCGGAAAAGTATTTCTACTTTATATAGGCTGTGTATTCATTATATCATTCCTGCTTTTACTATATGTTTGTTATTTTAGATTTTATGTGTTATTTGGCATGATTTAGTACATTATTCTGGCTTACGAACCGTTTCGTAGGAATGCTCTACCTTCGGATGGCGGGGGAAACCTGTATTAAGGAAGAGGATGTGCTGGAGCTTTTGGAAAGCGTAAGTTGGATAAGTCACCTGGACCGGACAAGATGTACCCCAGGCTACTGTGGGAGGCAAGGGAGGAGATTGCTGAGCCTCTGGCGATGATCTTTGAATCATCAATGAGGACGGGAGAGGTTCCAGAGGATTGGAGGGTTGCAGATGTTGTTCCCTTATTCCAGAAAGGGAGTAGAGATAGCCCAGGAAATTATAGACCAGTGAGTCTCACTTCAGTGGTTGGTAAGTTGATGGAGAACATCCTGAGAGGCAGGATTTATGAACATTTGGAGAGGTATAATATGATTAGGAATAGTCAGCATGGCTTTGTCAAGGGCAGGTCATGCCTTACGAGCCTGATTGAATTTTGTGAGGATGTGACTAAGCACATTGATGAAGGTAGAGCAGTAGATGCAGTGTATATGGATTTCAGCAAGGCAGTGATAAGGTACCCCATGCATGAGAGAAAGTAAGAAGGCATGTGATCCAAGGGGACACTGCTTTGTGGACCCAGAACTGGCATACCCACACAAGGCAAAGAGTGGTTGTAGACAGGTCATATTCTGCATGGAAACTGGTGATCAGTGGTCTGCCTCAGGGATCTGTTCTGAGACCCCTACTCTTCGTGATTTTTATAAATGACCTGGATGAGGAAGTGGAGGGTTGGGATAGTAAATTTGCTGATGACACAAAAGTTGGGGGTGTTGTGGATAGTTTGGAGGGCTGTCAGAGTTTACAGCAGGATGCAAAACTGGGCTGAGGAGTGACAGATGGAGTTCAACCCAGATAAGTGTGAGGTGGTTCATTTTGGAAGGTCAAATATGATGGCAGAATATAGTATTAATGGTAAGACTCTCGGCAGTGTGGAGGATCAGAGGGATCTTGGGGTCCAAGTCCATAGGACACTCAAAGCTGCTACGCAGGTTGACTCTGTGGTTAAGAAGACATACGGTGCATTGGCCTTCATCAATTGTGGGATTGAGTTTAAGAGCCGAGAGGTAATGTTGCAGCTATATAGGGCCCTGGTCAGACCCCACTTGGAGTACTGTGCTCAGTTCTGGTCTCCTCACTACAGAAAGGATGTGGAAACCATAGAAAGGGTGCAGAGGAGATTTACAAGGAAGTTGCCTGGTTTGGGGAGCATATCTTATGAGAATAGACTGAGTGAACTCGGCCTTTTCTCCTTGGAGCGACAGAGGATGAGAGGTGGCCTAAGAGAGGTGTATAAGATGATGAGAGGCATTGATTGTGTAGATATCAGAGGCTTTTTCCCAGGGCTGAAATGGCTAGCACGAGAGGGCACAGTTTTAAGGTGCTTGGAGGTAGGTACAGAGGAGATGTCAGGGGTAAGTTTTTATGCAGAGAGTGATGAGTGCGTGGAATGGGCTGCCGGCGATGATGGTGGAGGCGGAACCGATAGGATCTTTTAAGAGACTCCTGGATAGGTAGATGAAGCTTAGAAAAATAGAGGGCTGTGGGTAACCCTAGGTAATCTCTAAGGTAAGGACATGTTCGGCACAGCTTTGTGGGCTGAAGGGCCTGTATTGTGCTGTAGGTTTTCTATGTTTAGCAGCAGCAGTAGTTCAACGCAATACATGATATAGAAGAAAATAAAATTATAAATAAATCCATCCATCCATCAGTCAGGAAGTCAAAAAGTCAAGGATCCAGTTGCAGAGGGAGGCAGTAACTCCCAGAGTCTGGGATTTGGTGATAAACTTGCTTGGAGTAACAGCATTGACGGCAGAAACATAGTCAAAAGTTTGAAGAAGGTGCCTTTAGAAACATAGAAACATAGAAAATAGGTGCAGGAGTAGGCCATTCGGCCCTTCGAGCCTGCACCGCCATTTATTATGATCATGGCTGATCATCCAACTCAGAACACTGCCCCAGCCTTCCCTCCATACCCCCTGACCCCCGTAGCCACAAGGGCCGGGTAGTCCAGAAAGAAGTGTAGGTCCAGGGAGATGGCATCCACCCCAAACCCCTTTTGGCTGCAGGCAAATTGCAGTGGGTTGTGGTTGTCTTAATTATTTTCAGGATTTTCTGCTTCTGAGCAAAGCTCAGTGCAGCTTTGCACTCTTCAGTGACTCCTCACGACAGAAAAATACCAAGATGTCCTAGAGACAAAATTGATAGATGTTCCCCATTCACTGGGTACATTCAGTGCACGTTACAAGCTGTGATGTGGACTAGCCATAAAGCGCACAGCACTGTTTGTAATAAGAGCTCATTTTCCTCCACTTGAAAAGTCTAGTCACCAACACAGCCAGAGTAGAAGTTAGCCAACAACCCTTCAAGGCAGATCATTAGCTGCATTGATTCAACATATGCAACCCATCCACATTTTCTGATACTCTATCCAAAAATCTCAATCTCAAACATACTCATTGCATGAACTTCCCAGAAATGCAATCCAATCACCAAAGGAATTATAAGTTACAAAGCATTACAAACGCATCATCAGGAGACAAACATAAATAAAAAAAATACCTCTTTAAAGTTAAGCTAATTCCCCAGATTCTTACATCTCTAATCCAAAATATTGTATTTTAAAATGCATATATCCTAGTCCTCAACTTTTCTCCTAGGGACTTCAGCTCAACTGATACACTGACATTATAAAAGAGATTTGCCACAATCCCACAATATATGGGACAACTTTCAAATTGTAGTTAGACATTTCCTTACCATTAACAACTGCCTCTCCAAGCCAGCAGCTTCAAGATCATGTTGCTTGGTCTCCAAGTCATCTTTGACCATATTCATGGCTGTGAGAACAGATGAGTACAGACGTGCAGCATGTCCATTGAGTTGCTTGGATTGTCCTGCTATCAATTCGAGTGTGTCCTTAAGAACTAAAATGACAGCAGAATGATCAGGGGTAAAATAATAGCCCTTATTGCTATAAAACAATGTTAAAATGTGCATGTTGGAATAGCTACTAGACTCCAAATACCCAGCACATTTTTTGGGGATTATTTAATTACATGGAAAAATATTATGCAGATTATAACACCATCAATTAAAAACAATACTGTAATGTAATTGATTGCAATGCCTCCCGACTGCAACAGTATTTTAGTTCAAAAGTATTCCATTGGCTGTAATGAAGCTAGCAAATAATATCAAAGAGGAAACTAACAGCTTTTATAAAGAGTAAAAGACAGGTGAGAGTAGATATAGGACCAACAGAAAATGATGCTGGAGAAATTGTAATGGGAGATAAGGAGATGGCAGAGGAACTGAATGAGTATTTTGCATCAGTCTTCACTGAGGAAGACATCAGCAGTACACCGGACACTCAAGGGTGGCAGGGAAGAGAAGTGTGCGCAGTCACAATTACGACAGAGAAAGTACTCAGGAAGCTGAATAGTCTAAGGGTAGATAAATCTCCCAGACCAGATGGAATGCACCCTCATGTTCTGAAGGAATTAGCTGTGGAGATTGCAGAGGCATCTTTCAAAAGTCGATAGATTCTGGCATGGTTCCGGAGGACTGGAAGATTGCAAATGTCACTCCGCTATTTAAGAAGGGGGCAAGGAAGCAAAAAGGAAATTATAGACCTGTTAGCTTGACATCGGTGGTTGGGAAGTTGTTGGAGTCGATTTTCAAGGATGAGGTTACAGAGTACCTGGAGGCATATGACAAGTTAGGCAGAACTCAGCATGGATTCCTTAAAGGAAAATCCTGCCTGACAAACCTATTGCAATTTTTTGAGGAAATTACAAGTAGGCTAGACAAGGGAGATGCAGTGGATGTTGTGTATTTGGATTTTCAGAAAGCCTTTGACAAGGTGCCGCACATGAGGCTGCTAAACAAGATAAGAGCCCATGGAATTACGGGAAAGTTACATACGTGGATACAGCGTTGGCTGATTGACAGGAAACAGAGAGTGGGAATAAAGGGATCCTATTCTGGTTGGCTTCTGGTTACCAGTGGTGTTCCACAGGGCTCCCTGTTGGGGCTGCTTCTTTTTACTTTGTACATCAACGATTTGGATTATGGAATAGATGGCTTTGTGGCTAAGTTTGCTGATGATACAAAAATAGGTGGAGGGGCCGGTAGTGCTGAGGAAACAGAGTCTGCAGAGAGACTTGGATAGATTGGGAGAATGGGCACAGAAGTGGTAAACAAAATACAATGTTGGAAAGTGTATGGTTATGCACTTTGGCAGAAGAAATAAACTGGCAGACTATTATTTAAATGGGGAGAGAATTCAAAGTTCTGAGATGCAACGGGACTTGGGAGTCCTCGTACAGGATTCCCTTAAAGTTAACCTCCAGGTTGAGTCGGTAGTGAAGAAGGCGAATGCAATGTTGGCATTCGTCTCTAGAGGAATAGAGTATAGGAGCAGGGGTGTGGTGTTGAGGCTCTATAAGGTGCTGGTAAGACCTCAGTTGGAGTACTGTGGGCAGTTTTGGTCTCCTTATTTAAGAAAGGAGAAGATTCACTAGAATGATTCTGGGAATGAAAGGGTTAACATATGAGGAACATCTGACTGCTCTTGGACTGCACTACTTAGAGTTTAGAAGAATGGGGGGGGACCTCATAGAAACATTTCGAATGTTGAAAGGGATGGACAGAATGGATGTGGCAAAGTGTTTCCCATGATGGGGGAGTCTAGTATGAGAGGGCATGACTTAAGGATTGAAGAGCACCCATTCAGAACAGAGATGTGAAGAAATTTTTTTAGTCAGAGGGTGGTGAATCTATGGAATTTGTTGGCATGGGCGGCAGTGGAGGTCAAGTCATTGAATGTATTTAAGGCAGAGATTGATAGGTATCTGAGTAGCCTCAGGGCATCAAAGGTTATGGTGAGAAGGCGGGGGAGTGGGACTAAATGGGAGAATGGATCAGCTCATGATAAAATGGCGGAGCAGACTCAATGGGTCGAATGACCGACTTCTGCTCCTTTGTCTTATGGTCTAAACTTCAGGATACAAAGAGCTAACAAAATATTTTACCACTTCATTCCCTGTATCTCCCCAAAAACTGTTCATTTTGCAGTCTCTCTCATAACACCAGCTTGCCTAAAGATCCTTCTGAAAATATTTTTAGTTTAACACTTCCTATTTGCTTCAGAGTTCACTGCACTTAATTATGCTTTTGAAGTACCATGGAATGTATTGACACATTAAAGTGCATTATTTTGGGGCAGAGGTCAGTGAATTCCACTAGCTTTCAAATGGATTTGTTACTAAAGAGTAAAAATCTGGCCATTTTTCCCAATTTTTCCATTCATCATATTTTCAGGATTTCAAAATCTCTGCCAGCAAGATCCTACTGTAATATCACTCCCTCAAAAAGGATTTGACTCTATCTCAATCTTTGCACAATTGTACACAGTGGACGTAATGCTAAGTTTACAAATCTGTGCCAGGTGAATGGAGTTAGAATATATACCAACCATGATCCTACTGAGGAAGGAAAAGGCCCACTAAACCTGCTCTGTCATTCGATATGATCATGGGTTATCCAAAAGCAACTTCAATATTCCCATCAAACCCTCACAACAACTCACTCTTGCTCATCTAGAATTTATCTACCGGTCCGAAAAACAGTAACGGCTCTGCTTCCACTGCCCTATCAGGAAGACTTTTCCAAAAGTTCACAACAACAAAAATCTTTTACATGGTTGACATCCTCTCAGCAAATTCTACATTCTCTCACAAGAGGAAATACTGACTCCGCATTCTTGTGCAAAGCCCTCTACATCTCTTAGCTTTCAGAATCAGGTTTATTAATACCATCTTCTAACTGGAAATGTGTCTGGACAACAGGCCGAACCAGAACCACTCTCCTCCATCTGGTGGAACTTGTCCTCACCCTCAATAATTTCTCCTCCAGCTCTGCCGATGTCCTTCAATCAAAAGGTGTAGCCACATTGGTCCCAGCTCTGCCTGCCTTTTGTCAGCTACGTGGAACAGTCTATGTTGGTATCGCTCCCCAACTCTTCCTACGCTACACTGACGACTGCACTGGAGCTGCTTTCTGCACCCATGCTGAGCTCATCAATTTCATCAACTTTGCCTCTTACTTCCAACCTTTCCTCGAATTTACTTGGTCCATTTCCAACACCTCTCTCCCCTTTCTCGATCTGTTTCCATCTCTGGAGATAGTCTATCTATTGAAATCTTTTTTAAACCCACTGACTCTCAGAGCTATCTGGATTATACCTCTTCCCACCCTGTCACTTATAAAAATGCCATCTCTTTCTCTCAGTTCTTCTGCCTCCACTGCATCTGCTCTCAGGACAAGCTTTTCATCCCAGAACTAAGATGTCCTCCTTCTTCAAAAAAAAGGGGCTTCCCCTCCTCCACCATCAACACTGACATCACCTACATCTTTTCCATTTCACACACGTCTGCCCTCACCCCACCAACCCAAGGACAGAGTTCTTTTGGACCTCACCTGCCACCCCACTACCCTCTGTGTCCAGCACAGAATCCTCTGTAACTTCGGCCATCTCCAGTGGGATCCCACCATCAAACACGTCCCTCTCCCCACTTTCTGATTTCCACACAGATCACTCCCTATTCAACTCCTTTGTCTACTCGTCCCTCACCACTGATCTCCCTCCTGGTACTTATCCTTGCAAGCAGAACAAGTGCTTCACCTGCCCCTACATCACCTCCCTCACTACCATTCAGGGCCCCAAACAGTCCTTCCAGATGAGGTGACACTTCACCTGTGAGTCTGTTGCGGTCATTTACTATATCCAGTACTCCCGGTGTGGCCTCCTGTATACCAGTGAGAAGTTTGGGAGACCACTTCGCCAAGCACCTTCATGCTGTTTGCCAGAAAAAGCAGAATCTCCTAGTGGCCACCCATTGCAATTCTACTTCCCATTCCAACTTGTCAGTCCTTGCCTCCTCAACTGCCAGGATGAGGCCACACTCAGGCTGGAGGTGCAATACCTTATATTCCATCTGGGTAGCTTCCAACCTGATGGCATGAACACCTCCTCTCCTTCACCATTCCCCATTCCTGTTTCCCTTTCTCACCTCATCTCCTCATCTACCCATCATCTCCCTCTGGTGCTCCTTCCCCTTCCCTTTCTTCCATGGTCTTTTGTCTTTTCCTATCAGATTCCCCCTCCTGCAGCCCTGTATCTCCGTCACCAATCAACTTCCCAGCTCTTTACAACAGGAATTCTGCAGATGCTGGAAATTCAAGCAACACACATCAAAGTTGCTGGTGAACGCAGCAGGCCAGGCAGCATCTTTAGGAAGAGGTGCAGTCGACGTTTCAGGCCGAGACCCTTCAGACCTGACGAAGGGTCTCGGCCTGAAACGTCGACTGCACCTCTGCCTAGAGATGCTGCCTGGCCTGCTGCGTTCACCAGCAACTTTGATGTGTGTTGTTCCCAGCTCTTTACTTCATTTCCTCGCCCTCTCTTGGTTTCACCTATCATTTACCATTTTGTACTTCTTCCTCCCCTCCCCACTCCCAACTTCTTGGTCTGACTTCTCCTTCCTTCCTAGTCCTGATGAAGGGTCTCAGCCCAAAACGTCGACTGTTTACTCTTTTCCTGGCCTGCTGAGTTCCTCCAGCATTTTGTGTGTGTTGCTTTGGATTTCCAGCATCTGCAGATTTTCTCATGCCTGAAGTGTACTGCTTTGTCGCAGCAGTAGTGCAAATACGAGGGGTGATTGATAAGTTTGTGGCATACGGTAGAAGGAGTCAATTTTAGAAAACCTGGCACATTTATTTTTCCTACATTTACACACTTAGTCCAGCGGTCGTGGAGCATACGGATCCCTTCTTTGTAGGAGTCAGTGTCTTGGACCTCCAGAAGTGGCCCACGGCAGGGGTAATTGATAAGTTTGTGGCCTCAGGTAGAAGGGGATGAGTTATTATATTCAAACTTTCTGCATTTTCACTCAGAGTTGAACTCCACATGCACCTAACGAGAGCTGTATAACTCATCTCCTTCTACCTTAGGCCACAGACTTATCAATTACCCCTCGTATCACCCCTGCTGTGGACCACCTGGAGGTCCAAGATGCTCTTCTTACATGCACGTGCAGTTCAACTCTTTTGAATGATAATGCAGAAAATTTGAAGTTAATAACTCATCTCCTTCTACCTTAGGCCACAAACTTATCAATCACCCCTGCTGTGGACCACTTCTACAAAGAAGGACCTATATGCTTCACGACCGCTGGACTAAGTGTGTACATGTAGGAGGGGACTATGTTGAAAAACAAATGTGCTAGGTTTCTAAAATTGACTCCTTCTACCCGAGGCCACGAACTTATCAATCACCCCTCGTACATAAATTGCTATAAATTACAAAATAAATTGTACAAAAAAGGAATAGAGAGGTATTATTTATAGGCCATTCAAAAATCAGATGGCAGAGGGGAAGAAGCCATTTCTGATTGAGTTTGGGTCTTCAGGTTCCTGTTTCTCCTTCCCTGATGTTAGCAACGAGAAGAGGGTATATCGCAGATGAGAAGGGTTCTGAACAAAGGATGCTGATTTCTTGAGGCACCGCCTCTTGAAGACGTCCTCGACGGCGGGGAGGCGTCCTCGATGGTGGGGAGGGGTGTATCCGTGATGAAGCTGGCTGAGTCTGCAATTCCTTGCAGCCTCGTTGCTCCTGAACGTTAGAGGCTCTATACCAGGCGGAGGTGCAACCAGTCAACTCTCCACCATACACGGACAGAAATCTGCATGAGTATTTGGTGACGTACCAAATCTCCTCAACTTCTAATGAAGTAGAAGCACTGGCATGCCTTCATGATTGCATCGATGTGTTACAACCCAGCACACATCCTCCAAGATGCTGATGCCCAGGAATCTTAAAGCTGCTTGCCCTTTCTACCGCAGTCCCCTCAATGTAGACGGGTGTCCGTTCTTCTGAGTTTCCCTTTCTGGAGTCCAAAATCAATTCCTTGGTCTTGCTGATATTGAGTGCGAGGTTGTTGTTGCAACACCACTCAACCAGCCGAGCTATCTCATTCCTTTACTACTCCTCGTCACCATCTGAGATTTAATCAACAGTAGTGTCATCTGCAAATTGAGAGATGGCCTTTGAGCTGCAATAGGATTCACCTAGCAGTTTGAGAGTGAGAAGGTAAAAGTTGATGTATTGGTATTAAAGTGTAGTAAAGGGAACTACAGATGCCCAAGAGAGGAGCTGGCCAATGTTGATTGGAAGGGGACACTAGCAGGGATGATGACAAAGGCCGAGGTTTTTGGGAGTAATTCAGAAGAATTCTAAAAGGCAGCATGAGGCAACCGTGGTGGACAAGAGAAGTCAATGATAGCATAAAAGCAAAAGAGAGGGCACACAATATAGCAAAAATTAATGGGAAGATGAAGAATTCTTGCAACTTTTAAAAACGGAAGGCAACCAAAAATGCAATAAGAAGAGAAAAGATAAAATAAGAAGACAAGCTAGCCAATGATATCAAAGAAGATACCAAAAGTGTTTTTCAGATATACAAAGTGTAGAAGAGAGGGAAGAGTAGATTTTGGACGATGCTTTAAGAAGCGAAGGAGCAAAAGTCAGAACTATAGACCAGTCAGCCTGACTTCAGTGGTTGGCAAGATATTGCAGTCCATTATAAAGGATGAGATTTCAGGGTACTTAGAGGCACATGATAAAATCTACAAGTTAGCAATGTTTCCTTAAGGGGAAATCTTGCTGACAAATCTGTTGGAATTCTCTGTGGAAATACCAGGCAGAATACACAAAGGAGAGCCACTGGATGTTGTTTACTTAGATTTTTTAAGAGGCCTTTGACAAGGTACCACATGAGGCTGCTGAACAAGATAAGAGTCCACGGTATTACAGGAAATATACTAGCACGGGCAGATTGCCTGACTGGTAGAAGGCAGAGTATGGGAATAAACAGGGCCTTTTCCGTTTGGCTGTGGTGTCTAGTGGTGTTCCACAAGGGCTGGTGTTGGGTCCACTACTTTTCACGTATATGTTAATGATCTGGATGACAGAATTGAGGATAGGTGTAGGGGTATGTAGTGTTAAGGAAGCAGAGATTCTGCAGAAGCACTTGGGCAGATTGAGGGGAATGGGAGCAACGCACAGAAATGCTGGAGGAACTCAGCAGGCTGGTCAGCATCTAAGAAAAGAGTACAGTCGATGCTTCGGCCTGAAACATCGACTGTATTCTTTTCCTAGATGCTGCCTGGCCTGCTGAGTTCCTCCAGCTTTTTGTGTGTGTTGCTCAGATTCCCAGCATCTGCAGATTTTTTCTTGTTTGTGCTATGGAAATGGGGAAGGAAGTGGCAGGTGGAATGCAGTGTTGGGAAGTGTATGGTCATGTACTTTAGCAGAAGGAATAAAGGTGTAGACTACTTTCTAAACAGAGAGAGAATTCAGACATTGGAGGTGCAAAGGGACTTGGGAATCCTAGTGAAGAATTCCCTAAAAGTTAACTAGCAGCTTGAGTTGTAGTAAATAAGAAAATACAACGTTAGCATTCATTTCAAGAGGATTAGAGTTTAAATGCGAGGATGTTATGTTGAGGGTCTAAAAGGCATTGGTTAGACCCTGTTGGGAGTATTCTGAGCAGTTTTGGGCCCCATATCTAAGAAAAGATGTGCTGGCATTGGAGAGGCTCCAGAGGAGGTTTACGAGAATTAATCCAGGAATGAAAGGAGTACATATGAGGTACATTTGATGGTCTGGGCCTGTACCTGGAATTAAGAAAAATGAAGGGGGAAAAAATTGCACTGAAACATAACAAATATTGAAAGGCCTAGAATTGTTATTCTCTTTTATATTATTTGCTAAGGTTGGCTAGGGCAGTCTATGACCAGAAGTCACAGCCTCAGAAAAAAGGATGTCCCTTTAGACTAGAGATGAAGAGTAATTTTTTTTAAAACCAGGGAGGAGAATTTGTGGAATTCAATACCACAGACAGCTGTGGAGGCCAAGTCATTAGGTATACTTAAAGTAAAGGTCAATATGTTTTTGAGTAGTGAGGACATCAAATAATAACATGGAGAAAGCAGGAGAGTCGGGTTGGAGGAAAATAAATCAGCCATGACTAAATGGCAGAGCAGACTCAACTGGCCTAATAGCCCAATTCCGCTCTTGCATCTTATGGTCTATGGACAGAGTAGAGTAATGGGCTAAGCCAGCATCCTTGAGGCACACTTGTGTTGACTGTCAATAAGGACCATAGGACACAGGAGCAGAATTAGAGCATTCAGCCAATCAAGTCCACCATTTCTGATAGCTGATCCCCTTTCCCACTCAACCCCATACACCTGCCCTCACCATATCCCTCAATGCCCCGACCAATTTATCAACCTCCATTTTAAATATACCCACAGACTTGGTCTCCACCATAGTCTGTGGCTGAGCATTTCACAGGTTCACCACTCTTTGGCTAAAAAAAATCCTCATTTTTGTTCTAAAAGGTCACCCCTCAATTTTGAGGCTGTGCCCTCTAGTTCTGGACACCCCCACCATAGGAAACATCCTCTCCACATCCATCATATCCAGTCCTTTCAACATTTACTAGGTTTCAAAGAGATCCCCATGCATTCTTCTAAATTCCAATGAACACAGGTCCAAAGCTGCCAAACGCTCCTCATATGTTAATCCCTTCATTCCTGGAATCATCCTCGTGAACCTCCTCGGGACTCTCTCCAATGATAATACATCTTTTCTTAAATAAGGGGCCCAAAACTGTTGTAAGGCCACACTTGGGAGTATTGTCTAGTGTCTTATAAGGTTCACCATTATCTCCTTGTTTTTTCTATTCTATCCCCCTTGAAATTAATACTAACATTGCATTTGCCTTCTTTACCACAGATTCAACGTATAAACTAACCTTCTGAGTGTCTTGCACAAGGACTCCCAAGTCCCCCTGCAGTTCTGATGCCTGAATTTTCTCTCCATTTAAACAATAGTTTGCACTATTGTCATATTACCAAAAATGCATCATCATACATTTCCCAACACTGTATTCCATCTGCCACCCTTTTGCCCATTCTTCCAATTTTTCTAAGTCCTGCTGCAATCACATTGCTTCCTCAGCACTACCCATCCCTTCACCTATCTTCCTATAATCCATAAATGTTGGCACAAAGCCATCAATTCTGCTATCTAAATTATTGACTAACAATGTGAAAAGCAGCGATCCCAATACTTGACTCAAGGAACACCACTAGTCACTGACAGCCTGCCAGAAAAGGCCCCCTTTATTCCCACTTGCTGATTCCTGTCTGTCAACCATTCCTCTATCCATGCCAGTATCTTTTCTGTAACACCATAGGATTTTATCTTGCTAAGTAGCCTCATGTAAAGCACCTTAACAAATGACTTCTGAAAATCTAAGTAAATAATATCCACTGCCTCTCCTTTGTCCACCCTGCTTGCTACTACTTTGAAGGTTTCCAACAGATTTGTCAGGCAAGATTCTTCCTTTTCAGAAACCATGCTGACTTTGACTTATTTTATCATTAGTCTCCAAGTACCCGAAACTTCATCCTTAATAATAGACTTCAACACTTTCCCTGTGACAGATGCCAGTCTGAGATTGCTTCTTTAACTCACGTGTTTTGGTCATGTCCCTTGTTGGAGAGATATTGGAAAGATATTTTTGATATTATTTCAACGGTCCTAAATATAGACTTACAACCTCATCCAATTACTGCTATCTTTGGACTACCAATGATAGACTTAAATAATTTAACCTCTTTATCACAAAGGATGATTGCATTTCTTACTTTAATAGCTAGAAGGTCCATTTTGTTGAATTGGAAAGAGATCAACCCTCCTACTGTATTTCATTGGTTTTCACAAACTATGGTGTGTTTGAATCTGGAGAAAATTAGAAGTGCAGTTTATGACCCTTCTATTAAGTTTGAAAAAATTTGGAGGCCATTTATTCAGCATTTTCATTTGATGTAATTTGATCATTTCCAAACTTGTTTTATTTCCCTGTACTGTTGTTGGAGGGAAATGGAATCGTCGACACTGAGGTTTACTCCTTTTCCATTTTTAAGTTGTTAGTTTTGCCCAAGTCTTTTAGTTTAGTTTAGTTGTTTTTTTTTTCCTTGTTTTTTTTTCTCTTTTTCTTTCTTTTTCCTTTTTTTTTGCTTTATATTATCCGTGATCAGTTCTACATGTATGGGAGTTTTGGTAATTTTCACTATTTGGTTTTGCAATTACTCTTTTTTAAATGTAACAATGCATCTCATATTATCTGTATTATTGCTATGTTTTGTTTCTATATTTTGAAATTAATAAAAAGATTGAAAAAGAAAAGAACACTTTCCCAACCATTGAGGTTAGGCTAACTGGCCTATAATTTCCTCTCTTTTGTCTTCCTCCCTTCTTAAAAGAGCAGAGTGATATTTGTAAATTTCTAGTCCTCCAGGACCATGCCAGAATCAACTGATTCATGAAAGATCATGACCAATGCATCTGTTATCTCTTCAGCAACCTCTCTTAGGAATCTGTGATGTAGTCCCAGACTTATCCACCTTAAGACCTTTCAGTTTGCCTAGCACTTTTCCCTTTGTAATAGCAATGGCACTCACTCCTGCTCCCTGACACTCACCAACCTCTGGCATACAGCTAGTGTCTTCCACAATACAGACTGAAACAAAATATTTATTAAGTTGATCTGTGCCATTTCTTTGTCCCCCATTACTACCTCACCAACATCATTTTCCAGCGGTCCAATATCAACTCTCACCTCACGCTTTATATAACTGAAAAATCTTCTGGTATCCTGCTTTATATTATCGGCCAGTTTGCCCTCATGTTTCATCTTTTTCTTTCCTGCAGCATTTTAGTTGCCTTTTGTCAGTGTCCTTACCTCCAATGGGCTCCCAGTGAGGAAGGCGAGGATCCAGTGCAGAGGGAGGTACAGATGTTCAGGTTTAGGAGTTTAGTGATTAATACTGCAGGGATAAGTGCTATTGATAAACAGTTTGACGCATGTTTTGTTATTGTTCAGATGCCCCAAAGCAGAGTGGACAGCTAGTGAGATTGTGTCCGCTGAATACCTGGTGTGACCATCGGCTAACTACAGTGGATCCAGGTCCTTGCTCAGGCAGAAGGTAATTCTAGCCATAACCAAACTTTCAAAGTACTTCATCACAATAGATGCGAGTGCTACTGGTTATTAGTCATTGAAACAGCTCATCCCGCTCTTTTTGGGCACCAATATGACTACGGGTCATTTTAAAGCAGGTGGGGGCCACAGAGCACAGCAGCTGAATATGCCCTTGAACACTCCAGCGCAGGGTTTCAGTAGTCAGCCAGATCCACCATTGTGGGCCAAAGCCTTGCAAGAGTTCTGATGTCTGCCTCAAGACAATGGACACAGGGTTTACACAGGTGTAGTGTTATTCTCCCTTTCAAAGCATGTATAAAATGCTTTGACCAAATCAGAGCCATTCAAACTGTTAGGTTTCACTTTAGAAGTACTGGCATGCAGACCCTGCCACTGCTGCAGTGCATCGAGTGTATCTAATTTCACACGGAATTGCCTTGTCACTCTCATAATGACTTCCTGTAGGTTGTACCTGGACTCCTTGTACTCCTGTGAATCGGCAGCCTTGAATACCACAGACTGAGCCCTTAGTAACTGTGAGACGCCTGATTCATCCAGAGTTTCTAGTTTCGGAAAACGTGGTACGTTGTTGAAGGCAGACACTCATCTAGCGTGAAGTCAGTGACAGGCACGGTACATTTATTTACTTTCAAAGATGAATTTGTAAACATTGCCCAGTCCACCTGAAAACGCTTCTCTGCCCCCCTTGACCAAAGCTCTGCAGCCCACAATCACTGTGGTGCTCAGTCACTGCATATATGCCAGGAGAAGTACAGCCAGGCGATTGGACTTGCCAAAGGTGTGGGATGGTATGGTAGGTGTTTTTGACTGTGTTGTAACAGTGATCAATTGTCAGCTCCTCTGGTTCTGTGCACCAAGATGAGTTAGTTAATCGTGAAGTAAACATCACCGTATCTGCCTTTATCCAATGTCACTGTCCAGTCCAAGCTAAGTAAGGTGAAGCCCTCAGACTGGAGCACCGAGTCCAAATTGTTGGAGGTGAGACATATCTAAGAGTATACAACAGACCCAGGTCTCCCTCTGGTACTGCAATCTTGCTCAGAGGTCTTCAATTTTATTTTCCAGAGATTGTACCTTAGCCAGGAGGATGGCAGGGAGGAGAGAAGGTTTGGGGTCCTGTCCTTCAGTACAACCTGTAGTCCTGTCCGGCAGCCATGTTTCCAGCTGCTGCACTCGTTCCATGGGTACTCTGGAGTCCCGAGTCTGCCAGTTCTGGAGATAGTTCTCAACTAGGTTTACAAAATAAACTGCTTTTAACAGCAGTATAGGCCAAAGATGCTGATCAGCCTTGCCTGCCCTCTACACAATTTGAACCAATGGGCAACAGCAGTAACAAGAGTGATAAAAGTAATTTGTATTTCCCCAAGAGAGAAAAGTAATTAACACATTTGACAGAAGTCAAACACAAGTGATTGTTCCATGAATACAGGATGCAGTTAAAGGCAAAGCAATAAATAATGTACTCATAATTATACCTGGGGTGGTATCGATCACTGACTTGAGCAGAATTTCTCCAGAGTTTAACACGGATTCGGTCAGCTCTCTGTGATCATTAATATCATTCTTAAAAG